>NC_054468.1:148896248-149593748 GCF_017639515.1 Carcharodon carcharias
CAGTATGAGCAGCAGCACCAGCAGCATTAACAGGGGCAGTGTCAGCCGTAGCATGAGGAGCAGCTTCAGCCACAGCATGATGAATTGTATCAGCAGCAGCAGCACCATGAGCAGCATTGTCGGTAGCAGCATGGGAAGCAGTATCAGCAGCAACAGGAGGATTAGTATCAGAGGCAGCATGAGGAACAGTATCAGCAGAAGCATAAGGAGCTGTATTAGCAACAGCACAATGAGCAGCATAAGCATCAGCACCAGCAGCAGCATGAGGAGCATTATCAGAAGCAGCAAAAGCAGCAGCAAGTGGAGCAGTATCAGCAGCAGCATGGTGAATAATATTAGCAGCAGCATCAGGAGCAGTATCAGCAGCAGTAACAGCAGCAGAATGAGGAGCAATATCAGCAGCAGAATGAGGAACAGTATCAGCAGCAGAATTAGCAGCAAAATCAACAGCAGCACAAGGAGCAGCATGAGGAGCAGTATCAGCAGCAGTATCAGTGGCATAATGAGGAGCAGTATCAGCAGCAGAATGATGATCAGTATCAAAAGCAGCATGAGGAATATCATCAGCAGCAGCTTGAGCAGCAGTATCGGCAGCAGCTCCAGCAGCAGCATGAGCAGCAGTATCAGAGGCAGCATGAGGAGCTGTATTAACAACAGCACTAGGAGCAGTATATGGATCAGCCCCAGCAGCAGGATATGGAGCAGTGTTAGCCGCAGCATGAGGAGCAGTGTCAGCAGCAGCATGAGAAGCAGTACCAGCATGAGGATTAGTATCAGTAGCATCAAGAACATCAGTGTCAGCAGCAACAGGAGGATCAGTATCAGCAGCAGCATGAGCAGCAGCCTCAGCAGCAGTACCAGCTGCAGTATGGGGAGCAGTATCAGCAGCAGCATGAGGAATTGCATTATCAACAGCACGAGCAGTACAAGCATCAGCACCAGCAGCAGCATGAGAATACAGTATCAGCAGCAGCATTTGCAGCAGTATCAGCAGCAGCACTAGCAGCACCATGAGGAGCAGTATCAGCAGCAGCACCAGCAGCATGATCAGGTGCAGTGTCAGCCATAGCATGAGGAGCAGCTTCAGCCGCAGCATGATGAAGTGTTTCAGCAGGAGCAGCACCATGAGCAACATTGTCAACAGCAACATGAGGATTAGTATCAGAGGCAGCATAAGGAACAGTATCAGCAGAAACATGAGGAGCTGTATTAGCAACAGCACCATCAGCAGTATAAGCATCAGCAACAGCAGCAGCACGAGCAAAGTATCAGCAGCAGCAAAAGCAGCAGCATGAGGAACAGTATCAGCAGCGTTAACAGCAGCAGAATGAGGAGCAGTATCAGCAGAAGAATGAGGAACAGTATCAGCAGCAGCATGTGGAGCAGTATCAGCTGTAGTATCAGCAGCAGAATGAGGAGCAGTATCAGCAACTGAATAAGGATCAGAATCAAAAGCAGCATGAGGAATAGCATCAGCTGCAGCATGAGCTTCAGTGTCAGCAGCAGCATGAGGATGAGTATCAGCAGCAGCATGAGGAGCATTATCAGCAGCAGCATGAGGAACAGTAGCAGCAGCAGTATCAGCAGCAGAATGAGGTGCAGTATCAGCAGCAGCATGAGGACCAGTATCAGCAGTAGTATCAGCAGCAACATGAGGATCAGTATCAGCAGCAGCATGAGGATCAGCATCAGCAGCAGCATGAGGAGCAGTATCAGAGGCAGCATGAGGAGCTCTATTAGCAACAGCACTAGGAGCTGTATTAGCATCAGCCCCAGCAGCAGCATGAGGAGCAGTATCAGCAGCAGCAGCAGCATGAGGATTAGTATCAGTAGCAGCATGAGGGTCAGTATCAGCAGCAGCACCAGCAGCAACAATAGGAACAGTATAGTCAGCAGCCCCAGAAGCAACCTGAGGAGTAGCGTCAGCAGAAGAATGAAGAACAGTATGAGAAGCAGTATCAGCAGCAGCATGAGGAGAAGTATCAGCAGCAGTATTAGCAGCAGAATGAGGAGCAATAGCAGCAGCAGAATGAGGAACAGTATCAGCAGCAGAATTAGCAGCAATATCAACAGCAGCACAAGCAGCAGCATGACGAGCATTATCAGCAGCAGCATGAGGATTATTATCAGCAGCAGTATCAGCAGCAGAATGAGGAGCAGTATCAGCAGCAGATTGGGGATCAGTATCGAACGCAGCATGAGGAATAGCATCAGCAGAACTTGAGCATCAGTATCAGCAGCAGCATGAGGATCAGTATCAGCAGCAGCATGAGCAGCAGTATCAGAGGCAGCATGAGGAGCTGTATTAGCAACAGCACTAGGAGCAGGATAAGCATCAGCCCCAGCAGCAGCATGCGTAGCAGTGTCAGCAACAGCATGAGGAACAGTGTCAGCAGCAGCATGAGGAGCAGTGTCAGCAGCAGCATGAAGATTATTATCAGTAAAAGCAAGAGCATCAGTGTCAGCAGCAACAGGGGGATCAGTAGCAGCAGCAGCATGAGGAATAACATCAGCATCAGCAAGAGCATCAGTGTCAGCAGCAACAGGAGGATCAGTATCAGCAGCAGCATGAGGAATAGCATCAGCATCAGCAAGAGCATCAGTGTCAGCAGCAACAGGAGGATCAGTATCAGCAGCAGCATGAGGAATAGCATCAGCATCAGCAAGAGCATCAGTGTCAGCAGCAACAGAAGGATCAGTATCAGCAGCAGCATGAGCAGCAGTATCAGCAGCAGTACCAGCAGGAGCATGAGGAGCAGTATCAGCACCAGCATTAGGAACTGCATTAGCAACAGCATGAGGAGCAGTACAAACATCATCACCAGCAACAGCATGAGAATACAATATCAGCAGCAGCATGAGGATCAGTATCAGCAGCGGCATGAGCAGCAGAAACAGCAGCAGCACCAGCGGCAGCAGGAGGAGCAGTATCAGATGCAGCATGAGGAGCTGTATCAGCAACAGCACTAGGACAGTATTAGCATCAGCCTGAGCAGCAGCAGGAGAAGCAGTATCAGCAGCAGCAGCAGCATGAGGAGCAGTGCCAGCTCCAGCATGAGGAGCAGTACAAGCAGCAGCATGAGGATTAGTATCATTAGCAGCATGAGGATCATGATCAGCAGCAGCATAAGCATCAACAATAGGAACAGTATCAACAATAGGAGAAGCAGCATCAACAGCAGCATGAGGAGCAGTAATAGAAGCAGCATCAGGACCACTATCATCAGCAGTATGAGGAGCAATTTCAGCAGCAGCACAAGCAGCAGCATTAGGAGCACTATCAGCAGCAGCATGAGCAGCAGTATCTGCAGCAGAATGAGGAGCAATATCATCAGCAGAATGAGGCGCAGTATCATCAGGAGCATCGGTGTCAGCAGCAATTCAAGATCAGTATCAGCAGCAGCATGAGGAGTAGTATCAGCAGCTGCATAAGTCGCAGTATCAGCAGCAGTACGAGGAGCAGTATAAGCATCAGCTCCAGCAGCAGCATGAGGAGTATTGTTAGCAGCAGCATGAGGTGCAGCTTCAGCAACAGCATGAGGAATAGTATCAAAGGCAGCATGAGGAACAGCATCAGCAGAAGCATGAGGAGCAGTGCCAGCTCCAGCATGAGGAGCAGTACAAGCAGCAGCATGAGGATTAGTATCATTAGCAGCATGAGGATCATGATCAGCAGCAGCATAAGCATCAACAATAGGAACAGTATAGTCAGCAGCCCACGAAACAACCTGGGGAGGAGCATCAGCAGAAGAATGAGGAACAGGATGAGAAGCCGTATCAGCAGGAGCATGAGGAGCAGTAACAGAAGCAGCATGAGGAGCAATTTCAGCAGCAGCACCAGCAGCAGCATGAGGAGCAGTACCTGCAGCAGAATGAGGAGCAATATCATCAGCAGAATGAGGCGCAGTATCAGCAGCAGCATGAGGAAATGCATCAGCAGTAGCATGAGCATCAGTGTCAGCAGCAATTCAGGATCAGTAGCAGCAGCATCATGAGGAGCAGTATCAGCAGCAGCACCAGCAGCAGTATGAGGAGCAGTATCAGCAGCAGCATGAGGATTAGTATCAGAAGCAGCATGAAGAAAAGTATCAGCAGCAGCATGAGGAACAGTATCAGCAGCAGCACCAGCAGCTGCATGATGAGCAATATCAGCAGCAGCAAAAGCAGCAGCATGAGGATCTGTAGCAGCAGCAACATGAGGAGCAGTATCAGCAGCAGAATGAGGATCAGTGTCAGCATCAGCATGAGGAGCAATATCAACAGCAGCATGACAAACAGTATAAGCAGCATCAGCAACATGAGGTGCAGTATCAGCAGCAGTAACAGCAGCAGAAAGAGACACAATATCAGCAGCAGCAGCATGAGGAGCAATATCATGAGCAGCAACAGCAGCAGCATGAGGAGCAGTATCAGCAGCAGCACCAGCAGCATGATCAGTGGCAATGTCAGCCCCAGCATGAGGAGCAGCTTCAGCCGCTGCATGATGAAGAGTTTCAGCAGCAGCAGCAGCATGAGCAGCATTGTGAGCAGCAGCATGAGGTGCAGCATCAGAAACTGCATGAGGATTAGTATCAAAGGCAGCATGAGGAACAGCATCAGCAGAAGCATGAGGGGCTGTATTAGCAACAGCACAATCAGCAGTATAAGCATCAGCACCAGCACCAGCATGACGAGCAGTATCAGTGGCAGCAAAAGCAGCAGCATGAGGAGCAGTATCAGCAAGCAGCATGACAAATACTATTAGCAGCAGCATGAGGAGCAGTTTCAGCCGCATTACCAGCAGCAGAATGAGAAGCAGTATCAGCAGCATTAGTAGCAGCAGAATGAGGAGCAGTATCGGCAGCAGAATGAGGTACAGTATCAGCAGCAGAATTAGAAGCAATATCAACAGCAGCATCAGCAGCAGAATGAGGTGCAGTATCAGCAGCAGCATGAGGAAATGCATCAGCAGTAGCATTAGCATCAGTGTCAGCAGCAATTCAGGATCAGTCGCAGCAGTAGCATGAGGAGCAGTATCAGCAGCAGCATGAGAATTAGTATCTGTATCAGCATGAAGAAAAGTATCAGCAGCAGCATGAGGAGCTGTAGCAGCAGCAGCATGAGGAGCAATATCAGCAGCAGAATGATGATCAGTGTCAGCATCAGCGTGAGGAGCAATATCATTAGCAGCATGACAAACAGTATCAGCAGCATCAGCAACATGAGGTGCAGTATCAGCAGCAGTAACAGCAGCAGAAAGAGAAGCAATATCAGCAGCAGTATCAGCAGCAGCATGAGGAGCAATATCAGCAGCAGCAAAAGCAGCAGCATGAGGAGCAGTATCAGCAGCAGCATGAGGAGCAGTACCAGCAGCACCATGAGGATGAGTATCAGTAGCAGCATGAAGGTAAGTATCAGCAGCAGCATGAGGAGCTTTATCAGCAACAGCACGAGGAGCAGCATAAGCATCAGAGCAGGCAGCAGCATGAGGAGCAGTAGCAGCAGCAGCATGAGGTGCAATATCAGCAGCAGCAAAAGCCGCAGCATGAGGAGCAGTAGCAGCAGCAGCATGAGGAGCACTATCAGCAGCAGCAGCATGAGGAGCAGTACCAGCAGCACCATGAGGATTAGTATCAGTAGCAGTATGAAGGTAACTTTCAGCAGCAGCATGAGGAACTTTATCAGCAACAACACGAGGAGCAGCATAAGCATCAGCACCAGCAGCAGCATGAGGTGCAATATCAGCAACGGCAAAAGCTGCAACATGAGGAGCAGTGTCAGCAGCAGAATGGGCATAAGTGTCAGCGGCAGCATGAGGAGCAATATCAGCAGCAGCATAACGAACAGTAGCAGCATCAGCCGCATGAGGTGCAGTATCAGCAGCAGTATCAGCTGCAGAATAAACAGAAATATCAACAGCAGCACCAGCAGTAGCATGAGGAGCATTATCAGCAGCAGCATGAGGAGCAGTATCAGCAGTAGAATGAGGAGCAGTATCAACAGCAGAGCAAGAAGCTGTATCAGCAGCAGAATGAGAAGCAGTATCAGCAGCAGCATGAGGAGCAGTAAAAGAAGCTGCATGAGCAATAGTATCTGCAGCTGCACCAGCAGTAACAATAGGAAGAGTATCAGCAGGTACATCAGCAGCATGATGAACAGTTCCAAAAGCAGCACCAGCGGCTCCCAAGGAGCTGTATCAGCAGCAGAAGGAGACATATCAGCAGCAGCATGAAAAACAGAATCAGCAGCAGCATGAGGAGCAGCATCAGCAGCAGAATGCGGATCAGTGTGAGCAGCATCATGAGGAGCAATATCAGCAGCAGCATGATGAGCATTATCAGCAGCAGCATTAAGAGAATTATCAGCATGAGAATCAGTATCAGCATTAGCACCAGCAGCATGATCAGGAGCAGTGTCTGCCGCAGCATGAGGAGCAGTATCAGCAGCAGGATGAGGTGCAGGATTAGCAGCAGTATCAGCAGCATCAATAGCAACAGTATCGGCAGCAGCCCCATAAGCAACCTGAGGAGCAGTATCAGCAGAAGAATGAGGAGCTGTATGAGAAGGAGTATCAGCAGCTGCATGAGGAGCAGTAACAGAAGCAGCATGAGGATCAGTATCATCAGCAGCATGAGGAGCTGTATTAGCAACAGCACGATGAGCAGTATAAGCATCAGCACCACCTGCAGCATGAAGAGCTGTATTAGCAGCAGTATGAGAAGCAGTATCAGCAGCAGCTCCAGCAACAGGATGATCAGCACTATCAACAGCAGCATGACGAGCAGTATCAGTAGCAATATCAGCAGCAGAATGAGGGGCAGTATCAGCAGCAGAATGATGGGCAGTATCAGCAGCAGAATGAGGAATAGCATCAGCAGCAGCAAGAGCATCAGTGTCAGCAGCAACAGGAGGATCAGTATCAGTAGCAGCCTGAGGATCAGTATCAGCCGCAGCATGAGCAGCAGCATCAGCAGCAGTATCAGCAGCAGCATGAGGAACTGCACTAGCATCAGCACGAGGAGCGGTACAAGCATCAGAACCAGCAGCAGCATGAGAATACAGTATCAGCAGCAGCATTTGCAGCAGTATCAGCAGCAGCACCAGCAGCATGATCAGTGGCAGTGTCAGCCGCAGCATGAGGAGCAGCTTCAGCCGCAGCATGATGAAGAGTTTCAGCAGCAGCAGCATGAGCAGTATTGTGAGCAACAGCATGAGCTACAGCATCAGCAGCAGCATGAGGATTAGTATCAAAGGCAGCATGAGGAACAGCATCAGCAGAAGCATGAGGAGCAGTGTCAGCCGCAGCATGAGGAGCAGTACCAGCCGCAGCATGAGGAGCAGTACCAGCAGCAGCATGAGGATTAGTATCATTAGCAGCATGAGGATCACTTTCAGCTGCAGCACCAGCAGCAGCATGAGGAGCACTATCAGCAGCAGCATGAGCAGCAGTACCTGCAGTAGAATGAGGAGCAATATCATCAGCAGAATGAGCCGCAGTATCAGCAGAAGCATGAGTATCAGTGTCAGCAGCAATTCAAGATCAGTATCAGCAGCAGCATGGGAAGTAGTATCAGCAGCTGCATGAGTAGCAGTATCAACAGCAGCATGGGGAGCAGTATAAGCATCAGCTCCAGCAGCAGCATGAGGAGTATTGTGAGCAGCAGCATGAGGTGCAGCATCAGCAACAGCATGAGGAATAGTATCAAAGGCAGCATGAGGAACAGCATCAGCAGAAGCATGAGGAGCAGTGTCAGCCGCAGCATGAGGAGCAGTACCAGCAGCAGCATGAGGATTAGTATCATTAGCAGCATGAGGATCACTATCAGCTGCAGCACATGCATCAACAATAGGAACAGTATAGTCAGCAGCCCACGAAGCAACCTGGGGAGCAGCGTCAGCAGAAGAATGAGGAACAATATGAGAAGCAGCATCAGCAGGGGCATGAGGAGCAGTAACAGAAGCAGCATGAGGACAAGTATCCTCAGCAGCATGAGGAGCAATTTCAGCAGCAGCACCAGCAGCAGCATGAGGAGCATTATCAGCAGCAGCATAAGCAGCAGTACCTGCAGCAGAATGAGGAGCAATATCATCAGCAGAATGAGGCGCAGTATCAGCAGGAGCATGAGGAAATGCATCAGCAGTAGCATGAGCATCAGTGTCAGCAGCAATTCAGGATCAGTAGCAGCAGCATCATGAGGAGCAGTATCAGCAGCAACACCAGCAGCAGTATGAGGAGCAGCATCCGCAGCAGCATGAGGATTAGTCTCAGTAGCAACATGAAGAAAAGTATCAGCAGCAGCATGATGAGCTGTGACTGCATCTGCATGATGAGCAATATCAGGAGCAGCAAAAGCAGCAGCATGAGGATCTGTAGCAGCAGCAGCATGAGGAGCAGTATCAGCAGCAGAATGAGGATCAGTGTCAGCATCAGCTTGAGGAGCAATATCAGCAGCAGTATGACAAACAGCATAAGCAGCATCAGCAACATGAGGTGTAGTATCTACAACAGTAACAGCAGCAGAAAGAGACAAAATTTCAGCAGCAGCATGAGGAGCAATATCATGAGCAGCAACAGCAGCAGCATGAGGAGCAGTAGCAGCAGCCGCATGAGGAGCAGTGTCAGCAGCAGAATGAGGATTAGTGTCAGCAGCATCATGAGCAGCAATATCAGCAGCATAAGCAGCATGAGGTGCAATATCAGCAGCAGAAAAAGCAGCAGCATGAGGAGCAGTAGCAACAGCAGCATGATGAGCAGTATCAGCAGCAGCAGCAACATGAGGAGTAGCGTCAGCAGCAGCATGAGGAGCAGTACCAGGAGCACCATGAGGATTAGTATCAGTAGCAGCATGAAGGTAATAATCAGCAGCAGCATGAGGAGATTTATCAGTAACAGCACGAGGAGAAGCATAAGCATCAGCACCAGCAGCAGCATGAGGAGCAGTAGCAACAGCAGCATGAGGAGCACTATCAGCAGCAGCAGCAGCATTAAGTGTAGTGTCAGCAGCATGAGGAGCAGTAAAAGAAGCCGCATGAGGAACAGTATCAGCAGCTGCACCAGCTGTAACAATAGGAAGAGTATCAGCAGGTACATCAGCAGCATGATCAACATTTCCAACAGCAGCACCAGCAGCTCCAAAGGAGCTGTATCAGTAGCAGCACGAGGAGCAGTATCAGCTGCAGCATGAAAAACAGAATCAGCAGCATGAGGAGCAGCATCAGCTGCAGCATTAAGAGAATTATCAGCAGCAGCATGAGAATCAGTGTCAGCATTAGCACCAGCAGCATGATCAGGAGCAGTGTCTGCCGCAGCATGAGGAGCAGTATCAGCAGCAGCATGAGGTGCAGGATTAGCAGCAGTATCAGCAGCATCAATAGCAACAGTATCGGCAGCAGCCCCATAAGCAACCTGAGGAGCAGTATCAGCAGAAGAATGAGGAGCTGTATGAGAAGGAGTATCAGCAGCTGCATGAGGAGCAGTAACAGAAGCAGCATGAGGATCAGTATCATCAGCAGCATGAGGAGCAATTTCAGCAGCAGCACCAGCAGCAGCATGAGGAGCACTATCAGCAACAGCATGAGTAGCAGTACCTGCAGCAGAATGAGGAGCAATATCATCAGCAGAATGAGCCGCAGTATCAGCAGAAGAATGAGCATCAGTGTCAGCAGCAATTCAAGATTAGTATCAGCAACAGGATGAGTAGCAGTATCAACAGCAGCATGAGGAGCAGTATAAGCATCAGCTCCAGCAGCAGCATGAGGAGTATTGTCAGCAGCAGCATGAGGTGCAGCATCAGCAACAGCATGAGGAATAGTATCAAAGCCAGCAGGAGGAACAGGATCAGCAGAAGCATGAGGAGCAGTTTCAGCCGCAGCATGAGGAGCAGTACCAGCAGCAGCATGAGGATTAATATCATTAGCAGCATGAGGATCACTACCAGCTGCAGCACATGCATCAACAATAGGAACAGTATAGTCAGCAGCCCACGAAGCAACCTGGGGAGCAGCGTCAGCAGAAGAATGAGGAACAGTATTGGAAGCAGTATCAGCAGGAGCATGAGGAGCAGTAACAGAAGCAGCATGAGGACGAGTATCCTCAGCAGCATGAGAAGCAATTTCAGCAGCAGCACCAGCAGCAGCATGAGGAGCAATATCAGCAGCATGAGCAGCAGTACCTGCAGCAGAATGAGGAGCAATATCATCAGCAGAATGAGGCGCAGTATCAGCAGGAGCATGAGGAAATGCATCAGCAGTAGCATGAGCATCAGTGTCAGCAGCAATTCAGGATCAGTAGCAGCAGCATCGTGAGGAGCAGTATCAGCAGCAACACCAGCAGCAGTATGAGGAGCAGTATCAGCAGCAGCATGAGGATTAGTCTCAGTAGCAGCATGAAGAAAAGTATCAGCAGCAGCATGAGGAGCTGTGACAGAAGATGCATGGGGAGCAATATCAGCATCAGTAAAAGCAGCAGCATGAGGATCTGTAGCAGCAGCAGCATGAGGAGCAGTATCAGCAGCAGAATGAGGATCAGTGTCAGCATCAGCATGAGGAGCAACATCAGCAGCAGTATGACAAACAGCATAAGGAGCATCAGCAACATGAAGTGTAGTATCAACAGCAGTAACAGCAGCAGAAAGAGACACAATATCCGCAGCAGTATCAACAGCAGCATGAGGAGCAATTCGTGAGCAGCAACAGCAGCAGCATGAGGAGCAGTTGCAGCAGCAGCATGAGGAGCAGTATCAGCAGCAGAATGAGGATTAGTGTCAGCAGCATCATGAGCAGCAATATCAGCAGCAGCATGACAAACAGTATCATCTGCATAAGCAGCATGAGGTGCAGTATCAGCAGCAGTAACAGCAGCAGAATCAGAAGCACTATCTGCAGCAGTAGCAGCAGCAGAATGAGAAGCAGTATCAGCAGCAGTATCAGTAGCAGTATGAGGAGCATTACCAGCAGCAGCATGAAGAGCAGTATCAGCAGCAGCAGCAGCAGCATGAAGAGCAGTAGCAGCACCACGAGGAGGATTATTATCATTAGCAGCATGAAGCTAAGTATTAGCAACAGCATGAGGAGCTTTATCAGCAACAGCACGAGGAGCAGCAAAAGCATTAGCTCCAGCAGCAGCATGAGGAGCAGTATCAGCAGCAGAATGAGGTGCAATATCAGCAGCAGAAAAAGCAGCAGCATGAGGAGCAGTAGCAACAGCAGCATGATGAGCAGTATCAGCAGCAGCAGCAACATGAGGTGTAGCGTTAGCAGCAGCATGAGGAGCAGTACCAGGAGCACCATGAGGATTAGTATCAGTAGCAGCATGAAGGTAATAATCAGCAGCAGCATGAGGAGCTTTATCAGCAACAGCACGAGGAGAAGCATAAGCATCAGCACCAGCAGCAGCATGAGGAGAAGTAGCAACAGCAGCACGAGGAGGACTATCAGCAGCAGCAGCAGCATGAAGTGTAGTGTCAGCAGCAGCATGAGGAGCAGTAAAAGAAGCCGCATGAGGAACAGTATCAGCAGCTGCACCAACTGTAACAATAGGAAGAGTATCAGCAGGTACATCAGCATCATGATCAACATTTCCAACAGCAGCACCAGCAGCTCCCAAGGAGCTGTATCAGCAGCAGCACGAGGAGCAGTACAAGCATCAGAACCAGCAGCAGCATGAGAATACAGTATCAGCAGCAGCATTTGCAGCAGTATCAGCAGCAGCAGCAGCATGAGCAGCAGTATCAGCAGCAGCACCAGCAGCATGATCAGTGGCTGTGTCAGCCGCAGCATGAGGAGCAGCTTCAGCTGCAGCATGATGAAGAGTTTCAGCAGCAGCAGCAGCATGAGCAGTATTGTGAGCAGCAGCATGAGGTGCAGCATCAGCAAGAGCATGACGAGTAGTATCAAAGACAGCATGAGGAACATCATCAGCAGAAGCATGAGGAGCAGTGCCAGCAGGAGCATGAGGATTAGTATCATTAGCAGCATGAGGATCAGTAGCAGCTGCAGCATGAGGAGTAGTATCAGCAGCAGCACAAGCATCAACAATAGGAACTGTATAGTCAGCAGCCCACGAAGCAACCTGGGGAGCAGCATCAGCAGAAGAATGAGGAACATTATGAGAAGCAGTATCAGCAGGAGCATAAGGAGCAGTAACAGAAGCAGCATGAGGACGAACATCCTCAGATGCATGAGGAGCAATTTCAGCAGCAGCACCAGCAGCAGCATGAGGAGCACTATCAGCAGCAGCATGAGGAGCAGTACCAGCAGCAGAATGAGGAGCAATATCATCAGCAGAATGAGGCGCAGTATCAGCAGCAGCATGAGGAAATGCATCAGCAGTAGCATGAGCATCAGTGTCAGCAGCAATTCAGGACCAGTAGCAGCAGCATCATGAGGAGCAGTATCAGCAGCAACACCAGCTGCTGTATGAAGAGCAGTATCAGCAGCAGCATGAGAATTAGTATCAGTAGCAGCATGAAGAAAAGTATCAGCAGCAGCATGAGGAGCTGTGAACAGGAGCTGCATGAGGAGCAATATCAGCAGCAGCAAAAGCAGCAGAATGAGGATCTGTAGCAGCAGCAGCATGAGGAGCAGTATCAGCAGCAGAATGAGTATCAGTGTCAGCATCAGCATGAGGAGCAAAATCAGCAGCAGCATGACAAACAGTATAAACAGCATTAGCAACATGAGGTGCAGTATCAGCAGCAGTAACAGCAGCAGAAAGAGAAGCAATATCAGCAGCAGTATCAGCAGCAGCATGAGGAGCAATATCATGAGCAGCAACAGCAGCAGCATGAGGAGCAATAGCAGCAGCAGCATGAGGAGCAGTATCGGCAACAGAACGAGGATTAGTGTCAGCAGCATCATGAGGAGCAATACTAGTAGCAGCGTGACAAACAGTATCAGCAGCATAAGCAGCATGAGGTGCAGTATCAGCAGCAGTAACAGCAGCAGAATCAGAAGCACTATCTGCAGCAGTATCAGCAGCAGAATGAAAAGCAGTATCAGCAGCAGTATCAGTAGCAGTATGTGGAGCATTACCAGCAGCAGTATGAAGAGCAGTATCAGCAGCAGCAGCAGCAGCATGAGGAGCAGTAGCAGCACCACGAGGAGGATTAGTATCAGTAGCAGAATGAAGCTAAGTATTAGCAGCAGCATGAGGAGATTTATCAGCAACAGCACGAGAAGCAGCATAAGCATCAGCTCCAGCAGCAGCATGAGGAGCAGTACCAGGAGCACCTTCAGGATTAGTATCAGTAGCAGCATGAAGGTAATAATCAGCAGCAGCATGAGGAGCTTTTTCAGCAACAGCACGAGGAGCAGCATAAGCATCAGCACCAGCAGCAGCATGAGGAGCAGTATCTGCGGAAGCATGAGGTCCAATATCAGCAGAAGCCAAAGCAGCAGCATGAGGAGCAATATCATGTGCAGCAACAGCAGCAGCATGAGGAGCAGTTGCAGCAGCAGCATGAGGAGCGGTAGCAGCAGCAGAATGAGGATTAGTGTCAGCAGCATCATGAGGAGCAATACCAGTAGCAGCATGACAAACAGTATCAGCAGCATAAGCAGCATGAGGTGCAGTATCAGCAGCAGTAACAGCAGCAGAATCAGAAGCACTATCTGCAGCAGTATCAGCAGCAGTATCAGTAGCAGTATGAGGAGCATTACCAGCAGCAGCATGAAGAGCAGTATCAGCAGCAGCAGCAGCAGCATGAGGAGCAGTAGCAGCACCAGGAGGAGTATTATTATCATTAGCAGCATGAAGCTAAGTATTAGCAGCAGCATGAGGAGCTTTATCAGCAACAGCACAAGGAGCTGCATAAGCATCAGCTCCAGCAGCAGCATGAGGAGCAGTATCAGCAGCAGCATGAGGTGCAATATCAGCAGCAGAAAAAGCAGCAGCATGAGGAGCAGTAGCAACAGCAGCATGAAGAGCAGTATCAGGAGCACCATGAGGATTAGTATCAGTAGCAGCATGAAGGTAATAATCAGCAGCAGCATGAGGAGCTTTATCAGCAACAGCACGATGAGCAGCATAAGCATCAGCACCAGCTGCAGTATGAGGAGCAGTATCATCAGCAGCGTGAGAATTAGTATCAGTAGCAGCATGAAGAAAAGTATCAGCAGCAGTATGAGGAGCTGTGACAGCAGCTGCATGAGGAGCAATATAGGCAGCAGCAATAGCAGCAGAATGAGGATCTGTAGCAGCAGCAGCATGAGCAGCAGTATCAGCAGCTGAATGAGGATCAGTGTCAGCATCAGCATGAGGAGCAATTTCAGCAGCAGTATGACAAACAGTATAAGCATCATCAGCAACATGATGTGCAGTATCAGCTGCAGTAACAGCAGCAGAAAGAGACGCAATATCAGCAGCAGTATCAGCAGCAGCATGAGGAGCAATATCATGAGCAGCAACAGCAGCAGCATGAGGAGCAGTAGCAACAGCAGCATGAGGAGCAGTATCAGCAGCAGAATGAGGATTGGTGTCAGCAGCATCATGAGGGGCAATACCAGTAGCAGCAATGACAAACCGTATCAGCAGCATAAGCAGCATGAGGTGCAGTATCAGCAGCAGTAACAGCAGCAGAATCATAAGCACTATCTGCAGCAGTAGCAGCAGCAGAATGAGAAGCAGTATCAGCAGCAGTATCAGTAGCAGTATGAGGAGCATTACCAGCAGCAGTATGAAGAGCAGTATCAGCAGCAGCAGCAGCAGCATGAGCAGCAGTAGCAGCACCACGAGGAGGATTAGTATCAGTAGCAGCATGAAGCTAAGTATTAGCAGCAGCATGAGGAGCTTTATCAGCAACAGCACGAGGAGCAGCATAAGCATCAGCTCCAGCAGCAGCATGAGGAGCAGTATCAGCAGAAGCATGAGGTGCAATATCAGCAGCAGCAAAAGCAGCAGCATGAGGAGCAGTAGCAACAGCAGCATGATTAGCAGTATCAGCAGCAGCAGCAACATGAGCAGGAGCGTCAGGAGCAGCATGAGGAGCAGTACCAGGAGCACCATGAGGATTAGTATCAGTAGCATCATGTAGGTAATAATCAGCAGCAGCATGAGGAGCTTTATCAGCAACAGCACGAGGAGCAGGATAAACATCAGCACCAGCAGCAGCATGAGGAGCAGTACCAGCAGCAGCATGAGGATTAGTATCATTAGCAGCGTGAGGATCACTATCAGCTGCAGCACTTGCATCAACAATAGGAACAGTATAGTCAGCAGCCCACGAAGCAACCTGGGGAGCAGCGTCAGGAGAAGAATGAGGAACAGTATGAGAAGCCGTATCAGCAGGAGCATGAGAAGCAAAATAGAAGCAGCATGAGGACGAGTATCCTCAGCAGCATGAGGAGCAATTTCAGCAGCAGCACCAGCAGCAGCATGAGGAGCACTATCAGCAGCAGCATGAGGAGCAGTACCTGCAGCAGAATGAGGAGCAATGTCATCAGCAGAATGAGGCGCAGTATCAGCAGCAGCATGAGGAAATGCATCAGCAGTAGCATGAGCATCAGTGTCAGCAGCAATTCAGGATCAGTAGCAGCAGCATCATGAGGAGCAGTATCAGCAGCAGCACCAGCAGCAGTATGAGGAGCAGTATCAGCAGCAGCATGAGGATTAGTATCAGAAGCAGCATGAAGAAAAGTATCAGCAGCAGCATGAGGAGCAGTATCAGCAGCAGCATCGGCAGCTGCATGATGAGCAATGTCAGCAGCAGCAAAAGCAGCAGCATGAGGATCTGTAGCAGCAGCAGCATGAGGAGCAGTATCAGCAGCAGAATGAGGATCAGTGTCAGCATGAGCATGAGGAAAAATATCAGCATCAGTATGACAAACAGCATAATCAGCATCAGCAACATGAGGTGTAGTATCAACAGCAGTAACAGCAGCAGAAACAGACACAATATCAGCAGCAGTATCAGCAGCAGCATGAGGAGCAATATCATGAGCAGCAACAGCAGCAGCATGAGGAGCAGTTGCAGCAGCAGCATGAGGAGCAGTATCAGCAGCAGCATGACAAACAGTATCAGCAGCATAAGCAGCATGAGGTGCAGTATCAGCAGCAGTAACAGCAGCAGAATCAGAAGCACTATCTGCAGCAGTAGCAGCAGCAGAATGAGAAGCAGTATCAGCAGTAGTATCAGTAGCAGTATGAGGAGCATTACCAGCAGCAGCATGAAGAGCAGTATCAGCAGCAGCAGCAGCAGCATGAAGAGCAGTAGCAGCACCACGAGGTGCATTATTATCATTAGCAGCATGAAGCTAAGTATTAGCAGCAGCACAAGGAGCTTTATCAGCAACAGCACGAGGAGCAGCAAAAACATCAGCTCCAGCAGCAGCATGAGGAGCAGTATCAGCAGCAGAATGAGGTGCAATATCAGCAGCAGAAAAAGCAGCAGAATGAGGAGCAGTAGCAACAGCAGCATGATGAGCAGTACCAGCAGCAGCAGCAACATGAGGAGTAGCGTCAGCAGCAGCATGAGGAGCAGTACCAGGAGCACCATGAGGATTAGTATCAGTAGCAGCATGAAGGTAATAATCAGCAGCAGCATGAGGAGCTTTATCAGCAACAGCACGAGGAGCAGCATAAGCATCAGCACCAGCAGCAGCATGAGGAGCAGTATCAGCAGCAGCATGAGGTCCAATATCAGCAGCAGCCAAAGCAGCAGCATGAGGAGCAGTAGCAACAGCAGCATGAGGAGCACTATCAGCAGCAGCAGCAGCATGAAGTGTAGTGTCAGCAGCAGCATGAGGAGCAGTAAAAGAAGCCGCATGAGGATCAGTATCAGCAGCTGCACCAGTTGTAACAATAGGAAGAGTATGAGCAGGTACATCAGCAGCATGATCAACATTTCCAACAGCAGCACCAGCAGCTCCCAAGGAGCTGTATCAGCAGCAGCACGAGAAGCAGTACAAGCATCAGAACCAGCAGCAGCATGAGAATACAGTATCAGCAGCAGCATTTGCAGCAGTATCAGCAGCAGCACCAGCAGTATGATCAGTGACAGTGTCAGCCGCAGCATGAGGAGCAGCTTCAGCTGCAGCATGATGAAGAGTTTCAGCAGCAGCAGCAGCATGAGCAGTATTGTGATCAGCAGCATGAGGTGCAGCATCAGCAAGAGCATGAGGATTAGTATCAAAGGCAGCATGAGGAACAGCATCAGCAGAAGCATGAGGAGCAGTGCCAGCAGGAGCAAGAGGATTAGTATCATTAGCAGCATGAGGATCAGTAGCAGCAGCAGCATGAGGAGTAGTATCAGCAGCTGCATGAGTAGCAGTATCAACAGCAGCATGAGGAGCAGTATAAGCATCAGCTCCAGCAGCAGCATGAGGAGCAGTGTCAGCAGCAACATGAGGATTAGTATCACTAGCAGCATGAGGATCACTATCAGCAGCAGCACAAGCATCAACAATAGGAACAGTATAGTCAGCAGCCCACGAAGCAACCTGGGGAGCAACATCAGCAGAAGAATGAGGAACATTATGAGAGGCAGAATCAGCAGGAGCATAAGGAGCAGTAACAGAAGCAGCATGAGGACGAACATCCTCAGATGCATGAGGAGCAATTTCAGCAGCAGCACCAGCAGCAGCATGAGGAGCACTATCAGCAGCAGCATGAGCAGCAGTACCTGCAGCAGAATGAGGAGCAATATCATCAGCAGAATGAGGCGCAGTATCAGCAGCAGCATGAGGAAATGCATCAGCAGTAGCATGAGCATCAGTGTCAGCAGCAATTCAGGATCAGTAGCAGCAGCATCATGTTGCTGCTGCTGCTGATACTGCTCATCATGCTGCTGTTGCTACTGCTCCTCATGCTGCTGCTGCTGCTGCTGATACTGCTCTTCATGCTGCTGCTGGTAATGCTCCTCATACTGCTACTGATACTGCTGCTGATACTGCTTCTCATTCTGCTGCTGCTACTGCTGCAGATAGTGCTTATGATTCTGCTGCTGTTACTGCTGCTGATACTGCACCTCATGCTGCTTATGCTGCTGATACTGTTTGTCATTGCTGCTACTGGTATTGCCCCTCATGATGCTGCTGACACCAATCCTCATTCTGCTGCTGATACTGCTCCTCATGCTGCTGTTGCTACTGCTCCTCATGCTGCTGCTGTTGCTGCTCATGATATTGCTCCTCATGCTGCTGCTGATACTGCTGCTGATATTGCGTCTCTTTCTGCTGCTGTTACTGCAGCTGATACTGCACATCATGTTGCTGATGATGCTTATACTGTTTGTCATACTGCTGCTGAAATTGCTCCTCATGCTGATGCTGACACTGATCCTCATTCAGTTGCTGATACTGCTCCTCATGCTGCTGCTGCTACAGATCCTCATTCTGCTGCTATTGCTGCTGCTGATATTGCTCCTCATGCAGCTGCTGTCACAGCTCCTCATACTGCTGCTGATACTTTTCTTCATGCTGCTACTGATACTAATCCTCATGGTGCTCCTGATACTGCTCATCATGCTGCTGTTGCTACTGCTCCTCATGCTGCTGCTTTTTCTGCTGCTGATATTGCACCTCATGCTGCTGCTGATACAGCTCCTCATGCTGCTGCTGGAGCTGATGCTTATGCGGCTCCTTTTGCTGTTGCTGATAAAGCTCCTCATGCTGCTGCTAATACTTAGCTTCATGCTGCTAATGATAATAATACTCCTCCTGGTGCTGCTACTGCTCCTCATGCTGCTGCTGCTGCTAATACTGCTCTTCATGCTGCTGCTGGTAATGCTCCTCATACTGCTACTGATACTGCTGCTGATACTGCTGCAGATAGTGCTTCTCATTCTGCTGCTGTTATTGCTGCTGATACTGCACCTCATGCTCCTTATGCTGCTGATACTGTTTGTCATGCTGCTACTGGTATTGCTCCACATGATGCTGCTAACACTAATCCTCATTCTGCTGCTGATAAAGCTCCTCATGCTGCTGCTGCAACTGCTCCTGATGCTGCTGCTGTTGCTGCTCATGATATTGCTCCTCATGCTGCTGCTGATACTGCTGCGGATATTGTGTCTCTTTCTGCTGCTGTTACTGCTGTTGATACTACACCTCATGTTGCTGATGCTGCTTATGCTGTTTGTCATACTGCTGCTGATATTGCTCCTCATGCTGATGCTGACACTGATCCTCATTCTGCTGCTGATACTGCTCATCATGCTGCTGCTGCTACAGATCCTCATGCTGCTGCTGATACTTTCCTTCATGCTGCTACTGAGACTAATCCTCATGCTGCTGCTGATACTGCTCCTCATGCTGCTGCTGATACTGCTCCTCATACTGCTGCTGGTGCTGCTACTGATACTGCTCCTCATGATGCTGCGGCTACTGATCCTGAATTGCTGCTGACACTGATGCTCATGCTACTGCTGATGCATTTCCTCATGCTCCTGCTGATACTGCGCCTCATTCTGCTGATGATATTGCTCCTCATTCTGCTGCAGGTACTGCTGCTCATGCTGCTGCTGATAGTGCTCCTCATGCTGCTGCTGCTGGTGCTGCTGCTGAAATTGCTCCTCATGCTGCTGAGGATACTCGTCCTCATGCTGCTTCTGTTACTGCTCCTCATGCTCCTGCTGATACTGCTTCTCATACTGTTCCTCATTCTTCTGCTGACGCTGCTCCCCAGGTTGCTTCGTGGGCTGCTGACTATACTGTTCCTATTGTTGATGCATGGGCTGCAGCTGATAGTGATCCTCACGCTGCTACTGATAATAATCCTCATGCATGTGCAGTATCAGTAGCAGCATGAAGAAAAGTATCAGCAGCAGCATGAGGAGCTGTTTCAGCAGCTGCATGAGGAGCAGTATCAGCAGCAGCATGAGGATTAGTCTCAGTAGCAGCATGAAGAAAAGTATCAGCAGCAGCATGAGGAGCAGTATCAGCAGCAGAATGAGGATCAGTGTCAGCATCAGCATGAGGAGCAATATCAGCAGCAGTATGACAAACTGCTTAAGCAGCATCAGCAATATGAGGTGTAGTATCAACAGCAGTAACAGCAGCAGAAAGAGACACAATATCCGCAGCAGTATCAGCTGCAGCATGAGGAGCAATATCATGAGCAGCAACAGCAGCAGCATGAGGAGCAGTTGCAGCAGCAGCATGAGGAGCAGTATCAGCAGCAGAATGAGGATTACTGTCAGCAGCATCATGAGGAGCAATATCAGCAGCAGCATGATAAACAATATCAGCAGCATAAGCAACATGAGGTGCAGTATCAGCAGCAGTAACAGCAGCAGAATGAGAAGCACTATCAGCAGCAGTAGCAGCAGCAGAATGAGAAGCAGTATCAGCAACAGTATTAGTACCAGTATGAGGAGCATTATCAGCAGCAGCATGAGGAGCAGTATCAGCAGCAGGAGATGCAATAGAATACGAAGCAGTATCAGCGGTAGAATGAGGAGCAGTATCAACAGAAGAATGAGGAGCAGTATTAGCAGCAGAATGAGAAGGAGTATCAGCAGCATCATGAGGAGCATTAACAGAAGCAGCATGAGGAACAGTATCAGCATCGGCACCAGCAACAACAATAGGAAGAGTGTCAGCAGCTGCATCAGCAGCATGATGAACAGTACCAACAGCAGCACCAGCAGCTCCAAAGGAGCTGTATCAGCTGTTCATGAAGAGCAGTATCAGCAGCAGCATGAGAATCAGCGTCAGCAGCAACATGAGGATCAGTATCAGCAGCAAAATGAGGATCATTATCAGCAGCAGACTGAGCCGCAGTATCAGCAGCCGTCCCAGCAGCAGATGGAGGAGCAGTATCGGCATCAGCATCTGGAGCAGTATCAGCAGCAGTATGAGGAAAAGTATCATCTGCCGCATAAGGAGCTGTTTTAGCAACTGCACGAGGAGCAGTATAATCAGCAGCATCATGTGGAGCAGTATAATCAGCAGCATTATGAGCAGTATCAGCAGCAGCAGCATGTAGAGCAGTATCAGCAGCAGAATGAGGATCAGTGTCAGCAGCATCAAAAGGAGTAGGATCAGAAGCAGCATGTTGAATGGTCCCAGCAGCAGCATTAGGAGAATTATGAGTAGCAGCATGAGGATCAGTATCAGCAGCAGCACCAGCAGATGATCAGCAGTGTCAGCTGCTGCATGAGGAGCAGCTTGAGCAGCAGCATATGGATGATTATCAGCAGCAGCATGAGGAGCAGTATCAGCAGCAGCATGAGGATTAGTATCAGTAGCAGCATGAAGAAAAGTATCAGCAGCAGCATGCGGAGCTGTATCAGCAGCAGCATGAGGAGCAATATCAGCAGCAGCAAAAGCTGCAGCATGTGTAGCAGTAGCAGCAGCAGAATGAGGAGTAGTATCAGAAGCAGAATGAGGATCAGTGTCAGCATCAGCATGAGGTGCAATATCAGCAGCTTCATGACAAACAGTATCAGCAGCATCAGCAACATGATGTGCGGTATCATCAGCAGTAACACCAGCAGAATGAGAAGCAATATCAGCAGCAGTATCAGCGCAGCATGAGTAGAAATATCAGCAGCAGCAAAAGCAGCAGCATGGGGAGCAGTATCAGCAGCAGAATGAGTATTAGTGGCAGCAGCATCATGAGGAGCAATATCAGCAGCAGCATGATAAACAATATCAGCAGCATAAGCAACATGAGGTGCAGTATCAACAGCAGTAACAGCAGCAGAATCAGAAGTACTATCAGCAGCAGTAGCAGCAGCAGAATGAGATGCAGTATCAGCAACAGTATTAGTATCAGTATGAGGAGCATTATCAGCAGCAGCATGAGGAGCAGTACCAGCAGCAGCAGATGCAATAGAATGAGAAGCAGTATCAACAGCAGAATGAGGGGCAATATCAGCAGTAGAATGAGAAGCAGTATCAGCAGCATCATGAGGAGCATTAACAGAAGCAGCATGAGGAACAGCATCCACATCAGCACCAGCAACAACAATAGGAAGAGTATCAGCAGCAGGAGATGCAATAGAATACGAAGCAGTATCAGCGGTAGAATGAGGAGCAGTATCAACAGAAGAATGAGGAGCAGTATTAGCAGCAGAATGAGAAGGAGTATCAGCAGCATCATGAGGAGCATTAACAGAAGCAGCATGAGGAACAGTATCAGCATCGGCACCAGCAACAACAATAGGAAGAGTGTCAGCAGCTGCATCAGCAGCATGATGAACAGTACCGACAGCAGCACCAGCAGCTCCAAAGGAGCTGTATCAGCTGTTCATGAAGAGCAGTATCAGCAGCAGCATGAGAATCAGCGTCAGCAGCAAAATGAGGATCAGTATCAGCAGCAAAATGAGGATCAGTATCAGCAGCAGACTGAGCCGCAGTATCAGCAGCCGTATGAGGAAAAGTATCAGCAGCAGCATAAGGAGCTGTATTAGCAACAGCACGAGGAGCAGTATAATCAGCAGCATCATGTGGAGCAGTATCAGTAGCAGCATTATGAGCAGTATCAGCAGCAGCACCGGCAGCAGCATGTAGAGCAGTATCAGCAGTAGCATGAGGAGCAGTATCAGCAGCAGAATGAGGATCAGTGTCAGCAGCATCATGAGGAGCAATATCAGCAGCAGCATGATGAGTGGTCCCAGCAGCAGCATTAGGAGAATTATGAGTAGCAGCATGAGGATCAGTATCAGCAGCAGCACCAGCAGATGATCAGCAGTGTCAGCTGCTGCATGAGGAGCAGCTTGAGCAGCAGCATTTGGATGATTATCAGCAGCAGCATGTGGAGCAGGAACAGCAGCAGTGTCAGCAGCAGCATGAGGAGCAGCATCAGCAGCTGCACCAGCAGCATCAAGTGGAACAATATCGGCAGCACCCCCAGAAGCAACATGTGGAGCAATATCAGGAGAAGAATGTTGAGCAGTATGAGAAGCAGCCTGATGAGCAGTAATAGAAGCAGCAAGAGGAACAGTATCAGCAGCAGCCCCAGAGGCAACCTGAGGTGCAGTATCCGCAGCATAATGAGGATCAGTATCAAAAGCAGCATGCGGATCAGTAGCAGCAGCATCATGTAGAGCAGTATCAGCAGCAGCATGAGGACCAGTATCAGCAGCAGAATGAGGATCAGTGCCAGCAGCATCATGCGGAGCAGGATCAGAAGCAGCATGATGAGTGGTCCCAGCAGCAGCATTAGGAGAATTATGAGTAGCAGCATGAGGTTCAGTATCAGCAGCAGCACCAGCAGATGATCAGCAGTGTCAGCTGCTGCATGAGGAGCAGCTTCAGCAGCAGCATATGGATGATTATCAGCAGCAGCATGAGGAGCAGGAACAGCAGCAGTATCAGCAGCAGCATGAGGAGCAGTATCAGCAGCAGCATGAGGATTAGTCTCAGTAGCAGCATGTAGAAAAGTATCAGCAGCAGCATGAGGAGCAGTAAAAGCAGCAGAATGAGGATCAGTGTCAGCATCAGCATGAGGAGCAATATCAGCAGCAGTATGACAAACAGCATAAGCAGCATCAGCAACATGAGGTGTAGTATCAACAGCAGTAACAGCAGCAGAAAGAGACACAATATCCGCAGCAGTATCAGCAGCAGCATGAGGAGCAATATCATGAGCAGCAACAGCAGCAGCATGAGGAGCAGTTGCAGCAGCAGCATGAGGAGCAGTATCAGCAGCAGAATGAGGATTATTGTCAGCAGCATCATGAGGAGCAATATCAGCAGCAGCATGACAACAGTATCAGCAGCATAGGCAGCATGAGATGTAGTATCAGCAGCAGTAACAGCAGCAGAATCATAAGCACTATCTGCAGCAGTAACAGTAGCGGAATGAGAAGCAGTATCAGCAGCAGTATCAGTAGCAGTATGAGGAGCATTACCAGCAGCAGCATGAAGAGCAGTATCAGCAGCAGCAGCAGCAGCATGAAGAGCAGTAGCAGCACCACGAGGAGGATTAGTATCAGTAGCAGCATGAAGCTCAGTATTAGCAGCAAGCATGAGGGTCTTTATCAGCAACAGCACGAGGAGCAGCAAAAGCATCAGCTCCAGCAGCAGCATGAGGAGCAGTATCAGCAGCAGCATGAGGTGCAATATCAGCAGCAGAAAAAGCAGCAGCATGAGGAGCAGTAGCAACAAAGCATGATGAGCAGTATCAACAGCAGCAGCAACATGAGGAGAAGCGTCAGCAGCAGCATGAGGAGCAGTACCAGGAGCACCATGAGGATTAGTATCAGTAGCAGCATGAAGGTAATAATCAGCAGCAGCATGAGGAGCTTTATCAGCAACAGCACGAGGAGCAGCATAAGCATCAGCACCAGCAGCAGTATGAGGAGCAGTATCAGCAGCAGCATGAGGTCCAATATCAGCGGCAGCCAAAGCAGCAACATGCGGAGTAGCATCAGCAGCAGCATGAGGAGCAGTACCAGGAGCACCATGAGAATTAGTATCAGTAGCAGCATGAAGTTAATAATCAGCAGCAGCATGAGGAGCTTTATCAGCAACAGCACGAGGAGCAGCATAAGCATCAGCACCAGCAGCAGCATGAGGAGCAGTACCAGCAGCAGCATGAGGATTAGTATCATTAGCAGCGTGAGGATCACTATCAGCAGCAGCACATGCATCAACAATAGGAACAGTATAGTCAGCAGCCCATGAAGCAACCTGGGGAGCAGCGTCAGCAGAAGAATGAGGAACAGTATGAGAAGCCGTATCAGCAGGAGCATGAGGAGCAGTAACAGAAGCAGCATGAGGACAAGTATCCTCAGCAGCATGAGGAGCAATTTCAGCAGCAGCACCAGCAGCAGCATGAGGCGCAGTATCAGCAGCAGCATGAGGAAATGCATCAGCAGTAGCATGAGCATCAGTGTCAGCAGCAATTCAGGATCAGTAGTAGCAGCATCGTGAGGAGCAGTATCAGCAGCAGCATGAGGATTAGTCTCAGTAGCAGCATGAAGAAAAGTATCAGCAGCAGCATGAGGAGCTGTGACGGCAGCTGCATGAGGAGCAATATCAGCAGCAGCAAAAGCTGCAGCATGACGATCTGTGGCAGCAGCAGCATGAGGAGCAGTATCAGCTGCAGAATGAGGATCAGTGTCAGCATCAGCATGAGGAGCAATATCAGCAGCAGTATGACAAACAGCATAAGCAGCATCAGCAACATGAGGTGTAGTATCAACAGCAGTAACAGCAGCAGAAAGAGACACAATATCAGCAGCAGTATCAGCAGCAGCATGAGGAGCAATATCATGAGCAGCAACAGCAGCAGCATGAGGAGCAGTTGCAGCAGCAGCATGAGGAGCAGTATCAGCAGCAAAATGAGGATTAGTGTCAGCAGCATCATGAGCAGCAATATCAGCAGCATCATGACAAACAGTATCAGCAGCATAAGCAGCATGAGGTGCAGTATCAGCAGCAGTAACAGCAGCAGAATCAGAAGCACTATCCGCAGCAGTAGCAGCAGCAGAATGAGAAGCAGTATCAGCAGCAGTATCAGTAGCAGTATGAGGAGCATTACCAGCAGCAGCATGCAGAGCAGTATCAGCAGCAGCAGCAGCAGCAGCATGAGGAGCAGTAGCAGCACGACGAGGAGGATTAGTATCAGTAGCAGCATGAAGCTCAGTATTAGCAGCAGCACGAGGAGCTTTATCAGCAACAGCACGAGGAGCAGCAAAAGCATCAGCTCCAGCAGCAGCATGAGGAGCAGTATCAGCAGCAGCATGAGGTGCAATATCAGCAGCAGAAAAAGCAGCAGCATGAGGAGCAGTAGCAACAGCAGCATGATGAGCAGTATCAGCAGCAGCAGCAACATGAGGAGAAGCGTCAGCAGCAGCATGAGGAGCAGTACCAGGAGCACCATGAGGATTAGTATCAGTAGCAGCATTAAGGTAATAATCAGAAGCAGCATGAGGAGCTTTATCAGCAACAGCATGAGGAGCAGCATAAGCATCAGCACCAGCAGCAGAATGAGGTGCAGTATCAGCAGCAGCATGAGGTCCAATATCAGCAGCAGCCAAAGCAGCAGCATGAGGAACAGTAGCAACAGCGGCATGAGGAGCACTATCAGCAGCTGCAGCAGCATGAGGAGTAGTGTCAGCAGCAGCATGAGGAGCAGTAAAAGAAGCCGCATGAGGAACAGTATCAGCAGCTGCATGAGCAGTAACAACAGGAAGAGTATCAATAGGTGCATCAACAGCATTTTCAACATTTCCAACAGCAGCACCAGCAGCTCCCAAGGAGCAGTATCAGCAGCAGAACGAGGAGCAGTATCAGCAGCAGCATGAGAAACAATATCAGCAGCAGCATGAGGAGCAGTACCAGCAGCAGCATGAAGATCAGTGTGAACAGCATCATGAGGAGGATTATCAGCAGCAGCATGATGAGCATTATCAGCAGCAGCTTTTGGAGAATTATCAGTAGCAGCATGAGGATCAGTATCAGCATCAGCACCAGCAGCATGATCAGGAGCAGTGTCCGCAGCATCAATAGCAATAGTATCGGCAGCAGCCCCAGAAGCAACCTCGGGAGCATTATCAGCAGAAAAATGAGGAGCAGTATGAGAAGGAGTATCAGAAGCTGCATGAGGAGCAGTAACAGAAGCAGCATGGGGATCAGTATCATCAGCAGCATGGGGACCATTAACAGCAGCAGCATGAGGAGCAGTAGCAACAGCAGCATGATGAGCAGTATCAGCAGCAGCAGCAACATGAGGAGAAGCGTCAGCAGCAGCATGAGGAGCAGTACCAGGAGCACCATGAGGATTAGTATCAGTAGCAGCATTAAGGTAATAATCAGAAGCAGCATGAGGAGCTTTATCAGCAACAGCATGAGGAGCAGCATAAGCATCAGCACCAGCAGCAGCATGAGGAGCAGTATCAGCAGCAGCATGAGGTCCAATACCAGCAGCAGCCAAAGCAGCAGCATGAGGAACAGTAGCAACAGCGGCATGAGGAGCACTATCAGCAGCTGCAGCAGCAAGAGGAGTAGTGTCAGCAGCAGCATGAGGAGCAGTAAAAGAAGCCGCATGAGGAACAGTATCAGCAGCTGCACGAGCAGTAACAACAGGAAGAGTATCAATAGGTGCATCAACAGCATTTTCAACATTTCCAACAGCAGCACCAGCAGCTCCCAAGGAGCAGTATCAGCAGCAGAACGAGGAGCAGTATCAGCAGCAGCATGAGAAACAGTATCAGCAGCAGCATGAGGAGCAGTACCAGCAGCAGCATGAAGATCAGTGTGAACAGCATCATGAGGAGGATTATCAGCAGCAGCATGATGAGCATTATCAGCAGCAGCTTTTGGAGAATTATCAGTAGCAGCATGAAGATCAGTATCAGCATCAGCACCAGCAGCATGATCAGGAGCAGTGTCCGCAGCATCAATAGCAACAGTATCGGCAGCAGCCCCAGAAGCAACCTCGGGAGCATTATCAGCAGAAAAATGAGGAGCAGTATGAGAAGGAGTATCAGCAGCTGCATGAGGAGCAGTAACAGAAGCAGCATGGGGATCAGTATCATCAGCAGCATGGGGACCATTAACAGCAGCAGCATGAGGAGCTGTAATAGCAACAGCACGAGGAGCAATATAAGCATCAGCACCAGCAGCAGCATGATGAGCTGTATCAATAGCAGCATGAGAAGCATTATCAGCAGCAGCACTAGCAACAGGATGATCAGCACTATGAATAGCAGCATGACGAGCAGTATCAGCAGCAATATCAGCAGCAGAATGAGGAGCAGGATCAGCAGCAGAATGATGGGCAGTATCAGCACCAGAATGAGGAATAGCATCAGCAGCAGCAATAGCATCAGTGTCAGCAGCAACAGGAGGATCAGTATCAGTAGCAGCCTGAGGATCAGTATCAGCCGCAGCATGAGCAGCAGCATCAGCAGCAGTACCAGCAGTAGCATGTTGAGCAGTATCAGCAGCAGCATGAGGAACAGCATTAGCATCAGCACCAGCAGCAGCATGAGAATACAGTATCAGCAGCAGCATTTGCAGTAGTATCAGCAGCAGCACCAGCAACATGAGGAGCAGTATCAGCAGCAGCACCAGCAGCATGATCAGTGGCAGTGTCAGCCGCAGCATGAGGAGCAGCTTCAGCCGCAGCATGACGAAGAGTCTCAGCATCAGCAACAGCATGAGGATTAGTATCAAAGGCAGCATGAGGAACAGCATCAGCAGAAGCATGAGGAGCTGTATTAGCAACAGCACAATCAGCAGTATAAGCATCAGCACCAGCAGCAGCATGAGGAGCAGTATCAGCCCCACCATGAGGATTATTATCAGTAGCAGCATGAAGCTAAGTATTAGGAGCAGCATGAGGAGCTTTATCAGCAACAGCATGAGGAGCAGCATAAGCATCAGGTCCAGCAGCAGCATGAGGAGCAGTACTAGCAGCAGCATGAGGAACAGTATCAGCAGCAGCATGAGGAGCTGTATTAGCAACAGCACGAGGAGCAGTATAAACATCAGCACCACCTGCAGCATGAAGAGCTGTATCAGCAGCAGCACGAGGAGCAGTATCAGCAGCAGCACCAGCAACAGGATGATCAGCACTATCAACAGCAGTATAATGAGCAGTATCAGCAGCAATATCAGCAGCAGAATGAGGAGCAGTATCAACAGCAGAATGATGGGCAGTATCAGCAGCAGAATGAGGAATTGCATCAGCAGCAGCAAGAGCATCAGTGTCAGCAGCAATGGGAGGATCAGTATCACTAGCAGCCGGAGAATCAGAATCAGCTGCAGCATGAGCAGCAGCATCAGCAGCAGTACCAGCAGCAGCATGAGGAGCAGTATCAGCAGCAGCATGAGGAACTGCATTAGCAATAGCACCAGCAGCAGCATGAGAATACAATATCAGCAGCAGCATTTGCAGTAGTATCAGCAGCAGCACCAGCAGCATGAAGAGCAGTATCAGCAGCAGCACCAGCAGCATGATCAGTAGCAGTGTCAGCCGCAGCATGACGAAGAGTTTCAGCAGCAGCAACAGCATGAGAATACAGTATCAGCAGCAGTATTTGCAGTAGTATCAGCAGCAGTACCAGCAGCAGCATGAGGAGCAGTATGAGCAGCAGCACCAGCAGCATGATCAGTGGCAGAGTCAGCCGCAGCATGAGCAGCAGCATCAGCCGCAGCATGACGAAGAGTTTCAGCAGCAGCAGCATGAGAATACAGTATCAGCAGCAGCATTTGCAGTCATATCAGCAGCAGCACCAGCGGTAGCATGAGGAGCAGAATCAGCAGCAGCAGCAGCAGCAGCACGATCAGTGGCATTGTCAGCAGCAGCATGAGGAGCAGCATCAGCAACAGCATGAGGATTAGTTTGAAAGGCAGCATGAGGAACAGCATCAGCAGAAGCATGAGGAGCTGTATTAGCAACAGCACATTCAGCAATATAAGCATTAACACCAGCAGCATCATGAGGAGCAGTATCAGCAGCAGCATGGCGAATACTATTAGCAGCAGTATGAGGAGCAGTATCAGCAGCAGAATTAGAAGCAATATCAACAGCAGCAGCAGCAGCATGAGGAGCAGTATCAGCAGCAGAATGAGGATCAGTATCAAAAGCAAAATGAGGAATGGCATCAGCAGCAGCATGAGCATGAGTGTCAGCTGCAACATGAGGATCAGTATCAGCAGCAGCATGAGGATCAGTATCAGCATCAGCATGAGGAGCAGTAACAGAGGCAGCATGAGGAGCTGTATTAGCAACAGCACTTGGAGCTGTATTATCATCAGCCCCAGCAGCAGCATGAGGAGCAGTATCAGCAGCAGCAGCAGCATGAGGAGCAATGTCAGCCACAGCGTGAGGAGCAGTACCAGCAGCATGAGGATGAGTATAAACAAGCATCAACAATAGGAAAAGTATAGTCAGCAGTCCCCGAAGCAACCTGAGGAGCAGAGTCAGCAGAAGAATGAGGAACAGTATGAGAAGCTGTATCAGCAGCAGCATGAGGAGCAGTACCAGCAGCAGCATGAGGAGCAGTAACAGAAGCAGCATGAGGACGAGTATCATCAGCAGCATGAGAAGCAATTTCAACAGCAGCAACCAGCAGCAGCATGAGGAGAACTATCAGCAGCAGCATGAGCAGTAGTATCTGCAGCAGAATGAGGAGCAATATCATCAGCAGAATGAGGCTCAGTATCAGCAGTAGCATGAGGAAATGCATCAGCAGTAGCATGTGCATCAGTGTCTGAAACAGGTCAGGATTAGTATCAGCATCAGCTTGAGGAGCAGTATCAGCAGCAGCACCAGCAGCAGTATGAGCAACAGTATCAGCAGCAGCGTGAGGATTAGTATCAGTAGCAGCATGAAGAAAAGTATCAGCAGCAGCATGAGGAACTGTAGCAGCAGCAGCATGAGGAGCAATATCAGCAGCAGCAAAAGCTGCAGCATGAGGAGCAGTAGCAGCAGCAGAAAGAGGAGTAATAACAGAAGCAGAATGAGGATCAGTTTCAGCAGTAGCATGAGGAGCAATATCAGCAGCCGCATGACAAACAGTATCAGCAGCATCAGCAACATGATGTGTGGTATCAGCAGCAGTAACAGCAGCAGAATGAGAAGCAATATCAGCAGCAGCAAAAGCAGCAGCATGGGGAGCAGTTGCAGCAGCAGCATCAGCACCAGTAACAGCAGCAGAATGAGGATTAGAGTCAGCAGCATCATGAGGAGCAATATCAGCAGCAGCATGACAAACAGAATCAGCAGCATAAGCAACATGAGGTGCAGTATCAGCAGCAGTAACAGCAGCAGAATCAGAAGCACTATCAGCAGCAGTAGCAGCATCAGAATGAGAAGCAGTATCAGTAGCAGTATTAGTAGCAGTATGAGGAGCATTATCAGCAGCAGCATGAGGAGCAATATCAGCAGCAGGAGATGCAGTAGAATGAGAAGCAGTATCAGCGGTAGAATGAGGAGCAGTATCAACAGCAGAATGAGGAGCAGTATCAGCAGCAGAATGAGAAGAGGTATCAGCAGCATCATGAGGAGCATTAACAAAAGCAGCATGAGGAACAGTATCAGCATCGGCACCAGTAACAACATTAGGAAGAGTATCAGCAGCAGCATCAGCAGCATGATGAAAAATACCAACAGCAGCACCAGTAGCTCCAAAGGAGCTGTATCAGATGTTCATTAAGAGCAGTATCAGCAGCAGCATGAGAATCAGCGTCGGCAGCAACATGAGGATCAGTACCAGCAGCAGCATGAGGATCAGCATCAGCAGCAGCATGAGTCGCAGTATCAGCAGCCGCCCAAGCAGCAGAAGGAGGAGCAGTATCGGCATCAGCATCTGGAGCAGTATCAGCAGCAGTATGAGGAAAAGTATCAGCTGCAGCATAAGGAGCTGTATTAGCAACAGCACGAGGAGCAGTATAATCAGCAGCATCATGTGGAGCAGTATCAGCAGTAGCATTATGAGCAGTATCAGCAGCAGCATTATGAGCAGTATCAGCAGCAGCACCGGCAGCAGCATGTAGAGCAGTATCAGCTGCAGCATGATGAGCAGTATCAGCAGCAGAATGAGGATCAGTGTCAGCAGCATCATGAGGAGCAATATCAGCAGCAGCATGATGAGTGGTCCCAGCAGCAGCATTAGGAGAATTATGAGTAGCAGCATGAGGATCAGTATCAGCAGCAGCACCAGCAGATGATCAGCAGTGTCAGCTGCTGCATGAGGAGCAGCTTGAGCAGCAGCATATGGATGATTATCAGCAGCAGCATGAGGAGCAGGAATAGCAGCAGTATCAGCAGCAGCATGAGGAGAAGCATCAGCAGCTGCACCAGCAGCATCAAGTGGAACAATATCGGCAGCACCCCCAGAAGCAACATGAGGAGCAATATCAGCAGAAGAATGTGGAGCAGTATGAGAAGCAGTATGAGAAGCAGCCTGAGGAGCAGTAACAGAAGCAGCATGAGGAACAGTATCAGCAGCAGCCCCAGAGGCAACCTGAGGTGCAGTATCAGCAGCAGAATGAGGATCAGTATCAAAAGCAGCATGAGGATCAGTATCAACAGCAGCATGAGCTGCGGTATCAGCAGCCGTCACAGCAGCAGAAGGAGGAGCAGTATCGGCATCAGCATCTGGAGCAGTATCAGCAGCAGTATGAGGAAAAGTATCAGCTGCAGCATAAGGAGCTGTATTAGCAACAGCACGAGGAGCAGTATAATCAGCAGCATCAAGTGGAGCAGGATAATCAGCAGCATTATGAGCAGTATCAGCAGCAGCAGCATGTAGAGCAGTATCAGCAGCAGCATGAGGACCAGTATCAGCAGCAGAATGAGGATCAGTGTCAGCAGCATCATGCGGAGCAGGATCAGAAGCAGCATGATGAATGGTCCCAGCAGCAGCATTAGGAGAATTATGAGTAGCAGCATGAGGATCAATATCAGCAGCAGCACCAGCAGATGATCAGCAGTGTCAGCTGCTGCATGAGGAGCAGCTTGAGCAGCAGCATATGAATGATTATCAGCAGCAGCATGAGGAACAGAAACAGCAGCAGTATCAGCAGCAGCATGAGGAGCAGTATCAGCAGCAGCATGAGGATTAGTATCAGTAGCAGCATGAAGAAAATTGTCAGCAGCAGCATGAGGAGCAATATCAGCAGCATCAAAAGCTGCAGCATGTGTAGCAGTAGCAGCAGCAGAATGAGGAGTAGTATCAGAAGCAGAATGAGGAATCAGTGTCAGCATCAGCATGAGGAGCAATATCAGCAGCTGCATGACAAACAGTATCAGCAGCATCAGCAACATGATGTGCGGTATCAGCAGCAGTAACAGCAGCAGAATGAGAAGCAATATCAGCAGCAGTATCAGCAGCAGCATGAGGAGAAATATCAGCAGCAGCAAAAGCAGCAGCATGGGGAGCAGTAGCAGCAGCAGAATGAGGATTAGTGTCAGCAGCATCAGGTGAGGCAATATCAGCAGCAGCATGACAAATAGAATCAGCAGCATAAGCAACATGAGGTGCAGTATCAGCAGCAGTAACAGCAGCAGAATCAGAAGCACTATCAGCAGCAGTAGCAGCAGCAGAATGAGAAGCAGTATCAGCAGCAGTATTAGTAGCAGTATGAGGAGCATTATCAGCAGCAGCTTGAGGAGCAGTATCAGCAGCAGGAGATGCAATAGAATAAGAAGCAGTATCAGCGGTAGAATGAGGAGCAGTATCAGCAGCAGAATGAGGAGCAGTATCAGCAGCAGAATGAGAAGCAGTATCAGCAGCATCATGAGGAGCATTAACAGAAGCACCATGAGGAACAGTATCAGCATCGGCACCAGGAACAACAATAGGAAGAGTATCAGAAGCTGCATCAGCAGCATGATGAACAGTACCAACAGCAGCACCAGCAGCTCCAAATGAGCTGTATCAGCAGTTCATGATGAGCAGCAGCATGAAAATCATCATCAGCAGCAACATGAGGATCAGTATCAGCAGCAAAATGAGTATCAGAATCAGCAGCCGCATGAGCCGCAGTATCAGCAGCCGTCCCAGCAGCAGAAGGAGGACCAGTATCGGCATCAGCATCTGAAGCAGTATCAGCAGCAGTATGAGGAAAAGTATCAGCAGCAGCATAAGGAGCTGTATTAGCAACAGCACGAGGAGCAGCATAATCAGCAGCATCATGTGAAGCAGTATCAGCTGCAGCATTATGAGCAGTATCAGCAGCAGCACCAGCAGCAGCATGTAGAGCAGTATCAGAAGCAGCATGAGGAGCAATATCAGCAGCAGAATGAGGATCAGTGTCAGCAGCATTATGAGGAGCAATATCAGTAGCAGCATGATGAGTGGTCCCAGCAGCAGCATTAGGAGAATTATGGGTAGCAGCATGAGGATCAGTATCAGCAGCAGCAACAGCAGATGAGCAGCAGTGTCAGCTGCTGCATGAGGAGCATCTTGAGCAGCAGTTTATGGATGATTATCAGCAGCAGCATGAGGAGCAGCATCAGCAGCTGCACCGGCAGCATCAAGTGGAGCAATATCGGCAGCACACCCAGAAGTAACATGAGGAGTAATATCAGCAGAAGAATGTGGAGCAGTAGGATAAGCAGTATCAGCAGCATTACGAAGAGCAGTAACAGAAGCAGCATGACGAACAGTATCAGCAGCAGCCCCAGACGCAACCTGAGGAGGAGTATCAGCAGCAGAATGAAGATCAGTATCAAGAGAAGGATGAGGATCAGCAGCTTATGGATGATTATCAGCAGCAGCATGAGGAGCAGGAACAGCAGCTGCACCAGCAGCATCAAGTGGAACAATATCGGCAGCACCCCCAGAAGCAACATGAGGAGCAATATCTGCAGAAGAATGTGGAGCAGTATGAGAAGCAGTATCAGCAGCAGCCTGAGGAGCAGGAACAGAAGCAGCATGAGGAACAGTATCAGCAGCAGCCCCAGATGCAACCTGAGGTGCAGTATCAGCAGCAGAATGAGGATCAGTATCAAAAGCAGCATGAGGATCAGTATCAGCAGCAGCATGAGCCGCGGTATCAGCAGCCGTCCCAGCAGCAGAAGGAGGAGCAGTATCGGCATCAGCATCTGGAGCAGTATCAGCAGCAGTATGAGGAAAAGTATCAGCAGCAGCATAAGGAGCTGTATTAGCAACAGCACGAGGAGCAGTATAATCAGCAGCATCATGTGGAGCAGTATCAGCAGCAGCATTATGAGAAGTATCAGCAGCTGCACCGGAAGCAGCATGTAGAGCAGTATCAGCAGCAGCATGAGGAGCAGTATCAGCAGCAGAATGAGGATCATTGTTAGCAGCATTCTGAGGAGCAATATCAGCAGCAGCATGATGAGTGGTGCCAGCAGCAGCATTCGGAGAATTATGAGTAGCAGCATGAGGATCAGTATCAGCAGCAGCACCAGCAGATGATCAGCAGTGTCAGCTGCTGCATGAGGAGCAGCTTGAGCAGCAGCATATGGATGATTATCAGCAGCAGCATGAGGAGCAGGAACAGCAGCAGTATCAGCAGCAGCATGAGGAGCAGTATCAGCAGCAGCATGAGGATTAGTATCAGTAGCAGCATGAAGAAACATATCAGCAGCAGCATGCGGAGCTGTTTCAGCAGCAGCATGAGGAGCAATATCAGCAGCAGCAAAATCTGCAGCATGTGAAGCAGTAGCAGCAGCAGAATGAGGAGTAGTATCAGAAGCAGAATGAGGATCAGTGTCAGCATCAGCATGAGGAGCAATATCAGCAGCTGCATGACAAACAGTATCAGCAGCATCAGCAACATGATGTGCATTATCAACAGCAGTAACAGCAGCAGAAAGAGACACAATATCAGCAGCAGTATCAGCAGCAGCATGAGGAGAAATATCAGCAGCATCAAAAGCAGCAGAATGGGGAGCAGTTGCAGCAGCAGCATGAACACCAGTATCAGCAGCAGAATGAGGATTAGTGTCAGCAGCATCAGGAGGAGCAATATCAGCAGCAGCATGACAATCAGTATCAGCAGCATAAGCAACATGAGGTGCAGTATCAGCAGCGCTAACAGCAGCAGAATCAGAAGCACTATCAGCAGCAGTAGCAGCAGCAGAATGAGCAGCAGTATCAGCAGCAGTATCAGCAGCAGTATGAGGAGCATTATCAGCACCAGCATGAGGAGCAGTATCAGCAGCAGCAGATGCAGTAGAATGTGAAGCAGTATCAGCGAAGAATTAGGAGCAGTATCAGCAGCAGAATGAGGGGCAGTATCAGCAGCAGAATGAGAAGCAGTATCAGCAGCATCATGAGGAGCATTAACAGAATCAGCATGAGGAACAGTATCCGCATCGGCAACAGCAACAACAATAGGAAGAGTATCAGCAGCTGCATCAGCAGCATGATGAACAGTACCAACAGCAGCACCAGCAGCTCCAAATGAGCTGTATCAGCAGTTCATGAAGAGCAGTATCAGCAACAGCATGAGAACCAGCATCAGCAGCAACATGAGGATCAGTATCAGCAGCAAAATGAGGATCAGAATCAGCAGCAGCTTGAGCCGCAGTATCAGCAGCAGTCCCAGCAGGAGGAGGAGGAGCAGTATTGGCATCAGCATCTGGAGCAGTATCAGCAGCAGTATGAGGAAAGTATCAGCAACAGCACAAGGAGAATTATGAGTAGCAGCATGAGGATCAGTATCAGCAGCAGCACCAGCAGATGATCAGCAGTGTCAGCTGCTGCATGAGGAGCAGCTTGAGCAGCAGCATATGGATGATTATCAGCAGCAGCATGAGGAGCAGGAACAGCAGCAGTATCAGCAGCAGCATGAGGAGCAGCATCAGCAGCTGCACCAGCAGCATCAATTGGAACAATATCGGCAGCACCCCCAGAAGCAACATGAGGAGCAATATCAGCAGAAGAATGTGGAGCAGTATGAGACGCAGTATGAGAAGCAGCCTGAGGAGCAGTAATAGAAGCAGCATGAGGAACAGTATCAGCAGCAGCCCCAGAGGCAACCTGAGGTGCAGTATCAGCAGCAGAATGAGGATCAGTATAAAAAGCAGCATGAGGATCAGTAGCAGCAGCAGCATGATCCGCGGTATCAGCAGCCGTCCCAGCAGCAGAAGGAGGAGCAGTAACGGATTCAGCATATGGAGCAGTATCAGCAGCAGTATGAGGAAAAGTATCATCTGCAGCATAAGGAGCTGTATTAGCAACAGCACGAGGAGCAGTATAATCAGCAGCATCATGTGGAGCAGTATAATCAGCAGCATTATGAGCAGTATCAGCAGCAGCAGCATGTAGAGCAGTATCAGCAGCAGAATGAGGATCAGTGTCAGCAGCATCATGAGGAGCAGGATCAGAAGCAGCATGATGAATGGTCCCAGCAGCAGCATTAGGAGAATTATGAGTAGCAGCATGAGGATCAGTATCAGCAGCAGCACCAGCAGATGATCAGCAGTGTCAGCTGCTGCATGAGGAGCAGCTTGAGCAGCAGCATATGGATGATTATCAGCAGCAGCATGAGGAGCAGGAACAGCAGCAGTATCAGGAGCAGCATGAGGAGCAGTATCAGCAGCAGCATGAGTATTAGTATCAGTAGCAGCATGAAGAAAATTATCAGCAGCAGCATGCGGAGCTGTATCAGCAGCAGCATGAGGAGCAATATCAGCAGCAGCAAAAGCTGCAGCATGTGTAGCAGTAGCAGCAGCAGAATGAGGAGTAGTATCAGAAGCAGAATGAGGATCAGTGTCAGCATCAGCATGAGGAGCAATATCAGCAGCTTCATGACAAACAGTATCAGCAGCATCAGCAACATGATGTGCGATATCAGCAGCAGTAACAGCAGCAGAATGAGAAGCAGTATCAGCAGCAGTAACAGCAGCAGCATGAGGAAAGTATCAGCAACAGCACAAGGAGAATTATGAGTAGCAGCATGAGGATCAGTATCAGCAGCAGCACCAGCAGATGATCAGCAGTGTCAGCTGCTGCATGAGGAGCAGCTTGAGCAGCAGCATATGGATGATTATCAGCAGCAGCATGAGGAGCAGGAACAGCAGCAGTATCAGCAGCAGCATGAGGAGCAGCATCAGCAGCTGCACCAGCAGCATCAAGTGGAACAATATCGGCAGCACCCCCAGAAGCAACATGAGGAGCAATATCAGCAGAAGAATGTGGAGCAGTATGAGACGCAGTATGAGAAGCAGCCTGAGGAGCAGTAATAGAAGCAGCATGAGGAACAGTATCAGCAGCAGCCCCAGAGGCAACCTGAGGTGCAGTATCAGCAGCAGAATGAGGATCAGTATAAAAAGCAGCATGAGGATCAGTAGCAGCAGCAGCATGATCCGCGGTATCAGCAGCCGTCCCAGCAGCAGAAGGAGGAGCAGTAACGGATTCAGCATATGGAGCAGTATCAGCAGCAGTATGAGGAAAAGGAGCTGTATTAGCAACAGCACGAGGAGCAGTATAATCAGCAGCATCATGTGGAGCAGTATAATCAGCAGCATTATGAGCAGTATCAGCAGCAGCAGCATGTAGAGCAGTATCAGCAGCAGAATGAGGATCAGTGTCAGCAGCATCATGAGGAGCAGGATCAGAAGCAGCATGATGAATGGTCCCAGCAGCAGCATTAGGAGAATTATGAGTAGCAGCATGAGGATCAGTATCAGCAGCAGCACCAGCAGATGATCAGCAGTGTCAGCTGCTGCATGAGGAGCAGCTTGAGCAGCAGCATATGGATGATTATCAGCAGCAGCATGAGGAGCAGGAACAGCAGCAGTATCAGGAGCAGCATGAGGAGCAGTATCAGCAGCAGCATGAGGATTAGTATCAGTAGCAGCATGAAGAAAATTATCAGCAGCAGCATGCGGAGCTGTATCAGCAGCAGCATGAGGAGCAATATCAGCAGCAGCAAAAGCTGCAGCATGTGTAGCAGTAGCAGCAGCAGAATGAGGAGTAGTATCAGAAGCAGAATGAGGATCAGTGTCAGCATCAGCATGAGGAGCAATATCAGCAGCTTCATGACAAACAGTATCAGCAGCATCAGCAACATGATGTGCGATATCAGCAGCAGTAACAGCAGCAGAATGAGAAGCAGTATCAGCAGCAGTAACAGCAGCAGCATGAGGAGAAATATCAGCAGCAGCAAAAGCAGCAGCATGGGGAGCAGTCTCAGCAGCAGAATGAGGATTAGTGGCAGCAACATCATGAGGAGCAATATCAGCAGCAGCATGACAAACAGTATCAGCAGCATAAGCAACATGAGGTGCAGTATCAGCAGCAGTAACAGCAGCAGAATCAGAAGCACTATCAGCAGCAGTAGCAGCAGCAGAATGAGAAGCAGTATCAGCAGCAGTATTAGTACCAGTATGAGGAGCATTATCAGCAGCAGCTTGAAGAGCAGTATCAGCAGCAGGAGATGCAATAGAATACGAAACAGTATCAGCGGTAGAATGAGGAGCAGTATCAACAGCAGAATGAGGAGCAGTATTAGCAGCAGAATGAGAAGGAGTATCAGCAGCATCATGAGGAGCATTAACAGAAGCAGCATGAGGAACAGTATCAGCATCGGCACCAGCAAGAACAATAGGAAGAGTGTCAGCAGCTGCATCAGCAGCATGATGTACAGTACCAACAGCAGCACCAGCAGCTCCAAAGGAGCTGTATCAGCAGTTCATGAAGAGCAGTATCAGCAGCAGCATGAGAATCAGCGTCAGCAGCAACATGAGGATCAGTATCAGCAGCAAAATGAGTATCAGCATCAGCAGCAGACTCAGCCGCAGTATCAGCAGCCGTCCCAACAGCAGAAGGAGGAGCAGTATTGGTATCAGCATCTGGAGCAGTATCAGCAGCAGTATGAGAAAAAGTATCAGCTGCAGCATAAGGAGCAGTATAAGCAACAGCACGAGGAGCAGCATAATCAGCAGCATTATGTGAAGCAGTATCAGCAGCAGCATTATGAGCATTATTAGCAGCAGCACCGGCAGCAGCATGTAGAGCAGTATCAGCAGCAGCATGAGGAGCAATATCAGCAGCAGCAAAAGCTGCAGCATTTGCAGCAGTAGCACCAGCAGAATGAGGTGTAGTATCAGAGGCAGAATGAGAATCAGTGTCAGCATCAGCATGAGGAGCAATATCAGCAGCCGCATGACAAACAGTAGCAAAAGCATCAGCAACATGATGTACGGTATCAACAGCAGTAAGAGCAGCAGAAAGAGGCACAATATCCACAGCAGTATCAGCAGCAGCATGAGGAGAAATATCAGCAGCAGCAAAAGCAGCATGATGGGGAGCAGTTGCAGCAGCAGCATGAGTACCAGTATCAGCAGCAGAATGAGGATTAGTGTCAGCAGCATCATGAGGAGCAATATCAGCAGCAGCATGATGAGTGGTGCCAGCAGCAGCATTCGGAGAATTATGATTAGCAGCATGAGGATCAGTATCAGCAGCAGCACCAGCAGATGATCAGCAGTGTCAGCTGCTGCATGAGGAGCAGCTTGAGCAGCAGCATATGGATGATTATCAGCAGCAGCATGAGGAGCAGGAACAGCAGCAGTATCAGCAGCAGCATGAGGAGCAGCATTGGCAGCTGTACCAGCAGCATCAAGTGGAACAATATCGGCAGCACCCCCAGAAGCAACATGAGGATCAAAATCAGCAGAAGAATGTGGAGCAGTATGAGAAGCAGTATGAGAAGCAGCCTGAGGAGCAGTAACAGAAGCAGCATGAGGAACAATATCAGCAGCAGCCCCAGAGGCAACCTGAGGTGCAGTATCCGCAGCAGAATGAGGATCAGTATCAAAAGCAGCATGAGGATCAGTAGCAGCAGCAGCATGAGCCGCGGTATCAGCAGCCGTCCAAGCAGCAGAAGGAGGAGCAGTATCGGCATCAGCATCTGGAGCAGTATCAGCAGCAGTATGAGGAAAAGTATCATCTGCAGCATAAGGAGCTGTATTAGCAACAGCACGAGGAGCAGTATAATCAGCAGCATCATGTGGAGCAGTATAATCAGCAGCATTATGAGCAGTATCAGCAGCAGCAGCATGTAGATCAGTATCAGCAGCAGCATGAGGAGCAGTATCAGCAGCAGAATGAGGATCACTGTCAGAAGCATCATGCGGAGCAGGATCAGAAGCAGCATGATGAGTGGTCCCAGCAGCAGCATTAGGAGTACTATGAGTAACAGCATGAGGATCAGTATCAGCAGCAGCACCAGCAGATGATCAGCAGTGTCAGCTGCTGCATGAGGAGCAGCTTGAGCAGCAGCTTATGGATGATTATCAGCAGCAGCATGAGGAGCAGGAACAGCAGCAGTATCAGCAGCAGCATGAGGAGCAGTATCAGCAGCAGCATGAGGATTAGTATCAGTAGCAGCATGAAGAAAAGTATCAGCAGCAGCATGCGGAGCTGTATCAGCAGCAGCATGAGGAGCTGTATCAGCAGCAGCAAAAGCTGCAGCATGTGTAGCAGTAGCAGCAGCAGAATGAGGAGTAGTATCAGAAGCAGAATGAGGATCAGTGTCAGCATCAGCATGAGGAGCAATATCAGCAGCTGCATGACAAACAGTATCAGCAGCATCAGCAACATGATGTGCGGTATCAGCAGCAGTAACAGCAGCAGAATGAGAAGCAATAACAGCAGCAGTATCAGCGCAGCATGAGGAGAAATATCAGCAGCAGCAAAAGCAGCAGCATGGGGAGCAGTCTCAGCAGCAGAATGAGGATTAGTGGCAGCAGCATCATGAGGAGCAATATCAGCAGCAGCATGACAAACAGTATCAGCAGCATAAGCAACATGAGGTGCAGTATCAGCAGCAGTAACAGCAGCAGAATCAGAAGCACTATCAGCAGCAGTAGCAGCAGCAGAATGAGAAGCAGTATCAGCAGCAGTATTAGTACCAGTATGAGGAGCATTATCAGCAGCAGCTTGAAGAGCAGTATCAGCAGCAGGAGATGCAATAGAATACGAAACAGTATCAGCGGTAGAATGAGGAGCAGTATCAACAGCAGAATGAGGAGCAGTATTAGCAGCAGAATGAGAAGGAGTATCAGCAGCATCATGAGGAGCATTAACAGAAGCAGCATGAGGAACAATATCAGCTTCGGCACCAGCAAGAACAATAGGAAGAGTGTCAGCAGCTGCATCAGCAGCATGATGTACAGTACCAACAGCAGCACCAGCAGCTCCAAAGGAGCTGTATCAGCAGTTCATGAAGAGCAGTATCAGCAGCAGCATGAGAATCAGCGTCAGCAGCAACATGAGGATCAGTATCAGCAGCAAAATGAGTATCAGCATCAGCAGCAGACTCAGCCGCAGTATCAGCAGACGTCCCAACAGCAGAAGGAGGAGCAGTATTGGTATCAGCATCTGGAGCAGTATCAGCAGCAGTATGAGAAAAAGTATCAGCTGCAGCTTACGAAGTTGTATTAGCAACAGCACGAGGAGCAGTATAATCAGCAGCATCATGTGAAGCAGTATCAGCAGCAGCATTATAAGCAGTATCAGCAGCAGCACCGGAAGCAGCATGAGGAGCAGTATCAGCAGCAGCATGAGGAGCATTATCAGTAGCAGAATGAGGATCAGTGTCAGCAGCATCATGAGGAGCAATATCAGCAGCAGCATGATGAGTGGTCCCGGCAGCAGCATTAGGAGAATTATGAGTAGCAGCATGAGGATCAGTATCAGCAGCAGCACCAGCAGATGATCAGCAGTGTCAGCTGCTGCATGAGGAGCAGCTTGAGCAGCAGCATATGGATGATTATCTGCAGCAGCATGAGTAACAGAAACAGCAGCAGTATCAGCAGCAGCATGAGGAGCAGCATCAGCAGCTGCACCAGCAGCATCAAGTGGAACAATATCGGCAGCACCCCCAGAAGCAACATGAGGAGCAATATCAGCAGAAGAATGTTGAGCAGTATGAGAAGCAGTATCATCAGCAGCACGAAGAGCAGTAACAGAAGCAGCATGAGGAACAGTATCAGCAGCAGCCGCAGAGGCAACCTGAGGTGCAATTTCAGCAGCAGAATGAGGATCAGTATCAAAAGCAGCATGAGGATCAGTATCAGCAGCAGACTGAGCCGCGGTATCAGCAGCCACCCAGCAGCAGAAGGAGGAGCAGTAACGGCATCAGCATCTGGAGCAGTATCAGCAGCAGTATGAGGAAACGTATCATCTGCAGCATAAGGAGCTGTATTAGCAACAGCACGAGGAGCAGTATAATCAGCAGCATCATGTGGAGCAGTATCAGCAGCAGCATTATGAGCAGTATCAGCAGCAGCACCGGCAGCATCAAGTGGAACAATATCGGCAGCACCCCCAGAAGCAACATGAGGAGCAATATCAGGAGAAGATGGTGGAGCAGTATGAGAGGCAGTATGAACAGCAGCCTGAGGAGCAGTAACAGAAGCAGCATGAGGAACAGTATCAGCATCAGCCCCAGAGGCAACCTGAGGAGCAGTATCAGCAGCAGAATGAGGATCAGTATCAACAGCAGCATGAGGATCAGTATCAGCAGCAGCATGAGCCGCGGTATCAGCAGCCGTCCCAGCAGCAGAAGGAGGAGCAGTATCGGCATCAGCATCTGGAGTAGTATCAGCAGCAGTATGAGGAAACGTATCATCTGCAGCATAAGCAGCAGTATTAGCAACAGCACGAGGAGCAGCATAATCAGCAGCATCATGTGGAGCAGTATAATCAGCAGCATAATGAGCAGTATCAGCAGCAGCACCAGCAGCAGCATGTAGAGCAGCATCAGCAGCAGCATGTAGAGCAGCATCAGCAGCAGCATGAGGATCAGTGTCAGCAGCATCATGAGGAGCAATAATAGCAGCAGCATGATGAGTGGTCCCAGCAGCAGCATTAGGAGAATTATGAGTAGCAGCATGAGGATCAGTATCAGCAGCAGCACCAGCAGATGATCAGCAGTGTCAGCTGCTGCATGAGAAACATCAGCATATGGATGATTATCAGCAGCAGCATGAGGAGCAGGAACAGCAGCAGTATCAGCAGCAGCATGAGGAGCAGTATCAGCAGCAGCATGAGGATTAGTATCAGTAGCAGCATGAAGAAAAGTATCAGCAGCAGCATGTGGAGCTGTATCAGCAGCAGCATAAGGAGCAATATCAGCAGCAGCAAAAGCTGCAGCATGTGTAGCAGTATGGGCAGCAGAATGAGGAGTAGTATCAGAAGCAGAATGAAGATCAGTGTCAGCATCAGCATGAGGAGCAATATCAGCGGCTGCATGACAAACAGTATAAGCAGCATCAGCAACATGATGTACGGTATCAGCAGCAGTAACAGCAGCAGAATGAGAAGCAATATCAGCAGCAGTATCAGCAGCAGCATGAGGAGAAATATCAGCAGCATCAAAAGCAGCAGCATGGGGAGCAGTTGCAGCAGCAGCATGAGCACCAGTATCAGCAGCAGAATGAGGATTAGTGTCAGCAGCATCATGAGGAGCAATATCAGCAGCAGCATGACAAACAGTATCAGCAGCATAAGCAACATGATGTGCAGTATCAGCAGCAGTAACAGCAGCAGAATCAGAAGCACTTTCAGCAGCAGTAGCAGCAGCAGAATGAGAAGCAGTATCAGCAGCAGTATCAGCAGCAGTATGAGGAGCAGTATCAGCAGCAGCAGATGCAATACAATGAGAAGCAGTATCAGCGAAGAATGAGGAGCAGTATCAACAGCAGAATGAGGGGCAGTATCAGCAGCAGAATGAGAAGCAGTATCAGCAGCATCATGAGGAGCATTAACAGAAGCAGCATGAGGAACAGTATCAGCATCGGCACAAGCAACAACAATAGGAAGAGTATCAGCAGCTGCATCAGCAGCATGATGAACAGTACCAACAGCAGCACCAGCAGCTCCAAAGGAGCTGTATCAGCAGTTCATGAAGAGCAGTATCAGCAGCAGCATGAGAATCAGCGTCAGCAGCAACATGAAGATCAGTATCAGCAGCAAAATGAGGATCAGTATCAGCAGCAGCATTAGCCGCAGTATCAGCAGCTGTCCCAGCAGCAGAAGGAGGAGCAGTATTGGCATCAGCATCTGGAGCAGTATCAGCAGCAGTATGAGGAAAAGTATCAGCTGCAGCATAAGGAGCTGTATTAGCAACAGCACGAGGAGCAGCATAATCAGCAGCATCATGTGAAGCAGTATCAGCAGCAGCATTATGAGCAGTATCAGCAGCAGCACCGGCAGCAGCAGGTAGAGCATTATCAGCAGCAGCATGAGGAGCAGTATCAGCAGCAGAATGAGGATCAGTGTCAGCAGCATCATGAGGAGCAGTATCAGTGTCAGCAGCATGGTGAGTAGTCCCAGCAGCAGCATTAGGAGAATTATGAGTAGCAGCATGAGGATCAGTATCAGCAGCAGCACCAGCAGATGATCAGCAGTGTCAGCTGCTGCATGAGGAGCATCTTGCGCAGCAGCATATGGATGATTATCAGCAGCAGTATGAGGAGCAGGAACAGCAGCAGTATCAGAAGTAGCATGAGGAGCAGCATCAGCAGCTGCACCAGCAGCATCAAGTGGAACAATATCGGCAGCACCCCCAGAAGCAACATGAGGAGCAATATCAGCGGAAGAATGTTGAGCAGTATGAGAAGCAGTATCAGCAGCAGCACGAGGAGCAGTAACAGAAGCAGCATGAGGAAGTGTATCAGCAGCAGCCGCAGAGGCAACCTGAGGTGCAATTTCAGCAGCAGAATGAGGATCAGTATCAAAAGCAGCATGAGGATCAGTATCAGCAGCAGACTGAGCCGCGGTATCAGCAGCCACCCAGCAGCAGAAGGAGGAGCAGTAACGGCATCAGCATCCGGAACAGTATCAGCAGCAGTATGAGGAAACGTATCATCTGCAGCATAAGGAGCTGTATTAGCAACAGCACGAGGAGCAGTATAATCAGGAGCATCATGTGGAGCAGTATCAGCAGCAGAATTATGAGCAGTATCAGCAGCAGCACCGGCAGCAGCATGTAGAGCAATATCAGCAGCAGCATGAGGAGCAATATCAGCAGCAGCATGAGGATCAGTGTCAGCAGCATCATGAGGAGCAATATCAGAAGCAGCATGATGAGTGGTCCCAGCAGAAGTATAAGGAGAATTATGAGTAGCAGCAAGAGGATCAGTATCAGCAGCAGCACCAGCAGATGATCAGCAGTGTCAGCTGCTGCATGAGGAGCAGCTTGAGCAGCAGCATATGGATGATTATCAGCAGCAGCATGAGGAGCAGGAACAGCAGCAGTATCAGCAGCAGCATGAGGAGCAGTATCAGCAGCAGCATGATGATTAGTACCAATAGCAGCATGAAGAAAAGTATCAGCAGCAGCATGCGGAGCTGTATCAGCAGCAGCATGAGGAGCAATATCAGCAGCAGCAAAAGCTGCAGCATGTGTAGCAGTACCAGCAGCAAAATGAGGAGAAGTATCAGAAGCAGAATGAAGATCAGTGTCAGCATCAGCATGAGGAGCAATATCAGCATCTGCATGACAAACAGTATCAGCAGCATCAGCAAAATGATGTCCGGTATCAGCAGCAGTAACAGCAGCAGAATGAGAAGCAATATCAGCAGCAGTATCAGCAGCAGCATGAGGAGAAATATCAGCAGCAGCAAAAGCAGCAGCATGGGGAGCAGTTGCAGCAGCAGCATGAGCAGCATTATCAGCAGCAGACTGAGGATTAGTATCAGCAGCATCATGAGGAGCAATATCAGCAGCAGCATGACAAACAGTATCAGCAGCATAAGCAACAGGAGGTAAAGTATCAGCAGCAGTAACAGCAGCAGAATCAGAAGCACTATCAGCAGCAGTAGCAGCAGCAGAATGAGAAGCAGTATCAGCAGCAGTATCAGCAGCAGTATGAGGAGCATTATCAGCAGCAGCATGAGGAGCAGTACCAGCAGCAGCAGATGCAATAGAATAAGAAGCAGTATCAGCGAAGAATGAGGAGCAGTATCAACAGCAGAATGAGGGGCAGTATCAGCAGCAGAATGAGAAGCAGTATCAGCAGCATCATGAGGAGCATTAACAGAAGCAGCATGAGGAACAGTATCCGCATCGGCACCAGCAACAACAATAGGAAGATTATCAGCAGCTGCATCAGCAGCATGATGAACAGTACCAACAGCAGCACCAGCAGCTCCAAAGGAGCTGTATCAGAAGTTCATGATGAGCAGTATCAGCAGCAGCATGAGAATCAGCGTCAGCAGCAACATGAGGATCAGTATCAGCAGCAAAATGAGGATCATTATAAGCAGCAGCATGAGCCGCAGTATCAGCAGCTGTCCCAGCAGCAGAAGGAGGAGCAGTATTGGCATCAGCATCTGGAGCAGTATCAACAGCAGTATGAGGAAAAGTATCAGCAGCAGCATAAGGAGCTGTATTAGCAACAGCACGAGAAGCAGCATAATCAGCAGCATCATGTGAAGCAGTATCAGCAGCAGCATTATGAGCAGTATCAGCACCAGCACCAGCAGCAGCATGTAGAGCAGTATCAGCAGCATCATGAGGAGCATTATCAGCAAAAGCATGACAAACAGTATCAGCAGCATAAGCAACATGAGGTGCAGTATCAGCAGCAGTAACAGCAGCAGAATCAGAAACACTTATCAGCAGCAGTAGCAGCAGCAGAATGAGAAGCAGTATCAGCAGCAGTATCAGCAGCAGTATGAGGAGCATTATCAGCAGCAGCATGAGGAGCAGTATCAGCAGCAGCAGATTCAATAGAATGAGAAGCAGTATCAGCGAAAATTGAGCAGCAGTATCAACAGCAGAATGAGGGGCAGTATCAGCAGCAGAATGAGAAGGAGTATCAGCAGCATCATGAGGAGCATTAACAGAAGCAGCATGAGGAACAGTATCTGCATCGGCACCAGCAACAACAATAGGAAAAGTATCAGCAGCTGCATCAGCAGCATGATGAACAGTACCAACAGCAGCACCAGCAGCTCCAAAGGAGCTGTATCAGCAGTTCATGAAGAGCAGTATCAGCAGCAGCATGAGAATCAGCGTCAGCAGCAACATGAGGATCAGTATCAGCAGCAAAATGAGGATCAGTATCAGCAGCAGCATGAGCCGCAGTTACAGCAGCTGTCCCAGCAGCAGAAGGAGGAGCAGTATTGGCATCAGCATCTGGAGCAGTATCAGCAGCAGTATGAGGAAAAGTATCAGCTGCAGCATAAGGAGCTGTATTAGCAACAGCACGAGGAGCAGCATAATCAGCAGCATCATGTGAAGCAGTATCAGCAGCAGCATTATGAGCAGTATCAGCAGCAGCACCGGCAGCAGCATGTAGAGCTTTATCAGCAGCAGCATGAGGAGCAGTATCAACAGCAGAATGAGGATCAGTGTCAGCAGCATCATGAGGAGCAGTATCAGCAGCAGCATGGTGAGCGCTCCCAGCAGCAGCATAACGAGAATTATGAGTAGCAGCATGAGGATCAGTATCAGCAGCAGCACCAGCAGATGATCAGCAGTGTCAGCTGCTGCATGAGGAGCATCTTGAGCTGCAGAATATGGATGATTAACTGCAGCAAAATGAGGAGCAGGAACAGCAGCAGTATCAGCAGCGGAATGAGGAGCTGCAACAGCAGCTGGACCAGCAGCATCAATTGGATCAATATCGGCAGCACACCCAGAAGCAACATGAGAAGCAGTATCAGCAGCAGCACGAAGAGCAGTAACAGAAGCAGCATGAGGAACAGTATCAGCAGCAGGCCCAGTGGCAACCTGAGGTGCAGTTTCAGCAGCGGAATGAGGATCAGTATCAAAAGCAGCATGAGGATCAGTATCAGCAGCAGCATGAGCTTTGGTATGAGCAGCCGCCCAGCAGCAGAAGGAGGAGCAGTATCGGCAGCAGCATCTGGAGCAGTACCAGCAGCAGTATGAGGAAACGTATCATCTGCAGCATAAGGAACTGTATTAGCAACAGCACGAGGAGCAGTATAATCAGCAGCATCATGTGGAGCAGTATAATCAGCAGCATTATGAGCAGTATCAGCAGCAGCACCGGCAGCAGCATGTAGAGCAGTATCAGCAGCAGCATGAGGAGCAGTATCAGCAGCAGAATGAGGATCAGTGTCAGCAGCATCATGAGGAGCAATATCAGCAGCAGCATGATGAGTGGTCCCAGCAGCAGCATTAGGAGAATTAGGAGTAACAGCATGAGGATCAGTATCAGAAGCAGTATCAGCAGATGATCAGCAGTGTCAGCTGCTGCATGAGGAGCAGCTTCAGCAGCAGCATATGGATGATTATCAGCAGCAGCATGAGGAGCAGGAACAGCAGCAGTATCAGCAGCAGCATGAGGAGCAGTATCAGCAGCAGCATGAGGATTAGTATCAGTAGCAGCATGAAGAAATGTAACAGCAGCAGCATGCCGAGATGTATCAGCAGCAGCATGAGGAGCAATATCAGCAGCAGCAAAAGCTGCAGCATGTGTAGCAGTAGCAGCAGCAAAATGAGGAGTAGTATCAGAAGCAGAATGAGGATCAGTGTCAGCATCAGCATGAGGAGCAATATAAGCAGCTGCATGACAAACAGTATCAGCAGCATCAGCAACATGATGTGCGGTATCAGCAGCAGTAACAGCAGCAGAATGAGAAGCAATATCAGCAGCAGTATCAGCAGCAGCATAAGGAGAAATATCAGCAGCAGCAAAAGCAGCAGCATGGGGAGCAGTTGCAGCAGCAGCATGAGCAGCAGTATCAGCAGCAGACTGAGGATTAGTGTCAGCAGCTTCATGAGGAGCAATATCAGCAGCAGCATGACAAACAGTATCAGCAGCATAAGCAACATGAGGTGCAGTATCAGCAGCAGTAACAGCAGCAGAATCAGAAGCACTATCCGTAGCAGTAGCAGCAGCAGAATGAGAAGCAGTATCAGCAGCAGTATCAGCAGCAGTATGAGGAGCATTATCAGCAGCAGCATGAGGAGCAGTACCAGCAGCAGCAGATGCAATAGAATGAGAAGCAGTATCAGCAAAGAATCAGGAGCAGTATCAACAGCAGAATGAGGGGCAGTATCAGCAGTAGAATGAGAAGCAGTATCAGCAGCATCATGAGGAGCATTAACAGAAGCAGCATGAGGAACAGCATCCACATCAGCACCAGCAACAACAATAGGAAAAGTATCAGCAGCTGCATCAGCAGCATGATGAACAGTACCAACAGCAGCACCAGCAGCTCCAAAGGAGCTGTATCAGCAGTTCATGAAGAGCAGTATCAGCAGCAGCATGAGAATCAGCGTCAGCAGCAACATGAGGATCAGTATCAGCAGCAAAATGAGGATCAGTATCAGCAGCAGCATGAGCCGCAGTATCAGCAGCTGTCCCAGCAGCAGAAGGAGGAGCAGTATTGGCATCAGCATCTGGAGCAGTAACAGCAGCAGTATGAGGAAAAGTATCAGCAGCAGCATAAGGAGCTGTATTAGCAACAGCACGAGAAGCAGCATAATCAGCAGCATCATGTGAAGCAGTATCAGCAGCAGGATTATGAGCAGTATCAGCAGCAGCACCGGCAGCAGCATGTAGAGCAGTATCAGCAGCAGCATGAGGAGCAGTATCAGCAGCAGCATGGTGAGTGGTCCCAGCAGCAGCATTAGGAGAATTATGAGTAGCAGCATGAGGATCAGTATCAGCAGCAGCACCAGCAGATGATCAGCAGTGTCAGCTGCTGCATGAGGAGCATCTTGAGCAGCAGCATATGGATGATTATCAGCAGCAGCATGAGGAGCAGGAACAGCAGCAGTATCAGCAGCATCATGAGGAGCAGCATCAGCAGCTGCACCAGCAGCGTCAAGTGGAACAATATCGGCAGCACCCCCAGAAGCAACATGAGGAGCAATATCAGCAGAAGAATGTGGAGCAGTATGAGAAGCAGTATCAGCAGCAGCACGAAGAGCAGTAACACAATCAGTTTGAGGAACAGTATCAGCAGCAGCCCCAGATGCAAACTGAGGTGCAGTTTCAGCAGCAGAATGAGGATCAGTATCAAAAGCAGCATGAGGATCAGTATCAGCAGCAGCATGAGGATCGGTATCAGCAGCCGTCCCAGCAGCTGAAGGAGGAGCAGTATCGGATTCAGCATCTGGAGCAGTATCAGCAGCAGTATGAGGAAACATATCATCTGCAGCATAAGGAGCTGTAATAGCAACAGCACGAGGAGCAGTATAATCAGCAGAATCATGTGGAGCAGTATAATCAGCAGCATTATAAGCAGTATCAGCAGCAGCACCGGCAGCAGCATGTAGAGCAATATCAGCAGCAGCATGAGGAGCAGTATCAGCAGCAGAATGAGGATCAGTGTCAGCAGCATCATGAGGAGCAATATCAGCAGCAGCATGATGAGTGGTCCCAGCAGCATCTTTAGGAGAATTATGAGTAGCAGCATGAGGATCAGTATCAGCAGCAGCACCAGCAGATGATCAGCAGTGTCAGCTGCTGCATGAGGAGCAGCTTCAGCAGCAGCATATGGATGATTAAAATCAGCAGCATGAGGAGCAGGAACAGCAGCAGTATCAGCAGCAGCATGAGGAGCAGTATTGGCAGCAGCATGAGGATTAGTATCAGTAGCAGCATGAAGAAAAGTATCTGCAGCAGCATGCGGAGCTGTATAAGCAGCAGCATGAGGAGCAATATCAGCAGCAGCAAAAGCTGCAGCATGTGTAGCAGTAGCAGCAGCAGGATGAGGAGTAGTATCAGAAGCATAATGAAGATCAGTGTCAGCATCGTCATGAGGAGCAAAATCAGCAGCTGCATGACAAACAGTATCAGCAGCATCAGCAACATGATGTGCGGTATCAGCAGCAGTAACAGCAGCAGAATGAGAAGCAATATCAGCAGCAGTATCAGCAGCAGCATAAGGAGAAATAACAGCAGCAGCAAAAGCAGCAGCATGGGGAGCAGTAGCAGCAGCAGCATGAGCAGCAGTATCAGCAGCAGACTGAGGATTATTGTCAGCAGCATCATGAGGAGCAATATCAGCAGCACCATGACAAACAGTATCAGCAGCATAAGCAACATGAGGTGCAGTATCAGCAGCAGTAACAGCAGCAGAATCAGAAGCACTATCAGCAGCAGTAGCAGCAGCAGAATGAGAAGCAGTATCAGCAGCAGTATCAGCAGCAGTATGAGGAGCATTATTAGCAGCAGCATGAGGAGCAGTACCAGCAGCAGCAGATGCAATAGAATGAAAAGCAGTATCAGCGAAGAATCAGGAGCAGTATCAACAGCAGAATGAGGGGCAGTATCAGCAGCAGAATGAGAAGCAGTATCAGCAGCATCATGAGGAGCATTAACAGAAGCAGCATGAGGAACAGTATCCGAATCAGCACCAGCAACAACAATAGGAAGACTATCAGCAGCTGCATCAGCAGCATGATGAACAGTACCAACAGCAGCACCAGCAGCTCCAAAGGAGCTGTATCAGCAGTTCATGGAGAGCAGTATCAGCAGCAGCATGAGAATCAGCGTCAGCAGCAACATGAGAATCAGTATCAGCAGCAAAATGAGGATCAGTATCAGCAGCAGCATGAGCCGCAATATCAGCAGCTGTCCCAGCAGCAGAAGGAGGAGCAGTATTGGCATCAGCATCTGGAGCAGTATCAGCAGCAGTATGAGGAAAAGTATCAGCTGCATCATGAGGAGCTGTATTAGCAACAGCACGAGGAGCAGCATAATCAGCAGCATCATGTGGAGCAGTATCAGCAGCAGCATTATGAGCAGTATCAGCAGCAGCACCGGCAGCAGCATGTAGAGCAGTATCAGCAGCAGCATGAGGAGCATTATCAGCAGCAGAATGAGGATCAGTGTCAGCAGCATCATGAGGAGCAGTATCAGAAGCAGCATGATGAGTGGTCCCAGCAGCAGCATTAGGAGAGTTACGAGTCGCAGCATGAGGATCAGTATCAGCAGCAGCTCCAGCAGATGATCAGCAGTGTCAGCTGCTGCATGAGGAGCAGCTTGAGCAGCAACATATGGATGATTATCAGCAGCAGCATGAGGAGCAGGAACAGCAGCAGTATCAGCAGCAGCATGAGGATCAGCATCAGCAGCTGCACCAGCAGCATCAAGTGGAACAATATCGGCAGCACCCCCAGAAGCAACATTAGGACAAATATCAGCAGAAGAATTTGGAGAGGTATGAGAAGCAGTATGAGCAGCAGCCTGAGGATCAGTATCAGCAGCAGCATGAGCCGCGGTATCAGCAGCCGTCCCAGCAGCTGAAGGAGGAGCAGTATCGGCATCAGCATCTGGAGCAGTATCAGCAGCAGTATGAGGAAACGTATCATCTGCAGCATAAGGAGCTGTATGAGCCAAAGCACGAGGAGCAGTATAATCAGCAGCATCAAGTGGAGCAGTATAATCAGCAGCATTATGAGCAGTATCAGCAGCAGAACCGGCAGCAGCATGTAGAGCAATATCAGCAGCAGCATGTGGAGCAGTATCAGCAGCAGAATGAGGATCAGTGTCAGCAGCATCATGAGGAGCAATATCAGAAGCAGCATGATGAGTGGTCCCAGCAGCAGCATTAGGAGAATTCTGAATAGCAGAATGAGGATCAGTATCAGCAGCAGCACCAGCAGATGATCAGCAGTGTCAGCTGCTGCATGAGGAGCAGCTTGAGCAGCAGCATATGGATGATTATCAGCAGCAGCATGAGGAGCAGTAACAGCAGCAGTATCAGCAGCAGCATGAGGAGCAGTATCAGCAGCAGCATGAGGATTAGTATCAGTAGCAGCATGAAGAAAAGTATCAGCAGCAGCATGCGGAGCTGTATCAGCAGCAGCATGAGGAGCAATATCAGCAGCAGCAAAAGCTGCAGCATGTGTAGCAGTAGCAGCAGCAGAATGAGGAGTAGTATCAGAAGCAGAATGAGGATCAGTGTCAGCATCAGCATGAGGAGCAATATCAGCAACTGCATGACAAACAGTATCAGCAGCATCAGCAACATGATGTGCGGTATCAGCAGCAGTATCAGCAGCACCATGAGGAGAAATATCAGCAGCATCAAAAGCAGCAGCATGGGGAACAGTATCAGCAGCAGAATGAGGATCAGTGGCAGCAGCATCATGAGGAGCAATATCACCAGCAGCATGACAAACAGAATCAGCAGCATAAGCAACATGAGGTGCAGTATCAGCAGCAGTAAGAGCAGCAGAATCAGAAGCACTATCAGCAGCAGTAGCAGCAGCAGAATGAGAAGCATTATCAGCAGCAGTATTAGTAGCAGTACGAGGAGCATTATCAGCAGCAGCATGAGGAGCAGTATCAGCTGCAGGAGATGCAATAGAATACGAAGCAGTATCAGCGATATAATGAGGAGCAGTATCAACAGCAGAATGAGGAGCAGTATTAGCAGCAGAATGAGAAGCAGTGTCAGCAGCATCATGAGGAGCATTAACAGAAGCAGCATGAGGAACAATACCAGCATCGGCACCAGCAACAACAATAGGAAGAGTATCAGCAGCTGCATCAGCAGCATGATGAACAGCACCAACAGCAGCACCAGCAGCTCCAAAGGAACTGTATCAGTAGTTCATGAAGAGCAGTATCAGCAGCAGCATGAGAATCAGCGTCAGCAGCAACATGAGGATCAGTATCAGCAGCAAAATGAGGATCAGTAGCAGAAGCAGAATGAGCCGCAGTATCAGCAGCCGTCCCAGCAGCAGAAGGAGGAGCAGTATCGGCATCAGCATCTGCAGCAGTATCAGCAGCAGTATGAGGAAAAGTATCAGCTGCAGCATAAGGAGCTGTATTAGCAACAGCACGAGGAGCAGCATAATCAGCAGCATCATGTGAAGCAGTATCAGCAGCAGCATTATGAGCAGTATCAGCAGCAGCACCGGCAGCAGCATGTAGAGCATTATCAGCAGCAGCATGAGGAGCAATATCAGCAGTAGCAAAAGCTGCAGCATGTGTCGCAGTATCAGCAGCAGAATGAGCTGTAGTATCAGAGGCAGAATAAGGATCAGTGTCAGCATCAGCATGAGGAGCAATATCAGCAGCTGCATGACGCACAGTAGCAGCAGCATCAGCAACATGATGTGCGGTATCAACAGCAGTAAGAGCAGCAAAAAGACACCCAATATCCGCAGCAGTATGAGCAGCAGCATGAGGAGGAATATCAGCAGCAGCATGACAAACAGTATCAGCAGCATAAGCAACATGAGGTGCAGTATCAGCAGCAGTAACAGCAGCAGAAACAGAAGCACTATCAGCAGCAGTAGCAGCAGCAGAATGAGAAGCAGTATCAGCAGCAGTATCAGCAGCAGTATGAGGAGCAGTATCAGCTGCAGCAGATGCAATAGAATGAGAAGCAGTATCAGCGAAGAATGAGGAGCAGTATCAACAGCAGAATGAGGGGAAGTATCAGCAGCAGAATGAGAAGCAGTATCAGCAGCATCATGAGGAGCATTAACAGAAGCAGCATGAGGAACAGTATCCGCATCGGAACCAGCAACAACAATAGGAAGAGTGTCAGCAGCTGCATCAGCAGCATGATGAACAGTACCAACAGCAGCACCAGCAGCTCCAAAGGAGCTGTATCAGCAGTTCATGAAGAGCAGTATCAGCAGCAGCATGAGAATCAGCGTCAGCAGCAACATGAGGATCAGTATCAGCAGCAAAATGAGGATCAGTATCAGCAGCAGCATGAGCCGCAGTATCAGCAGCCGACCCAGCAGCAGAAGGAGGAGCAGTATTGGCATCAGCATCTGGAGCAGTATCAGCAGCAGTATGAGGAAAAGTATCAGCTGCAGCATAAGGAGCTGTATTAGCAACAGCACGAGGAGCAGTATAATCATCAGCATCATGTGGAGCATTATCAGCAGCAGCATTATGAGCAGTATCAGCAGCAGAACCGGCAGTGGCATGTAGAGCTGTATCAGCAGCAGCATGAGGAGCAGTATCAGCAGCAGAATGAGGATCAGTGTCAGCAGCATCATGAGGAGCAATAGCAGCAGCATGATGAGTGGTCCCAGCAGCAGCATTAGGAGAGTTATGAGTAGCAGCATGAGGATCAGTATCAGCAGCAGCACCAGCAGATGATCAGCAGTGTCAGCTGCTGCATGAGGAACAGCTTGAGCAGCAGCATATGGATGATTATCAGCAGCAGCATGAGGAGCAGGAACAGCAGCAGTATCAGCAGCAGCATGAGGAGCAGCATCAGCAGCTGCACCAGCAGCATCAAGTGGAACAATATCGGCAGCTCCCCCAGAAGCAACATGAGGAGCAATATCAGCAGAAGAATGTGGAGCGTTATGAGAAGCAGTATGAGAAGCAGCCTGAGGAGCAGTTACAGAAGAAGCATGAGGAACAGTATCAGCAGCAGCCCCAGAGCAACCTGAGGTGCAGTATCAGCAGCAGATTGAGGATCAGTATCAAAAGCAGCATGAGGAACAGTAGCAGCAGCAGCATGAGCCGCGGTATAAGCAGCCGTCCCAGCAGCAGAAGGAGGAGCAGTATCGGCATCAGCATCTGGAGCAGTATCAGCAGCAGTATGAGGAAAAATATCATCTGCAGCATAAGGAGCTGTATTAGCAACAGCACGAGGAGCAGTATAATCAGCTGCATCATGTGGAGCAGTATAATCAGCAGCATTATGAGCAGTGTCAGCAGCAGCAGCATGTAGAGCAGTATCAGCAGCAGTATGAGGAGCATTATCAGCAGCAGCATGAGGAGCATTACCAGCAGCAGCAGATGCAATAGAATGAAAAACAGTATCAGCGAAGAATCAGGAGCAGTATCAACAGCAGAATGAGGGGCAGTATCAGCAGCAGAATGAGAAGCAGTATCAGCAGCATCATGAGGAGCATTAACAGAAGCAGCATGAGGAACAGTATCCGAATCAGCACCAGCAACAACAATAGGAAGACTATCAGCAGCTGCATCAGCAGCATGATGAACAGTACCAACAGCAGCACCAGCAGCTCCAAAGGAGCTGTATCAGCAGTTCATGAAGAGCAGTATCAGCTGCAGCATGAGAATCAGCGTCAGCAGCAACATGAGGATCAGTATCAGCAGCAAAATGAGGATCAGTATCAGCAGCAGAATGAGCCGCAGTATCAGCAGCTGTCCCAGCAGCAGAAGGAGGAGCAGTATTGGCATCAGCATCTGGAGCAGTATCAGCAGCAGTATGAGGAAAAGTATCAGCTGCATCATAAGGAGCTGTATTAGCAACAGCACGAGGAGCAGCATAATCAGCAGCATTATGTGGAGCAGTATCAGCAGCAGCATTATGAGCAGTATCAGAAGCAGCACCGGCAGCAGCATGTAGAGCAGTATCAGCAGCAGCATGAGGAGCATTATCAGCAGCAGAATGAGGATCAGTGTCAGCAGCATCATGAGGAGTAGTATCAGCAGCAGCATGATGAGTGGTCCCAGCAGCAGCATTAGGAGAGTTACGAGTCGCAGCATAGGGATCAGTATCAGCAGCAGCTCCAGCAGATGATCAGCATTGTCAGCTGCTGCATGAGGAGCAGCTTGAGCAGCAACATGTGGATGATTATCAGCAGCAGCATGAGGAGCAGGAACAGCAGCAGTTTCAGCAGCAGCATGAGGATCAGCATCAGCAGGTGCACCAGAAGCATCAAGTGCAACAATATCGGCAGCACCCCCAGAAGCAACATGAGGACCAATATCAGCAGAAGAATTTGGAGCAGTATGAGAAGCAGAATGAGCAGCAGCCTGAGGATCAGTATCAGCAGCAGCATGAGCCGCGGTATCAGCAGCCGTACCAACAGCAGAAGGAGGAGCAGTATCGGCATCAGCATCTGGAGCAGTATCAGCAGCAGTATGAGGAAATGTATCATCTGCAGCATAAGGAGCTGTATGAGCAAAAGCACGAGGAGCAGTATAATCAGCAGCATCAAGTGGAGCAGTATAATCAGCAGCATTATGAGCAGTATCAGCAGCAGCACCGGCAGCAGCATGTAGAGCAATATCAGCAGCAGCATGAGGAGCAGTATCAGCAGCAGAATGAGGATCAGTGTCAGCAGCATCATGAGGAGCAATATCAGAAGCAGCATGATGAGTGGTCCCAGCAGCAGCATTAGGAGAATTATGAGTAGCAGCATGAGGATCAGTATCAGCAGCAGCACCAGCAGATGATCAGCAGTGTCAGCTGCTGCATGAGGAGCAGCTTCAGCAGCAGCATATGGATGATTATCAGCAGCAGCATGAGGAGCAGTAACAGCAGCAGTATCAGCAGCAGCATGAGGAGCAGTATCAGCAGCAGCATGAGGATTAGTATCAGTAAGAGCTTGAAGAAAAGTATCAGCAGCAGCATGCGGAGCTGTATCAGCAGCAGCATGAGGAGCAATATCAGCAGCAGCAAAAGCTGCAGCATGTGTAGCAGTAGCAGCAGCAGAATGAGGAGTAGTATCAGAAGCAGAATGAGGATCAGTGTCAGCATCAGCATGAGGAGCAATATCAGCAGCTGCATGACAAACAGTATCAGCAGCATCAGCAACATGATGTGCGGTATCAGCAGCAGTAACAGCAGCAGAATGAGACGCAATATCAGCAGCAGTATTAGCAGCACCATGAGGAGAAATATCAGCAGCATCAAAAGCAGCAGTATGGGGAGCAGTATCAGCAGCAGAATGAGGATTGGTGGCAGCAGCATCATGAGGAGCAATATCAGCAGCAGCATGACAAACAGAATCAGCAGCATAAGCAACATGAGGTGCAGTATCAGCAGCAGTAACAGCAGCAGAATCAGAAGCACTATCAGCAGCAGTAGCAGCAGCAGAATGAGAAGCACTATCAGCAGCAGTATTAGTAGCAGTATGAGGAGCATTATCAGCAGCAGCATGAGGAGCAGTATCAGCAGCAGGAGATGCAATAGAATACGAAGCAGTATCAGCGATATAATGAGGAGCAGTATCAACAGCAGAATGAGGAGCAGTATTAGCAGCAGAATGAGAAGCAGTATCAGCAGCATCATGAGGAGCATTAACAGAAGCAGCATGAGGAACAGTATCAGCATCGGCACCAGCAACAATAATAGGAAGACTATCAGCAGCTGCATCAGCAGCATGATGAACAGTACCAACAGCAGCACCAGCAGCTCCAAAGGAACTGTATCAGCAGTTCATGAAGAGCAGTATCAGCAGCAGCATGAGAATCAGCGTCAGCAGCAACATGAGGATCAGTATCAGCAGCAAAATGAGGATCAGTATCAGAAGCAGAATGAGCCGCAGTATCAGCAGCCGTCCCAGCAGCAGAAGAAGGAGCAGTATCGGCATCAGCATCTGGAGCTGTATCAGCAGCAGTATGAGGAAAAGTACCAGCTGCAGCATAAGGATCTGTATTAGCAACAGCACAAGGAGCAGCATAATCAGCAGCATCATGTGAAGCAGTATCAGCAGCAGCACCGGCAGCAGCATTTAGAGCAGTATCAGCAGCAGCATGAGGAGCAATATCAGCAGCAGCAAAAGCTGCAGCATGTGTCGCAGTAGCAGCAGCAGAATGAGGTGTAGTATCAGAGGCAGAATAAGGATCAGTGTCAGCATCAGCATGAGGAGCAATATCAGCAGCTGCATGACAACCAGTATCAGCAGCATCAGCAACATGATGTGCGGTATCAACAGCAGTAAGAGCAGCAGAAAGACACCCAATATCTGCAGCAGTATGAGCAGCAGCATGAGGAGAAATATCAGCAGCAGCAAAAGGAGCAGCATGGGGAGCAGTTGCAGCAGCAGCATGAGTACCAGTATCAGCAGCAGAAGTAGGATTAGTGGCAGCAGCATCATGAGGAGGAATATGAGCAGCAGCATGACAAACAGTATCAGCAGCATAAGCAACATGAGGTGCAGTATCAGCAGCAGTAACAGCAGCAGAAACAGAAGCACTATCAGCAGCAGTAGCAGCAGCAGAATGAGAAGCAATATCAGCAGCAGTATCATCAGCAGTATGAGGAGCAGTATCAGCAGCAGCAGAAGCAATAGAATGAGAAGCAGTATCAGCGAAGAATGAGGAGCAGTATCAACAGCAGAATGAGGGGCAGTATCAGCAGCAGAATGAGAAGCAGTATCAGCAGCATCATGAGGAGCATTAACAGAAGCAGCATGAGGAACAGTATCAGCATCGGAACCAGCAACAACAATAGGAAGATTGTCAGCAGCTGCATCATCAGCATGATGAACAGTACCAACAGCAGCACCAGCAGCTCCAAAGGAGCTGTATCAGCAGTTCATGAAGAGCAGTATCAGCAGCAGCATGAGAATCAGCGTCAGCAGCAACATGAGGATCAGTATCAGCAGCAAAATGAGGATCAGTATCAGCAGCAGCATGAGCCGCAGTATAAGCAGCCATCCCATCAGCAGAAGGAGGAGCAGTATTGGCATCAGCATCTGGAGCAGTATCAGCAGCAGTATGAGGAAAAGTATCAGCAGCAGCATAAGGAGCTGTATTAGCAACAGCACGAGGAGCAGTATAATCATCAGCATCATGTGGAGCATTATCAGCAGCAGCATTATGAGCAGTATCAGCAGCAGCACCGGCAGTGGCATGTAGAGCTGTATCAGCAGCAGCATGAGGAGCTTTATCAGCAGCAGAATGAGGATCAGTGTCAGCAGCATCATGAGGAGCAATAGCAGCAGCATTATGAGTGGTCCCAGCAGCAGCATTAGGAGAGTTATGAGTAGCAGCCTGAGGATCAGTATCAGCAGCAGCACCAGCAGATGATAAGCAGTGTCAGCTGCTGCATGAGGAGCAGCTTGAGCAGCAGCATATGGATGATTATCAGCAGCAGCATGAGGAGCAGGAACAGCAGCAGTATCAGCAGCAGCATGAGGAGCAGCATCAGCAGCAGCATGAGGATTAGTATCCGTAGCAGCATGAAGAAATATATCAGCAGCAGCATGCAGAGCTGTATCAGCAGCAGCATGAGGAGCAATATCAGCAGCAGCAAAAGCTGCAGCATGTGTAGCAGTAGCAGCAGCAGAATGAGGAGTAGTATCAGAAGCAGAATGAGGATCAGTGTCAGCATCAGCATGAGGAGCAATATCAGCAACTGCATGACAAACAGTATCAGCAGCATCAGCAACATGATGTGCGGTATCAGCAGCAGTAACAGCAGCAGAATGAGCAGCAATATCAGCAGAAGTATCAGCAGCAGCATGAGTAGAAATATCAGCAGCAGCAAAAGCAGCAGCATGGGGAGCAATTGCAGCAGCAGAATGAGCATTAGTGTCAGCAGCATCATGAGGAGCAATATCAGCAGCAGCATGACCATCAGTATCAGCAGCATAAGCAACATGAGGTGCAGTATCAGCAGCAGTAACAGCAGCAGAATCAGAAGCACTATCAACAGCAGTAGCAGCAGCAGAAAGAGAAGCAGTATCAGCAGCAGTATTAGTAGCAGTATGAGGAGCATTATCAGCAGCAGCATGAGGAGCAGTATCAGCAGCAGCAGATGCAATAGACTTAGAAGCAGTATCAGCGGTAGAATGAGGAGCAGTATCAATAGCACAATGAGGAGCAGTATCAGCAGCAGAATGAGAAGCAGTATCAGCAGCATCATGAGGAGCATTAACAGAAGCAGCATGAGGAACAGTATCAGCATCGGCACCAGCAACAACAATAGGAAGAGTGTCAGCAGCTGCATCAGTAGCATGATGAACAGTACCAACCGCAGCACCAGCAGCTCCAAAGGAGCTGTATCAGCAGTTCATGAAGAGCAGTATCAGCAGCAGCATGAGAATCAGCGTCAGCAGCAACATGAGGATCAGTACCAGCAGCAAAATGAGGATCAGTATCTGCAGCAGCATCAGCCGCAGTATCAGCAGCCGTCCCAGCAGCAGAAGGAGGACCAGTATCGGCATCAGCATCTGGAGCAGTATCAGCAGCATTATGAGGAAAAGTATCAGCTGCAGCATAAGAAGTTGTATTAGCAAAAGCACGAGGAGCAGCATAATCAGCAGCATCATGTGAAGCAGTATCAGCAGCAGCATTATGAGCAGTATCAGCAGCAGCACCGGCAGCAGCATGTAGAGCAGTGTCAGCAGCATCATGAGGAGCAATATCAGCAGCAGCATGATGAGTGGTCCCAGCAGCAGCATTAGGAGAATTAAGAGTAGCAGCATGAGGATCAGTATCAGCAGCAGCACCAGCAGATGATCAGCAGTGTCAGCTGCTGCATGAGGAGCAGCTTGAGCAGCAGCATATGGATGATTATCAGCAGCAGCATGAGGAGCAGGAACAGCAGCAGTATCAGCAGCAGCATGAGGAGCAGCTTCAGCAGCAGCATGAGGATTAGTATCAGTAGCAGCATGAAGAAAAGTATCAGCAGCAGCATGCGGAACGGTATCAGCAGCAGCATGAGGAGCAATATCAGCAGCAGCAAAAGCTGCAGCATTTGTAGCAGCAGCAGCACCAGAATGAGGAGTAGTATCAGAAGCAGAATGAGGATCAGTGTCAGCATCAGCATGAGGAGCAATATCAGCGGCTGCATGACAAACAGTATAAGCAGCATCAGCAACATGATGTGCGGTATCAGCAGCAGTAACAGCAGCAGAATGAGAAGCAATATCAGCAGCAGTATCAGCAGCAGCATGAGGAGAAATATCAGCAGCATCAAAAGCAGCAGCATGGGGAGCAGTTGCAGCAGCAGCATGAGCACCAGTATCAGCAGCACAATGAGGATTAGAGTCAGCAGCATCATGAGGAGCAATGTCAGCAGCAGCAGCACAAACAGTATCAGCAGCATAAGCAACATGAGGTGCAGTATCAGCAGCAGTAACAGCAACCGAATCAGAAGCACTATCAGCAACAGTAGCAGCAGCAGAATGAGAAGCAGTATCAGCAGCAGTATCAGCAGCAGTATGAGGAGCATTATCAGCAGCAGCACGAGGAGCAGTATCAGCAGCAGCAGATGCAATAGAATGAGGAGCTGTATCAGCGAAGATTGAGGAGCAGTATCTACAGCAGAATGAGAAGCAGTATCAGCAGCATCATGAGGAGCATTAACAGAAGCAGCATGAGGAACAGTATCAGCATCGGCACCAGCAAAAACAATAGGAAGAGTATCAGCAGCTGCATCAGCAGCATGATGAACAGTACCAACAGCAGCACCAACAGCTCCAAAGGAGCTGTATCAGCAGTTCATGAAGTGCAGTATCAGCAGTAGCATGAGAATCAGCATCAGCAGCAACATGAGGATCAGTATCAGCAGCAAAATGAGGATCAGAATCAGCAGCAGACTGAGCCGCAGTATCAGCAGCTGTCCCAGCAGCAGAAGGAGGTGCAATATTGGCATCAGCATCTGGAGCAGTATCAGCAGCAGTATGAGGACAAGTATCAGCAGCATCTTAAGGAGCTGTAAAAGCAACAGCACGAGGAGCAGCATAATCAGCAGCATCATGTGAAGCAGAATCAGCAGCAGCATTTTGAGCAGTATCAGCAGCAGCACCGGCAGCAGCATGTAGAGCAGTATCAGCAGCAGCATGAGGAGCAGTATCAGCAGCAGAATGAGGATCAGTGTCAGCAGCAACATAAGGAGCAGTATCAGCAGCAGCATGGTGAGTGGTCCCAGCAGCATCATTAGGAGAATTAGGAGTAGCAGCATGAGGATCAGTATCAGCAGCAGCACCAGCAGATGATCAGCAGTGTCAGCGGCTGCATGAGGAACATCTTGAGCATCAGCATATGGATGATTATCAGCAGCAGCATGAGGAGCAGGAATAGCAGCAGTATCAGCAGCAGCATGAGCAACAGCATCAGCAGCTGTACCAGCAGCATCAAGTGAAACAGTATCGGCAGCAACCCCAGAAGCAACATGAGGAGCAATATCAGCAGAAGAATGTGGAGCGTTATGAGAAGCAGTATGAGAAGCAGCCTGAGGAGCAGTAACAGAAGCAGCATGAGGAACAGTATCAGCAGCAGCCCCAAAGTCAACCTGAGGTGCAGTATCAGCAGCAGAATGAGGATCAGTATCAAAAGCAGATTGAGGATCAGTATCAGCAGCAGCATGAGCCGCGGTATCAGCAGCCGCCCCAGCAGCAGAAGGAGGAGCAGTATCGGCATCAGCATCTGGAGCAGTATCAGCAGCAGTAAGAGGAAACGTATCATCTGCAGCATAAGGAGCTGTATTAGCAACAGCACGAGGAGCAGTATAATCAGCAGCATCATGTGGAGCATTATAATCAGCAGCATTATGAGCAGTATCAGCAGCAGCACTGGCAGCAGCATATAGAGCAATATCAGCAGCAACATGAGGAGCAGTATCAGCAGCAGAATGAGGATCAGTGTCAGCAGCATCACGAGGAGCAATATCAGCAGCAGCATGATGAGTGGTCCCAGCAGCAGCATTAGGAGAATTATGAGTAGCAGCATGAGGATCAGTATCAGCAGCAGCACCAGCAGATGATAAGCAGTGTCAGCTGCTGCATGAGGAGCAGCTTGAGCAGCAGCATATGGATGATTATCAGCAGCAGCATGAGGAGCAGGAACAGCAGCCGTATCAGCAGCAGTATGAGGAGCAGTATCAGCAGCAGCATGAGGATTAGTATCACTAGCAGCATGAAGAAAAGTATCAGCAGCAGCATGCGGAGCTGTATCAGCACCAGCATGAGGAGCAATATCAGCAGCAGCAAAAGCTGCAGCATGTGAAGCAGTAGCAGCAGCAGAATGAGGAGTAGTATCAGAAGCAGAATGAGGATCAGTGTCAGCATCAGCATGAGGAGCAATATCAGCAGCTGCATGATAAACAGTGTCAGCAGCATCAGCAAAATGATGTGCGGTATCAGCAGCAGTAACAGCAGCAGAATGAGAAGCAATATCAGCAGCAGTATCCCCAGCAGCATGAGGAGAAATATCAGCAGCAGCATAAGCAGCAGCATGGGGAGCAGTTGCAGCAGCAGCATGAGCAGCAGTATCAGCAGCAGACTGAGGATTAGTGTCAGCAGCATCATGAGGAGCAATATCAGCGGCAGCATGACAAACAGTATCAGCAGCATAAGCAACATGAAGTGTAGTATCAGCAGCAGTAACAGTAGCATCAGAAGCACTATCAGCAGCAGTAGCAGCAGCAGAATGAGAAGCAGTATCAGCAGCAGTATCAGCAGCAGTATGAGGAGCATTATCAGCAACAGCATGAGCAGCAGTAACAGCAGCAGCAGATGCAATAGAATGAGAAGCTGTATTAGCGAAGAATGAGGAGCAGTATCAACAGCAGAATGAGGGGCAGTATCAGCAGCAGAATGAGAAGCAGTATCAGCAGCATCATGAGGAGCATTAACAGAAGCAGCATGAGGAACAGTATCAGCATCGGCACCAGCAACAACAATAGGAATAGTATCAGCAGCTGCATCAGCAGCATGATGAACAGTACCAACAGCAGCACCAGCAGCTCCAAAGGAGCTGTATCAGCAGTTCATGATGAGCAGTATCAGCAGCAGCATGAGAATCAGCGTCAGCAGCAACATGAGGATCAGTATCAGCAGCAAAATGAGGATCAGTATCAGCAGTAGCTTGAGCCGCAGTATCAGCAGCCGTCCCAGCAGAAGAAGCAGCAGCAGTATTGGCATCAGCATCTGGAGCAGTATCAGCAGCAGTATGAGGAAAAGTATCAGCAGCAGCATAAGGAGCTGTATTAGCAACTTCACGAGGAGCAGTATAATCAGCAGCATCATGTGGAGCATTATAATCAGCAGCATTATGAGCAGTATCAGCAGCAGCACCGGCAGCAGCATGTAGAGCAATATCAGCAGCAGCATGAGGAGCATTATCAGCAGCAGAATGAGGATCAGTGTCAGCAGCATCATGAGGAGCAATATCAGCAGCAGCATGATGAGTGGTCCCAGCAGCAGCATTAGGAGATTTATGAGTAGCAGCATGAGGATCAGTATCAGCAGCATCACCAGCAGATGATAAGCAGTGTCAGCTGCTGCATGAGGAGCAGCTTGAGCAGCAGCATATGGATGATTATCAGCAGCAGCATGAGGAGCAGGAACAGCAGCCGTATCAGCAGCAGCATGAGGAGCAATATCAGCAGCAGCATGAGGATTAGTATCAGTAGCAGCATGAAGAAAAGTATCAGCAGCAGCATGCGGAGCTGTATCAGCAGCAGCATGAGGAGCAATATCAGCAGCAGCAAAAGCTGCAGCATGTGAAGCAGTAGCAGCAGCAGAATGAGGAGTAGCATCAGAAGCAGAATGAGGATCAGTGTCAGCATCAGCATGAGGAGCAATATCAGCAGCTGCATGATAAACAGATTCAGCAGCATCAGCAACATGATGTGCGGTATCAGCAGCAGTAACAGCAGCAGAATGAGAAGCAATATCAGCAGCAGTATCAGCAGCAGCATGAGGAAAAATTTGAAAGCAGCAGCAAAAGCAGCAGCATAGGGAGCAGTTGCAGCAGCAGCATGAGCAGCAGTATCAGCAGCAGACTGAGGATTAGTGTCAGCAGCATCATGAGGAGCAATATCAGCAGCAGCATTACAAACAGTATCAGCAGCATAAGCAACATGAGGTGTAGTATCAGCAGCAGTAACAGCAGCAGAATCAGAAGCACTATCAGATGCATTCGCAGCAGCAGAATGAGAAGCAGTATCAGCAGCAGTATCAGCAGCAGTATGAGGAGCATTATCAGCAGCAGCATGAGGAGCAGTACCAGCAGCAGCAGAGGCAATAGAATGCGAAGCTGTATCAGTGAAGAATGAGGAGCAGTATCAACAGCCGAATGAAGGGCAGTAGCAGCAGCAGAATGAGAAGCAGTATCAGCAGCATCATGAGGAGCATTAACAGAAGCAGCATGAGGAACAGTAACAACATCGGCACCAGCAACAACAATAGGAATAGTATCAGCAGCTGCATCAGCAGCATGATGAACAGTACCAACAGCAGCACCAGCAGCTCCAAAGGAGCTGTATCAGCAGTTCATGAAGAGCAGTATCAGCAGCAGCATGAGAATCAGCGTCAGGAGCAATATGAGGATCAGTATCAGCAGCAAAATGAGGATCAGTATCAGCAGCAGCTTGAGCCGCAGTATCAGCAGCCGTCCCAGCAGCAGAAGGAGGAGCAGTATTGGCATCAGCATCTGGAACAGTATCAGCAGCAGTATGAGGAAAAGTATCAGCAGCAGCATAAGGAGCTGTATTAGCAACAACACGAGGAGCAGCATAATCAGCAGCATCATGTGGAGCAGTATCAGCAGCAGCTTTATGAGCAGTATCAGCAGCAGCACCGGCAGGAGCATTTAGAGCAGTATCAGCAGCAGCATGAGGAGCATTTTCAGCAGCAAAATGAGGATCAGTGTCAGCAGCATCATGAGGAGCAGCATCAGCAGCAGCATGATGAGTGGTCCCAGCAGCAGCATTAGGAGAGTTATGTGTAGCAGCATGAGGATCAGTATCAGCAGCAGCACCAGCAGATGATCAGCTGTGTCAGCTGCTGCATGAGGAGCAGCTAGAGCAGCAGCATATGGATGATTATCAGCAGCAGCATGAGGAGCAGGAACAGCAGCAGTATCAGCAGCAGCATGAGGAGCAGCATCAGCAGCTGCACCAGCAGCATCAACTGGAACAATATCGGCAGAACCCCCAGAAGCAACGTGAGGAGCAATATCAGCAGAAGAATGTGGAGCAGTATGAGAAGCAGTATCAGCAGCAGCCTGAGGAGCAGTAACAGAAGCAGCATGAGGAACAGTATCAGCAGCAGCCCCAGAGGCAACCTGAGGTGCAGTATCAGCAGCAGAGAGAGGATCAGTATCGAAAGCAGCATGAGGATCATTACCAGCAGCAGCATGAGCCGCGGTATTAGCAGCCGTCCCAGCAGCAGAAGGAGGAGCAGTATCGGCATCAGCATCTGGAGCAGTATTAGCAGCAGTATGAGAAAATGTATCACCTGCAGCATAAGGAGCTGTATTAGCAACAGCACGAGGAGCAGTATAATCAGCAGAATCATGTGGAGCAGTATAATCAGCAGCATTATGAGCAGTATCAGCAGCAGCACCAGCAGCAGCATGTAGAGCAATATCAGCAGCAACATGAGGAGCAGTATCAGCAGCAGATTGAGGATCAGTGTCAGCAGCATCATGAGGAGCAATATCAGCAGCAGCATGATGAGTGGTCCCAGCAGCAGCATTAGGAGAATTATGAGTAGCAGCATGAGGATCAGTATCAGCAGCAGCACCAGCAGATGATCAGCAGTGTCAGCTGCTGCATGAGGAGCAGCTTGAGCAGCAGCATATGGATGATTATCAGCAGCAGCATGAGGAGCAGGAATAGCAGCAGTATCAGCAGCAGCATGAGGATTAGTATCAGTAGCAGCATGAAGAAAAGTATCAGCAGCAGCATGAGGAGCAATATCAGCAGCAGCAAATGCTGCAGCATGTGTAGCAGTAGCAGCAGCAGAATGAGAAGTAGTATCAGAAGCAGAATGAGGATCAGTGTCAGCATCAGCATGAGGAGCAATATCAGCAGCAGCAAAAGCTGCAGCATGTGGAGCAGTACCAGCAGCAAAATGAGGAGTAGTATCAGAAGCAAAATGAAGATCAGTGTCAGCATCAGCATGAGGAGAAATATCAGCAGCTGCATGACAAACAGTATCAGCAGCATCAGCAACATGATGTGCGGTATCAGCAGCAGTAACAGTAGCAGAATGAGAAGCAATATCAGCAGCAGTATCAGCAGCAGCATGAGGAGAAATATCAGCAGCAGCAAAAGCAGCAGCATGGGGAGCAGTTGCAGCAGCAGCATGAGCAGCAGTATCAGCAGCAGACTGATGATTAGTGTCAGCAGCATCATGAGGAGCAATATCAGCAGCAGCATGACAAACAGTATCAGCAGCATAAGCAACATGAGGTGTAGTATCAGCAGCAGTAACAGCAGCAGAATCAGAAGCACTATTAGCAGCAGTAGCAGCAGCAGAATGAGAAGCAGTATCAGCAGCAGTATCAGCAGCAGTATGAGGAGCATTATCAGCAGCAGCATGAGGAGCAGTATCAGCAGCAGCAGATGCAATAGAATGAGAAGCAGTATCAGCGAAGAATGAGGAGCAGTATCAACAGCAGAATGAGGGGCAGTATCAGCAGCAGAATGAGGAGCATTAACAGAAGCAGCATGAGGAACAGTATCCGCATCGGCACCAACAACAACAATAGGAAGAGTATCAGCAGCTGCATCAGCAGCATGATGAACAGTACCAACAGCAGCACCAGCAGCTCCAAAGGAGCTGTATCAGCAGTTCATGAAGAGCAGTATCAGCAGCAGCATGAGAATCAGCGTCAGCAGCAACATGAGGATCAGTATCAGCAGCAAAATGAGGATCAGTATCAGCAGCAGCTTGAGCCGCAGTTTCAGCAGCCGTCCCAGCAGCAGAAGGAGGAGCAGTATTGGCATCAGCATCTGGAGCAGTATCAGCAGCAGTATGAGGAAAGTTATCAGCTGCAGCATAAGGAGCTGTATTAGCAACAGCACAAGGAGCAGCATAATCAGCAGCATCATGTGGAGCAGTATAATCAGCAGCATGTAGAGCAGTATCAGAAGCAGAATGAGGATCAGTGTCAGCAGCATCATGAGGAGCAGTATCAGCAGCAGCATGATGAGTTGTCCCAGCAGCAGCATTAGGAGAATTATGATTAGCAGCATGAGGATCAGTATCAGCAGCAGCACCAGCAGATGATCAGCAGTGTCAGCTGCTGCATGAGGAGCAGCTTGAGCAGCAGCATATGGATGATTATCAGCAGCAGCTTGAGGAGCAGGAACAGCAGCAGTATCAGCAGCAGCATGAGGAGCAGCATCAGCAGCTGCACCAGCAGCATCAAGTGGAACAATATCGGCAGAACCCCCAGAAGCAATATCAGCAGAAGAATGTGGAGCAGTATGAGAAGCAGTATGAGCAGCAGCCTGAGGAGCAGTAACAGAAGCAGCATGAGGAACAGTATCAGCAGCAGCCCCAGAGGCAACCTGAGGAGCAGTATCAGCAGCAGAATGAGGATCAATATCAAAAGCAGCATGAGGATCAGTATCAGCAGCAGCATGAGCTGCAGTATCAGCAGCCGTCCCAGCAGCAGAAGGAGGAGCAGTATCAGCATCAGCATCTGGAGCAGTATCAGCAGCAATATGAGGAAAAGTATCAGCAGCAGCATAAGGAGCTTTATTAGCAACAGCACGAGGAGCAGTATAAGCATCAGCACCAGCAGCATCATGTGGACCACTATCAGCAGCAGCATGATGAGCAGTAACAAAAGCAGCACCGGCAGCAGCATGTAGAGCAGTATCAGCAGCAGCATGAGGAGCAGTAAAAGCAGCCGAATGAGGATCAGTGTCAGCAGCATCATGAGGAGCAGTATCAGCAGCAGCATGATGAGCGGTACAAGCAGCAGCATTAGGAGAATTATCAGTAGCAGCATGAAGATCATTATCAGCATCAGCACCAGCAACATGATCAGCAGCAGTGTCAGCAGCCGCATGAGGAGCAGCTTCAGCAGCAGCAGCATATGGATTAGAATCAGCAGCAATTTGAGGAGCAGTAACAGAAGCAGCATGAGGAACAGTATCAGCAGCTGCACCAGCAGCAAGAATAGGAACAGTATTGGCAGCAGCCCCAGAGGCAACCTGAGGTGCATTATCGGCAGAAGAACGCAGAGCATTATGAGAAGGATTGTCAGCAGATGTACGAGGACCAGTATTATCAGCAGCATGAGGAACAGTATCAGCAGCAGTATGAGGAGCTATATTAGCAACAACACGAGAAGCAGTAAAAGCATCAGCACCAGCAGCAGCATGAGGAGCTATATCAGCCACAGCATGAGGAGCACTATCAACAGCAGCATGAGGAGCAGTGTCAGCAGCAGTATTAGAAGCAGAATGAGGAACCGTAGCAGCAGCAGAAATAGCAGCAATTTCAACAGCAGCAGCAGCAGCAGCAGGATGAGGAGCAGTATCAGCAGCAGAATGAGGATCAGTATCAAAAGCAGCATGAGGAATATCATTAGCAGCAGCATGAGCTTCAGTCTCAGCAGCAACGTGAGGATCAGTACCAGAAGCAGCATGAGGAGCAGTATCAGCAGCAGCATGAGAATCAGTATCAGCAGCAGCATGAGAAACAGTAGCAGCACCAGCACCAGCAGCAGCATGAGGAGCATTGTTAGCAGCAGCATGAGGAGCAGTATCAGCAGCAGTATGAGAAGCAGAATGAGGAACAGTTATCAGCATTAGAATGAGGAGCAGGATCAACAGCAAAGCAAGGAACAGTATCAGCAGCAGTATCATCAGGAGAATGAGCAGCAGTATCAGCAGCAGCATGAGGAGCAGTATCAGCAGCTGCACCAGCAATAACTATAGGAAGAGTATCAGCAGCTGCATCAGTATCCCAAGGAGCTGTAGCAGCAGCAGAATGAGGAGCAGTATCAGCAGCAGCATAAGAATCAGTATCAGCAGCAACAGGAGGATCAGTATCAGCAGCAGCTTGAGCCACAGTATCAGCAGCCAACCCAGCAGCAGAATGAGGAGCAGTATCAGCATTAGCATGAGGAGCAATATTAGCAGCACTATGAGAAACAGTATCAGCAGCAGCATAAGGAGATGTATTAGCAACAGCACGAGGAGCAGTATAACCATCAGCACCAGAAGCACCATATGAAGCAGTATCACCAGCAGCATGATGAGCAGTATCAGCAGCAGCATTAGGAGAATAATCAGTAGCAGCATGAGGATCAGTATCAGCATCAGCAGCAGCAGCATTATCAGAAGCAGTATCAGCAGCAGCATAATGAGCAGTATCAGCAGCAGCATGAGAATCAGTAACAGCAGCAACATGAGGATCAGTATCAGCAGCAGCAAGAGGATCAGTATCAGCAGCATCATGAGCCACAGTATCAGCAGCCAACCAGCAGTAGAATGAGGAGCAGTGTCAGCAGCAGCATGAGGAGCTGTATCAGCAGCATTATAAGGAGCAACATCAGCAGCAGCTACAGCAGCAGCATGAGGAGCAGTTGCAGCAGCAGCATGAGAAGAAGAATCAGCAGCAACATGAGGATTAGGGTCAGCAGCAACATGAGGAGCAATACCAGCATTAGCATGACAAACAGAATCAGCAGCATCAGCAGCATAAGGTGCAGTATCAGCAGCAGTAACAGAAGCAGAATGGAAGCAGTATCAGCAGCAGTATCAGCAGCAGAATGAGAAGCAGAGATAAAAACAAAGATAAAAACAAAAAAACTGCGGATGCTGGAAATCCAAAACAAAACCAGAATTACCTGGAAAAACTCAGCAGGTCTGGCAGCAACGGCGGAGAAGAAAAGAGTTGACGTTGCGAGTCCTCATGACCCTTCGACCGAACTGAGTGTATCCAAGAAAAGGGTGAAATATAAGCTGGTTTAGGGTGTGGGGTGGGGGGAGGGGGGGCGGGGTGGGGGGGGTGGTTTGGGTGGGTGGAGAGAAGTGGAGGGGGTTGGTGTGGTTGTAGGTACAAACAAGCAGTGATAGAAGCAGATCATCAAAAGATGTCACAGACAACAGGATAAAAGAACACATAGGTGTTAAAGTTGGTGATATTATCTAAACGAATGTGCTAATTAAGAATGGATGGTAGGGCACTCAAGGTATAGCTCTAGTGGGGGTGAGGAGAGCATAAAAGATTTTAAAATATTTAAAAATAATGGAAATAGGTGGGAACAGAAAAATCTATATAATTTATTGGAAAAAACAAAAGGAAGGGGGAAGAAACAGAAAGGGGGTGGGGATGGAGGAGGGAGCTCAAGACCTAAAGTTGTTGAATTCAATATTCAGTCCAGAAGGCTGTAAAGTGCCTAGTCGGAAGATGAGGTGATGTTCTTCCAGTGTGCGTTGGGCATCACTGGAACAATGCAGCAAGCCAAGGACAGACATGTAGGCAAGAGAGCAGGGTGGAGTGTTAAAATGGCAAGTGACAGGGAGGTTTGGGTCATTCTTGCGGACAGACCACAGGTGTTCTGCAAAGCAGTCACCCAGTTTACGTTTGGTGTCTCCAATGTAGAATGACCCAAATCTTTGGATGATCTGCTTCGATCACTGCTTGTTTGTCCCTTCAACCACACCAACCCTCTCCACTTCTCTCCCCCCACCCAACCCCCCACCACCACCCCCCCCAACACAACACACCTAAACCAGCTTATATTTTGCCCTTTGCTTGGATTCACCCAGTTTGGTCGAAGGGTGATGAGGACTTGAAACGTCAACTATTTTCTTCTCCGCCGATGCTGCCAGACCTGCTGAGTTTTTCCAGGTAATTCTGCTTTTGAATGAGAAGCAGTATCAGCAACAGTATCAGTAGCAGTATGAGGCACATTATCAGCAGCAGCATGAGGAGCAGTATCAGCAGCATCATGAGGTGCAATATCAGCAGCAGCCAAAGCAGCAACATGAGGAGCAGCAGCAGCAGCAGCATGTGGAGCAGTATCAGCAGCATTATGAGGTGCAATATCAGCAGCATCCAAAGCAGCAGCATGAGGAGCAGCAGCAGCAGCAGCATGAGGAGCAGTATCAGCTGCAGAATGAGTATCAGCGTCAGGAGCAGCATGAGGAGCAGTATCAGCAGCAGAATTAGCAGAAACATCAACAGCAGCACCAGCAGCAGCATGAGGAGCATTATCTGCAGCAGCATGAGGAGCAGGATCAGCAGCAGTATCAGAAGTAGAATGAGGAACAGTATCAGCAGTAGAATGAGGAGCAGTATCAACAGCAGAGCGAGGAACAGTATCAGCAGCAGTATCAGCAGCAGAATGAGAAGCAGTATCAGCAGCAGCAAGAGGAGCAGTAACAGAAGCAGCATGAGGAACAGTATCAGCAGCTGCGCCAGCATTAGCAATAGGAAGAGTATCAGCAGCTGCATCAGCAGCAAGATGAACAGTTCCAACAGCAGCACCAGCAGCTCCCAAAGAGCTGTATCAGCAGCAGCATGAGAATCAGTATCAGCAGCAACATGAGGATCAGTGTCAGCAGCAGCATGAGGGTCAGTATCAGCAGCAGCATGAGCCACAGTATTAGCAGCAGCAAGAGGAGCAGTAACAGAAGCAGCATGAGGAACAGTATCAGCAGCTGCACCAGCAATAACAGTAGGAAGAGTATCAGCAGCTGCATCAGCAGCATGATGAACAGTTCCAACAGCAGCACCGGCAGCTCCCAAGGAGCTGTATCAGCAGCAGAATGAGGAGCAGTATCAGCAGCAGCATCAGAATCAATATCAGCTGCAATATGAGGATCAGTATCAGCAGCAGCATGTGTGTCAGTATCAGCAGCAGCATGAGCCACTGTATCAGCAGCCATCCCAGCAGCAGAATGAAGAGCAGTATCAGCATCAGCATGAAGAGCAGTACCAGCAGCAGTATGACAAACATTATCAGCAGCAGCATAAGGAGCTGTATTAACAACAGCACGAGGAGCAGTATAAGCTTCAGCACCATAAGCATCATGTGGAGCAGAATCAGCAGCAGAATGAGGATTGGTGTCAAAGGCAGCATGAGGAATAGCAACAGCAGCAACATGAGGATCAGTATCAGCAGCAGCATGAGGAGCAGTATCAGCAGCAGCATGAGGAGCAGTTCAAGAGGCAACATGAGGAGCTGTATTAGCAACAGCACTTGGAGCAGTATTATCATCAGCAGCAGCATGAGGAGCAGTATCAGCAACAGCAGCAGCACGAGGAACAGTGTCAGCAGCAGCATGAGGAGCAGTACCAGCAGCAGCATGAGGAGCAATATCAGTAGCAGCATGAATATCACTATCAGCAGCAACACCAGCAGCAACAATAGGAACAGTATAGCCAGCAGCCCCAGAAGCAACCTGAGGAGCTGCGTCAGCAGAAGAATGAGGAGCAATATGAGAAGCAGTATCAGCAGCATGTGGAGCAGTAACAGAAGGAGCATGAGGACCAGTATCATCAGCAGCATGAGGAGCAATTTCAGCAGCAGCACAAGCAGCAGCATGAGGAGCAATATCAGCAGCAGCATGAGCAGTAGTATCTGAAGCAGACAGAGGAGCAATATCATCAGCAGAATGAGGCACAGTATCAGCAGCAGCATGAGGAAATGCATCAGCAGAAGCATGAGCATCAGTGTCAGCAGCAATTCAGGGTCAGTAGCAGCAGCAGCACGAGGAGCAGTATCAAAAGCAGCATGAGGATTAGTATCAGTAGCAGCACCAGCAGCAGTATGAGGATCAGTGTCAGCAGCAGCATGAGGAGCAATATCAGCAGCAGCATGACAAACATTATCAACAGCACGAACAGCATAGGTGCAGTTTAAGCAACAGTAACAGCAGCAGAATGAGAAGCTGTATTAGCAGCAGCATGAGGAGCAATATCAGCGGCAGCAAAAGCAGCAGCATGAGGAGCAGTGGCAGCAGCAGCATGAGGAGCAATATCAGCAGCAGCATGACAAACACTATCAGCAGCATCAGCAGCATGAGGTGCAGTATCAGCAGCAGTAACAGCAGTAGATTGAGAAGCAGTATCAGCAGCAGTATAAGAAGCAGCACGAGGAGCAGCAGAAGCATCAGCACCAGCAGCAGCATGAGGAGCATTATCAGCAGCATCATGAGGTGCATTATCATCAGCAGCCAAACCAGCAGCATGAGGAGCAGCAGCAGCAGCAGCATGAGGAGCAGTATCAGCTGCAGAATGAGAATCAGGGTCAGCAGCAGCATGAGGAACAGTATCAGCAGCAGTATTAGCAGAAAAATCAACAGCAGCACCAGCAGCAGCATGAGGAGCATTATCTGCAGCAGCATGAGGAGCAGGATCAGCAGCAGTAACAGAAGTAGAATGAGCAACCGTATCAGCAGTAGAATGAGGAGCAGTATCAACAGCAGAGTGAGGAACAGTTTCAGCAGCAGTATCAGCAGCAGAATGAGAAGCAGTATCAGCAGCAGCAAGAGGAGCAGTAACAGAAGCAGCATGAGGAACAGTATCAGCAGCTTCACCAGCAATAACAAAAGGAAGAGTATCAGCAGCTGCATCAGCAGCATGATGAACAATTCCAACAGCAGCACCAGGAGCTCCAAGGAGCTGTATCAGCAGTTCATGAGGAGCAGTATCAGTAGCAGCATGAGGAGCAGTATCAGCAGCAGAATGAGGATCAGTGTCAGCAGAAGCATGAGGAGCAATATCAGCAGCAGCATGACAAACAGTATCAGCAGCATCAGCAGCATGAGATGCAGTATCAGCAGTAGTAACAGCAACAGAATGAGAACAGTATCAGCAGCAGTATCAGCAGCAGGATGAGAAGCAGTATCAGCAGCAATATCAGCAGCAGAATGAGGAGCATTATGAGCAGTAGAATGAGAAGCAGTATCAGAAGCAGTATCAGTAGCAGTATGAGGTGCATTGTCAGCAGCAGCCAAACCAGCAGCATGAGGAGCAGCAGCAGCAGCAGCATGAGGAGCAGTATCAGCTGCAGAATGAGGATCAGTGCCAACAGCAGCATGAGGAACAGTATTAGCAGCAGAATTAGCGGAAACCTCAACATCAGCACCAGCAGCAGCATGCGGAGCCTTATCTGCAGCAGCATGAGGAGCAGTATCAGCAGCAGAATCAGCAGTAGAATGAGGAACACTATCAGCAGTAGAATGAGGAGCAGAATCAACAGCAGCAAGAGGAGCAGTAACAGAAGCAGCATGAGGAACAGTATCAGCAGCTGCACCAGCAATAAAAATAGGAAGAGTATCAGCAGCTGCATCAGCAGCATGATGAACAGTTCCAACAGCAGCACCAGGCGCTCCCAAGGAGATGTATCAGCAGCAGAATGAGGAGCAGTATCAGCAGCAGCATCAGGATCAGTAACAGTAGCAGCATGAGGAGCAGTATAAGAGGCAGCATGAGGCGTTGAATTAGCAACAGAACTTGGAACAGTATTATCATCAGAAGCAGCATGAGGAGTAGTATCAGCAGCAGCAGCAGCATGAGGAGCAATGTCAGCAGCAGCATGAGGAGCAGTACCAGCAGCAGCATGAGGAGCAGTATCAGTAGCTGCATGAGGATCACTATCAGCAGCAGCAGCAGCAGCAGCAACAGGAACATTATAGTCAGCAGCCCCAGAAGAAAAATGAGGAGCAGCGTCAGCAGAAGAATGAGGAACAGTATAAGAAGCAGTATCAGCAGCAGCATGAGGAGCAGTAACAGAAGCAGCATGAGGACCAGTATCATCAGCAGCATGAGGAGCAATTTAAGTAGCAGCACCAACAGCAGCATGGGAGCACTATCAGCAGCAGCATGAGCAGCAGTATCTACAGCAGATTGAGGAGCAATATCATCAGCAGAATGAGGTGCAGTAGCAGCAGCAGCATGAGGAAATGCATCAGCAGTATCATAAGCATCAGTAGCAGCAGCAATATGGGATCAGTAGCAGCAGCAGCATGAGGAAATGCATCAGCAGTAGCATGAGCATCAGTATCAGCAGCAACTTAGGATCAGTAGCAGCAGCAGCATGAGGAGTAGTATAAGCAGCCGCATGAGGATTAGTATCAGTAGCAGCATGAAGGAAATCATCAGCAGCAGCCTAAGGAGCTGTATCAGTAGCAGCATGAGGATCAGTATCAGCAGCAGAATGAGGATCATTGTCGGCAGCAGCATGAGGAGCAATATCAGCAGCAGCATGACAAACAGTATCAGCTGCACCAGCAGCATGAGGTGAAGTTTAAGCAGCAGTAACAGCTGCAGAACGAGAATCAGTGTTAGCAGCAGCATGAGGAGCAGCAGCAGCAGCACCACAAGGAGCAGCATAAGCATCAGCACCAGCAGCAGCATGAGGAGCAGTATCAGCAGCATCATGAGGTGCATTATCATCAGCAGCCAATCCAGCAGTATGAGAAGCAGCAGCAGCAGCAGCATGAGGAGCAGTAACAGCTGCAGAATGACGATCCGTGTCAGCAGCAGCATGAGGAACAGTATCAGCAGCAGAATTAGCAGAAACATCAACAGCAGCACCAGCAGCAGCATGAGGAGCATTATCTGCAGCAGCATGAGGAGCAGTATCAACAGCAGAGCGAGGAACAGTATCAGCAGCAGTATCAGCAGCAGAATGAGAAGCAGTATCAGCAGCAGCAAGAGGAGCAGTAACAGAAGCAGCATGAGGAACAGTATCAGCAGCTGAACCAGCAATAACAATAGGAAGAGAATCAGCAGCTGCATCAGCAGCATGATGAACAGTTCCAACAGCAACACCAGGAGCTCCCAAGGAGCTGTATCAACAGCAAAATGAGGGGCAGTATCAGCAGCAGCATGAGAATCAGTATCAGTAGCAGCATGAGGAGCAGTATGAGAGGCAGCATGAGGCGTTGAATTAGCAACAGAACTTGGAACAGTATTTTCATCAGCAGCAGCATGAGGATCAGTATCAGCAGCATCAGCAGCATGAGGAGCAATGTCAGCAGCAGCATGCGGAGCAGTACCAGCAGCAGCAAGAGGAGCAGTATCAGTAGCAGCATGAGGAGCAGTATCAACAGCGGCAGCAGCAGCAACAACAGGAACAGTATAGTCAGCAGCCCCAGAAGAAACCTGAGGAGCAGCGTCAGCAGAAGAATGAGGAACAGTATGAGAAGCAGTGTCAGCAGCAGCATGAGGAGCATTAACAGAAGCAGCATGAGGACCAGTATCATCAGCAGCATGAGGAGCAATTTAAGTAGCAGCACCAACAGCAGCATGAGGAGCACTATCAGCAGCAGCATAGCAGCAGTATCTACAGCAGAATGAGGAGCAATATCATCAGCAGAATGAGGTGCAGTAGCAGCAGCAGCATGAGGAAATGCATCAGCAGTAGCATGAGCATCAGCATCAGCAGCAATTTAGGATCAGTAGCAGCAGCAGCATGAGGAGCAGCATCAGCAGCAGCATGAGGATTAGTATCAGTAGCAGTTTGAAGGAAATCATTTAGCAGCAGCCTAAGGAGCTGTATCAGCAGCAGCATGAGCAGCAATATTAACAGCAGCTAAAGCAGCAGCATGAGGAGCAGTAGCAGCAGCAGCATGAGGATCATTATCAGCAGCAGAATGAGGATCAGTGTCGGCAGCAGCATGAGGAGCAATATCAGCAGCAGCATGACAAACAGTATCAGCAGGACCAGCAGCATGAGGTGCAGTTTAAGCAGCAGTAACAGCAGCAGAATGAGGAGCAGTGGCAGCAGCAGCATGAGGAGCAATATCAGCAGCAGCATGACAAAAATATCAGCAGCATGAGCCTCAGCATCAGCAGCAGTAACAGCAGCAGAATGAGAAGCAGTATCAGCAGCAACAACAGTAGCAATATCAGCAGCAGCATGACAAATAGTATCAGCAGCATGAGGTACAGTTTAAGCAGCAGTAACAGCAGCAGAATGAGAAGCAGTATTAGCAGCAGCATGAGGAGCAATATCAGCAGCAGCAAAAGCAGCAGCATGAGGAGCAGTGGCAGCAGCAGCATGATGAGCAATATCAGCAGCAGCATGAAAAACAGTATCAACAGCATCAGCCACATGAGGTGCAGTATCTGCAGCAGTAACAGCGGAAGGATGAGAAGGAGTATCAGCAGCAATATCAGCAGCAGTATGAGGAGCAGTGTCAGCAGCAGTAGCAGCAGCAGAATGAGGAGCAGTATGAGCAGTAGAAAAAGAAGCAGTATCAGCAGCAGTATCAGTAGCAGTATGAGACGCATTATCAACAGCAGCATGAGGAGCAGCAGCAGCAGCACCACGAGGAGCAGCATAAGCATGAGCACCAGCAGCAGCATGAGGAGCAGTATCAGCAGCATCATGAGGTGCGTTATCATCAGCAGCCAAACCAGCAGCATGAGGAGCAGCAGCAGCAGCAGCATGAGGAGCAGTATCAGCTGCAGAATGAGGATCATTGTCAGCAGCAGCATGAGAAACAGTATTAGCAGCAGAATTAGCAGAAAAATCAACAGCAGCAACAGCAGCAGCATGAGGAGCTGTATCAGCAGCAATAATAGAAGTAGAACGAGGAACCGTATCAGCAGTAGAATGAGGAGCAGTATCAACAGCAGAGAGAGGAACAGTATCAGCAGCAGTATAAGCAGCGGAATGAGAAGCAGTATCAGCAGCAGCAAGAGGAGCAGTGACAGAAGCAGCATGAGGAACAGTATCAGCAGCTTCACCAGCAATAACAATAGGAAGAGTATCAGCAGCTGCATCAGCAGCATGATGAACAGTTCCAACAGAAGCACCAGGAGCTCCCAAGGAGCTGTATCAGCAGCAGAATGAGGATCAGTGTCAGCAGCAGCATCAGAATCAGTATCTGTAGCAGCATGAGGAGCAGTATCAGCAGCAGAATGAGGATCAGTGTCAGCAGAAGCATGAGGTGCAATATCAGCAGCAGCATGACAAACAGTATCAGCCGCACTAGCAGCATGAGATGCAGTTTAAGCAGCAGTAACGGCAGCAGAATGAGAAGCAGTATTAGCAGCAGCATGAAGAGCAATATCAACAGCAGCAAAAGCAGCAGAATGAGGAGCAGTGGCAGCAGCAGCATGAGGAGCAAAATCAGCAGCAACATGACAAACAGTATCAGCAGCATCAGCAGCATGAGGTGCAGTATCAGCAGCGGTAACAGCAGCAGAATGAGAAGCAGTATCAGCAGCAGTATCAGTAGCAGTATGAGGTGCATTATCAGCAGCAGCATGAGGAGCAACAGCAGCAGCAGCACGAGGAGCAGCATATGCATCAGCACCAGCAGCAGCATGAGGAGCAGTATCAGCAGCATCATGAGGTGCATTACCAGCAGCAGCCAAACCAGCAGCATGAGGAGCAGCAGCAGCAGCAGCATGAGGAGCAGTATCAGCTGCAGTATGAGGATCCGTGTCAGCAGCAGCATGAGGAACAGTATCAGCAGAAGAATTAACGGAAACATCAACAGCAGCACCAGCAGCATGAGGAGCATTATCTGCCGCAGCATGAGGAGCAGTATCAGCAGCAGCATCAGAAGTAGAATGAGGAACAGTATCAGCAGTAGAATGAGGAGCAGTATCAACAGCAGCAAGAGGAGCAGTAACAGAAGCAGCATGAGGAACAGTATCAGCAGCTGCACCAGCAATAAAAATAGGAAGAGTATCAGCAGCTGCATCAGCAGCATGATGAACAGTTCCAACAGCAGCACCAGGAGCTCACAAGGAGCTGTATCAGCAGCAGAATGAGGAGCGGTATCAGCAGCAGCATGAGGATCAGTATCAGTAGCAGCATGAGGAGCAGTATAAGAGGCAGCATGAGGCGTTGAATTAGAAACAGCACTTGGAGCAGTATTATCATCAGCAGCAGCATGAGGAGCAGTACCAGCAGCAGCAAGAGGAGCAGTATCAGTAGCAGCATGAGGATCACTATCAGCAGCAGCAGCAACAACTGGAATAGTATAATCAGCAGCCCCAGAAGAAAACTGAGGAGCAGTGTCAGCAGAAGAATGAGGAACAGTATGAGAAGCAGTATCAGCAGCAGCATGAGGAGCAATAACAGAAGCAGCATGAGGACCAGTATCATCAGCAGCATGAGGAGCAATTTAAGTAGCAGCACCAACAGCAGCATGAGGAGCACTATCAGCAGCAGCATGAGCACCAGTATCTACAGCAGAATGAGGAGCAATATCATCAGCAGAATGAGGTGAAGTAGCAGCAGCAGCATGAGGAAATGCATCGGCAGTAGCATGAGCATCAGTATCAGCATCAATTTAGGATCAGTAGCAGCAGCAGCATGAGGAACAGTATCAGCAGCAGCATGAGGAGCAATATCAGCAGCAGCAAAAGCAGCCGCATGAGGAGCAGCAGCAGCAGCCCCACGAGGAGCAGCATAAGCATCAGCACCAGCAGCAGCATGAGGAGCAGTATCAGCAGCAGCATGAGGATTAGTATCAGTAGCAGCATGAAGGAAATCATCAGAGCAGCCTAAGGAGCTGTATCAGCAGCAATAACAGAAGTAGAACGAGGAACCGTATCAGCAGTAGAATGAGGAGCAGTATCAACTGCAGAGCGAGGAACAGTATCAGCAGCAGCATAAGCAGCGGAATGAGAAGCAGTATCAGCAGCAGCAAGAGGAGCAGTAGCAGAAGCAGCATGAGGAACAGTATCAGCAGCTTCACCAGCAATAACAATAGGAAGAGTATTAGCAGCTGCATCAGCAGCATGATGAACAGTTCCAACAGCAGCACCAGGAGCTCCCAAGGAGCTGTATCAGCAGCAGAATGAGGATCAGTGTCAGCAGCAGCATGAGAATCAGTATCAGTAGCAGCATGAGGAGCAGTATCAGCAGCAGAATGAGGAACAGTGTCAGCAGAAGCATGAGGGCCAATATCAGCAGCAGCATGACAAACAGTATCAGCCGCACTAGCAGCATGAAGTGCAGTTTAAGAAACAGTAACAGCAGCAGAATGAGAAGCAGTATTAGCAGCAGCATGAGGAGCAATATCAGCAGCAGCAAAAGCAGCAGCACGAGGAGCAGTGGCAGCAGCAGCATGAGGAGCAATATCGGCAACAGCATGACACACAGTATCAGCAGCATCAGCAGCATGAGGTGCAGTATCAGCAGCGGTAACAGCAGCAGAATGAGAAGCAGTATCAGTAGCAGTATGAGGTGCATTATCAGCATCAGCATGAGGAGCAACAGCAGCAGCAGCACGAGGAGCAGCATAAGCATCAGCACCAGCAGCAGCATGAGGAGCAGTATCAGCAGCATCATGAGGTGCATTACCAGCAGCAGCCAAACCAGCAGCATGAGGAGCAGCAGCAGCAGCATGAGGAGCAGTATCAGCTGCAGTATGAGGATCCATGTCAGCAGCAGCATGAGGAACAGTATCAGCAGAAGAATTCGCGGAAACATCAACAGCAGCAGCAGCAGCCTGAGGAGCATTATCTGCCGCAGCATGAGGAGCACTATCAGCAGCAGCATCAGAAGTAGAATGAGGAACAGTATCAGCAGTAGAATGAGGAGCAGTATCAACAGCAGCAAGAGGAGCAGTATCTGTAGCAGCATGAGGATCACTGTTAGCAGCAGCAGCAACAACAGGAACAGTATAGTCAGCAGCCCCAGAAGAAAACTGAGGAGCAGTGTCAGCAGAAGAATGAGGAACAGTATGCGAAGCATTATCAGCAGCAGCATGAGGAGCAATAACACAGCATCATGAGGAGCAATTTAAGTAGCATCACCAACAGCAGCATGAGGAGTACTATCAGCAGCAGCATAAGCAGCAGTATCTACAGCAGAATGAGGAGCAATATCATCAGCAGAATGAAGGGCAGTAGCAGCAGCAGCATGAGGAAATGCATCGGCAGTAGCATGAGCATCAGTATCAGCATCAATTTAGGATCAGTAGCAGCAGCAGCATGAGGAGCAGTATCAGCAGCAGCATGAGGAGCAATATCAGCGGCAGCAAAAGCAGCAGCATGAGGAGCAGCAGCAGCAGCAGCACGAGGAGCAGCATAAGCATCAGCACCAGCAGCAGCATGAGGAGAAGTATCAGCAGCAGCATGAGGATTAGTATCAGTAGCAGCATGAAAGAAATCATCAGAGCAGCCTAAGGAGCTGTATCAGCAGCAATAACAGAAGTAGAACGAGGAACCGTATCAGCAGTAGAATGAGGAGCAGTATCAACAGCAGAGCGAGGAACAGTATCAGCAGCAGTATAAGCAGCGGAATGAGAAGCAGTATCAGCAGCAGCAAGAGGAGCAGTAACAGAAGCAGCATGAGGAACAGTATCAGCAGCTTCACCAGCAATAACAATAGGAAGAGTATTAGCAGCTGCATCAGCAGCATGATGAACAGTTCCAACAGCAGCACCAAGAGCTCCCAAGGAGCAGTATCAGCAGCAGAATGAGGATCAGTGTCAGCAGGATCATGAGGAGCAATATCAGAAGCAGCATGATGAGTGGTCCCAGCAGCAGCATTAGGAGAATTATGAGTAGCAGCATGAGGATCAGTATCAGCAGCAGCACCAGCAGATGATCAGCATTGTCAGCTGCTGCATGAGGAGCAGCTTGAGCAGCAGCATATGGATGATTATCAGCAGCAGCATGAGGAGCAGTAACAGCAGCAGTATCAGCAGCAGCATGAGGAGCAGTATCAGCAGCAGCATGAGGATTAGTATCAGTAGCAGCTTGAAGAAAAGTATCAGCAGCAGCATGCGGAGCTGTATCAGCAGCAGCATGAGGAGCAATATCAGCAGCAGCAAAAGCTGCAGCATGTGTAGCAGTAGCAGCAGCAGAATGAGGAGTAGTATCAGAAGCAGAATGAGGATCAGTGTCAGCATCAGCATGAGGAGCAATATCAGCAGCTGCATGACAAACAGTATCAGCAGCATCAGCAACATGATGTGCGGTATCAGCAGCAGTAACAGCAGCAGAATGAGAAGCAATATCAGCAGAAGTTTTAGCAGCACCATGAGGAGAAATATCAGCAGCATCAAAAGCAGCAGCATGGGGAGCAGTATCAGCAGCAGAATGAGGATTAGTGGCAGCAGCATCATGAGGAGCAATATCAGCAGCAGCATGACAAACAGAATCAGCAGCATAAGCAACATGATGTGCAGTATCAGCAGCAGTAACAGCAGCAGAATCAGAAGCACTATTAGCAGCAGTAGCAGCAGCAGAATGAGAAGCAGTATCAGCAGCAGTATTAGTAGCAGTATGAGGAGCATTATCAGCAGCAGCATGAGGAGCAGTATCAGCAGCAGGAGATGCAATAGAATACGAAGCAGTATCAGCGATATAATGAGGAGCAGTATCAACAGCAGAATGAGGAGCAGTATTAGCAGCAGAATGAGAAGCAGTATCAGCAGCATCATGAGGAGCATTAACAGAAGCAGCATGAGGAACAGTATCAGCATCGGCACCAGCAACAACAATAGGAAGAGTATCAGCAGCTGCATCAGCAGCATGATGAACAGTACCAACAGCAGCACCAGCAGCTCCAAAGGAGCTGTATCAGCAGTTCATGAAGAGCAGTATCAGCAGCAGCATGAGAATCAGCGTCAGCAGCAACATGAGGATCAGTATCAGCAGCAAAATGAGGATCAGTATCAGCAGCAGCATGAGCCGCAGTATAAGCAACCATGCCATCAGCAGAAGGAGGAGCAGTATTGGCATCAGCATCTGGAGCAGTATCAGCAGCAGTATGAGGAAAAGTATCAGCTGCAGCATAAGGAGCTGTATTAGCAACAGCACGAGGAGCAGTATAATCAGCAGCATCATGTGGAGCATTATAATCAGCAGCATTATGAGCAGTATCAGAAGCAGGAGATGCAATAGAATACGAAGCAGTATCAGCGATATAATGAGGAGCAGTATCAACAGCAGAATGAGGAGCAGTATTAGCAGCAGAATGAGAAGCAGTATCAGCAGCATCATGAGGAGCATTAACAGAAGCAGCATGAGGAACAGTATCAGCATCGGCACCAGCAACAACAATAGGAAGAGTATCAGCAGCTGCATCAGCAGCATGATGAACAGTACCAACAGCAGCACCAGCAGCTCCAAAGGAGCTGTATCAGCAGTTCATGAAGAGCAGTATCAGCAGCAGCATGAGAATCAGCGTCAGCAGCAACATGAGGATCAGTATCAGCAGCAAAATGAGGATCAGTATCAGAAGCAGAATGAGCCGCAGTATCAGCAGCCGTCCCAGCAGCAGAAGGAGGAGCAGTATTGGCATCAGCATCTGGAGCAGTATCAGCAGCAGTATGAGGAAAAGTATCAGCTGCAGCATAAGGAGCTGTATTAGCAACAGCACGAGGAGCAGCATAATCAGCAGCATCATGTGAAGCAGTATCAGCAGCAGCACCTGCAGCAGCATGTAGAGCAGTATCAGCAGCAGCATGAGGAGCAATATCAGCAGCAGCAAAAGCTGCAGCATGTGTCACAGTAGCAGCAGCAGAATGAAGTGTAGTATCAGAGGCAGAATAAGGATCAGAGTCAGCATCAGCATGAGGAGCAATATCAGCAGCTGCATGACAAACAGTATCAGCAGCATCAGCAACATGATGTGCGGTATCAACAGCAGTAAGAGCAGCAGAAAGAGAGCCAATATCCACAGCAGTATGAGCAGCAGCATGAGGAGAAATATCAGCAGCAGCAAAAGGAGCAGCATGGGGAGCAGTTGCAGCAGCAGCATGAGTACCAGTAACAGCAGCAGAAGGAGGATTAGTGGCAGCAGCATCATGAAGAGCAATATCAGCAGCAGCATGACAAACAGTATCAGCAGCATAAGCAACATGAGGTGCAGTATCAGCAGCAGTAACAGCAGCAGAAACAGAAGCACTATCCACAGCAGTAGCAGCAGCAGAATGAGAAGCAGTATCAGCAGCAGTATGAGGAGCAGTATCAGCAGCAGCAGATGCAATAGAATGAGAAGCAGTATCAGCAAAGAATGAGGAGCAGTATCAACAGCAGAATGAGGAGCAGTATCAGCAGCAGAATGAGAAGCAGTATCAGCAGCATCATGAGGAGCATTAACAGAAGCAGCATGAGGAACAGTATCCGCATCGGAACCAGCAACAACAATAGGAAGAGTGTCAGCAGCTGCATCAGCAGCATGATGAACAGTACCAACAGCAGCACCAGCAGCTCCAAAGGAGCTGTATCAGCAGTTCATGAAGAGCAGTATCAGCAGCAGCATGAGAATCAGCGTCAGCAGCAACATGAGGATCAGTATCAGCAGCAAAATGAGGATCAGTATCAGCAGCAGCATGAGCCGCAGTATAAGCAACCATCCCATCAGCAGAAGGAGGAGCAGTATTGGCATCAGCATCTGGAGCAGTATCAGCAGCAGTATGAGGAAAAGTATCAGCTGCAGCATAAGGAGCTGTATTAGCAACAGCACGAGGAGCAGTATAATCATCAGCATCATGTGTAGCATTATCAGCAGCAGCACCGGCAGTGGCATGTAGAGCTGTATCAGCAGCAGCATGAGGAGCAGTATCAGCAGCAGAATGAGGATCAGTGTCAGCAGCATCATGAGGAGCAATAGCAGCAGCATGATGAATGGTCCCAGCAGCAGCATTAGGAGAGTTATGAGTAGCAGCATGAGGATCAGTATCAGCATCAGCACCAGCAGATGATCAGCAGTTTCAGCTGCTGCATGAGGAGCAGCTTGAGCAGCAGCATATGGATGATTATCAGCAGCAGCATGAGGAGCAGCATCAGCAGCTGCACCAGCAGCATCAAGTGGAACAATATCAGCAGCACCCCCAGAAGCAACATGAGGAGCAATATCAGCAGAAGAATGTGGAGCAGTATGAGAAGCAGTATGATAAGCAGCCTGAGGAGCAGTAACAGAAGAAGCATGAGGAACAGTATCAGCAGCAGCCCCAGAGCAACCTGAGTTGCAGTATCAGCAGCAGAATCAGGATCAGTATCAAAAGCAGCATGAGGATCAGTAGCAGCAGCAGCATGAGCCATGGTATCAGCAGCAGTCCCAGCAGCAGAAGGAGGAGCAGTATCGGCATCAGCATCTGGAGCAGTATCAGCAGCAGTATGAGGAAAAGTATCATCTGCAGCCTAAGGAGCTGTATTAGCAACAGCACGAGGAACAGTATAATCAGTTGCATCATGTGGAGCAGTATAATCAGCAGCATTATGAAGAGTATCAGCAGCAGCAGCATGTAGAGCAGTATCAGCAGCAGCATGAGGAGCAGTATCAGCAGCAGAATGAGGATCAGTGTCAGCAGCATCATGCGGAGCAGGATCTGAAGCAGCATGATGAATGGTCCCAGCAGCAGCATTAGGAGAATTATGAGTAGCAGCATGAGGATCAGTATCAGCAGCAGCACCAGCAGATGATCAGCAGTGTCAGCTGCTGCATGAGGAGCAGCTTGAGCAGCAGCATATGGATGATTATCAGCAGCAGCATGAGGAGCAGGAACAGCAGCAGTATCAGCAGCAGCATGAGGAGCAGCATCAGCAGCAGCATGAGGATTAGTATCCATAGCAGCATGAAGAAATGTATCAGCAGCAGCATGCGGAGCTGTATCAGCAGCAGCATGAGGAGCAATATCAGCAGCAGCAAAAGCTGCAGCATGTGTAGCAGTAGCAGCAGCAGAATGAGGAGTAGTATCAGAAGCTGAATGAGGATCAGTGTCAGCATCAGCATGAGGAGCAATATCAGCAACTGCATGACAAACAGTATCAGCAGCATCAGCAACATGATGTGCGGTATCAGCAGCAGTAACAGCAGCAGAATGAGCAGCAATATCAGCAGAAGTATCAGCAGCAGCATGAGTAGAAATATCAGCAGCAGCAAAAGCAGCAGCATGGGGAGCAATTGCAGCAGCAGAATGAGCATTAGTGTCAGCAGTATCATGAGGAGCAATATCAGCAGCAGCATGACCATCAGTATCAGCAGCATAAGCAACATGCGGTGCAGTATCAGCAGCAGTAACAGCAGCAGAATCAGAAGCACTATCAACAGCAGTAGCAGCAGCAGAAAGAGAAGCAGTATCAGCAGCAGTATTAGTAGCAGTATAAGGAGCATTCTCAGCAGCAGCATGAGGAGCAGTATCAGCAGCAGCAGATGCAATAGACTTAGAAGCAGTATCAGCGGTAGAATGAGGAGCAGTATCAATAGCACAATGAGGAGCAGTATCAGCAGCAGAATGAGAAGCAGTATCAGCAGCATCATGAGGAGCATTAACAGAAGCAGCATGAGGAACAGTATCAGCATCGGCACCAGCAACAAAAATAGGAAGAGTGTCAGCAGCTGCATCAGTAGCATGATGAACAGTACCAACCGCAGCACCAGCAGCTCCAAAGGAGCTGTATCAGCAGTTCATGAAGAGCAGTATCAGCAGCAGCATGAGAATCAGCGTCAGCAGCAACATGAGGATCAGTACCAGCAGCAAAATGAGGATCAGTATCAGCAGCAGCATGAGCCGCAGTATCAGCAGCCGTCCCAGCAGCAGAAGGAGGAGCAGTATCGGCATCAGCATTTGGAGCAGTATCAGCAGCATTATGAGGAAAAGTATCAGCTGCAGCATAAGAAGTTGTAATAGCAACAGCACGAGGAGCAGCATAATCAGCAGCATCATGTGAAGCAGTATCAGCAGCAGCATTATGAGCAGTATCAGCAGCAGCACCGGCAGCAGCATGTAGAGCAGTGTCAGCAGCATCATGAGGAGCAATATCAGCAGCAGCATGATGAGTGGTCCCAGCAGCAGCATTAGGAGAATTATGAGTAGCAGCATGAGGATCAGTATCAGCAGCAGCACCAGCAGATGATCAGCAGTGTCAGCTGCTGCATGAGGTGCAGCTTGAGCAGCAGCATATGGATGATTATCAGCAGCTGCATGAGGAGCAGGAACAGCAGCAGTATCAGCAGCAGCATGAGGAGCAGTATCAGCAGCAGCATGAGGATTAGTATCAGAAGCAGCATGAAGAAAAGTATCAGCAGCAGCATGCGGAGCTGTATCAGCAGCAGCATGAGGAGCAATATCAGCAGCAGCAAAAGCTGCAGCATGTGTAGCAGTAGCAGCAGCAGAATGAGGAGTAGTATCAGAAGCAGAATGAGGATCAGTGTCAGCATCACCATGCAGCACCGGCAGCAGCATGTAGAGCAGTATCAGCAGCAGCATGAGGAACAGTATCAGCAGCAGAATGAGGATCAGTGTCAGCACCATCATGAGGAGCAGTATCAGCAGCAGCATGGTGAGTGGTCCCAGCAGCATCATTAGGAGAATTAGGAGTAGCAGCATGAGGATCAGTATCAGCAGCAGCACCAGCAGATGATAAGCAGTGTCAGCTGCTGCATGAGGAGCAGCTTGAGCAGCAGCATATGGATGATTATCAGCAGCAGCATGAGAAGCAGGAACAGCAGCCGTATCAGCAGCAGCATGAGGAGCAGTATCAGCAGTAGCATGAGGAGTAATATCAGCAGCTGCATGACAAACAGTACCAGCAGCATCAGCAACATGATGTGCGGTATAAGCAGCAGTAACAGCAGCAGAATGAGAAGCAATATCAGCAGCAGTATCAGCAGCAGCATGAGGAGAAATATCAGCAGCAGCATAAGCAGCAGCATGGGGAGCAGTTTCAGCAGCAGCATGAGCAGCAGTATCAACAGCAGACGGAGGATTAGTGTCAGCAGCATCATGAGGAGCAATATCAGCGGCAGCATGACAAACAGCATCAGCAGCATAAGCAACATGAGGTGTAGTATCAGCAGCAGTAACAGCAGCAGCATCAGAAGCACTATCAGCAGCAGTAGCAGCAGCAGAATGAGAAGCAGTATCAGCAGCAGTATCAGCAGCAGTATGAGGAGCATTATCAGCAACAGCATGAGGAGCAGTAACAGCAGCAGCAGATGCAATAGAATGAGAAGCTGTATCAGCGAAGAATGAGGAGCAGTATCAACAGCAGAATGAGGGGCAGTATCAGCAGCAGAATGAGAAGCAGTATCAGCAGCATCATGAGGAGCATTAACAGAAGCAGCGTGAGGAACAGTATCAGCATCGGCACCAGCAACAACAATAGGAAGAGTATCAGCAGCTGCATCAGCAGCATGATGAACAGTACCAACAGCAGCACCAGCAGCTCCAAAGGAGCTGTATCAGCAGTTCATGAAGAGCAGTATCAGCAGCAGCATGAGAATCAGCGTCAGCAGCAACATGAGGATCAGTATCAGCAGCAAAATGAGGATCAGTATCAGCAGTAGCTGGAGCCGCAGTATCAGCAGCCATCCCAGCAGCAGAAGGAGGAGCAGTATTGGCATCAGCATCTGGAGCAGTATCAGCAGCAGTATGAGGAAATGTATCAGCAGCAGCATAAGGAGCTGTATTAGCAACAGCACGAGGAGCAGTATAATCAGCAGCATCATGTGGAGCATTATAATCAGCAGCATTATGAGCAGTATCAGCAGCAGCACCGGCAGCAGCATGTAGAGCAATATCAGCAACAGCATGAGGAGCAGTATCAGCAGCAGAATGAGGATCAGTGTCAGCAGCATCATGAGGAGCAATATCAGCAGCAGCATGATTAGTGGTCCCAGCAGCAGCATGAGGAGAATTATGAGTAGCAGCATGAGGATCAGAATCAGCAGCAGCACCAGCAGATGATCAGCAGTGTCAGCTGCTGCATGAGGAGCAGCAGCATATGGATGATTATCAGCAGCAGCATGAGGAGCAATATCAGCAGCTGCATGACAAACAGTGTCAGCAGCATCAGCAACATGATGTGCGGTATCAGCAGCAGTAACAGTAGCAGAATGAGAAGCAATATCAGCAGCAGTATCAGCCGCAGCATGAGGAGAAATATCAGCAGCAGCAAAAGCAGCAGCATAGGGAGCAGTTGCAGCAGCAGCATGAGCAGCAGTATCAGCAGCAGACTGAGGATTAGTGTCAGCAGCAGCATGAGAAGCAATATCAGCAGCAGCATGACAAACAGTATCAGCAGCATAAGCAACATGAGGTGTAGTATCAGCAGCAGTAACAGCAGCAGAATCAGAAGCACTATCAGAAGCATTCGCAGCAGCATAATTAGAAGCAGTATCAGCAGCAGTATCAGCAGCAGTATGAGGAGCATTATCAGCAGCAGCGTGCTGAGCAGTACCAGCAGCAGCAGAGGCAATAGAATGAGAAGCTGTATCAGCGAAGAATGAGGAGCAGTATCAACAGCAGAATGAGGGGCAGTATCAGCAGCAGAATGAGAAGCAGTATCAGCAGCATCATGAGGAGCATTAACAGAAGCAGCATGAGGAACAGTATCAGCATCGGCACCAGCAACAACAATAGGAAGAGTATCAGCAGCTGAATCAGCAGCATGATGAACAGTACCAACAGCAGCACCAGCAGCTCCAAAGGAGCTGTATCAGCAGTTCATGATGAGCAGTATCAGCAGCAGCATGAGAATCAGCGTCAGCAGCAACATGAGGATCAGTATCAGCAGCAAAATGAGGATCAGTATCAGCAGCAGCTTGAGCCGCAGTATCAGCAGCCAACCAGCAGTAGAATGAGGAGCAGTGTCAGCAGCAGCATGAGGAGCTGTATCAGCAGCATTATAAGGAGCCACATCAGCAGCAGCTACAGCAGCAGCATGAGGAGCAGTTGCAGCAGCAGCATGAGAAGAAGAATCAGCAGCAACATGAGGATTAGGGTCAGCAGCAACATGAGGAGCAATACCAGCATTAGCATGACAAACAGAATCAGCAGCATCAGCAGCATAAGGTGCAGTATCAGCAGCAGTAACTGAAGCAGAATGGAAGCAGTATCAGCAGCAGTATCAGCAGCAGAATGAGAAGCAGAGATAAAAACAAAGATAAAAACAAAAAAACTGCGGATGCTGGAAATCCAAAACAAAACCAGAATTACCTGGAAAAACTCAGCAGGTCTGGCAGCAACGGCGGAGAAGAAAAGAGTTGACGTTGCGAGTCCTCATGACCCTTCGACCGAACTGAGTGTATCCAAGAAAAGGGTGAAATATAAGCTGGTTTAGGGTGTGGGGTGGGGGGGAGGGGGGCGGGGTGGGGGGGGTGGTTTGGGTGGGTGGAGAGAAGTGGAGGGGGTTGGTGTGGTTGTAGGTACAAACAAGCAGTGATAGAAGCAGATCATCAAAAGATGTCACAGACAACAGGATAAAAGAACACATAGGTGTTAAAGTTGGTGATATTATCTAAACGAATGTGCTAATTAAGAATGGATGGTAGGGCACTCAAGGTATAGCTCTAGTGGGGGTGAGGAGAGCATAAAAGATTTTAAAATATTTAAAAATAATGGAAATAGGTGGGAACAGAAAAATCTATATAATTTATTGGAAAAAACAAAAGGAAGGGGGAAGAAACAGAAAGGGGGTGGGGATGGAGGAGGGAGCTCAAGACCTAAAGTTGTTGAATTCAATATTCAGTCCAGAAGGCTGTAAAGTGCCTAGTCGGAAGATGAGGTGATGTTCTTCCAGTGTGCGTTGGGCATCACTGGAACAATGCAGCAAGCCAAGGACAGACATGTAGGCAAGAGAGCAGGGTGGAGTGTTAAAATGGCAAGCGACAGGGAGGTTTGGGTCATTCTTGCGGACAGACCACAGGTGTTCTGCAAAGCAGTCACCCAGTTTACGTTTGGTGTCTCCAATGTAGAATGACCCAAATCTTTGGATGATCTGCTTCGATCACTGCTTGTTTGTCCCTTCAACCACACCAACCCTCTCCACTTCTCTCCCCCCACCCAACCCCCCACCACCACCCCCCCCAACCCAACACACCTAAACCAGCTTATATTTTGCCCTTTGCTTGGATTCACCCAGTTTGGTCGAAGGGTGATGAGGACTTGAAACGTCAACTATTTTCTTCTCCGCCGATGCTGCCAGACCTGCTGAGTTTTTCCAGGTAATTCTGCTTTTGAATGAGAAGCAGTATCAGCAACAGTATCAGTAGCAGTATGAGGCACATTATCAGCAGCAGCATGAGGAGCAGTATCAGCAACAGCTCGAGGAGCAGCATAAGCATCAGCACCATCAGCAGCATGAGGAGCAGTATCAGCAGCATCATGAGGTGCAATATCAGCAGCAGCCAAAGCAGCAGCATGAGGAGCAGCAGCAGCAGCAGCATGAGGAGCAGTATCAGCTGCAGAATGAGAATCAGGGTCAGCAGCAGCATGAGGAACAGTATCAGCAGCAGTATTAGCAGAAAAATCAACAGCAGCACCAGCAGCAGCATGAGGAGCATTATCTGCAGCAGCATGAGGAGCAGGATCAGCAGCAGTAACAGAAGTAGAATGAGCAACCGTATCAGCAGTAGAATGAGGAGCAGTATCAACAGCAGAGTGAGGAACAGTATCAGCAGCAGTATCAGCAGCAGAATGAGAAGCAGTATCAGCAGCAGCAAGAGGAGCAGTAACAGAAGCAGCATGAGGAACAGTATCAGCAGCTTCACCAGCAATAACAAAAGGAAGAGTATCAGCAGCTGCATCAGCAGCATGATGAACAATTCCAACAGCAGCACCAGGAGCTCCAAGGAGCTGTATCAGCAGTTCATGAGGAGCAGTATCAGTAGCAGCATGAGGAGCAGTATCAGCAGCAGAATGAGGATCAGTGTCAGCAGAAGCATGAGGAGCAATATCAGCAGCAGCATGACAAACAGTATCAGCAGCATCAGCAGCATGAGATGCAGTATCAGCAGTAGTAACAGCAACAGAATGAGAACAGTATCAGCAGCAGTATCAGCAGCAGGATGAGAAGCAGTATCAGCAGCAATATCAGCAGCAGAATGAGGAGCATTATGAGCAGTAGAATGAGAAGCAGTATCAGAAGCAGTATCAGTAGCAGTATGAGGTGCATTGTCAGCAGCAGCCAAACCAGCAGCATGAGGAGCAGCAGCAGCAGCAGCATGAGGAGCAGTATCAGCTGCAGAATGAGGATCAGTGCCAACAGCAGCATGAGGAACAGTATTAGCAGCAGAATTAGCGGAAACCTCAACATCAGCACCAGCAGCAGCATGCGGAGCCTTATCTGCAGCAGCATGAGGAGCAGTATCAGCAGCAGAATCAGCAGTAGAATGAGGAACACTATCAGCAGTAGAATGAGGAGCAGAATCAACAGCAGCAAGAGGAGCAGTAACAGAAGCAGCATGAGGAACAGTATCAGCAGCTGCACCAGCAATAAAAATAGGAAGAGTATCAGCAGCTGCATCAGCAGCATGATGAACAGTTCCAACAGCAGCACCAGGCGCTCCCAAGGAGATGTATCAGCAGCAGAATGAGGAGCAGTATCAGCAGCAGCATCAGGATCAGTAACAGTAGCAGCATGAGGAGCAGTATAAGAGGCAGCATGAGGCGTTGAATTAGCAACAGAACTTGGAACAGTATTATCATCAGAAGCAGCATGAGGAGTAGTATCAGCAGCAGCAGCAGCATGAGGAGCAATGTCAGCAGCAGCATGAGGAGCAGTACCAGCAGCAGCATGAGGAGCAGTATCAGTAGCTGCATGAGGATCACTATCAGCAGCAGCAGCAGCAGCAGCAACAGGAACATTATAGTCAGCAGCCCCAGAAGAAAAATGAGGAGCAGCGTCAGCAGAAGAATGAGGAACAGTATAAGAAGCAGTATCAGCAGCAGCATGAGGAGCAGTAACAGAAGCAGCATGAGGACCAGTATCATCAGCAGCATGAGGAGCAATTTAAGTAGCAGCACCAACAGCAGCATGGGAGCACTATCAGCAGCAGCATGAGCAGCAGTATCTACAGCAGATTGAGGAGCAATATCATCAGCAGAATGAGGTGCAGTAGCAGCAGCAGCATGAGGAAATGCATCAGCAGTATCATAAGCATCAGTAGCAGCAGCAATATGGGATCAGTAGCAGCAGCAGCATGAGGAAATGCATCAGCAGTAGCATGAGCATCAGTATCAGCAGCAACTTAGGATCAGTAGCAGCAGCAGCATGAGGAGTAGTATAAGCAGCCGCATGAGGATTAGTATCAGTAGCAGCATGAAGGAAATCATCAGCAGCAGCCTAAGGAGCTGTATCAGTAGCAGCATGAGGATCAGTATCAGCAGCAGAATGAGGATCATTGTCGGCAGCAGCATGAGGAGCAATATCAGCAGCAGCATGACAAACAGTATCAGCTGCACCAGCAGCATGAGGTGAAGTTTAAGCAGCAGTAACAGCTGCAGAACGAGAATCAGTGTTAGCAGCAGCATGAGGAGCAGCAGCAGCAGCACCACAAGGAGCAGCATAAGCATCAGCACCAGCAGCAGCATGAGGAGCAGTATCAGCAGCATCATGAGGTGCATTATCATCAGCAGCCAATCCAGCAGTATGAGAAGCAGCAGCAGCAGCAGCATGAGGAGCAGTAACAGCTGCAGAATGACGATCCGTGTCAGCAGCAGCATGAGGAACAGTATCAGCAGCAGAATTAGCAGAAACATCAACAGCAGCACCAGCAGCAGCATGAGGAGCATTATCTGCAGCAGCATGAGGAGCAGTATCAACAGCAGAGCGAGGAACAGTATCAGCAGCAGTATCAGCAGCAGAATGAGAAGCAGTATCAGCAGCAGCAAGAGGAGCAGTAACAGAAGCAGCATGAGGAACAGTATCAGCAGCTGAACCAGCAATAACAATAGGAAGAGAATCAGCAGCTGCATCAGCAGCATGATGAACAGTTCCAACAGCAACACCAGGAGCTCCCAAGGAGCTGTATCAACAGCAAAATGAGGGGCAGTATCAGCAGCAGCATGAGAATCAGTATCAGTAGCAGCATGAGGAGCAGTATGAGAGGCAGCATGAGGCGTTGAATTAGCAACAGAACTTGGAACAGTATTTTCATCAGCAGCAGCATGAGGATCAGTATCAGCAGCATCAGCAGCATGAGGAGCAATGTCAGCAGCAGCATGCGGAGCAGTACCAGCAGCAGCAAGAGGAGCAGTATCAGTAGCAGCATGAGGAGCAGTATCAACAGCGGCAGCAGCAGCAACAACAGGAACAGTATAGTCAGCAGCCCCAGAAGAAACCTGAGGAGCAGCGTCAGCAGAAGAATGAGGAACAGTATGAGAAGCAGTGTCAGCAGCAGCATGAGGAGCATTAACAGAAGCAGCATGAGGACCAGTATCATCAGCAGCATGAGGAGCAATTTAAGTAGCAGCACCAACAGCAGCATGAGGAGCACTATCAGCAGCAGCATAGCAGCAGTATCTACAGCAGAATGAGGAGCAATATCATCAGCAGAATGAGGTGCAGTAGCAGCAGCAGCATGAGGAAATGCATCAGCAGTAGCATGAGCATCAGCATCAGCAGCAATTTAGGATCAGTAGCAGCAGCAGCATGAGGAGCAGCATCAGCAGCAGCATGAGGATTAGTATCAGTAGCAGTTTGAAGGAAATCATTTAGCAGCAGCCTAAGGAGCTGTATCAGCAGCAGCATGAGCAGCAATATTAACAGCAGCTAAAGCAGCAGCATGAGGAGCAGTAGCAGCAGCAGCATGAGGATCATTATCAGCAGCAGAATGAGGATCAGTGTCGGCAGCAGCATGAGGAGCAATATCAGCAGCAGCATGACAAACAGTATCAGCAGGACCAGCAGCATGAGGTGCAGTTTAAGCAGCAGTAACAGCAGCAGAATGAGGAGCAGTGGCAGCAGCAGCATGAGGAGCAATATCAGCAGCAGCATGACAAAAATATCAGCAGCATGAGCCTCAGCATCAGCAGCAGTAACAGCAGCAGAATGAGAAGCAGTATCAGCAGCAACAACAGTAGCAATATCAGCAGCAGCATGACAAATAGTATCAGCAGCATGAGGTACAGTTTAAGCAGCAGTAACAGCAGCAGAATGAGAAGCAGTATTAGCAGCAGCATGAGGAGCAATATCAGCAGCAGCAAAAGCAGCAGCATGAGCAGCATGAGGAGCAGTGGCAGCAGCAGCATGATGAGCAATATCAGCAGCAGCATGAAAAACAGTATCAACAGCATCAGCCACATGAGGTGCAGTATCTGCAGCAGTAACAGCGGAAGGATGAGAAGGAGTATCAGCAGCAATATCAGCAGCAGTATGAGGAGCAGTGTCAGCAGCAGTAGCAGCAGCAGAATGAGGAGCAGTATGAGCAGTAGAAAAAGAAGCAGTATCAGCAGCAGTATCAGTAGCAGTATGAGACGCATTATCAACAGCAGCATGAGGAGCAGCAGCAGCAGCACCACGAGGAGCAGCATAAGCATGAGCACCAGCAGCAGCATGAGGAGCAGTATCAGCAGCATCATGAGGTGCGTTATCATCAGCAGCCAAACCAGCAGCATGAGGAGCAGCAGCAGCAGCAGCATGAGGAGCAGTATCAGCTGCAGAATGAGGATCATTGTCAGCAGCAGCATGAGAAACAGTATTAGCAGCAGAATTAGCAGAAAAATCAACAGCAGCATCAGCAGCAGCATGAGGAGCTGTATCAGCAGCAATAATAGAAGTAGTACGAGGAACCGTATCAGCAGTAGAATGAGGAGCAGTATCAACAGCAGAGAGAGGAACAGTATCAGCAGCAGTATAAGCAGCGGAATGAGAAGCAGTATCAGCAGCAGCAAGAGGAGCAGTGACAGAAGCAGCATGAGGAACAGTATCAGCAGCTTCACCAGCAATAACAATAGGAAGAGTATCAGCAGCTGCATCAGCAGCATGATGAACAGTTCCAACAGAAGCACCAGGAGCTCCCAAGGAGCTGTATCAGCAGCAGAATGAGGATCAGTGTCAGCAGCAGCATCAGAATCAGTATCTGTAGCAGCATGAGGAGCAGTATCAGCAGCAGAATGAGGATCAGTGTCAGCAGAAGCATGAGGTGCAATATCAGCAGCAGCATGACAAACAGTATCAGCCGCACTAGCAGCATGAGATGCAGTTTAAGCAGCAGTAACGGCAGCAGAATGAGAAGCAGTATTAGCAGCAGCATGAAGAGCAATATCAACAGCAGCAAAAGCAGCAGAATGAGGAGCAGTGGCAGCAGCAGCATGAGGAGCAAAATCAGCAGCAACATGACAAACAGTATCAGCAGCATCAGCAGCATGAGGTGCAGTATCAGCAGCGGTAACAGCAGCAGAATGAGAAGCAGTATCAGCAGCAGTATCAGTAGCAGTATGAGGTGCATTATCAGCAGCAGCATGAGGAGCAACAGCAGCAGCAGCACGAGGAGCAGCATATGCATCAGCACCAGCAGCAGCATGAGGAGCAGTATCAGCAGCATCATGAGGTGCATTACCAGCAGCAGCCAAACCAGCAGCATGAGGAGCAGCAGCAGCAGCAGCATGAGGAGCAGTATCAGCTGCAGTATGAGGATCCGTGTCAGCAGCAGCATGAGGAACAGTATCAGCAGAAGAATTAACGGAAACATCAACAGCAGCACCAGCAGCATGAGGAGCATTATCTGCCGCAGCATGAGGAGCAGTATCAGCAGCAGCATCAGAAGTAGAATGAGGAACAGTATCAGCAGTAGAATGAGGAGCAGTATCAACAGCAGCAAGAGGAGCAGTAACAGAAGCAGCATGAGGAACAGTATCAGCAGCTGCACCAGCAATAAAAATAGGAAGAGTATCAGCAGCTGCATCAGCAGCATGATGAACAGTTCCAACAGCAGCACCAGGAGCTCACAAGGAGCTGTATCAGCAGCAGAATGAGGAGCGGTATCAGCAGCAGCATGAGGATCAGTATCAGTAGCAGCATGAGGAGCAGTATAAGAGGCAGCATGAGGCGTTGAATTAGAAACAGCACTTGGAGCAGTATTATCATCAGCAGCAGCATGAGGAGCAGTACCAGCAGCAGCAAGAGGAGCAGTATCAGTAGCAGCATGAGGATCACTATCAGCAGCAGCAGCAACAACTGGAATAGTATAATCAGCAGCCCCAGAAGAAAACTGAGGAGCAGTGTCAGCAGAAGAATGAGGAACAGTATGAGAAGCAGTATCAGCAGCAGCATGAGGAGCAATAACAGAAGCAGCATGAGGACCAGTATCATCAGCAGCATGAGGAGCAATTTAAGTAGCAGCACCAACAGCAGCATGAGGAGCACTATCAGCAGCAGCATGAGCACCAGTATCTACAGCAGAATGAGGAGCAATATCATCAGCAGAATGAGGTGAAGTAGCAGCAGCAGCATGAGGAAATGCATCGGCAGTAGCATGAGCATCAGTATCAGCATCAATTTAGGATCAGTAGCAGCAGCAGCATGAGGAACAGTATCAGCAGCAGCATGAGGAGCAATATCAGCAGCAGCAAAAGCAGCCGCATGAGGAGCAGCAGCAGCAGCCCCACGAGGAGCAGCATAAGCATCAGCACCAGCAGCAGCATGAGGAGCAGTATCAGCAGCAGCATGAGGATTAGTATCAGTAGCAGCATGAAGGAAATCATCAGAGCAGCCTAAGGAGCTGTATCAGCAGCAATAACAGAAGTAGAACGAGGAACCGTATCAGCAGTAGAATGAGGAGCAGTATCAACTGCAGAGCGAGGAACAGTATCAGCAGCAGCATAAGCAGCGGAATGAGAAGCAGTATCAGCAGCAGCAAGAGGAGCAGTAGCAGAAGCAGCATGAGGAACAGTATCAGCAGCTTCACCAGCAATAACAATAGGAAGAGTATTAGCAGCTGCATCAGCAGCATGATGAACAGTTCCAACAGCAGCACCAGGAGCTCCCAAGGAGCTGTATCAGCAGCAGAATGAGGATCAGTGTCAGCAGCAGCATGAGAATCAGTATCAGTAGCAGCATGAGGAGCAGTATCAGCAGCAGAATGAGGAACAGTGTCAGCAGAAGCATGAGGGCCAATATCAGCAGCAGCATGACAAACAGTATCAGCCGCACTAGCAGCATGAAGTGCAGTTTAAGAAACAGTAACAGCAGCAGAATGAGAAGCAGTATTAGCAGCAGCATGAGGAGCAATATCAGCAGCAGCAAAAGCAGCAGCACGAGGAGCAGTGGCAGCAGCAGCATGAGGAGCAATATCGGCAACAGCATGACACACAGTATCAGCAGCATCAGCAGCATGAGGTGCAGTATCAGCAGCGGTAACAGCAGCAGAATGAGAAGCAGTATCAGTAGCAGTATGAGGTGCATTATCAGCATCAGCATGAGGAGCAACAGCAGCAGCAGCACGAGGAGCAGCATAAGCATCAGCACCAGCAGCAGCATGAGGAGCAGTATCAGCAGCATCATGAGGTGCATTACCAGCAGCAGCCAAACCAGCAGCATGAGGAGCAGCAGCAGCAGCATGAGGAGCAGTATCAGCTGCAGTATGAGGATCCATGTCAGCAGCAGCATGAGGAACAGTATCAGCAGAAGAATTCGCGGAAACATCAACAGCAGCAGCAGCAGCCTGAGGAGCATTATCTGCCGCAGCATGAGGAGCACTATCAGCAGCAGCATCAGAAGTAGAATGAGGAACAGTATCAGCAGTAGAATGAGGAGCAGTATCAACAGCAGCAAGAGGAGCAGTATCTGTAGCAGCATGAGGATCACTGTTAGCAGCAGCAGCAACAACAGGAACAGTATAGTCAGCAGCCCCAGAAGAAAACTGAGGAGCAGTGTCAGCAGAAGAATGAGGAACAGTATGCGAAGCATTATCAGCAGCAGCATGAGGAGCAATAACACAGCATCATGAGGAGCAATTTAAGTAGCATCACCAACAGCAGCATGAGGAGTACTATCAGCAGCAGCATAAGCAGCAGTATCTACAGCAGAATGAGGAGCAATATCATCAGCAGAATGAAGGGCAGTAGCAGCAGCAGCATGAGGAAATGCATCGGCAGTAGCATGAGCAACAGTATCAGCATCAATTTAGGATCAGTAGAAGCAGCAGCATGAGGAGCAGTATCAGCAGCAGCATGAGGAGCAATATCAGCGGCAGCAAAAGCAGCAGCATGAGGAGCAGCAGCAGCAGCAGCACGAGGAGCAGCATAAGCATCAGCACCAGCAGCAGCATGAGGAGAAGTATCAGCAGCAGCATGAGGATTAGTATCAGTAGCAGCATGAAAGAAATCATCAGAGCAGCCTAAGGAGCTGTATCAGCAGCAATAACAGAAGTAGAACGAGGAACCGTATCAGCAGTAGAATGAGGAGCAGTATCAACAGCAGAGCGAGGAACAGTATCAGCAGCAGTATAAGCAGCGGAATGAGAAGCAGTATCAGCAGCAGCAAGAGGAGCAGTAACAGAAGCAGCATGAGGAACAGTATCAGCAGCTTCACCAGCAATAACAATAGGAAGAGTATTAGCAGCTGCATCAGCAGCATGATGAACAGTTCCAACAGCAGCACCAAGAGCTCCCAAGGAGCAGTATCAGCAGCAGAATGAGGATCAGTGTCAGCAGGATCATGAGGAGCAATATCAGAAGCAGCATGATGAGTGGTCCCAGCAGCAGCATTAGGAGAATTATGAGTAGCAGCATGAGGATCAGTATCAGCAGCAGCACCAGCAGATGATCAGCATTGTCAGCTGCTGCATGAGGAGCAGCTTGAGCAGCAGCATATGGATGATTATCAGCAGCAGCATGAGGAGCAGTAACAGCAGCAGTATCAGCAGCAGCATGAGGAGCAGTATCAGCAGCAGCATGAGGATTAGTATCAGTAGCAGCTTGAAGAAAAGTATCAGCAGCAGCATGCGGAGCTGTATCAGCAGCAGCATGAGGAGCAATATCAGCAGCAGCAAAAGCTGCAGCATGTGTAGCAGTAGCAGCAGCAGAATGAGGAGTAGTATCAGAAGCAGAATGAGGATCAGTGTCAGCATCAGCATGAGGAGCAATATCAGCAGCTGCATGACAAACAGTATCAGCAGCATCAGCAACATGATGTGCGGTATCAGCAGCAGTAACAGCAGCAGAATGAGAAGCAATATCAGCAGAAGTATTAGCAGCACCATGAGGAGAAATATCAGCAGCATCAAAAGCAGCAGCATGGGGAGCAGTATCAGCAGCAGAACGAGGATTAGTGGCAGCAGCATCATGAGGAGCAATATCAGCAGCAGCATGACAAACAGAATCAGCAGCATAAGCAACATGATGTGCAGTATCAGCAGCAGTAACAGCAGCAGAATCAGAAGCACTATTAGCAGCAGTAGCAGCAGCAGAATGAGAAGCAGTATCAGCAGCAGTATTAGTAGCAGTATGAGGAGCATTATCAGCAGCAGCATGAGGAGCAGTATCAGCAGCAGGAGATGCAATAGAATACGAAGCAGTATCAGCGATATAATGAGGAGCAGTATCAACAGCAGAATGAGGAGCAGTATTAGCAGCAGAATGAGAAGCAGTATCAGCAGCATCATGAGGAGCATTAACAGAAGCAGCATGAGGAACAGTATCAGCATCGGCACCAGCAACAACAATAGGAAGAGTATCAGCAGCTGCATCAGCAGCATGATGAACAGTACCAACAGCAGCACCAGCAGCTCCAAAGGAGCTGTATCAGCAGTTCATGAAGAGCAGTATCAGCAGCAGCATGAGAATCAGCGTCAGCAGCAACATGAGGATCAGTATCAGCAGCAAAATGAGGATCAGTATCAGAAGCAGAATGAGCCGCAGTATCAGCAGCCGTCCCAGCAGCAGAAGGAGGAGCAGTATTGGCATCAGCATCTGGAGCAGTATCAGCAGCAGTATGAGGAAAAGTATCAGCTGCAGCATAAGGAGCTGTATTAGCAACAGCACGAGGAGCAGCATAATCAGCAGCATCATGTGAAGCAGTATCAGCAGCAGCACCTGCAGCAGCATGTAGAGCAGTATCAGCAGCAGCATGAGGAGCAATATCAGCAGCAGCAAAAGCTGCAGCATGTGTCACAGTAGCAGCAGCAGAATGAAGTGTAGTATCAGAGGCAGAATAAGGATCAGAGTCAGCATCAGCATGAGGAGCAATATCAGCAGCTGCTTGACAAACAGTATCAGCAGCATCAGCAACATGATGTGCGGTATCAACAGCAGTAAGAGCAGCAGAAAGAGAGCCAATATCCACAGCAGTATGAGCAGCAGCATGAGGAGAAATATCAGCAGCAGCAAAAGGAGCAGCATGGGGAGCAGTTGCAGCAGCAGCATGAGTACCAGTAACAGCAGCAGAAGGAGGATTAGTGGCAGCAGCATCATGAAGAGCAATATCAGCAGCAGCATGACAAACAGTATCAGCAGCATAAGCAACATGAGGTGCAGTATCAGCAGCAGTAACAGCAGCAGAAACAGAAGCACTATCCACAGCAGTAGCAGCAGCAGAATGAGAAGCAGTATCAGCAGCAGTATGAGGAGCAGTATCAGCAGCAGCAGATGCAATAGAATGAGAAGCAGTATCAGCAAAGAATGAGGAGCAGTATCAACAGCAGAATGAGGAGCAGTATCAGCAGCAGAATGAGAAGCAGTATCAGCAGCATCATGAGGAGCATTAGCAGAAGCAGCATGAGGAACAGTATCCGCATCGGAACCAGCAACAACAATAGGAAGAGTGTCAGCAGCTGCATCAGCAGCATGATGAACAGTACCAACAGCAGCACCAGCAGCTCCAAAGGAGCTGTATCAGCAGTTCATGAAGAGCAGTATCAGCAGCAGCATGAGAATCAGCGTCAGCAGCAACATGAGTATCAGTATCAGCAGCAAAATGAGGATCAGTATCAGCAGCAGCATGAGCCGCAGTATAAGCAACCATCCCATCAGCAGAAGGAGGAGCAGTATTGGCATCAGCATCTGGAGCAGTATCAGCAGCAGTATGAGGAAAAGTATCAGCTGCAGCATAAGGAGCTGTATTAGCAACAGCACGAGGAGCAGTATAATCATCAGCATCATGTGTAGCATTATCAGCAGCAGCACCGGCAGTGGCATGTAGAGCTGTATCAGCAGCAGCATGAGGAGCAGTATCAGCAGCAGAATGAGGATCAGTGTCAGCAGCATCATGAGGAGCAATAGCAGCAGCATGATGAATGGTCCCAGCAGCAGCATTAGGAGAGTTATGAGTAGCAGCATGAGGATCAGTATCAGCATCAGCACCAGCAGATGATCAGCAGTGTCAGCTGCTGCATGAGGAGCAGCTTGAGCAGCAGCATATGGATGATTATCAGCAGCAGCATGAGGAGCAGCATCAGCAGCTGCACCAGCAGCATCAAGTGGAACAATATCAGCAGCACCCCCAGAAGCAACATGAGGAGCAATATCAGCAGAAGAATGTGGAGCAGTATGAGAAGCAGTATGATAAGCAGCCTGAGGAGCAGTAACAGAAGAAGCATGAGGAACAGTATCAGCAGCAGCCCCAGAGCAACCTGAGTTGCAGTATCAGCAGCAGAATCAGGATCAGTATCAAAAGCAGCATGAGGATCAGTAGCAGCAGCAGCATGAGCCATGGTATCAGCAGCAGTCCCAGCAGCAGAAGGAGGAGCAGTATCGGCATCAGCATCTGGAGCAGTATCAGCAGCAGTATGAGGAAAAGTATCATCTGCAGCCTAAGGAGCTGTATTAGCAACAGCACGAGGAACAGTATAATCAGATGCATCATGTGGAGCAGTATAATCAGCAGCATTATGAAGAGTATCAGCAGCAGCAGCATGTAGAGCAGTATCAGCAGCAGCATGAGGAGCAGTATCAGCAGCAGAATGAGGATCAGTGTCAGCAGCATCATGCGGAGCAGGATCTGAAGCAGCATGATGAATGGTCCCAGCAGCAGCATTAGGAGAATTATGAGTAGCAGCATGAGGATCAGTATCAGCAGCAGCACCAGCAGATGATCAGCAGTGTCAGCTGCTGCATGAGGAGCAGCTTGAGCAGCAGCATATGGATGATTATCAGCAGCAGCATGAGGAGCAGGAACAGCAGCAGTATCAGCAGCAGCATGAGGAGCAGCATCAGCAGCAGCATGAGGATTAGTATCCGTAGCAGCATGAAGAAATGTATCAGCAGCAGCATGCGGAGCTGTATCAGCAGCAGCATGAGGAGCAATATCAGCAGCAGCAAAAGCTGCAGCATGTGTAGCAGTAGCAGCAGCAGAATGAGGAGTAGTATCAGAAGCTGAATGAGGATCAGTGTCAGCATCAGCATGAGGAGCAATATCAGCAACTGCATGACAAACAGTATCAGCAGCATCAGCAACATGATGTGCGGTATCAGCAGCAGTAACAGCAGCAGAATGAGAAGCAATATCAGCAGCAGTATCAGCAGCAGCATGAGGAGAAATATCAGCAGCAGCATAAGCAGCAGCATGGGGAGCAGTTTCAGCAGCAGCATGAGCAGCAGTATCAACAGCAGACTGAGGATTAGTGTCAGCAGCATCATGAGGAGCAATATCAGCGGCAGCATGACAAACAGCATCAGCAGCATAAGCAACATGAGGTGTAGTATCAGCAGCAGTAACAGCAGCAGCATCAGAAGCACTATCAGCAGCAGTAGCAGCAGCAGAATGAGAAGCAGTATCAGCAGCAGTATCAGCAGCAGTATGAGGAGCATTATCAGCAACAGCATGAGGAGCAGTAACAGCAGCAGCAGATGCAATAGAATGAGAAGCTGTATCAGCGAAGAATGAGGAGCAGTATCAACAGCAGAATGAGGAGCAGTATCAGCAGCAGAATGAGAAGCAGTATCAGCAGCATCATGAGGAGCATTAACAGAAGCAGCGTGAGGAACAGTATCAGCATCGGCACCAGCAACAACAATAGGAAGAGTATCAGCAGCTGAATCAGCAGCATGATGAACAGTACCAACAGCAGCACCAGCAGCTCCAAAGGAGCTGTATCAGCAGTTCATGAAGAGCAGTATCAGCAGCAGCATGAGAATCAGCGTCAGCAGCAACATGAGGATCAGTATCAGCAGCAAAATGAGGATCAGTATCAGCAGTAGCTTGAGCCGCAGTATCAGCAGCCATCCCAGCAGCAGAAGGAGGAGCAGTATTGGCATCAGCATCTGGAGCAGTATCAGCAGCAGTATGAGGAAATGTATCAGCAGCAGCATAAGGAGCTGTATTAGCAACAGCACGAGGAGCAGTATAATCAGCAGCATCATGTGGAGCATTATAATCAGCAGCATTATGAGCAGTATCAGCAGCAGCACCGGCAGCAGCATGTAGAGCAATATCAGCAGCAGCATGAGGAGCAGTATCAGCAGCAGAATGAGGATCAGTGTCAGCAGCATCATGAGGAGCAATATCAGCAGCAGCATGATTAGTGGTCCCAGCAGCAGCATTAGGAGAATTATGAGTAGCAGCATGAGGATCAGAATCAGCAGCAGCACCAGCAGATGATCAGCAGTGTCAGCTGCTGCATGAGGAGCAGCAGCATATGGATGATTATCAGCAGCAGCATGAGGAGCAGGAACAGCAGCCATATCAGCAGCAGCATGAGGAGCAGTATCAGCAGCAGCATGAGGATTAGTATCAGTAGCAGCATGAAGAAAAGTATCAGCAGCAGCATGCGGAGCTGTATCAGCAGCAGCATGAGGAGCAATATCAGCAGCAGCAAAAGCTGCAGCATGTGAAGCAGTAGCAGCAGCAGAATGAGGAGTAGCATCAGAAGCAGAATGAGGATCAGTGTCAGCATCAGCATGAGGAGCAATATCAGCAGCTGCATGACAAACAGTGTCAGCAGCATCAGCAACATGATGTGCGGTATCAGCAGCAGTAACAGTAGCAGAATGAGAAGCAATATCAGCAGCAGTATCAGCCGCAGCATGAGGAGAAATATCAGCAGCAGCAAAAGCAGCAGCATAGGGAGCAGTTGCAGCAGCAGCATGAGCAGCAGTATCAGCAGCAGACTGAGGATTAGTGTCAGCAGCAGCATGAGGAGCAATATCAGCAGCAGCATGACAAACAGTATCAGCAGCATAAGCAACATGAGGTGTAGTATCAGCAGCAGTAACAGCTGCAGAATCAGAAGCACTATCAGAAGCATTCGCAGCAGCATAATTAGAAGCAGTATCAGCAGCAGTATCAGCAGCAGTATGAGGAGCATTATCAGCAGCAGCGTGCTGAGCAGTACCAGCAGCAGCAGAGGCAATAGAATGAGAAGCTGTATCAGCGAAGAATGAGGAGCAGTATCAACAGCAGAATGAGGGGCAGTATCAGCAGCAGAATGAGAAGCAGTATCAGCAGCATCATGAGGAGCATTAACAGAAGCAGCATGAGGAACAGTATCAGCATCGGCACCAGCAACAACAATAGGAAGAGTATCAGCAGCTGAATCAGCAGCATGATGAACAGTACCAACAGCAGCACCAGCAGCTCCAAAGGAGCTGTATCAGCAGTTCATGATGAGCAGTATCAGCAGCAGCATGAGAATCAGCGTCAGCAGCAACATGAGGATCAGTATCAGCAGCAAAATGAGGATCAGTATCAGCAGCAGCTTGAGCCGCAGTATCAGCAGCCAACCAGCAGTAGAATGAGGAGCAGTGTCAGCAGCAGCATGAGGAGCTGTATCAGCAGCATTATAAGGAGCCACATCAGCAGCAGCTACAGCAGCAGCATGAGGAGCAGTTGCAGCAGCAGCATGAGAAGAAGAATCAGCAGCAACATGAGGATTAGGGTCAGCAGCAACATGAGGAGCAATACCAGCATTAGCATGACAAACAGAATCAGCAGCATCAGCAGCATAAGGTGCAGTATCAGTAGCAGTAACAGAAGCAGAATGGAAGCAGTATCAGCAGCAGTATCAGCAGCAGAATGAGAAGCAGAGATAAAAACAAAGATAAAAACAAAAAAACTGCGGATGCTGGAAATCCAAAACAAAACCAGAATTACCTGGAAAAACTCAGCAGGTCTGGCAGCAACGGCGGAGAAGAAAAGAGTTGACGTTGCGAGTCCTCATGACCCTTCGACCGAACTGAGTGTATCCAAGAAAAGGGTGAAATATAAGCTGGTTTAGGGTGTGGGGTGGGGGGAGGGGGGCGGGGTGGGGGGGGTGGTTTGGGTGGGTGGAGAGAAGTGGAGGGTGTTGGTGTGGTTGTAGGTACAAACAAGCAGTGATAGAAGCAGATCATCAAAAGATGTCACAGACAACAGGATAAAAGAACACATAGGTGTTAAAGTTGGTGATATTATCTAAACGAATGTGCTAATTAAGAATGGATGGTAGGGCACTCAAGGTATAGCTCTAGTGGGGGTGAGGAGAGCATAAAAGATTTTAAAATATTTAAAAATAATGGAAATAGGTGGGAACAGAAAAATCTATATAATTTATTGGAAAAAACAAAAGGAAGGGGGAAGAAACAGAAAGGGGGTGGGGATGGAGGAGGGAGCTCAAGACCTAAAGTTGTTGAATTCAATATTCAGTCCAGAAGGCTGTAAAGTGCCTAGTCGGAAGATGAGGTGATGTTCTTCCAGTGTGCGTTGGGCATCACTGGAACAATGCAGCAAGCCAAGGACAGACATGTAGGCAAGAGAGCAGGGTGGAGTGTTAAAATGGCAAGCGACAGGGAGGTTTGGGTCATTCTTGCGGACAGACCACAGGTGTTCTGCAAAGCAGTCACCCAGTTTACGTTTGGTGTCTCCAATGTAGAATGACCCAAATCTTTGGATGATCTGCTTCGATCACTGCTTGTTTGTCCCTTCAACCACACCAACCCTCTCCACTTCTCTCCCCCCACCCAACCCCCCACCACCACCACCCCCAACCCAACACACCTAAACCAGCTTATATTTTGCCCTTTGCTTGGATTCACCCAGTTTGGTCGAAGGGTGATGAGGACTTGAAACGTCAACTATTTTCTTCTCTGCCGATGCTGCCAGACCTGCTGAGTTTTTCCAGGTAATTCTGCTTTTGAATGAGAAGCAGTATCAGCAACAGTATCAGTAGCAGTATGAGGCACATTATCAGCAGCAGCATGAGGAGCAGTATCAGCAACAGCTCGAGGAGCAGCATAAGCATCAGCACCAGCAGCAGCATGAGGAGCAGTATCAGCAGCAGCATGAGGATCAGTATCAGTAGCAGCATGAGGAGCAGTATGAGAGGCAGCATGAGGCGTTGAATAAGCAACAGAACTTGGAACAGTATTTTCATCAGCAGCAGCATGAGGATCAGTATCAGCAGCAGCAGCAGCATGAGGAGCAATGTCAGCAGCAGCATGAGGAGCAGTACCAGCAGCAGCAAGAGGAGCAGTATCAGTAGCAGCATGAGGATCACTATCAGCAGCGGCAGCAGCAGCAACAACAGGAACAGTATAGTCAGCAGCCCCAGAAGAAACCTGAGGAGCAGCGTCAGCAGAAGAATGAGGAACAGTATGAGAAGCAGTGTCAGCAGCAGCATGAGGAGCATTAACAGAAGCAGCATGAGGACCAGTATCATCAGCAGCATGAGGAGCAATTTAAGTAGCAGCACCAACAGCAGCATGAGGAGCACTATCAGCAGCAGCATGAGCACCAGTATCTACAGCAGAATGAAGAGCAATATCATCAGCAGAATGAGGTGCAGTAGCAGCAGCAGCATGAGGAAATGCATCAGCAGTATCATAAGCATCAGTATCAGCAGCAATTTAGGATCAGTAGCAGCAGCAGCATGAGGAGCAGCATCAGCAGCAGCATGAGGATTAGTATCAGTAGCAGTTTGAAGGAAATCATTTAGCAGCAGCCTAAGGAGCTGTATCAGCAGCAGCATGAGCAGCAATATTAACAGCAGCAAAAGCAGCAGCATGAGGAGCAGTAGCAGCAGCAGCATGAGGATCATTATCAGCAGCAGAATGAGGATCAGTGTCAGCAGCAGCATGAGGAGCAATATCAGCAGCAGCATGACAAACAGTATCAGCAGGACCAGCAGCATGAGGTGCAGTTTAAGCAGCAGTAACAGCAGCAGAATGAGGAGCAGTGGCAGCAGCAGCATGAGGAGCAATATCAGCAGCAGCATGACAAAAATATCAGCAGCATGAGCCTCAGCATCAGCAGCAGAAACAGCAGCAGAATGAGAAGCAGTATCAGCAGCAACAACAGTAGCAATATCAGCAGCAGCATGACAAATAGTATCAGCAGCATGAGGTGAAGTTTAAGCAGCAGTAACAGCAGCAGAAAGAGAAGCAGTATTAGCAGCAGCATGAGGAGCAATATCAGCAGCAGCAAAAGCAGCAGCATGAGGAGCAGTGGCAGCAGCAGCATGATGAGCAATATCAGCAGCAGCATGACAAACAGTATCAACAGCATCAGCCACATGATGTGCAGTATCTGCAGCAGTAACAGCGGAAGGATGAGAAGGAGTATCAGCAGCAATATCAGCAGCAGTATGAGGAGCAGTGTCAGCAGCAGTAGCAGCAGCAGAATGAGGAGCAGTATGAGCAGTAGAAAAAGAAGCAGTATCAGCAGCAGCATTAGGAGAATTACGAGTAGCAGCATGAGGATCAGTATCAGCAGCAGCACCAGCAGATGATCAGCAGTGTCAGCTGCTGCATGAGGAGCAGCTTGAGCAGCAGCATATGGATGATTATCAGCAGCAGCATGAGGAGCAGGAATAGCAGCAGTATCAGCAGCAGCATGAGGATTAGTATCAGTAGCAGCATGAAGAAAAGTATCAGCAGCAGCATGAGGAGCAATATCAGCAGCAGCAAAAGCTGCAGCATGTGAAGCAGTAGCAGCAGCAGAATGAGGAGTAGTATCAGAAGCAGAATGAGGATCAGTGTCAGCATCAGCATGAGGAGCAATATCAGCAGCTGTATGACAAACAGTATCAGAAGCATCAGCAACATGATGTGCGGTGTCAGCAGCAGTAACAGCAGCAGAATGAGAAGCAATATCAGCAGCAGTATCAGCAGCAGCATGAGGAGAAATATCAGCAGCAGCAAAAGCAGCAGCATGGGGAGCAGTTGCAGCAGCAGCATGAGCAGCAGTATCAGCAGCAGACTGAGGATTAGTGTCAGCAGCATCATGAGGAGCAATATCAGCAGCAGCATGACAAACAGTATCAGCAGCATAAGCAACATGAGGTGTAGTATCAGCAGCAGTAACAGCAGCAGAATCAGAAGCACTATTAGCAGCAGTAGCAGCAGCAGAATGAGAAGCAGTATCAGCAGCAGTATCAGCAGCAGAATGAGGAGCATTATCAGCAGCAGCATTGAGCAGTATCAGCAGCAGCAGATGCAATAGAATGAGAAGCAGTATCAGCGAAGAATGAGGCTCAGTATCAACAGCAGAATGAGGGGCAGTATCAGCAGCAGAATGAGAAGCAGTATCAGCAGCATCATGAGGAGCATTAACAGAAGCAGCATGAGGAACAGTATCAGCATCGGCACCAGCAACAACAATAGGAAGAGTATCAGCAGCTGCATCAGCAGCATGATGAACAGTACCAACAGCAGCACCAGCAGCTCCAAAGGAGCTGTATCAGCAGTTCATGAAGAGCAGTATCAGCAGCAGCATGAGAATCAGCGTCAGCACCAACATGAGGATCATTATCAGCAGCAAAATGAGGATCAGTATCAGCAGCAGCTTGAGCCGCAGTTTCAGCAGCCGTCCCAGCAGCAGAAGGAGGAGCAGTATTGGCATCAGCATCTGGAGCAGTATCAGCAGCAGTATGAGGAAAATTATCAGCTGCAGCATAAGGAGCTGTATTAGCAACAGCACAAGGAGCAGCATAATCAGCAGCATCATGTGGAGCAGTATAATCAGCAGCATGTAGAGCAGTATCAGAAGCAGAATGAGGATCAGTGTCAGCAGCATCATGAGGAGCAGTATCAGCAGCAGCATGATGAGTTGTCCCAGCAGCAGCATTAGGAGAATTATGATTAGCAGCATGAGGATCAGTATCAGCAGCAGCACCAGCAGATGAACAGCAGTGTCAGCTACTGCAAGAGGAGCAGCTTGAGCAGCAGCATATGGATGATTATCAGCAGCAGCTTGAGGAGCAGGAACAGCAGCAGTATCAGCAGCAGCATGAGGAGCAGCATCAGCAGCTGCACCAGCAGCATCAAGTGGAACAATATCGGCAGAACCCCCAGAAGCAATATCAGCAGAAGAATGTGGAGCAGTATGAGAAGCAGTATGAGCAGCAGCCTGAGGAGCAGTAACAGAAGCAGCATGAGGAACAGTATCAGCAGCAGCCCCAGAGGCAACCTGAGGAGCAGTATCAGCAGCAGAATGAGGATCAATATCTAAAGCAGCATGAGGATCTGTATCAGCAGCAGCATGAGCTGCAGTATCAGCAGCCGTCCCAGCAGCAGAAGGAGGAGCAGTATCAGCATCAGCATCTGGAGCAGTATCAGCAGCAATATGAGGAAAAGTATCAGCAGCAGCATAAGGAGCTTTATTAGCAACAGCACGAGGAGCAGTATAAGCATCAGCACCAGCAGCATCATGTGGACCACTATCAGCAGCAGCATGATGAGCAGTAACAAAAGCAGCACCGGCAGCAGCATGTAGAGCAGTATCAGCAGCAGCATGATGAGCGGTACAAGCAGCAGCATTAGGAGAATTATCAGTAGCAGCATGAAGATCATTATCAGCATCAGCACCAGCAACATGATCAGCAGCAGTGTCAGCAGCCACATGAGGAGCAGCTTCAGCAGCAGCAGCATATGGATTAGAATCAGCAGCAGCTTGAGGAGCAGTAACAGAAGCAGCATGAGGAACAGTATCAGCAGCTGCACCAGCAGCAAGAATAGGAACAGTATTGGCAGCAGCCCCAGAGGCAACCTGAGGTGCATTATCAGCAGAAGAACGCAGAGCATTATGAGAAGGATTGTCAGCAGATGTACGAGGACCAGTATTATCAGCAGCATGAGGAACAGTATCAGCAGCAGTATGAGGAGCTATATTAACAACAACACGAGAAGCAGTAAAAGCATCAGCACCAGCAGCAGCATGAGGAGCTATATCAGCCACAGCATGAGGAGCACTATCAACAGCAGCATGAGGAGCAGTGTCAGCAGCAGTATTAGAAGCAGAATGAGGAACCGTAGCAGCAGCAGAAATAGCAGCAATTTCAACAGCAGCAGCAGCAGCAGCAGGATGAGGAGCAGTATCAGCAGCAGAATGAGGATCAGTATCAAAAGCAGCATGAGGAATATCATTAGCAGCAGCATGAGCTTCAGTCTCAGCAGCAACATGAGGATCAGTACCAGAAGCAGCATGAGGAGCAGTATCAGCAGCAGCATGAGAATCAGTATCAGCAGCAGCATGAGAAACAGTAGCAGCACCAGCACCAGCAGCAGCATGAGGAGCATTATTAGCAGCAGCATGAGAAGCAGTATCAGCAGCAGTATGAGAAGCAGAATGAGGAACAGTTATCAGCATTAGAATGAGGAGCAGGATCAACAGCAAAGCAAGGAACAGTATCAGCAGCAGTATCATCAGGAGAATGAGCAGCAGTATCAGCAGCAGCATGAGGAGCAGTATCAGCAGCTGCACCAGCAATAACTATAGGAAGAGTATCAGCAGCTGCATCAGTATCCCAAGGAGCTGTAGCAGCAGCAGAATGAGGAGCAGTATCAGCAGCAGCATAAGAATCAGTATCAGCAGCAACAGGAGGATCAGTATCAGCAGCAGCTTGAGCCACAGTATCAGCAGCCAACCCAGCAGCAGAATGAGGAGCAGTAATAGCATTAGCATGAGGAGCAATATTAGCAGCACTATGAGAAACAGTATCAGCAGCAGCATAAGGAGATGTATTAGCAACAGCACGAGGAGCAGTATAACCATCAGCACCAGAAGCACCATATGAAGCAGTATCACCAGCAGCATGATGAGCAGTATCAGCAGCAGCATTAGGAGAATAATCAGTAGCAGCATGAGGATCAGTATCAGCATCAGCAGCAGCAGCATTATCAGAAGCAGTATCAGCAGCAGCATAATGAGCAGTATCAGCAGCAGCATGAGAATCAGTAACAGCAGCAACATGAGGATCAGTATCAGCAGCAGCAAGAGGATCAGTATCAGCAGCAGCATGAGCCGCAGTATCAGCAGCCAACCAGCAGTAGAATGAGGAGCAGTGTCAGCAGCAGCATGAGGAGCTGTATCAGCAGCATTATAAGGAGCCACATCAGCAGCAGCTACAGCAGCAGCATGAGGAGCAGTTGCAGCAGCAGCATGAGAAGAAGAATCAGCAGCAACATGAGGATTAGGGTCAGCAGCAACATGAGGAGCAATACCAGCATTAGCATGACAAACAGAATCAGCAGCATCAGCAGCATAAGGTGCAGTATCAGCAGCAGTAACAGAAGCAGAATGGAAGCAGTATCAGCAGCAGTATCAGCAGCAGAATGAGAAGCAGAGATAAAAACAAAGATAAAAACAAAAAAACTGCGGATGCTGGAAATCCAAAACAAAACCAGAATTACCTGGAAAAACTCAGCAGGTCTGGCAGCAATGGCGGAGAAGAAAAGAGTTGACGTTGCGAGTCCTCATGACCCTTCGACCGAACTGAGTGTATCCAAGAAAAGGGTGAAATATAAGCTGGTTTAGGGTGTGGGGTGGGGGGAGGGGGGGCGGGGTGGGGGGGGTGGTTTGGGTGGGTGGAGAGAAGTGGAGGGGGTTGGTGTGGTTGTAGGTACAAACAAGCAGTGATAGAAGCAGATCATCAAAAGATGTCACAGACAACAGGATAAAAGAACACATAGGTGTTAAAGTTGGTGATATTATCTAAACGAATGTGCTAATTAAGAATGGATGGTAGGGCACTCAAGGTATAGCTCTAGTGGGGGTGAGGAGAGCATAAAAGATTTTAAAATATTTAAAAATAATGGAAATAGGTGGGAACAGAAAAATCTATATAATTTATTGGAAAAAACAAAAGGAAGGGGGAAGAAACAGAAAGGGGGTGGGGATGGAGGAGGGAGCTCAAGACCTAAAGTTGTTGAATTCAATATTCAGTCCAGAAGGCTGTAAAGTGCCTAGTCGGAAGATGAGGTGATGTTCTTCCAGTGTGCGTTGGGCATCACTGGAACAATGCAGCAAGCCAAGGACAGACATGTAGGCAAGAGAGCAGGGTGGAGTGTTAAAATGGCAAGCGACAGGGAGGTTTGGGTCATTCTTGCGGACAGACCACAGGTGTTCTGCAAAGCAGTCACCCAGTTTACGTTTGGTGTCTCCAATGTAGAATGACCCAAATCTTTGGATGATCTGCTTCGATCACTGCTTGTTTGTCCCTTCAACCACACCAACCCTCTCCACTTCTCTCCCCCCACCCAACCCCCCACCACCACCCCCCCCAACCCAACACACCTAAACCAGCTTATATTTTGCCCTTTGCTTGGATTCACCCAGTTTGGTCGAAGGGTGATGAGGACTTGAAACGTCAACTATTTTCTTCTCTGCCGATGCTGCCAGACCTGCTGAGTTTTTCCAGGTAATTCTGCTTTTGAATGAGAAGCAGTATCAGCAACAGTATCAGTAGCAGTATGAGGCACATTATCAGCAGCAGCATGAGGAGCAGTATCAGCAACAGCTCGAGGAGCAGCATAAGCATCAGCACCAGCAGCAGCATGAGGAGCAGTATCAGCAGCATCATGAGGTGCAATATCAGCAGCAGCCAAAGCAGCAGCATGAGGAGCAGCAGCAGCAGCAGAATTAGCAGAAACATCAACAGCAGCATGAGGAGCATTATCTGCAGCAGCATGAGGAGCAGGATCAGCAGCAGTATCAGAAGTAGAATGAGGAACAGTATCAGCAGTAGAATGAGGAGCAGTATCAACAGCAGAGCGAGGAACAGTATCAGCAGCAGTATCAGCAGCAGAATGAGAAGCAGTATCAGCAGCAGCAAGAGGAGCAGTAACAGAAGCAGCATGAGGAACAGTATCAGCAGCTGCGCCAGCATTAGCAATAGGAAGAGTATCAGCAGCTGCATCAGCAGCAAGATGAACAGTTCCAACAGCAGCACCAGCAGCTCCCAAAGAGCTGTATCAGCAGCAGCATGAGAATCAGTATCAGCAGCAACATGAGGATCAGTGTCAGCAGCAGCATGAGGGTCAGTATCAGCAGCAGCATGAGCCACAGTATCAGCAGCAGCAAGAGGAGCAGTAACAGAAGCAGCATGAGGAACAGTATCAGCAGCTGCACCAGCAATAACAATAGGAAGAGTATCAGCAGCTGCATCAGCAGCATGATGAACAGTTCCAACAGCAGCACCAGCAGCTCCCAAGGAGCTGTATCAGCAGCAGAATGAGGAGCAGTATCAGCAGCAGCATCAGAATCAATATCAGCTGCAATATGAGGATCAGTATCAGCAGCAGCATGTGTGTCAGTATCAGCAGCAGCATGAGCCACTGTATCAGCAGCCATCCCAGCAGCAGAATGAAGAGCAGTATCAGCATCAGCATGAAGAGCAGTACCAGCAGCAGTATGACAAACATTATCAGCAGCAGCATAAGGAGCTGTATTAACAACAGCACGAGGAGCAGTATAAGCTTCAGCACCATAAGCATCATGTGGAGCAGAATCAGCAGCAGAATGAGGATTGGTGTCAAAGGCAGCATGAGGAATAGCAACAGCAGCAACATGAGGATCAGTATCAGCAGCAGCATGAGGAGCAGTATCAGCAGCAGCATGAGGAGCAGTTCAAGAGGCAACATGAGGAGCTGTATTAGCAACAGCACTTGGAGCAGTATTATCATCAGCAGCAGCATGAGGAGCAGTATCAGCAACAGCAGCAGCACGAGGAACAGTGTCAGCAGCAGCATGAGGAGCAGTACCAGCAGCAGCATGAGGAGCAATATCAGTAGCAGCATGAATATCACTATCAGCAGCAACACCAGCAGCAACAATAGGAACAGTATAGCCAGCAGCCCCAGAAGCAACCTGAGGAGCTGCGTCAGCAGAAGAATGAGGAACAATATGAGAAGCAGTATCAGCAGCATGAGGAGCAGTAACAGAAGCAGCATGAGGACCAGTATCATCAGCAGCATGAGGAGCAATTTCAGCAGCAGCACAAGCAGCAGCATGAGGAGCAATATCAGCAGCAGCATGAGCAGTAGTATCTGAAGCAGACAGAGGAGCAATATCATCAGCAGAATGAGGCACAGTATCAGCAGCAGCATGAGGAAATGCATCAGCAGAAGCATGAGCATCAGTGTCAGCAGCAATTCAGGGTCAGTAGCAGCAGCAGCACGAGGAGCAGTATCAAAAGCAGCATGAGGATTAGTATCAGTAGCAGCACCAGCAGCAGTATGAGGATCAGTGTCAGCAGCAGCATGAGGAGCAATATCAGCAGCAGCATGACAAACAGTATCAACAGCACGAACAGCATAGGTGCAGTTTAAGCAACAGTAACAGCAGCAGAATGAGAAGTTGTATTAGCAGCAGCATGAGGAGCAATATCAGCGGCAGCAAAAGCAGCAACATGAGGAGCAGTGGCAGCAGCAGCATGAGGAGCAATATCAGCAGCAGCATGACAAACAGTATCAGCAGCATCAGCAGCATGAGGTGCAGTATCAGCAGCAGTAACAGCAGTAGATTGAGAAGCAGTATCAGCAGCAGTATAAGCAGCAGCATGAGGAGCAGTGTCAGCAGCAGTAGCAGCAGCAGAATGAGGAGCAGTATGAGCAGTAGAAAAAGAAGCAATATCAGCAGCAGTATCAGTAGCAGTATGAGGCACATTGTCAGCAGCAGCATGAGGAGCAACAGCAGCAGCAGCACGAGGAGCAGCATAAGCATCAGCACCAGCAGCAGCATGAGGAGCAGTATCAGCAGCATCATGAGGTGCATTATCATCAGCAGCCAAACCAGCAGCATGAGGAGCAGCAGCAGCAGCAGCATGAGGAGCAGTATCAGCTGCAGAATGAGGATCAGGGTCAGCAGCAGCATGAGGAACAGTATCAGCAGCAGTATTAGCAGAAAAATCAACAGCAGCACCAGCAGCAGCATGAGGAGCATTATCTGCAGCAGCATGAGGAGCAGGATCAGCAGCAGTAACAGAAGTAGAATGAGGAACCGTATCAGCAGTAGAATGAGGAGCAGTATCAACAGCAGAGCGAGGAACAGTATCAGCAGCAGTATCAGCAGCAGAATGAGAAGCAGTATCAGCAGCAGCAAGAGGAGCAGTAACAGAAGCAGCATGAGGAACAGTATCAGCAGCTTCACCAGCAATAACAAAAGGAAGAGTATCAGCAGCTGCATCAGCAGCATGATGAACAATTCCAACAGCAGCACCAGGAGCTCCAAGGAGCTGTATCAGCAGTTCATGAGGAGCTGTATCAGTAGCAGCATGTGGAGCAGTATCAGCAGCAGAATGAGGATCAGTGTCAGCAGAAGCATGAGGAGCAATATCAGCAGCAGCATGACAAACAGTATCAGCAGCATCAGCAGCATGAGATGCAGTATCAGCAGCAGTAACAGCAGCAGAATGAGAACAGTATCAGCAGCAGTATCAGCAGCAGGATGAGAAGCAGTATCAGCAGCAATATCAGCAGCAGTATGAGGAGCATTATCAGCAGCAGAATGAGGAGCATTAAAAGCAGTAGAATGAGAAGCAGTATCAGAAGCAGTATCAGTAGCAGTATGAGGCGCATTATCAGCAGCAGCATGAGGAGCAACAGCAGCAGCAGCACGAGGAGCAGCATAAGCATCAGCACCAGCAGCAGCTTGAGGAGCAGCATCAGCAGCGTCATGAGGTGCATTACCAGCAGCAGCCAAACCAGCAGCATGAGGAGCAGTAGCAGCAGCAGCATGAGGAACAGTATCAGCAGCAGAATTAGCGGAAACATCAACAGCAGCACCAGCAGCAGCATGAGCAGCATTATCTGCAGCAGCATGAGGAGCAGTATCAGCAGCAGTATCAGCAGTAGAATGAGGAACAGTATCATCAGTAGAATGAGGAGCAGTATCAACAGCAGCAAGAGGAGCAGTAACAGAAGCAGCATGAGGAACAGTATCAGCAGCTGCACAAGCTATAACAATAGGAAGAGTATCATCAGCTGCATCAGCAACATGATGAACAGTTCCAACAGCAGCACCAGGATCTCCCAAGGAGCTGTATCAGCAGCAGAATGAGGAGCAGTATCAGCAGCAGCATGAGGATCAGTATCAGTAGCAGCATGAGGAGCAGTATGAGAGGCAGCATGAGGCGTTGAATAAGCAACAGAACTTGGAACAGTATTTTCATCAGCAGCAGCATGAGGATCAGTATCAGCAGCAGCAGCAGCATGAGGAGCAATGTCAGCAGCAGCATGAGGAGCAGTACCAGCAGCAGCAAGAGGAGCAGTATCAGTAGCAGCATGAGGATCACTATCAGCAGCGGCAGCAGCAGCAACAACAGGAACAGTATAGTCAGCAGCCCCAGAAGAAACCTGAGGAGCAGCGTCAGCAGAAGAATGAGGAACAGTATGAGAAGCAGTGTCAGCAGCAGCATGAGGAGCATTAACAGAAGCAGCATGAGGACCAGTATCATCAGCAGCATGAGGAGCAATTTAAGTAGCAGCACCAACAGCAGCATGAGGAGCACTATCAGCAGCAGCATGAGCACCAGTATCTACAGCAGAATGAAGAGCAATATCATCAGCAGAATGAGGTGCAGTAGCAGCAGCAGCATGAGGAAATGCATCAGCAGTATCATAAGCATCAGTATCAGCAGCAATTTAGGATCAGTAGCAGCAGCAGCATGAGGAGCAGCATCAGCAGCAGCATGAGGATTAGTATCAGTAGCAGTTTGAAGGAAATCATTTAGCAGCAGCCTAAGGAGCTGTATCAGCAGCAGCATGAGCAGCAATATTAACAGCAGCAAAAGCAGCAGCATGAGGAGCAGTAGCAGCAGCAGCATGAGGATCATTATCAGCAGCAGAATGAGGATCAGTGTCAGCAGCAGCATGAGGAGCAATATCAGCAGCAGCATGACAAACAGTATCAGCAGGACCAGCAGCATGAGGTGCAGTTTAAGCAGCAGTAACAGCAGCAGAATGAGGAGCAGTGGCAGCAGCAGCATGAGGAGCAATATCAGCAGCAGCATGACAAAAATATCAGCAGCATGAGCCTCAGCATCAGCAGCAGAAACAGCAGCAGAATGAGAAGCAGTATCAGCAGCAACAACAGTAGCAATATCAGCAGCAGCATGACAAATAGTATCAGCAGCATGAGGTGAAGTTTAAGCAGCAGTAACAGCAGCAGAAAGAGAAGCAGTATTAGCAGCAGCATGAGGAGCAATATCAGCAGCAGCAAAAGCAGCAGCATGAGGAGCAGTGGCAGCAGCAGCATGATGAGCAATATCAGCAGCAGCATGACAAACAGTATCAACAGCATCAGCCACATGATGTGCAGTATCTGCAGCAGTAACAGCGGAAGGATGAGAAGGAGTATCAGCAGCAATATCAGCAGCAGTATGAGGAGCAGTGTCAGCAGCAGTAGCAGCAGCAGAATGAGGAGCAGTATGAGCAGTAGAAAAAGAAGCAGTATCAGCAGCAGCATTAGGAGAATTACGAGTAGCAGCATGAGGATCAGTATCAGCAGCAGCACCAGCAGATGATCAGCAGTGTCAGCTGCTGCATGAGGAGCAGCTTGAGCAGCAGCATATGGATGATTATCAGCAGCAGCATGAGGAGCAGGAATAGCAGCAGTATCAGCAGCAGCATGAGGATTAGTATCAGTAGCAGCATGAAGAAAAGTATCAGCAGCAGCATGAGGAGCAATATCAGCAGCAGCAAAAGCTGCAGCATGTGAAGCAGTAGCAGCAGCAGAATGAGGAGTAGTATCAGAAGCAGAATGAGGATCAGTGTCAGCATCAGCATGAGGAGCAATATCAGCAGCTGCATGACAAACAGTATCAGAAGCATCAGCAACATGATGTGCGGTGTCAGCAGCAGTAACAGCAGCAGAATGAGAAGCAATATCAGCAGCAGTATCAGCAGCAGCATGAGGAGAAATATCAGCAGCAGCAAAAGCAGCAGCATGGGGAGCAGTTGCAGCAGCAGCATGAGCAGCAGTATCAGCAGCAGACTGAGGATTAGTGTCAGCAGCATCATGAGGAGCAATATCAGCAGCAGCATGACAAACAGTATCAGCAGCATAAGCAACATGAGGTGTAGTATCAGCAGCAGTAACAGCAGCAGAATCAGAAGCACTATTAGCAGCAGTAGCAGCAGCAGAATGAGAAGCAGTATCAGCAGCAGTATCAGCAGCAGAATGAGGAGCATTATCAGCAGCAGCATTGAGCAGTATCAGCAGCAGCAGATGCAATAGAATGAGAAGCAGTATCAGCGAAGAATGAGGCTCAGTATCAACAGCAGAATGAGGGGCAGTATCAGCAGCAGAATGAGAAGCAGTATCAGCAGCATCATGAGGAGCATTAACAGAAGCAGCATGAGGAACAGTATCAGCATCGGCACCAGCAACAACAATAGGAAGAGTATCAGCAGCTGCATCAGCAGCATGATGAACAGTACCAACAGCAGCACCAGCAGCTCCAAAGGAGCTGTATCAGCAGTTCATGAAGAGCAGTATCAGCAGCAGCATGAGAATCAGCGTCAGCACCAACATGAGGATCATTATCAGCAGCAAAATGAGGATCAGTATCAGCAGCAGCTTGAGCCGCAGTTTCAGCAGCCGTCCCAGCAGCAGAAGGAGGAGCAGTATTGGCATCAGCATCTGGAGCAGTATCAGCAGCAGTATGAGGAAAATTATCAGCTGCAGCATAAGGAGCTGTATTAGCAACAGCACAAGGAGCAGCATAATCAGCAGCATCATGTGGAGCAGTATAATCAGCAGCATGTAGAGCAGTATCAGAAGCAGAATGAGGATCAGTGTCAGCAGCATCATGAGGAGCAGTATCAGCAGCAGCATGATGAGTTGTCCCAGCAGCAGCATTAGGAGAATTATGATTAGCAGCATGAGGATCAGTATCAGCAGCAGCACCAGCAGATGATCAGCAGTGTCAGCTGCTGCATGAGGAGCAGCTTGAGCAGCAGCATATGGATGATTATCAGCAGCAGCTTGAGGAGCAGGAACAGCAGCAGTATCAGCAGCAGCATGAGGAGCAGCATCAGCAGCTGCACCAGCAGCATCAAGTGGAACAATATCGGCAGAACCCCCAGAAGCAATATCAGCAGAAGAATGTGGAGCAGTATGAGAAGCAGTATGAGCAGCAGCCTGAGGAGCAGTAACAGAAGCAGCATGAGGAACAGTATCAGCAGCAGCCCCAGAGGCAACCTGAGGAGCAGTATCAGCAGCAGAATGAGGATCAATATCTAAAGCAGCATGAGGATCTGTATCAGCAGCAGCATGAGCTGCAGTATCAGCAGCCGTCCCAGCAGCAGAAGGAGGAGCAGTATCAGCATCAGCATCTGGAGCAGTATCAGCAGCAATCTGAGGAAAAGTATCAGCAGCAGCATAAGGAGCTTTATTAGCAACAGCACGAGGAGCAGTATAAGCATCAGCACCAGCAGCATCATGTGGACCACTATCAGCAGCAGCATGATGAGCAGTAACAAAAGCAGCACCGGCAGCAGCATGTAGAGCAGTATCAGCAGCAGCATGATGAGCGGTACAAGCAGCAGCATTAGGAGAATTATCAGTAGCAGCATGAAGATCATTATCAGCATCAGCACCAGCAACATGATCAGCAGCAGTGTCAGCAGCCACATGAGGAGCAGCTTCAGCAGCAGCAGCATATGGATTAGAATCAGCAGCAGCTTGAGGAGCAGTAACAGAAGCAGCATGAGGAACAGTATCAGCAGCTGCACCAGCAGCAAGAATAGGAACAGTATTGGCAGCAGCCCCAGAGGCAACCTGAGGTGCATTATCAGCAGAAGAACGCAGAGCATTATGAGAAGGATTGTCAGCAGATGTACGAGGACCAGTATTATCAGCAGCATGAGGAACAGTATCAGCAGCAGTATGAGGAGCTATATTAACAACAACACGAGAAGCAGTAAAAGCATCAGCACCAGCAGCAGCATGAGGAGCTATATCAGCCACAGCATGAGGAGCACTATCAACAGCAGCATGAGGAGCAGTGTCAGCAGCAGTATTAGAAGCAGAATGAGGAACCGTAGCAGCAGCAGAAATAGCAGCAATTTCAACAGCAGCAGCAGCAGCAGCAGGATGAGGAGCAGTATCAGCAGCAGAATGAGGATCAGTATCAAAAGCAGCATGAGGAATATCATTAGCAGCAGCATGAGCTTCAGTCTCAGCAGCAACATGAGGATCAGTACCAGAAGCAGCATGAGGAGCAGTATCAGCAGCAGCATGAGAATCAGTATCAGCAGCAGCATGAGAAACAGTAGCAGCACCAGCACCAGCAGCAGCATGAGGAGCATTATTAGCAGCAGCATGAGAAGCAGTATCAGCAGCAGTATGAGAAGCAGAATGAGGAACAGTTATCAGCATTAGAATGAGGAGCAGGATCAACAGCAAAGCAAGGAACAGTATCAGCAGCAGTATCATCAGGAGAATGAGCAGCAGTATCAGCAGCAGCATGAGGAGCAGTATCAGCAGCTGCACCAGCAATAACTATAGGAAGAGTATCAGCAGCTGCATCAGTATCCCAAGGAGCTGTAGCAGCAGCAGAATGAGGAGCAGTATCAGCAGCAGCATAAGAATCAGTATCAGCAGCAACAGGAGGATCAGTATCAGCAGCAGCTTGAGCCACAGTATCAGCAGCCAACCCAGCAGCAGAATGAGGAGCAGTAATAGCATTAGCATGAGGAGCAATATCAGCAGCACTATGAGAAACAGTATCAGCAGCAGCATAAGGAGATGTATTAGCAACAGCACGAGGAGCAGTATAACCATCAGCACCAGAAGCACCATATGAAGCAGTATCACCAGCAGCATGATGAGCAGTATCAGCAGCAGCATTAGGAGAATAATCAGTAGCAGCATGAGGATCAGTATCAGCATCAGCAGCAGCAGCATTATCAGAAGCAGTATCAGCAGCAGCATAATGAGCAGTATCAGCAGCAGCATGAGAATCAGTAACAGCAGCAACATGAGGATCAGTATCAGCAGCAGCAAGAGGATCAGTATCAGCAGCAGCATGAGCCGCAGTATCAGCAGCCAACCAGCAGTAGAATGAGGAGCAGTGTCAGCAGCAGCATGAGGAGCTGTATCAGCAGCATTATAAGGAGCCACATCAGCAGCAGCTACAGCAGCAGCATGAGGAGCAGTTGCAGCAGCAGCATGAGAAGAAGAATCAGCAGCAACATGAGGATTAGGGTCAGCAGCAACATGAGGAGCAATACCAGCATTAGCATGACAAACAGAATCAGCAGCATCAGCAGCATAAGGTGCAGTATCAGCAGCAGTAACAGAAGCAGAATGGAAGCAGTATCAGCAGCAGTATCAGCAGCAGAATGAGAAGCAGAGATAAAAACAAAGATAAAAACAAAAAAACTGCGGATGCTGGAAATCCAAAACAAAACCAGAATTACCTGGAAAAACTCAGCAGGTCTGGCAGCAATGGCGGAGAAGAAAAGAGTTGACGTTGCGAGTCCTCATGACCCTTCGACCGAACTGAGTGTATCCAAGAAAAGGGTGAAATATAAGCTGGTTTAGGGTGTGGGGTGGGGGGAGGGGGGGGGCGGGGTGGGGGGGGTGGTTTGGGTGGGTGGAGAGAAGTGGAGGGGGTTGGTGTGGTTGTAGGTACAAACAAGCAGTGATAGAAGCAGATCATCAAAAGATGTCACAGACAACAGGATAAAAGAACACATAGGTGTTAAAGTTGGTGATATTATCTAAACGAATGTGCTAATTAAGAATGGATGGTAGGGCACTCAAGGTATAGCTCTAGTGGGGGTGAGGAGAGCATAAAAGATTTTAAAATATTTAAAAATAATGGAAATAGGTGGGAACAGAAAAATCTATATAATTTATTGGAAAAAACAAAAGGAAGGGGGAAGAAACAGAAAGGGGGTGGGGATGGAGGAGGGAGCTCAAGACCTAAAGTTGTTGAATTCAATATTCAGTCCAGAAGGCTGTAAAGTGCCTAGTCGGAAGATGAGGTGATGTTCTTCCAGTGTGCGTTGGGCATCACTGGAACAATGCAGCAAGCCAAGGACAGACATGTAGGCAAGAGAGCAGGGTGGAGTGTTAAAATGGCAAGCGACAGGGAGGTTTGGGTCATTCTTGCGGACAGACCACAGGTGTTCTGCAAAGCAGTCACCCAGTTTACGTTTGGTGTCTCCAATGTAGAATGACCCAAATCTTTGGATGATCTGCTTCGATCACTGCTTGTTTGTCCCTTCAACCACACCAACCCTCTCCACTTCTCTCCCCCCACCCAACCCCCCACCACCACCCCCCCCAACCCAACACACCTAAACCAGCTTATATTTTGCCCTTTGCTTGGATTCACCCAGTTTGGTCGAAGGGTGATGAGGACTTGAAACGTCAACTATTTTCTTCTCTGCCGATGCTGCCAGACCTGCTGAGTTTTTCCAGGTAATTCTGCTTTTGAATGAGAAGCAGTATCAGCAACAGTATCAGTAGCAGTATGAGGCACATTATCAGCAGCAGCATGAGGAGCAGTATCAGCAACAGCTCGAGGAGCAGCATAAGCATCAGCACCAGCAGCAGCATGAGGAGCAGTATCAGCAGCATCATGAGGTGCAATATCAGCAGCAGCCAAAGCAGCAGCATGAGGAGCAGCAGCAGCAGCAGAATTAGCAGAAACATCAACAGCAGCATGAGGAGCATTATCTGCAGCAGCATGAGGAGCAGGATCAGCAGCAGTATCAGAAGTAGAATGAGGAACAGTATCAGCAGTAGAATGAGGAGCAGTATCAACAGCAGAGCGAGGAACAGTATCAGCAGCAGTATCAGCAGCAGAATGAGAAGCAGTATCAGCAGCAGCAAGAGGAGCAGTAACAGAAGCAGCATGAGGAACAGTATCAGCAGCTGCGCCAGCATTAGCAATAGGAAGAGTATCAGCAGCTGCATCAGCAGCAAGATGAACAGTTCCAACAGCAGCACCAGCAGCTCCCAAAGAGCTGTATCAGCAGCAGCATGAGAATCAGTATCAGCAGCAACATGAGGATCAGTGTCAGCAGCAGCATGAGGGTCAGTATCAGCAGCAGCATGAGCCACAGTATCAGCAGCAGCAAGAGGAGCAGTAACAGAAGCAGCATGAGGAACAGTATCAGCAGCTGCACCAGCAATAACAATAGGAAGAGTATCAGCAGCTGCATCAGCAGCATGATGAACAGTTCCAACAGCAGCACCAGCAGCTCCCAAGGAGCTGTATCAGCAGCAGAATGAGGAGCAGTATCAGCAGCAGCATCAGAATCAATATCAGCTGCAATATGAGGATCAGTATCAGCAGCAGCATGTGTGTCAGTATCAGCAGCAGCATGAGCCACTGTATCAGCAGCCATCCCAGCAGCAGAATGAAGAGCAGTATCAGCATCAGCATGAAGAGCAGTACCAGCAGCAGTATGACAAACATTATCAGCAGCAGCATAAGGAGCTGTATTAACAACAGCACGAGGAGCAGTATAAGCTTCAGCACCATAAGCATCATGTGGAGCAGAATCAGCAGCAGAATGAGGATTGGTGTCAAAGGCAGCATGAGGAATAGCAACAGCAGCAACATGAGGATCAGTATCAGCAGCAGCATGAGGAGCAGTATCAGCAGCAGCATGAGGAGCAGTTCAAGAGGCAACATGAGGAGCTGTATTAGCAACAGCACTTGGAGCAGTATTATCATCAGCAGCAGCATGAGGAGCAGTATCAGCAACAGCAGCAGCACGAGGAACAGTGTCAGCAGCAGCATGAGGAGCAGTACCAGCAGCAGCATGAGGAGCAATATCAGTAGCAGCATGAATATCACTATCAGCAGCAACACCAGCAGCAACAATAGGAACAGTATAGCCAGCAGCCCCAGAAGCAACCTGAGGAGCTGCGTCAGCAGAAGAATGAGGAACAATATGAGAAGCAGTATCAACAGCATGAGGAGCAGTAACAGAAGCAGCATGAGGACCAGTATCATCAGCAGCATGAGGAGCAATTTCAGCAGCAGCACAAGCAGCAGCATGAGGAGCAATATCAGCAGCAGCATGAGCAGTAGTATCTGAAGCAGACAGAGGAGCAATATCATCAGCAGAATGAGGCACAGTATCAGCAGCAGCATGAGGAAATGCATCAGCAGAAGCATGAGCATCAGTGTCAGCAGCAATTCAGGGTCAGTAGCAGCAGCAGCACGAGGAGCAGTATCAAAAGCAGCATGAGGATTAGTATCAGTAGCAGCACCAGCAGCAGTATGAGGATCAGTGTCAGCAGCAGCATGAGGAGCAATATCAGCAGCAGCATGACAAACAGTATCAACAGCACGAACAGCATAGGTGCAGTTTAAGCAACAGTAACAGCAGCAGAATGAGAAGTTGTATTAGCAGCAGCATGAGGAGCAATATCAGCGGCAGCAAAAGCAGCAACATGAGGAGCAGTGGCAGCAGCAGCATGAGGAGCAATATCAGCAGCAGCATGACAAACAGTATCAGCAGCATCAGCAGCATGAGGTGCAGTATCAGCAGCAGTAACAGCAGTAGATTGAGAAGCAGTATCAGCAGCAGTATAAGCAGCAGCATGAGGAGCAGTGTCAGCAGCAGTAGCAGCAGCAGAATGAGGAGCAGTATGAGCAGTAGAAAAAGAAGCAATATCAGCAGCAGTATCAGTAGCAGTATGAGGCACATTGTCAGCAGCAGCATGAGGAGCAACAGCAGCAGCAGCACGAGGAGCAGCATAAGCATCAGCACCAGCAGCAGCATGAGGAGCAGTATCAGCAGCATCATGAGGTGCATTATCATCAGCAGCCAAACCAGCAGCATGAGGAGCAGCAGCAGCAGCAGCATGAGGAGCAGTATCAGCTGCAGAATGAGGATCAGGGTCAGCAGCAGCATGAGGAACAGTATCAGCAGCAGTATTAGCAGAAAAATCAACAGCAGCACCAGCAGCAGCATGAGGAGCATTATCTGCAGCAGCATGAGGAGCAGGATCAGCAGCAGTAACAGAAGTAGAATGAGGAACCGTATCAGCAGTAGAATGAGGAGCAGTATCAACAGCAGAGCGAGGAACAGTATCAGCAGCAGTATCAGCAGCAGAATGAGAAGCAGTATCAGCAGCAGCAAGAGGAGCAGTAACAGAAGCAGCATGAGGAACAGTATCAGCAGCTTCACCAGCAATAACAAAAGGAAGAGTATCAGCAGCTGCATCAGCAGCATGATGAACAATTCCAACAGCAGCACCAGGAGCTCCAAGGAGCTGTATCAGCAGTTCATGAGGAGCTGTATCAGTAGCAGCATGAGGAGCAGTATCAGCAGCAGAATGAGGATCAGTGTCAGCAGAAGCATGAGGAGCAATATCAGCAGCAGCATGACAAACAGTATCAGCAGCATCAGCAGCATGAGATGCAGTATCAGCAGCAGTAACTGCAGCAGAATGAGAACAGTATCAGCAGCAGTATCAGCAGCAGGATGAGAAGCAGTATCAGCAGCAATATCAGCAGCAGTATGAGGAGCATTATCAGCAGCAGAATGAGGAGCATTAAAAGCAGTAGAATGAGAAGCAGTATCAGAAGCAGTATCAGTAGCAGTATGAGGCGCATTATCAGCAGCAGCATGAGGAGCAACAGCAGCAGCAGCACGAGGAGCAGCATAAGCATCAGCACCAGCAGCAGCTTGAGGAGCAGCATCAGCAGCGTCATGAGGTGCATTACCAGCAGCAGCCAAACCAGCAGCATGAGGAGCAGTAGCAGCAGCAGCATGAGGAACAGTATCAGCAGCAGAATTAGCGGAAACATCAACAGCAGCACCAGCAGCAGCATGAGCAGCATTATCTGCAGCAGCATGAGGAGCAGTATCAGCAGCAGTATCAGCAGTAGAATGAGGAACAGTATCATCAGTAGAATGAGGAGCAGTATCAACAGCAGCAAGAGGAGCAGTAACAGAAGCAGCATGAGGAACAGTATCAGCAGCTGCACAAGCTATAACAATAGGAAGAGTATCATCAGCTGCATCAGCAACATGATGAACAGTTCCAACAGCAGCACCAGGATCTCCCAAGGAGCTGTATCAGCAGCAGAATGAGGAGCAGTATCAGCAGCAGCATGAGGATCAGTATCAGTAGCAGCATGAGGAGCAGTATGAGAGGCAGCATGAGGCGTTGAATAAGCAACAGAACTTGGAACAGTATTTTCATCAGCAGCAGCATGAGGATCAGTATCAGCAGCAGCAGCAGCATGAGGAGCAATGTCAGCAGCAGCATGAGGAGCAGTACCAGCAGCAGCAAGAGGAGCAGTATCAGTAGCAGCATGAGGATCACTATCAGCAGCGGCAGCAGCAGCAACAACAGGAACAGTATAGTCAGCAGCCCCAGAAGAAACCTGAGGAGCAGCGTCAGCAGAAGAATGAGGAACAGTATGAGAAGCAGTGTCAGCAGCAGCATGAGGAGCATTAACAGAAGCAGCATGAGGACCAGTATCATCAGCAGCATGAGGAGCAATTTAAGTAGCAGCACCAACAGCAGCATGAGGAGCACTATCAGCAGCAGCATGAGCACCAGTATCTACAGCAGAATGAAGAGCAATATCATCAGCAGAATGAGGTGCAGTAGCAGCAGCAGCATGAGGAAATGCATCAGCAGTATCATAAGCATCAGTATCAGCAGCAATTTAGGATCAGTAGCAGCAGCAGCATGAGGAGCAGCATCAGCAGCAGCATGAGGATTAGTATCAGTAGCAGTTTGAAGGAAATCATTTAGCAGCAGCCTAAGGAGCTGTATCAGCAGCAGCATGAGCAGCAATATTAACAGCAGCAAAAGCAGCAGCATGAGGAGCAGTAGCAGCAGCAGCATGAGGATCATTATCAGCAGCAGAATGAGGATCAGTGTCAGCAGCAGCATGAGGAGCAATATCAGCAGCAGCATGACAAACAGTATCAGCAGGACCAGCAGCATGAGGTGCAGTTTAAGCAGCAGTAACAGCAGCAGAATGAGGAGCAGTGGCAGCAGCAGCATGAGGAGCAATATCAGCAGCAGCATGACAAAAATATCAGCAGCATGAGCCTCAGCATCAGCAGCAGAAACAGCAGCAGAATGAGAAGCAGTATCAGCAGCAACAACAGTAGCAATATCAGCAGCAGCATGACAAATAGTATCAGCAGCATGAGGTGAAGTTTAAGCAGCAGTAACAGCAGCAGAAAGAGAAGCAGTATTAGCAGCAGCATGAGGAGCAATATCAGCAGCAGCAAAAGCAGCAGCATGAGGAGCAGTGGCAGCAGCAGCATGATGAGCAATATCAGCAGCAGCATGACAAACAGTATCAACAGCATCAGCCACATGATGTGCAGTATCTGCAGCAGTAACAGCGGAAGGATGAGAAGGAGTATCAGCAGCAATATCAGCAGCAGTATGAGGAGCAGTGTCAGCAGCAGTAGCAGCAGCAGAATGAGGAGCAGTATGAGCAGTAGAAAAAGAAGCAGTATCAGCAGCAGCATTAGGAGAATTACGAGTAGCAGCATGAGGATCAGTATCAGCAGCAGCACCAGCAGATGATCAGCAGTGTCAGCTGCTGCATGAGGAGCAGCTTGAGCAGCAGCATATGGATGATTATCAGCAGCAGCATGAGGAGCAGGAATAGCAGCAGTATCAGCAGCAGCATGAGGATTAGTATCAGTAGCAGCATGAAGAAAAGTATCAGCAGCAGCATGAGGAGCAATATCAGCAGCAGCAAAAGCTGCAGCATGTGAAGCAGTAGCAGCAGCAGAATGAGGAGTAGTATCAGAAGCAGAATGAGGATCAGTGTCAGCATCAGCATGAGGAGCAATATCAGCAGCTGCATGACAAACAGTATCAGAAGCATCAGCAACATGATGTGCGGTGTCAGCAGCAGTAACAGCAGCAGAATGAGAAGCAATATCAGCAGCAGTATCAGCAGCAGCATGAGGAGAAATATCAGCAGCAGCAAAAGCAGCAGCATGGGGAGCAGTTGCAGCAGCAGCATGAGCAGCAGTATCAGCAGCAGACTGAGGATTAGTGTCAGCAGCATCATGAGGAGCAATATCAGCAGCAGCATGACAAACAGTATCAGCAGCATAAGCAACATGAGGTGTAGTATCAGCAGCAGTAACAGCAGCAGAATCAGAAGCACTATTAGCAGCAGTAGCAGCAGCAGAATGAGAAGCAGTATCAGCAGCAGTATCAGCAGCAGAATGAGGAGCATTATCAGCAGCAGCATTGAGCAGTATCAGCAGCAGCAGATGCAATAGAATGAGAAGCAGTATCAGCGAAGAATGAGGCTCAGTATCAACAGCAGAATGAGGGGCAGTATCAGCAGCAGAATGAGAAGCAGTATCAGCAGCATCATGAGGAGCATTAACAGAAGCAGCATGAGGAACAGTATCAGCATCGGCACCAGCAACAACAATAGGAAGAGTATCAGCAGCTGCATCAGCAGCATGATGAACAGTACCAACAGCAGCACCAGCAGCTCCAAAGGAGCTGTATCAGCAGTTCATGAAGAGCAGTATCAGCAGCAGCATGAGAATCAGCGTCAGCACCAACATGAGGATCATTATCAGCAGCAAAATGAGGATCAGTATCAGCAGCAGCTTGAGCCGCAGTTTCAGCAGCCGTCCCAGCAGCAGAAGGAGGAGCAGTATTGGCATCAGCATCTGGAGCAGTATCAGCAGCAGTATGAGGAAAATTATCAGCTGCAGCATAAGGAGCTGTATTAGCAACAGCACAAGGAGCAGCATAATCAGCAGCATCATGTGGAGCAGTATAATCAGCAGCATGTAGAGCAGTATCAGAAGCAGAATGAGGATCAGTGTCAGCAGCATCATGAGGAGCAGTATCAGCAGCAGCATGATGAGTTGTCCCAGCAGCAGCATTAGGAGAATTATGATTAGCAGCATGAGGATCAGTATCAGCAGCAGCACCAGCAGATGATCAGCAGTGTCAGCTGCTGCATGAGGAGCAGCTTGAGCAGCAGCATATGGATGATTATCAGCAGCAGCTTGAGGAGCAGGAACAGCAGCAGTATCAGCAGCAGCATGAGGAGCAGCATCAGCAGCTGCACCAGCAGCATCAAGTGGAACAATATCGGCAGAACCCCCAGAAGCAATATCAGCAGAAGAATGTGGAGCAGTATGAGAAGCAGTATGAGCAGCAGCCTGAGGAGCAGTAACAGAAGCAGCATGAGGAACAGTATCAGCAGCAGCCCCAGAGGCAACCTGAGGAGCAGTATCAGCAGCAGAATGAGGATCAATATCTAAAGCAGCATGAGGATCTGTATCAGCAGCAGCATGAGCTGCAGTATCAGCAGCCGTCCCAGCAGCAGAAGGAGGAGCAGTATCAGCATCAGCATCTGGAGCAGTATCAGCAGCAATCTGAGGAAAAGTATCAGCAGCAGCATAAGGAGCTTTATTAGCAACAGCACGAGGAGCAGTATAAGCATCAGCACCAGCAGCATCATGTGGACCACTATCAGCAGCAGCATGATGAGCAGTAACAAAAGCAGCACCGGCAGCAGCATGTAGAGCAGTATCAGCAGCAGCATGATGAGCGGTACAAGCAGCAGCATTAGGAGAATTATCAGTAGCAGCATGAAGATCATTATCAGCATCAGCACCAGCAACATGATCAGCAGCAGTGTCAGCAGCCACATGAGGAGCAGCTTCAGCAGCAGCAGCATATGGATTAGAATCAGCAGCAGCTTGAGGAGCAGTAACAGAAGCAGCATGAGGAACAGTATCAGCAGCTGCACCAGCAGCAAGAATAGGAACAGTATTGGCAGCAGCCCCAGAGGCAACCTGAGGTGCATTATCAGCAGAAGAACGCAGAGCATTATGAGAAGGATTGTCAGCAGATGTACGAGGACCAGTATTATCAGCAGCATGAGGAACAGTATCAGCAGCAGTATGAGGAGCTATATTAACAACAACACGAGAAGCAGTAAAAGCATCAGCACCAGCAGCAGCATGAGGAGCTATATCAGCCACAGCATGAGGAGCACTATCAACAGCAGCATGAGGAGCAGTGTCAGCAGCAGTATTAGAAGCAGAATGAGGAACCGTAGCAGCAGCAGAAATAGCAGCAATTTCAACAGCAGCAGCAGCAGCAGCAGGATGAGGAGCAGTATCAGCAGCAGAATGAGGATCAGTATCAAAAGCAGCATGAGGAATATCATTAGCAGCAGCATGAGCTTCAGTCTCAGCAGCAACATGAGGATCAGTACCAGAAGCAGCATGAGGAGCAGTATCAGCAGCAGCATGAGAATCAGTATCAGCAGCAGCATGAGAAACAGTAGCAGCACCAGCACCAGCAGCAGCATGAGGAGCATTATTAGCAGCAGCATGAGAAGCAGTATCAGCAGCAGTATGAGAAGCAGAATGAGGAACAGTTATCAGCATTAGAATGAGGAGCAGGATCAACAGCAAAGCAAGGAACAGTATCAGCAGCAGTATCATCAGGAGAATGAGCAGCAGTATCAGCAGCAGCATGAGGAGCAGTATCAGCAGCTGCACCAGCAATAACTATAGGAAGAGTATCAGCAGCTGCATCAGTATCCCAAGGAGCTGTAGCAGCAGCAGAATGAGGAGCAGTATCAGCAGCAGCATAAGAATCAGTATCAGCAGCAACAGGAGGATCAGTATCAGCAGCAGCTTGAGCCACAGTATCAGCAGCCAACCCAGCAGCAGAATGAGGAGCAGTAATAGCATTAGCATGAGGAGCAATATTAGCAGCACTATGAGAAACAGTATCAGCAGCAGCATAAGGAGATGTATTAGCAACAGCACGAGGAGCAGTATAACCATCAGCACCAGAAGCACCATATGAAGCAGTATCACCAGCAGCATGATGAGCAGTATCAGCAGCAGCATTAGGAGAATAATCAGTAGCAGCATGAGGATCAGTATCAGCATCAGCAGCAGCAGCATTATCAGAAGCAGTATCAGCAGCAGCATAATGAGCAGTATCAGCAGCAGCATGAGAATCAGTAACAGCAGCAACATGAGGATCAGTATCAGCAGCAGCAAGAGGATCAGTATCAGCAGCAGCATGAGCCGCAGTATCAGCAGCCAACCAGCAGTAGAATGAGGAGCAGTGTCAGCAGCAGCATGAGGAGCTGTATCAGCAGCATTATAAGGAGCCACATCAGCAGCAGCTACAGCAGCAGCATGAGGAGCAGTTGCAGCAGCAGCATGAGAAGAAGAATCAGCAGCAACATGAGGATTAGGGTCAGCAGCAACATGAGGAGCAATACCAGCATTAGCATGACAAACAGAATCAGCAGCATCAGCAGCATAAGGTGCAGTATCAGCAGCAGTAACAGAAGCAGAATGGAAGCAGTATCAGCAGCAGTATCAGCAGCAGAATGAGAAGCAGAGATAAAAACAAAGATAAAAACAAAAAAACTGCGGATGCTGGAAATCCAAAACAAAACCAGAATTACCTGGAAAAACTCAGCAGGTCTGGCAGCAATGGCGGAGAAGAAAAGAGTTGACGTTGCGAGTCCTCATGACCCTTCGACCGAACTGAGTGTATCCAAGAAAAGGGTGAAATATAAGCTGGTTTAGGGTGTGGGGTGGGGGGAGGGGGGGCGGGGTGGGGGGGGTGGTTTGGGTGGGTGGAGAGAAGTGGAGGGGGTTGGTGTGGTTGTAGGTACAAACAAGCAGTGATAGAAGCAGATCATCAAAAGATGTCACAGACAACAGGATAAAAGAACACATAGGTGTTAAAGTTGGTGATATTATCTAAACGAATGTGCTAATTAAGAATGGATGGTAGGGCACTCAAGGTATAGCTCTAGTGGGGGTGAGGAGAGCATAAAAGATTTTAAAATATTTAAAAATAATGGAAATAGGTGGGAACAGAAAAATCTATATAATTTATTGGAAAAAACAAAAGGAAGGGGGAAGAAACAGAAAGGGGGTGGGGATGGAGGAGGGAGCTCAAGACCTAAAGTTGTTGAATTCAATATTCAGTCCAGAAGGCTGTAAAGTGCCTAGTCGGAAGATGAGGTGATGTTCTTCCAGTGTGCGTTGGGCATCACTGGAACAATGCAGCAAGCCAAGGACAGACATGTAGGCAAGAGAGCAGGGTGGAGTGTTAAAATGGCAAGCGACAGGGAGGTTTGGGTCATTCTTGCGGACAGACCACAGGTGTTCTGCAAAGCAGTCACCCAGTTTACGTTTGGTGTCTCCAATGTAGAATGACCCAAATCTTTGGATGATCTGCTTCGATCACTGCTTGTTTGTCCCTTCAACCACACCAACCCTCTCCACTTCTCTCCCCCCACCCAACCCCCCACCACCACCCCCCCCAACCCAACACACCTAAACCAGCTTATATTTTGCCCTTTGCTTGGATTCACCCAGTTTGGTCGAAGGGTGATGAGGACTTGAAACGTCAACTATTTTCTTCTCTGCCGATGCTGCCAGACCTGCTGAGTTTTTCCAGGTAATTCTGCTTTTGAATGAGAAGCAGTATCAGCAACAGTATCAGTAGCAGTATGAGGCACATTATCAGCAGCAGCATGAGGAGCAGTATCAGCAACAGCTCGAGGAGCAGCATAAGCATCAGCACCAGCAGCAGCATGAGGAGCAGTATCAGCAGCATCATGAGGTGCAATATCAGCAGCAGCCAAAGCAGCAGCATGAGGAGCAGCAGCAGCAGCAGAATTAGCAGAAACATCAACAGCAGCATGAGGAGCATTATCTGCAGCAGCATGAGGAGCAGGATCAGCAGCAGTATCAGAAGTAGAATGAGGAACAGTATCAGCAGTAGAATGAGGAGCAGTATCAACAGCAGAGCGAGGAACAGTATCAGCAGCAGTATCAGCAGCAGAATGAGAAGCAGTATCAGCAGCAGCAAGAGGAGCAGTAACAGAAGCAGCATGAGGAACAGTATCAGCAGCTGCGCCAGCATTAGCAATAGGAAGAGTATCAGCAGCTGCATCAGCAGCAAGATGAACAGTTCCAACAGCAGCACCAGCAGCTCCCAAAGAGCTGTATCAGCAGCAGCATGAGAATCAGTATCAGCAGCAACATGAGGATCAGTGTCAGCAGCAGCATGAGGGTCAGTATCAGCAGCAGCATGAGCCACAGTATCAGCAGCAGCAAGAGGAGCAGTAACAGAAGCAGCATGAGGAACAGTATCAGCAGCTGCACCAGCAATAACAATAGGAAGAGTATCAGCAGCTGCATCAGCAGCATGATGAACAGTTCCAACAGCAGCACCAGCAGCTCCCAAGGAGCTGTATCAGCAGCAGAATGAGGAGCAGTATCAGCAGCAGCATCAGAATCAATATCAGCTGCAATATGAGGATCAGTATCAGCAGCAGCATGTGTGTCAGTATCAGCAGCAGCATGAGCCACTGTATCAGCAGCCATCCCAGCAGCAGAATGAAGAGCAGTATCAGCATCAGCATGAAGAGCAGTACCAGCAGCAGTATGACAAACATTATCAGCAGCAGCATAAGGAGCTGTATTAACAACAGCACGAGGAGCAGTATAAGCTTCAGCACCATAAGCATCATGTGGAGCAGAATCAGCAGCAGAATGAGGATTGGTGTCAAAGGCAGCATGAGGAATAGCAACAGCAGCAACATGAGGATCAGTATCAGCAGCAGCATGAGGAGCAGTATCAGCAGCAGCATGAGGAGCAGTTCAAGAGGCAACATGAGGAGCTGTATTAGCAACAGCACTTGGAGCAGTATTATCATCAGCAGCAGCATGAGGAGCAGTATCAGCAACAGCAGCAGCACGAGGAACAGTGTCAGCAGCAGCATGAGGAGCAGTACCAGCAGCAGCATGAGGAGCAATATCAGTAGCAGCATGAATATCACTATCAGCAGCAACACCAGCAGCAACAATAGGAACAGTATAGCCAGCAGCCCCAGAAGCAACCTGAGGAGCTGCGTCAGCAGAAGAATGAGGAACAATATGAGAAGCAGTATCAGCAGCATGAGGAGCAGTAACAGAAGCAGCATGAGGACCAGTATCATCAGCAGCATGAGGAGCAATTTCAGCAGCAGCACAAGCAGCAGCATGAGGAGCAATATCAGCAGCAGCATGAGCAGTAGTATCTGAAGCAGACAGAGGAGCAATATCATCAGCAGAATGAGGCACAGTATCAGCAGCAGCATGAGGAAATGCATCAGCAGAAGCATGAGCATCAGTGTCAGCAGCAATTCAGGGTCAGTAGCAGCAGCAGCACGAGGAGCAGTATCAAAAGCAGCATGAGGATTAGTATCAGTAGCAGCACCAGCAGCAGTATGAGGATCAGTGTCAGCAGCAGCATGAGGAGCAATATCAGCAGCAGCATGACAAACAGTATCAACAGCACGAACAGCATAGGTGCAGTTTAAGCAACAGTAACAGCAGCAGAATGAGAAGTTGTATTAGCAGCAGCATGAGGAGCAATATCAGCGGCAGCAAAAGCAGCAACATGAGGAGCAGTGGCAGCAGCAGCATGAGGAGCAATATCAGCAGCAGCATGACAAACAGTATCAGCAGCATCAGCAGCATGAGGTGCAGTATCAGCAGCAGTAACAGCAGTAGATTGAGAAGCAGTATCAGCAGCAGTATAAGCAGCAGCATGAGGAGCAGTGTCAGCAGCAGTAGCAGCAGCAGAATGAGGAGCAGTATGAGCAGTAGAAAAAGAAGCAATATCAGCAGCAGTATCAGTAGCAGTATGAGGCACATTGTCAGCAGCAGCATGAGGAGCAACAGCAGCAGCAGCACGAGGAGCAGCATAAGCATCAGCACCAGCAGCAGCATGAGGAGCAGTATCAGCAGCATCATGAGGTGCATTATCATCAGCAGCCAAACCAGCAGCATGAGGAGCAGCAGCAGCAGCAGCATGAGGAGCAGTATCAGCTGCAGAATGAGGATCAGGGTCAGCAGCAGCATGAGGAACAGTATCAGCAGCAGTATTAGCAGAAAAATCAACAGCAGCACCAGCAGCAGCATGAGGAGCATTATCTGCAGCAGCATGAGGAGCAGGATCAGCAGCAGTAACAGAAGTAGAATGAGGAACCGTATCAGCAGTAGAATGAGGAGCAGTATCAACAGCAGAGCGAGGAACAGTATCAGCAGCAGTATCAGCAGCAGAATGAGAAGCAGTATCAGCAGCAGCAAGAGGAGCAGTAACAGAAGCAGCATGAGGAACAGTATCAGCAGCTTCACCAGCAATAACAAAAGGAAGAGTATCAGCAGCTGCATCAGCAGCATGATGAACAATTCCAACAGCAGCACCAGGAGCTCCAAGGAGCTGTATCAGCAGTTCATGAGGAGCTGTATCAGTAGCAGCATGAGGAGCAGTATCAGCAGCAGAATGAGGATCAGTGTCAGCAGAAGCATGAGGAGCAATATCAGCAGCAGCATGACAAACAGTATCAGCAGCATCAGCAGCATGAGATGCAGTATCAGCAGCAGTAACAGCAGCAGAATGAGAACAGTATCAGCAGCAGTATCAGCAGCAGGATGAGAAGCAGTATCAGCAGCAATATCAGCAGCAGTATGAGGAGCATTATCAGCAGCAGAATGAGGAGCATTAAAAGCAGTAGAATGAGAAGCAGTATCAGAAGCAGTATCAGTAGCAGTATGAGGCGCATTATCAGCAGCAGCATGAGGAGCAACAGCAGCAGCAGCACGAGGAGCAGCATAAGCATCAGCACCAGCAGCAGCTTGAGGAGCAGCATCAGCAGCGTCATGAGGTGCATTACCAGCAGCAGCCAAACCAGCAGCATGAGGAGCAGTAGCAGCAGCAGCATGAGGAACAGTATCAGCAGCAGAATTAGCGGAAACATCAACAGCAGCACCAGCAGCAGCATGAGCAGCATTATCTGCAGCAGCATGAGGAGCAGTATCAGCAGCAGTATCAGCAGTAGAATGAGGAACAGTATCATCAGTAGAATGAGGAGCAGTATCAACAGCAGCAAGAGGAGCAGTAACAGAAGCAGCATGAGGAACAGTATCAGCAGCTGCACAAGCTATAACAATAGGAAGAGTATCATCAGCTGCATCAGCAACATGATGAACAGTTCCAACAGCAGCACCAGGATCTCCCAAGGAGCTGTATCAGCAGCAGAATGAGGAGCAGTATCAGCAGCAGCATGAGGATCAGTATCAGTAGCAGCATGAGGAGCAGTATGAGAGGCAGCATGAGGCGTTGAATAAGCAACAGAACTTGGAACAGTATTTTCATCAGCAGCAGCATGAGGATCAGTATCAGCAGCAGCAGCAGCATGAGGAGCAATGTCAGCAGCAGCATGAGGAGCAGTACCAGCAGCAGCAAGAGGAGCAGTATCAGTAGCAGCATGAGGATCACTATCAGCAGCGGCAGCAGCAGCAACAACAGGAACAGTATAGTCAGCAGCCCCAGAAGAAACCTGAGGAGCAGCGTCAGCAGAAGAATGAGGAACAGTATGAGAAGCAGTGTCAGCAGCAGCATGAGGAGCATTAACAGAAGCAGCATGAGGACCAGTATCATCAGCAGCATGAGGAGCAATTTAAGTAGCAGCACCAACAGCAGCATGAGGAGCACTATCAGCAGCAGCATGAGCACCAGTATCTACAGCAGAATGAAGAGCAATATCATCAGCAGAATGAGGTGCAGTAGCAGCAGCAGCATGAGGAAATGCATCAGCAGTATCATAAGCATCAGTATCAGCAGCAATTTAGGATCAGTAGCAGCAGCAGCATGAGGAGCAGCATCAGCAGCAGCATGAGGATTAGTATCAGTAGCAGTTTGAAGGAAATCATTTAGCAGCAGCCTAAGGAGCTGTATCAGCAGCAGCATGAGCAGCAATATTAACAGCAGCAAAAGCAGCAGCATGAGGAGCAGTAGCAGCAGCAGCATGAGGATCATTATCAGCAGCAGAATGAGGATCAGTGTCAGCAGCAGCATGAGGAGCAATATCAGCAGCAGCATGACAAACAGTATCAGCAGGACCAGCAGCATGAGGTGCAGTTTAAGCAGCAGTAACAGCAGCAGAATGAGGAGCAGTGGCAGCAGCAGCATGAGGAGCAATATCAGCAGCAGCATGACAAAAATATCAGCAGCATGAGCCTCAGCATCAGCAGCAGAAACAGCAGCAGAATGAGAAGCAGTATCAGCAGCAACAACAGTAGCAATATCAGCAGCAGCATGACAAATAGTATCAGCAGCATGAGGTGAAGTTTAAGCAGCAGTAACAGCAGCAGAAAGAGAAGCAGTATTAGCAGCAGCATGAGGAGCAATATCAGCAGCAGCAAAAGCAGCAGCATGAGGAGCAGTGGCAGCAGCAGCATGATGAGCAATATCAGCAGCAGCATGACAAACAGTATCAACAGCATCAGCCACATGATGTGCAGTATCTGCAGCAGTAACAGCGGAAGGATGAGAAGGAGTATCAGCAGCAATATCAGCAGCAGTATGAGGAGCAGTGTCAGCAGCAGTAGCAGCAGCAGAATGAGGAGCAGTATGAGCAGTAGAAAAAGAAGCAGTATCAGCAGCAGCATTAGGAGAATTACGAGTAGCAGCATGAGGATCAGTATCAGCAGCAGCACCAGCAGATGATCAGCAGTGTCAGCTGCTGCATGAGGAGCAGCTTGAGCAGCAGCATATGGATGATTATCAGCAGCAGCATGAGGAGCAGGAATAGCAGCAGTATCAGCAGCAGCATGAGGATTAGTATCAGTAGCAGCATGAAGAAAAGTATCAGCAGCAGCATGAGGAGCAATATCAGCAGCAGCAAAAGCTGCAGCATGTGAAGCAGTAGCAGCAGCAGAATGAGGAGTAGTATCAGAAGCAGAATGAGGATCAGTGTCAGCATCAGCATGAGGAGCAATATCAGCAGCTGCATGACAAACAGTATCAGAAGCATCAGCAACATGATGTGCGGTGTCAGCAGCAGTAACAGCAGCAGAATGAGAAGCAATATCAGCAGCAGTATCAGCAGCAGCATGAGGAGAAATATCAGCAGCAGCAAAAGCAGCAGCATGGGGAGCAGTTGCAGCAGCAGCATGAGCAGCAGTATCAGCAGCAGACTGAGGATTAGTGTCAGCAGCATCATGAGGAGCAATATCAGCAGCAGCATGACAAACAGTATCAGCAGCATAAGCAACATGAGGTGTAGTATCAGCAGCAGTAACAGCAGCAGAATCAGAAGCACTATTAGCAGCAGTAGCAGCAGCAGAATGAGAAGCAGTATCAGCAGCAGTATCAGCAGCAGAATGAGGAGCATTATCAGCAGCAGCATTGAGCAGTATCAGCAGCAGCAGATGCAATAGAATGAGAAGCAGTATCAGCGAAGAATGAGGCTCAGTATCAACAGCAGAATGAGGGGCAGTATCAGCAGCAGAATGAGAAGCAGTATCAGCAGCATCATGAGGAGCATTAACAGAAGCAGCATGAGGAACAGTATCAGCATCGGCACCAGCAACAACAATAGGAAGAGTATCAGCAGCTGCATCAGCAGCATGATGAACAGTACCAACAGCAGCACCAGCAGCTCCAAAGGAGCTGTATCAGCAGTTCATGAAGAGCAGTATCAGCAGCAGCATGAGAATCAGCGTCAGCACCAACATGAGGATCATTATCAGCAGCAAAATGAGGATCAGTATCAGCAGCAGCTTGAGCCGCAGTTTCAGCAGCCGTCCCAGCAGCAGAAGGAGGAGCAGTATTGGCATCAGCATCTGGAGCAGTATCAGCAGCAGTATGAGGAAAATTATCAGCTGCAGCATAAGGAGCTGTATTAGCAACAGCACAAGGAGCAGCATAATCAGCAGCATCATGTGGAGCAGTATAATCAGCAGCATGTAGAGCAGTATCAGAAGCAGAATGAGGATCAGTGTCAGCAGCATCATGAGGAGCAGTATCAGCAGCAGCATGATGAGTTGTCCCAGCAGCAGCATTAGGAGAATTATGATTAGCAGCATGAGGATCAGTATCAGCAGCAGCACCAGCAGATGATCAGCAGTGTCAGCTGCTGCATGAGGAGCAGCTTGAGCAGCAGCATATGGATGATTATCAGCAGCAGCTTGAGGAGCAGGAACAGCAGCAGTATCAGCAGCAGCATGAGGAGCAGCATCAGCAGCTGCACCAGCAGCATCAAGTGGAACAATATCGGCAGAACCCCCAGAAGCAATATCAGCAGAAGAATGTGGAGCAGTATGAGAAGCAGTATGAGCAGCAGCCTGAGGAGCAGTAACAGAAGCAGCATGAGGAACAGTATCAGCAGCAGCCCCAGAGGCAACCTGAGGAGCAGTATCAGCAGCAGAATGAGGATCAATATCTAAAGCAGCATGAGGATCTGTATCAGCAGCAGCATGAGCTGCAGTATCAGCAGCCGTCCCAGCAGCAGAAGGAGGAGCAGTATCAGCATCAGCATCTGGAGCAGTATCAGCAGCAATCTGAGGAAAAGTATCAGCAGCAGCATAAGGAGCTTTATTAGCAACAGCACGAGGAGCAGTATAAGCATCAGCACCAGCAGCATCATGTGGACCACTATCAGCAGCAGCATGATGAGCAGTAACAAAAGCAGCACCGGCAGCAGCATGTAGAGCAGTATCAGCAGCAGCATGATGAGCGGTACAAGCAGCAGCATTAGGAGAATTATCAGTAGCAGCATGAAGATCATTATCAGCATCAGCACCAGCAACATGATCAGCAGCAGTGTCAGCAGCCACATGAGGAGCAGCTTCAGCAGCAGCAGCATATGGATTAGAATCAGCAGCAGCTTGAGGAGCAGTAACAGAAGCAGCATGAGGAACAGTATCAGCAGCTGCACCAGCAGCAAGAATAGGAACAGTATTGGCAGCAGCCCCAGAGGCAACCTGAGGTGCATTATCAGCAGAAGAACGCAGAGCATTATGAGAAGGATTGTCAGCAGATGTACGAGGACCAGTATTATCAGCAGCATGAGGAACAGTATCAGCAGCAGTATGAGGAGCTATATTAACAACAACACGAGAAGCAGTAAAAGCATCAGCACCAGCAGCAGCATGAGGAGCTATATCAGCCACAGCATGAGGAGCACTATCAACAGCAGCATGAGGAGCAGTGTCAGCAGCAGTATTAGAAGCAGAATGAGGAACCGTAGCAGCAGCAGAAATAGCAGCAATTTCAACAGCAGCAGCAGCAGCAGCAGGATGAGGAGCAGTATCAGCAGCAGAATGAGGATCAGTATCAAAAGCAGCATGAGGAATATCATTAGCAGCAGCATGAGCTTCAGTCTCAGCAGCAACATGAGGATCAGTACCAGAAGCAGCATGAGGAGCAGTATCAGCAGCAGCATGAGAATCAGTATCAGCAGCAGCATGAGAAACAGTAGCAGCACCAGCACCAGCAGCAGCATGAGGAGCATTATTAGCAGCAGCATGAGAAGCAGTATCAGCAGCAGTATGAGAAGCAGAATGAGGAACAGTTATCAGCATTAGAATGAGGAGCAGGATCAACAGCAAAGCAAGGAACAGTATCAGCAGCAGTATCATCAGGAGAATGAGCAGCAGTATCAGCAGCAGCATGAGGAGCAGTATCAGCAGCTGCACCAGCAATAACTATAGGAAGAGTATCAGCAGCTGCATCAGTATCCCAAGGAGCTGTAGCAGCAGCAGAATGAGGAGCAGTATCAGCAGCAGCATAAGAATCAGTATCAGCAGCAACAGGAGGATCAGTATCAGCAGCAGCTTGAGCCACAGTATCAGCAGCCAACCCAGCAGCAGAATGAGGAGCAGTAATAGCATTAGCATGAGGAGCAATATTAGCAGCACTATGAGAAACAGTATCAGCAGCAGCATAAGGAGATGTATTAGCAACAGCACGAGGAGCAGTATAACCATCAGCACCAGAAGCACCATATGAAGCAGTATCACCAGCAGCATGATGAGCAGTATCAGCAGCAGCATTAGGAGAATAATCAGTAGCAGCATGAGGATCAGTATCAGCATCAGCAGCAGCAGCATTATCAGAAGCAGTATCAGCAGCAGCATAATGAGCAGTATCAGCAGCAGCATGAGAATCAGTAACAGCAGCAACATGAGGATCAGTATCAGCAGCAGCAAGAGGATCAGTATCAGCAGCAGCATGAGCCACAGTATCAGCAGCCAACCAGCAGTAGAATGAGGAGCAGTGTCAGCAGCAGCATGAGGAGCTGTATCAGCAGCATTATAAGGAGCCACATCAGCAGCAGCTACAGCAGCAGCATGAGGAGCAGTTGCAGCAGCAGCATGAGAAGAAGAATCAGCAGCAACATGAGGATTAGGGTCAGCAGCAACATGAGGAGCAATACCAGCATTAGCATGACAAACAGAATCAGCAGCATCAGCAGCATAAGGTGCAGTATCAGCAGCAGTAACAGAAGCAGAATGGAAGCAGTATCAGCAGCAGTATCAGCAGCAGAATGAGAAGCAGAGATAAAAACAAAGATAAAAACAAAAAAACTGCGGATGCTGGAAATCCAAAACAAAACCAGAATTACCTGGAAAAACTCAGCAGGTCTGGCAGCAATGGCGGAGAAGAAAAGAGTTGACGTTGCGAGTCCTCATGACCCTTCGACCGAACTGAGTGTATCCAAGAAAAGGGTGAAATATAAGCTGGTTTAGGGTGTGGGGTGGGGGGAGGGGGGGCGGGGTGGGGGGGGTGGTTTGGGTGGGTGGAGAGAAGTGGAGGGGGTTGGTGTGGTTGTAGGTACAAACAAGCAGTGATAGAAGCAGATCATCAAAAGATGTCACAGACAACAGGATAAAAGAACACATAGGTGTTAAAGTTGGTGATATTATCTAAACGAATGTGCTAATTAAGAATGGATGGTAGGGCACTCAAGGTATAGCTCTAGTGGGGGTGAGGAGAGCATAAAAGATTTTAAAATATTTAAAAATAATGGAAATAGGTGGGAACAGAAAAATCTATATAATTTATTGGAAAAAACAAAAGGAAGGGGGAAGAAACAGAAAGGGGGTGGGGATGGAGGAGGGAGCTCAAGACCTAAAGTTGTTGAATTCAATATTCAGTCCAGAAGGCTGTAAAGTGCCTAGTCGGAAGATGAGGTGATGTTCTTCCAGTGTGCGTTGGGCATCACTGGAACAATGCAGCAAGCCAAGGACAGACATGTAGGCAAGAGAGCAGGGTGGAGTGTTAAAATGGCAAGCGACAGGGAGGTTTGGGTCATTCTTGCGGACAGACCACAGGTGTTCTGCAAAGCAGTCACCCAGTTTACGTTTGGTGTCTCCAATGTAGAATGACCCAAATCTTTGGATGATCTGCTTCGATCACTGCTTGTTTGTCCCTTCAACCACACCAACCCTCTCCACTTCTCTCCCCCCACCCAACCCCCCACCACCACCCCCCCCAACCCAACACACCTAAACCAGCTTATATTTTGCCCTTTGCTTGGATTCACCCAGTTTGGTCGAAGGGTGATGAGGACTTGAAACGTCAACTATTTTCTTCTCTGCCGATGCTGCCAGACCTGCTGAGGTTTTCCAGGTAATTCTGCTTTTGAATGAGAAGCAGTATCAGCAACAGTATCAGTAGCAGTATGAGGCACATTATCAGCAGCAGCATGAGGAGCAGTATCAGCAACAGCTCGAGGAGCAGCATAAGCATCAGCACCATCAGCAGCATGAGGAGCAGTATCAGCAGCATCATGAGGTGCAATATCAGCAGCAGCCAAAGCAGCAGCATGAGGAGCAGCAGCAGCAGCAGCATGAGGAGCAGTATCAGCTGCAGAATGAGTATCAGCGTCAGGAGCAGCATGAGGAGCAGTATCAGCAGCAGAATTAGCAGAAACATCAACAGCAGCACCAGCAGCAGCATGAGGAGCATTATCTGCAGCAGCATGAGGAGCAGGATCAGCAGCAGTATCAGAAGTAGAATGAGGAACAGTATCAGCAGTAGAATGAGGAGCAGTATCAACAGCAGAGCGAGGAACAGTATCAGCAGCAGTATCAGCAGCAGAATGAGAAGCAGTATCAGCAGCAGCAAGAGGAGCAGTAACAGAAGCAGCATGAGGAACAGTATCAGCAGCTGCGCCAGCATTAGCAATAGGAAGAGTATCAGCAGCTGCATCAGCAGCAAGATGAACAGTTCCAACAGCAGCACCAGCAGCTCCCAAAGAGCTGTATCAGCAGCAGCATGAGAATCAGTATCAGCAGCAACATGAGGATCAGTGTCAGCAGCAGCATGAGGGTCAGTATCAGCAGCAGCATGAGCCACAGTATCAGCAGCAGCAAGAGGAGCAGTAACAGAAGCAGCATGAGGAACAGTATCAGCAGCTGCACCAGCAATAACAATAGGAAGAGTATCAGCAGCTGCATCAGCAGCATGATGAACAGTTCCAACAGCAGCACCAGCAGCTCCCAAGGAGCTGTATCAGCAGCAGAATGAGGAGCAGTATCAGCAGCAGCATCAGAATCAATATCAGCTGCAATATGAGGATCAGTATCAGCAGCAGCATGTGTGTCAGTATCAGCAGCAGCATGAGCCACTGTATCAGCAGCCATCCCAGCAGCAGAATGAAGAGCAGTATCAGCATCAGCATGAAGAGCAGTACCAGCAGCAGTATGACAAACATTATCAGCAGCAGCATAAGGAGCTGTATTAACAACAGCACGAGGAGCAGTATAAGCTTCAGCACCATAAGCATCATGTGGAGCAGAATCAGCAGCAGAATGAGGATTGGTGTCAAAGGCAGCATGAGGAATAGCAACAGCAGCAACATGAGGATCAGTATCAGCAGCAGCATGAGGAGCAGTATCAGCAGCAGCATGAGGAGCAGTTCAAGAGGCAACATGAGGAGCTGTATTAGCAACAGCACTTGGAGCAGTATTATCATCAGCAGCAGCATGAGGAGCAGTATCAGCAACAGCAGCAGCACGAGGAACAGTGTCAGCAGCAGCATGAGGAGCAGTACCAGCAGCAGCATGAGGAGCAATATCAGTAGCAGCATGAATATCACTATCAGCAGCAACACCAGCAGCAACAATAGGAACAGTATAGCCAGCAGCCCCAGAAGCAACCTGAGGAGCTGCGTCAGCAGAAGAATGAGGAACAATATGAGAAGCAGTATCAGCAGCATGAGGAGCAGTAACAGAAGCAGCATGAGGACCAGTATCATCAGCAGCATGAGGAGCAATTTCAGCAGCAGCACAAGCAGCAGCATGAGGAGCAATATCAGCAGCAGCATGAGCAGTAGTATCTGAAGCAGACAGAGGAGCAATATCATCAGCAGAATGAGGCACAGTATCAGCAGCAGCATGAGGAAATGCATCAGCAGAAGCATGAGCATCAGTGTCAGCAGCAATTCAGGGTCAGTAGCAGCAGCAGCACGAGGAGCAGTATCAAAAGCAGCATGAGGATTATTATCAGTAGCAGCACCAGCAGCAGTATGAGGATCAGTGTCAGCAGCAGCATGAGGAGCAATATCAGCAGCAGCATGACAAACAGTATCAACAGCACGAACAGCATAGGTGCAGTTTAAGCAACAGTAACAGCAGCAGAATGAGAAGTTGTATTAGCAGCAGCATGAGGAGCAATATCAGCGGCAGCAAAAGCAGCAACATGAGGAGCAGTGGCAGCAGCAGCATGAGGAGCAATATCAGCAGCAGCATGACAAACAGTATCAGCAGCATCAGCAGCATGAGGTGCAGTATCAGCAGCAGTAACAGCAGTAGATTGAGAAGCAGTATCAGCAGCAGTATAAGCAGCAGCATGAGGAGCAGTGTCAGCAGCAGTAGCAGCAGCAGAATGAGGAGCAGTATGAGCAGTAGAAAAAGAAGCAATATCAGCAGCAGTATCAGTAGCAGTATGAGGCACATTGTCAGCAGCAGCATGAGGAGCAACAGCAGCAGCAGCACGAGGAGCAGCATAAGCATCAGCACCAGCAGCAGCATGAGGAGCAGTATCAGCAGCATCATGAGGTGCATTATCATCAGCAGCCAAACCAGCAGCATGAGGAGCAGCAGCAGCAGCAGCATGAGGAGCAGTATCAGCTGCAGAATGAGGATCAGGGTCAGCAGCAGCATGAGGAACAGTATCAGCAGCAGTATTAGCAGAAAAATCAACAGCAGCACCAGCAGCAGCATGAGGAGCATTATCTGCAGCAGCATGAGGAGCAGGATCAGCAGCAGTAACAGAAGTAGAATGAGGAACCGTATCAGCAGTAGAATGAGGAGCAGTATCAACAGCAGAGCGAGGAACAGTATCAGCAGAAGTATCAGCAGCAGAATGAGAAGCAGTATCAGCAGCAGCAAGAGGAGCAGTAACAGAAGCAGCATGAGGAGCATTATTAGCAGCAGCATGAGAAGCAGTATCAGCAGCAGTATGAGAAGCAGAATGAGGAACAGTTATCAGCATTAGAATGAGGAGCAGGATCAACAGCAAAGCAAGGAACAGTATCAGCAGCAGTATCATCAGGAGAATGAGCAGCAGTATCAGCAGCAGCATGAGGAGCAGTATCAGCAGCTGCACCAGCAATAACTATAGGAAGAGCATCAGCAGCTGCATCAGTATCCCAAGGAGCTGTAGCAGCAGCAGAATGAGGAGCAGTATCAGCAGCAGCATAAGAATCAATATCAGCAGCAACAGGAGGATCAGTATCAGCAGCAGCTTGAGCCACAGTATCAGCAGCCAACCCAGCAGCAGAATGAGGAGCAGTAATAGCATTAGCATGAGGAGCAATATTAGCAGCACTATGAGAAACAGTATCAGCAGCAGCATAAGGAGATGTATTAGCAACAGCACGAGGAGCAGTATAACCATCAGCACCAGAAGCACCATATGAAGCAGTATCACCAGCAGCATGATGAGCAGTATCAGCAGCAGCATTAGGAGAATAATCAGTAGCAGCATGAGGATCAGTATCAGCATCAGCAGCAGCAGCATTATCAGAAGCAGTATCAGCAGCAGCATAATGAGCAGTATCAGCAGCAGCATGAGAATCAGTAACAGCAGCAACATGAGGATCAGTATCAGCAGCAGCAAGAGGATCAGTATCAGCAGCAGCATGAGCCGCAGTATCAGCAGCCAACCAGCAGTAGAATGAGGAGCAGTGTCAGCAGCAGCATGAGGAGCTGTATCAGCAGCATTATAAGGAGCCACATCAGCAGCAGCTACAGCAGCAGCATGAGGAGCAGTTGCAGCAGCAGCATGAGAAGAAGAATCAGCAGCAACATGAGGATTAGGGTCAGCAGCAACATGAGGAGCAATACCAGCATTAGCATGACAAACAGAATCAGCAGCATCAGCAGCATAAGGTGCAGTATCAGCAGCAGTAACAGAAGCAGAATGGAAGCAGTATCAGCAGCAGTATCAGCAGCAGAATGAGAAGCAGAGATAAAAACAAAGATAAAAACAAAAAAACTGCGGATGCTGGAAATCCAAAACAAAACCAGAATTACCTGGAAAAACTCAGCAGGTCTGGCAGCAATGGCGGAGAAGAAAAGAGTTGACGTTGCGAGTCCTCATGACCCTTCGACCGAACTGAGTGTATCCAAGAAAAGGGTGAAATATAAGCTGGTTTAGGGTGTGGGGTGGGGGGAGGGGGGGCGGGGTGGGGGGGGTGGTTTGGGTGGGTGGAGAGAAGTGGAGGGGGTTGGTGTGGTTGTAGGTACAAACAAGCAGTGATAGAAGCAGATCATCAAAAGATGTCACAGACAACAGGATAAAAGAACACATAGGTGTTAAAGTTGGTGATATTATCTAAACGAATGTGCTAATTAAGAATGGATGGTAGGGCACTCAAGGTATAGCTCTAGTGGGGGTGAGGAGAGCATAAAAGATTTTAAAATATTTAAAAATAATGGAAATAGGTGGGAACAGAAAAATCTATATAATTTATTGGAAAAAACAAAAGGAAGGGGGAAGAAACAGAAAGGGGGTGGGGATGGAGGAGGGAGCTCAAGACCTAAAGTTGTTGAATTCAATATTCAGTCCAGAAGGCTGTAAAGTGCCTAGTCGGAAGATGAGGTGATGTTCTTCCAGTGTGCGTTGGGCATCACTGGAACAATGCAGCAAGCCAAGGACAGACATGTAGGCAAGAGAGCAGGGTGGAGTGTTAAAATGGCAAGCGACAGGGAGGTTTGGGTCATTCTTGCGGACAGACCACAGGTGTTCTGCAAAGCAGTCACCCAGTTTACGTTTGGTGTCTCCAATGTAGAATGACCCAAATCTTTGGATGATCTGCTTCGATCACTGCTTGTTTGTCCCTTCAACCACACCAACCCTCTCCACTTCTCTCCCCCCACCCAACCCCCCACCACCACCCCCCCCAACCCAACACACCTAAACCAGCTTATATTTTGCCCTTTGCTTGGATTCACCCAGTTTGGTCGAAGGGTGATGAGGACTTGAAACGTCAACTATTTTCTTCTCTGCCGATGCTGCCAGACCTGCTGAGGTTTTCCAGGTAATTCTGCTTTTGAATGAGAAGCAGTATCAGCAACAGTATCAGTAGCAGTATGAGGCACATTATCAGCAGCAGCATGAGGAGCAGTATCAGCAACAGCTCGAGGAGCAGCATAAGCATCAGCACCATCAGCAGCATGAGGAGCAGTATCAGCAGCATCATGAGGTGCAATATCAGCAGCAGCCAAAGCAGCAGCATGAGGAGCAGCAGCAGCAGCAGCATGAGGAGCAGTATCAGCTGCAGAATGAGTATCAGCGTCAGGAGCAGCATGAGGAGCAGTATCAGCAGCAGAATTAGCAGAAACATCAACAGCAGCACCAGCAGCAGCATGAGGAGCATTATCTGCAGCAGCATGAGGAGCAGGATCAGCAGCAGTATCAGAAGTAGAATGAGGAACAGTATCAGCAGTAGAATGAGGAGCAGTATCAACAGCAGAGCGAGGAACAGTATCAGCAGCAGTATCAGCAGCAGAATGAGAAGCAGTATCAGCAGCAGCAAGAGGAGCAGTAACAGAAGCAGCATGAGGAACAGTATCAGCAGCTGCGCCAGCATTAGCAATAGGAAGAGTATCAGCAGCTGCATCAGCAGCAAGATGAACAGTTCCAACAGCAGCACCAGCAGCTCCCAAAGAGCTGTATCAGCAGCAGCATGAGAATCAGTATCAGCAGCAACATGAGGATCAGTGTCAGCAGCAGCATGAGGGTCAGTATCAGCAGCAGCATGAGCCACAGTATCAGCAGCAGCAAGAGGAGCAGTAACAGAAGCAGCATGAGGAACAGTATCAGCAGCTGCACCAGCAATAACAATAGGAAGAGTATCAGCAGCTGCATCAGCAGCATGATGAACAGTTCCAACAGCAGCACCAGCAGCTCCCAAGGAGCTGTATCAGCAGCAGAATGAGGAGCAGTATCAGCAGCAGCATCAGAATCAATATCAGCTGCAATATGAGGATCAGTATCAGCAGCAGCATGTGTGTCAGTATCAGCAGCAGCATGAGCCACTGTATCAGCAGCCATCCCAGCAGCAGAATGAAGAGCAGTATCAGCATCAGCATGAAGAGCAGTACCAGCAGCAGTATGACAAACATTATCAGCAGCAGCATAAGGAGCTGTATTAACAACAGCACGAGGAGCAGTATAAGCTTCAGCACCATAAGCATCATGTGGAGCAGAATCAGCAGCAGAATGAGGATTGGTGTCAAAGGCAGCATGAGGAATAGCAACAGCAGCAACATGAGGATCAGTATCAGCAGCAGCATGAGGAGCAGTATCAGCAGCAGCATGAGGAGCAGTTCAAGAGGCAACATGAGGAGCTGTATTAGCAACAGCACTTGGAGCAGTATTATCATCAGCAGCAGCATGAGGAGCAGTATCAGCAACAGCAGCAGCACGAGGAACAGTGTCAGCAGCAGCATGAGGAGCAGTACCAGCAGCAGCATGAGGAGCAATATCAGTAGCAGCATGAATATCACTATCAGCAGCAACACCAGCAGCAACAATAGGAACAGTATAGCCAGCAGCCCCAGAAGCAACTTGAGGAGCTGCGTCAGCAGAAGAATGAGGAACAATATGAGAAGCAGTATCAGCAGCATGAGGAGCAGTAACAGAAGCAGCATGAGGACCAGTATCATCAGCAGCATGAGGAGCAATTTCAGCAGCAGCACAAGCAGCAGCATGAGGAGCAATATCAGCAGCAGCATGAGCAGTAGTATCTGAAGCAGACAGAGGAGCAATATCATCAGCAGAATGAGGCACAGTATCAGCAGCAGCATGAGGAAATGCATCAGCAGAAGCATGAGCATCAGTGTCAGCAGCAATTCAGGGTCAGTAGCAGCAGCAGCACGAGGAGCAGTATCAAAAGCAGCATGAGGATTAGTATCAGTAGCAGCACCAGCAGCAGTATGAGGATCAGTGTCAGCAGCAGCATGAGGAGCAATATCAGCAGCAGCATGACAAACAGTATCAACAGCACGAACAGCATAGGTGCAGTTTAAGCAACAGTAACAGCAGCAGAATGAGAAGCTGTATTAGCAGCAGCATGAGGAGCAATATCAGCGGCAGCAAAAGCAGCAGCATGAGGAGCAGTGGCAGCAGCAGCATGAGGAGCAATATCAGCAGCAGCATGACAAACACTATCAGCAGCATCAGCAGCATGAGGTGCAGTATCAGCAGCAGTAATAGCAGTAGATTGAGAAGCAGTATCAGCAGCAGTATAAGCAGCAGCATGAGGAGCAGTGTCAGCAGCAGTAGCAGCAGCAGAATGAGGAGCAGTATGAGCAGTAGAAAAAGAAGCAATATCAGCAGCAGTATCAGTAGCAGTATGAGGCACATTGTCAGCAGCAGCATGAGGAGCAACAGCAGCAGCAGCACGAGGAGCAGCATAAGCATCAGCACCAGCAGCAGCATGAGGAGCAGTATCAGCAGCATCATGAGGTGCATTATCATCAGCAGCCAAACCAGCAGCATGAGGAGCAGCAGCAGCAGCAGCATGAGGAGCAGTATCAGCTGCAGAATGAGGATCAGGGTCAGCAGCAGCATGAGGAACAGTATCAGCAGCAGTATTAGCAGAAAAATCAACAGCAGCACCAGCAGCAGCATGAGGAGCATTATCTGCAGCAGCATGAGGAGCAGGATCAGCAGCAGTAACAGAAGTAGAATGAGGAACCGTATCAGCAGTAGAATGAGGAGCAGTATCAACAGCAGAGCGAGGAACAGTATCAGCAGCAGTATCAGCAGCAGAATGAGAAGCAGTATCAGCAGCAGCAAGAGGAGCAGTAACAGAAGCAGCATGAGGAACAGTATCAGCAGCTTCACCAGCAATAACAAAAGGAAGAGTATCAGCAGCTGCATCAGCAGCATGATGAACAATTCCAACAGCAGCACCAGGAGCTCCAAGGAGCTGTATCAGCAGTTCATGAGGAGCAGTATCAGCAGCAGAATGAGGATCAGTGTCAGCAGAAGCATGAGGAGCAATATCAGCAGCAGCATGACAAACAGTATCAGCAGCATCAGCAGCATGAGATGCAGTATCAGCAGCAGTAACAGCAGCAGAATGAGAACAGTATCAGCAGCAGTATCAGCAGCAGGATGAGAAGCAGTATCAGCAGCAATATCAGCAGCAGTATGAGGAGCATTATCAGCAGCAGAATGAGGAGCATTATGAGCAGTAGAATGAGAAGCAGTATCAGAAGCAGTATCAGTAGCAGTATGAGGTGCATTGTCAGCAGCAGCCAAACCAGCAGCATGAGGAGCAGCAGCAGCAGCAGCATGAGGAGCAGTATCAGCTGCAGAATGAGGATCAGTGCCAACAGCAGCATGAGGAACAGTATTAGCAGCAGAATTAGCGGAAACCTCAACATCAGCACCAGCAGCAGCATGCGGAGCCTTATCTGCAGCAGCATGAGGAGCAGTATCAGCAGCAGAATCAGCAGTAGAATGAGGAACACTATCAGCAGTAGAATGAGGAGCAGAATCAACAGCAGCAAGAGGAGCAGTAACAGAAGCAGCATGAGGAACAGTATCAGCAGCTGCACCAGCAATAAAAATAGGAAGAGTATCAGCAGCTGCCTCAGCAACATGATGAACAGTTCCAACAGCAGCACCAGGCGCTCCCAAGGAGATGTATCAGCAGCAGAATGAGGAGCAGTATCAGCAGCAGCATCAGGATCAGTAACAGTAGCAGCATGAGGAGCAGTATAAGAGGCAGCATGAGGCGTTGAATTAGCAACAGAACTTGGAGCAGTATTATCATCAGAAGCAGCATGAGGAGTAGTATCAGCAGCAGCAGCAGCATGAGGAGCAATGTCAGCAGCAGCATGAGGAGCAGTACCAGCAGCAGCATGAGGAGCAGTATCAGTAGCTGCATGAGGATCACTATCAGCAGCAGCAGCAGCAGCAGCAACAGGAACATTATAGTCAGCAGCCCCAGAAGAAAACTGAGGAGTAGCGTCAGCAGAAGAATGAGGAACAGTATGAGAAGCAGTATCAGCAGCAGCATGAGGAGCAGTAACAGAAGCAGCATGAGGACCAGTATCATCAGCAGCATGAGGAGCAATTTAAGTAGCAGTACCAACAGCAGCATGGGAGCACTATCAGCAGGAGCATGAGCAGCAGTATCTACAGCAGATTGAGGAGCAATATCATCAGCAGAATGAGGTGCAGTAGCAGCAGCAGCATGAGGAAATGCATCAGCAGTATCATAAGCATCAGTAGCAGCAGCAAATGGGATCAGTAGCAGCAGCAGCATGAGGAAATGCATCAGCAGTAGCATGAGCATCAGTATCAGCAGCAATTTAGGATCAGTAGCAGCAGCAGCATGAGGAGTAGTATAAGCAGCCGCATGAGGATTAGTATCAGTAGCAGCATGAAGGAAATCATCAGCAGCAGCCTAAGGAGCTGTATCAGCAGCAGCATGAGGATCAGTATCAGCAGCAGAATGAGGATCATTGTCGGCAGCAGCATGAGGAGCAATATCAGCAGCAGCATGACAAACAGTATCAGCTGCACCAGCAGCATGAGGTGAAGTTTAAGCAGCAGTAACAGCAGCAGAACGAGAATCAGTGTTAGCAGCAGCATGAGGAGCAGCATCAGCAGCACCACGAGGAGCAGCATAAGCATCAGCACCAGCAGCAGCATGAGGAGCAGTCTCAGCAGCATCATGAGGTGCATTATCATCAGCAGCCAAACCAGCAGTATGAGAAGCAGCAGCAGCAGCAGCATGAGGAGCAGTAACAGCTGCAGAATGACGATCCGTGTCAGCAGCAGCATGAGGAACAGTATCAGCAGCAGAATTAGCAGAAACATCAACAGCAGCACCAGCAGCAGCATGAGGAGCATTATCTGCAGCAGCATGAGGAGCAGTATCAACAGCAGAGCGAGGAACAGTATCAGCAGCAGTATCAGCAGCAGAATGAGAAGCAGTATCAGCAGCAGCAAGAGGAGCAGTAACAGAAGCAGCATGAGGAACAGTATCAGCAGCTGAACCAGCAATAACAATAGGAAGAGAATCAGCAGCTGCATCAGCAGCATGATGAACAGTTCCAACAGCAACACCAGGAGCTCCCAAGGAGCTGTATCAACAGCAAAATGAGGGGCAGTATCAGCAGCAGCATGAGAATCAGTATCAGTAGCAGCATGAGGAGCAGTATCAGCAGCAGAATGAGGATCAGTGTCAGCAGAAGCATGAGGAGCAATATCAGCAGAAGCATGACAAATATTATCAGCAGCACTAGCAGCATAAGATGCAGTTTAAGCAGCAGTAACAGAAGCAGAATGAGAAGCAGTATTAGCAGCAGCATGAGGAGCAATATCAGCAGCAGCAAGAGGAGCAGTGGCAGCAGCAGCATGAGGAGCAATATCGGCAGCAGCATGACATACAGTATCAGCAGCATCAGCAGCATGAGGTGCAGTATCAGCAGCGGTAACAGCAGCAGAATGAGAACAGTATCAGCAGCAGTATCAGCAGCAGGATGAGAAGCAGTATCAGCAGCAATATCAGCAGCAGTATGAGGAGCATTATCAGCAGCAGAATGAGGAGCAGTATGAGCAGTAGAATGAGAAGCAGTATCAGCAGCAGTATCAGTAGCAGTATGAGGCGCATTATCAGCAGCAGCATGAGGAGCAACAGCAGCAGCAGCACGAGGAGCAGCATAAGCATCAGCACCAGCAGCAGCTTGAGGAGCAGCATCAGCAGTGTCATGAGGTGCATTACCAGCAGCAGCCAAACCAGCAGCATGAGGAGCAGTAGCAGCAGCAGCATGAGGAACAGTATCAGCAGCAGAATTAGCGGAAACATCAACAGCAGCACCAGCAGCAGCATGAGCAGTATTATCTGCAGCAGCATGAGGAGCAGTATCAGCAGCAGTATCAGCAGTAGAATGAGGAACAGTATCATCAGTAGAATGAGGAGCAGTATCAGCAGCAGCAAGAGGAGCAGTAACAGAAGCAGCATGAGGAACAGTATCAGCAGCTGCACCAGCAATAACAATAGGAAGAGTATCATCAGCTGCATCAGCAACATGATGAACAGTTCCAACAGCAGCACCAGGATCTCCCAAGGAGCTGTATCAGCAGCAGAATGAGGAGCAGTATCAGCAGCAGCATGAGGATCAGTATCAGTAGCAGCATGAGGAGCAGTATGAGAGGCAGCATGAGGCGTTGAATTAGCAACAGAACTTGGAACAGTATTTTCATCAGCAGCAGCATGAGGATCAGTATCAGCAGCAGCAGCAGCATGAGGAGCAATGTCAGCAGCAGCATGAGGAGCAGTACCAGCAGCAGCAAGAGGAGCAGTATCAGTAGCAGCATGAGGATCACTATCAGCAGCGGCAGCAGCAGCAACAACAGGAACAGTATAGTCAGCAGCCCCAGAAGAAACCTGAGGAGCAGCGTCAGCAGAAGAATGAGGAACAGTATGAGAAGCAGTGTCAGCAGCAGCATGAGGAGCATTAACAGAAGCAGCATGAGGACCAGTATCATCAGCAGCATGAGGAGCAATTTAAGTAGCAGCACCAACAGCAGCATGAGGAGCACTATCAGCAGCAACATGAGCACCAGTATCTACAGCAGAATGAGCAGCAATATCATCAGCAGAATGAGGTGCAGTAGCAGCAGCAGCATGAGGAAATGCATCAGCAGTATCATAAGCATCAGTATCAGCAGCAATTTGGGATCAGTAGCAGCAGCAGCATGAGGAGCAGCATCAGCAGCAGCATGAGGATTAGTATCAGTAGCAGTTTGAAGGAAATCATTTAGCAGCAGCCTAAGGAGCTGTAGCAGCAGCAGCATGAGCAGCAATATTAACAGCAGCAAAAGCAGCAGCATGAGGAGCAGTAGCAGCAGCAGCATGAGGATTATTATCAGCAGCAGAATGAGGATCAGTGTCGGCAGCAGCATGAGGAGCAATATCAGCAGCAGCAGGACAAACAGTATCAGCAGGACCAGCAGCATGAGGTGCAGTTTAAACAGCAGTAACAGCAGCAGAATGAGGAGCAGTGGCAGCAGCAGCATGAGGAGCAATATCAGCAGCAGCCTGACAAAAATATCAGCAGCATGAGCCTCAGCATCAGCAGCAGTAACAGCAGCAGAATGAGAAGCAGTATCAGCAGCAACAACAGTAGCAATATCAGCAGCAGCATGACAAATAGTATCAGCAGCATGAGGTGCAGTTTAAGCAGCAGTAACAGCAGCAGAATGAGAAGCAGTATTAGCAGCAGCATGAAGAGCAATATCAACAGCAGCAAAAGCAGCAGAATGAGGAGCAGTGGCAGCAGCAGCATGAAGAGCAATATCAGCAACAGCATGACAAACAGTATCAGCAGCATCAGCAGCATGAGGTGCAGTATCAGCAGCGGTAACAGCAGCAGAATGAGAAGCAGTATCAGCAGCAGTATCAGTAGCAGTATGAGGTGCATTATCAGCAGCAGCATGAGGAGCAACAGCAGCAGCAGCACGAGGAGCAGCATAAGCATCAGCACCAGCAGCAGCATGAGGAGCAGTATCAGCAGCATCATGAGGTGCATTATCATCAGCAGCCAAACCAGCAGCATGAGGAGCAGCAGCAGCAGCAGCATGAGGAGCAGTATCAGCTGCAGAATGAGGATCAGGGTCAGCAGCAGCATGAGGAACAGTATCAGCAGCAGTATTAGCAGAAAAATAAACAGCAGCACCAGCAGCAGCATGAGGAGCATTATCTGCAGCAGCATGAGGAGCAGGATCAGCAGCAGTAACAGAAGTAGAATGAGGAACCGTATCAGCAGTAGAATGAGGAGCAGTATCAACAGCAGAGCGAGGAACAGTATCAGCAGCAGTATCAGCAGCAGAATGAGAAGCAGTATCAGCAGCAGCAAGAGGAGCAGTAACAGAAGCAGCATGAGGAGCATTATTAGCAGCAGCATGAGAAGCAGTATCAGCAGCAGTATGAGAAGCAGAATGAGGAACAGTTATCAGCATTAGAATGAGGAGCAGGATCAACAGCAAAGCAAGGAACAGTATCAGCAGCAGTATCATCAGGAGAATGAGCAGCAGTATCAGCAGCAGCATGAGGAGCAGTATCAGCAGCTGCACCAGCAATAACTATAGGAAGAGTATCAGCAGCTGCATCAGTATCCCAAGGAGCTGTAGCAGCAGCAGAATGAGGAGCAGTATCAGCAGCAGCATAAGAATCAATATCAGCAGCAACAGGAGGATCAGTATCAGCAGCAGCTTGAGCCACAGTATCAGCAGCCAACCCAGCAGCAGAATGAGGAGCAGTAATAGCATTAGCATGAGGAGCAATATTAGCAGCACTATGAGAAACAGTATCAGCAGCAGCATAAGGAGATGTATTAGCAACAGCACGAGGAGCAGTATAACCATCAGCACCAGAAGCACCATATGAAGCAGTATCACCAGCAGCATGATGAGCAGTATCAGCAGCAGCATTAGGAGAATAATCAGTAGCAGCATGAGGATCAGTATCAGCATCAGCAGCAGCAGCATTATCAGAAGCAGTATCAGCAGCAGCATAATGAGCAGTATCAGCAGCAGCATGAGAATCAGTAACAGCAGCAACATGAGGATCAGTATCAGCAGCAGCAAGAGGATCAGTATCAGCAGCAGCATGAGCCGCAGTATCAGCAGCCAACCAGCAGTAGAATGAGGAGCAGTGTCAGCAGCAGCATGAGGAGCTGTATCAGCAGCATTATAAGGAGCCACATCAGCAGCAGCTACAGCAGCAGCATGAGGAGCAGTTGCAGCAGCAGCATGAGAAGAAGAATCAGCAGCAACATGAGGATTAGGGTCAGCAGCAACATGAGGAGCAATACCAGCATTAGCATGACAAACAGAATCAGCAGCATCAGCAGCATAAGGTGCAGTATCAGCAGCAGTAACAGAAGCAGAATGGAAGCAGTATCAGCAGCAGTATCAGCAGCAGAATGAGAAGCAGAGATAAAAACAAAGATAAAAACAAAAAAACTGCGGATGCTGGAAATCCAAAACAAAACCAGAATTACCTGGAAAAACTCAGCAGGTCTGGCAGCAATGGCGGAGAAGAAAAGAGTTGACGTTGCGAGTCCTCATGACCCTTCGACCGAACTGAGTGTATCCAAGAAAAGGGTGAAATATAAGCTGGTTTAGGGTGTGGGGTGGGGGGAGGGGGGGCGGGGTGGGGGGGGTGGTTTGGGTGGGTGGAGAGAAGTGGAGGGGGTTGGTGTGGTTGTAGGTACAAACAAGCAGTGATAGAAGCAGATCATCAAAAGATGTCACAGACAACAGGATAAAAGAACACATAGGTGTTAAAGTTGGTGATATTATCTAAACGAATGTGCTAATTAAGAATGGATGGTAGGGCACTCAAGGTATAGCTCTAGTGGGGGTGAGGAGAGCATAAAAGATTTTAAAATATTTAAAAATAATGGAAATAGGTGGGAACAGAAAAATCTATATAATTTATTGGAAAAAACAAAAGGAAGGGGGAAGAAACAGAAAGGGGGTGGGGATGGAGGAGGGAGCTCAAGACCTAAAGTTGTTGAATTCAATATTCAGTCCAGAAGGCTGTAAAGTGCCTAGTCGGAAGATGAGGTGATGTTCTTCCAGTGTGCGTTGGGCATCACTGGAACAATGCAGCAAGCCAAGGACAGACATGTAGGCAAGAGAGCAGGGTGGAGTGTTAAAATGGCAAGCGACAGGGAGGTTTGGGTCATTCTTGCGGACAGACCACAGGTGTTCTGCAAAGCAGTCACCCAGTTTACGTTTGGTGTCTCCAATGTAGAATGACCCAAATCTTTGGATGATCTGCTTCGATCACTGCTTGTTTGTCCCTTCAACCACACCAACCCTCTCCACTTCTCTCCCCCCACCCAACCCCCCACCACCACCCCCCCCAACCCAACACACCTAAACCAGCTTATATTTTGCCCTTTGCTTGGATTCACCCAGTTTGGTCGAAGGGTGATGAGGACTTGAAACGTCAACTATTTTCTTCTCCGCCGATGCTGCCAGACCTGCTGAGTTTTTCCAGGTAATTCTGCTTTTGAATGAGAAGCAGTATCAGCAACAGTATCAGTAGCAGTATGAGGCACATTATCAGCAGCAGCATGAGGAGCAGTATCAGCAACAGCTCGAGGAGCAGCATAAGCATCAGCACCATCAGCAGCATGAGGAGCAGTATCAGCAGCATCATGAGGTGCAATATCAGCAGCAGCCAAAGCAGCAGCATGAGGAGCAGCAGCAGCAGCAGCATGAGGAGCAGTATCAGCTGCAGAATGAGTATCAGCGTCAGGAGCAGCATGAGGAGCAGTATCAGCAGCAGAATTAGCAGAAACATCAACAGCAGCACCAGCAGCAGCATGAGGAGCATTATCTGCAGCAGCATGAGGAGCAGGATCAGCAGCAGTATCAGAAGTAGAATGAGGAACAGTATCAGCAGTAGAATGAGGAGCAGTATCAACAGCAGAGCGAGGAACAGTATCAGCAGCAGTATCAGCAGCAGAATGAGAAGCAGTATCAGCAGCAGCAAGAGGAGCAGTAACAGAAGCAGCATGAGGAACAGTATCAGCAGCTGCGCCAGCATTAGCAATAGGAAGAGTATCAGCAGCTGCATCAGCAGCAAGATGAACAGTTCCAACAGCAGCACCAGCAGCTCCCAAAGAGCTGTATCAGCAGCAGCATGAGAATCAGTATCAGCAGCAACATGAGGATCAGTGTCAGCAGCAGCATGAGGGTCAGTATCAGCAGCAGCATGAGCCACAGTATCAGCAGCAGCAAGAGGAGCAGTAACAGAAGCAGCATGAGGAACAGTATCAGCAGCTGCACCAGCAATAACAATAGGAAGAGTATCAGCAGCTGCATCAGCAGCATGATGAACAGTTCCAACAGCAGCACCAGCAGCTCCCAAGGAGCTGTATCAGCAGCAGAATGAGGAGCAGTATCAGCAGCAGCATCAGAATCAATATCAGCTGCAATATGAGGATCAGTATCAGCAGCAGCATGTGTGTCAGTATCAGCAGCAGCATGAGCCACTGTATCAGCAGCCATCCCAGCAGCAGAATGAAGAGCAGTATCAGCATCAGCATGAAGAGCAGTACCAGCAGCAGTATGACAAACATTATCAGCAGCAGCATAAGGAGCTGTATTAACAACAGCACGAGGAGCAGTATAACCTTCAGCACCATAAGCATCATGTGGAGCAGAATCAGCAGCAGAATGAGGATTGGTGTCAAAGGCAGCATGAGGAATAGCAACAGCAGCAACATGAGGATCAGTATCAGCAGCAGCATGAGGAGCAGTATCAGCAGCAGCATGAGGAGCAGTTCAAGAGGCAACATGAGGAGCTGTATTAGCAACAGCACTTGGAGCAGTATTATCATCAGCAGCAGCATGAGGAGCAGTATCAGCAACAGCAGCAGCACGAGGAACAGTGTCAGCAGCAGCATGAGGAGCAGTACCAGCAGCAGCATGAGGAGCAATATCAGTAGCAGCATGAATATCACTATCAGCAGCAACACCAGCAGCAACAATAGGAACAGTATAGCCAGCAGCCCCAGAAGCAACTTGAGGAGCTGCGTCAGCAGAAGAATGAGGAACAATATGAGAAGCAGTATCAGCAGCATGAGGAGCAGTAACAGAAGCAGCATGAGGACCAGTATCATCAGCAGCATGAGGAGCAATTTCAGCAGCAGCACAAGCAGCAGCATGAGGAGCAATATCAGCAGCAGCATGAGCAGTAGTATCTGAAGCAGACAGAGGAGCAATATCATCAGCAGAATGAGGCACAGTATCAGCAGCAGCATGAGGAAATGCATCAGCAGAAGCATGAGCATCAGTGTCAGCAGCAATTCAGGGTCAGTAGCAGCAGCAGCACGAGGAGCAGTATCAAAAGCAGCATGAGGATTAGTATCAGTAGCAGCACCAGCAGCAGTATGAGGATCAGTGTCAGCAGCAGCATGAGGAGCAATATCAGCAGCAGCATGACAAACAGTATCAACAGCACGAACAGCATAGGTGCAGTTTAAGCAACAGTAACAGCAGCAGAATGAGAAGCTGTATTAGCAGCAGCATGAGGAGCAATATCAGCGGCAGCAAAAGCAGCAGCATGAGGAGCAGTGGCAGCAGCAGCATGAGGAGCAATATCAGCAGCAGCATGACAAACACTATCAGCAGCATCAGCAGCATGAGGTGCAGTATCAGCAGCAGTAATAGCAGTAGATTGAGAAGCAGTATCAGCAGCAGTATAAGCAGCAGCATGAGGAGCAGTGTCAGCAGCAGTAGCAGCAGCAGAATGAGGAGCAGTATGAGCAGTAGAAAAAGAAGCAATATCAGCAGCAGTATCAGTAGCAGTATGAGGCACATTGTCAGCAGCAGCATGAGGAGCAACAGCAGCAGCAGCACGAGGAGCAGCATAAGCATCAGCACCAGCAGCAGCATGAGGAGCAGTATCAGCAGCATCATGAGGTGCATTATCATCAGCAGCCAAACCAGCAGCATGAGGAGCAGCAGCAGCAGCAGCATGAGGAGCAGTATCAGCTGCAGAATGAGGATCAGGGTCAGCAGCAGCATGAGGAACAGTATCAGCAGCAGTATTAGCAGAAAAATCAACAGCAGCACCAGCAGCAGCATGAGGAGCATTATCTGCAGCAGCATGAGGAGCAGGATCAGCAGCAGTAACAGAAGTAGAATGAGGAACCGTATCAGCAGTAGAATGAGGAGCAGTATCAACAGCAGAGCGAGGAACAGTATCAGCAGCAGTATCAGCAGCAGAATGAGAAGCAGTATCAGCAGCAGCAAGAGGAGCAGTAACAGAAGCAGCATGAGGAACAGTATCAGCAGCTTCACCAGCAATAACAAAAGGAAGAGTATCAGCAGCTGCATCAGCAGCATGATGAACAATTCCAACAGCAGCACCAGGAGCTCCAAGGAGCTGTATCAGCAGTTCATGAGGAGCAGTATCAGCAGCAGAATGAGGATCAGTGTCAGCAGAAGCATGAGGAGCAATATCAGCAGCAGCATGACAAACAGTATCAGCAGCATCAGCAGCATGAGATGCAGTATCAGCAGCAGTAACAGCAGCAGAATGAGAACAGTATCAGCAGCAGTATCAGCAGCAGGATGAGAAGCAGTATCAGCAGCAATATCAGCAGCAGTATGAGGAGCATTATCAGCAGCAGAATGAGGAGCATTATGAGCAGTAGAATGAGAAGCAGTATCAGAAGCAGTATCAGTAGCAGTATGAGGTGCATTGTCAGCAGCAGCCAAACCAGCAGCATGAGGAGCAGCAGCAGCAGCAGCATGAGGAGCAGTATCAGCTGCAGAATGAGGATCAGTGCCAACAGCAGCATGAGGAACAGTATTAGCAGCAGAATTAGCGGAAACCTCAACATCAGCACCAGCAGCAGCATGCGGAGCCTTATCTGCAGCAGCATGAGGAGCAGTATCAGCAGCAGAATCAGCAGTAGAATGAGGAACACTATCAGCAGTAGAATGAGGAGCAGAATCAACAGCAGCAAGAGGAGCAGTAACAGAAGCAGCATGAGGAACAGTATCAGCAGCTGCACCAGCAATAAAAATAGGAAGAGTATCAGCAGCTGCCTCAGCAACATGATGAACAGTTCCAACAGCAGCACCAGGCGCTCCCAAGGAGATGTATCAGCAGCAGAATGAGGAGCAGTATCAGCAGCAGCATCAGGATCAGTAACAGTAGCAGCATGAGGAGCAGTATAAGAGGCAGCATGAGGCGTTGAATTAGCAACAGAACTTGGAGCAGTATTATCATCAGAAGCAGCATGAGGAGTAGTATCAGCAGCAGCAGCAGCATGAGGAGCAATGTCAGCAGCAGCATGAGGAGCAGTACCAGCAGCAGCATGAGGAGCAGTATCAGTAGCTGCATGAGGATCACTATCAGCAGCAGCAGCAGCAGCAGCAACAGGAACATTATAGTCAGCAGCCCCAGAAGAAAACTGAGGAGTAGCGTCAGCAGAAGAATGAGGAACAGTATAAGAAGCAGTATCAGCAGCAGCATGAGGAGCAGTAACAGAAGCAGCATGAGGACCAGTATCATCAGCAGCATGAGGAGCAATTTAAGTAGCAGTACCAACAGCAGCATGGGAGCACTATCAGCAGGAGCATGAGCAGCAGTATCTACAGCAGATTGAGGAGCAATATCATCAGCAGAATGAGGTGCAGTAGCAGCAGCAGCATGAGGAAATGCATCAGCAGTATCATAAGCATCAGTAGCAGCAGCAAATGGGATCAGTAGCAGCAGCAGCATGAGGAAATGCATCAGCAGTAGCATGAGCATCAGTATCAGCAGCAATTTAGGATCAGTAGCAGCAGCAGCATGAGGAGTAGTATAAGCAGCCGCATGAGGATTAGTATCAGTAGCAGCATGAAGGAAATCATCAGCAGCAGCCTAAGGAGCTGTATCAGCAGCAGCATGAGGATCAGTATCAGCAGCAGAATGAGGATCATTGTCGGCAGCAGCATGAGGAGCAATATCAGCAGCAGCATGACAAACAGTATCAGCTGCACCAGCAGCATGAGGTGAAGTTTAAGCAGCAGTAACAGCAGCAGAACGAGAATCAGTGTTAGCAGCAGCATGAGGAGCAGCAGCAGCAGCACCACGAGGAGCAGCATAAGCATCAGCACCAGCAGCAGCATGAGGAGCAGTCTCAGCAGCATCATGAGGTGCATTATCATCAGCAGCCAAACCAGCAGTATGAGAAGCAGCAGCAGCAGCAGCATGAGGAGCAGTAACAGCTGCAGAATGACGATCCGTGTCAGCAGCAGCATGAGGAACAGTATCAGCAGCAGAATTAGCAGAAACATCAACAGCAGCACCAGCAGCAGCATGAGGAGCATTATCTGCAGCAGCATGAGGAGCAGTATCAACAGCAGAGCGAGGAACAGTATCAGCAGCAGTATCAGCAGCAGAATGAGAAGCAGTATCAGCAGCAGCAAGAGGAGCAGTAACAGAAGCAGCATGAGGAACAGTATCAGCAGCTGAACCAGCAATAACAATAGGAAGAGAATCAGCAGCTGCATCAGCAGCATGATGAACAGTTCCAACAGCAACACCAGGAGCTCCCAAGGAGCTGTATCAACAGCAAAATGAGGGGCAGTATCAGCAGCAGAATGAGGATCAGTGTCAGCAGAAGCATGAGGAGCAATATCAGCAGAAGCATGACAAATATTATCAGCAGCACTAGCAGCATAAGATGCAGTTTAAGCAGCAGTAACAGAAGCAGAATGAGAAGCAGTATTAGCAGCAGCATGAGGAGCAATATCAGCAGCAGCAAGAGGAGCAGTGGCAGCAGCAGCATGAGGAGCAATATCGGCAGCAGCATGACATACAGTATCAGCAGCATCAGCAGCATGAGGTGCAGTATCAGCAGCGGTAACAGCAGCAGAATGAGAACAGTATCAGCAGCAGTATCAGCAGCAGGATGAGAAGCAGTATCAGCAGCAATATCAGCAGCAGTATGAGGAGCATTATCAGCAGCAGAATGAGGAGCAGTATGAGCAGTAGAATGAGAAGCAGTATCAGCAGCAGTATCAGTAGCAGTATGAGGCGCATTATCAGCAGCAGCATGAGGAGCAACAGCAGCAGCAGCACGAGGAGCAGCATAAGCATCAGCACCAGCAGCAGCTTGAGGAGCAGCATCAGCAGCGTCATGAGGTGCATTACCAGCAGCAGCCAAACCAGCAGCATGAGGAGCAGTAGCAGCAGCAGCATGAGGAACAGTATCAGCAGCAGAATTAGCGGAAACATCAACAGCAGCACCAGCAGCAGCATGAGCAGTATTATCTGCAGCAGCATGAGGAGCAGTATCAGCAGCAGTATCAGCAGTAGAATGAGGAACAGTATCATCAGTAGAATGAGGAGCAGTATCAGCAGCAGCAAGAGGAGCAGTAACAGAAGCAGCATGAGGAACAGTATCAGCAGCTGCACCAGCAATAACAATAGGAAGAGTATCATCAGCTGCATCAGCAACATGATGAACAGTTCCAACAGCAGCACCAGGATCTCCCAAGGAGCTGTATCAGCAGCAGAATGAGGAGCAGTATCAGCAGCAGCATGAGGATCAGTATCAGTAGCAGCATGAGGAGCAGTATGAGAGGCAGCATGAGGCGTTGAATTAGCAACAGAACTTGGAACAGTATTTTCATCAGCAGCAGCATGAGGATCAGTATCAGCAGCAGCAGCAGCATGAGGAGCAATGTCAGCAGCAGCATGAGGAGCAGTACCAGCAGCAGCAAGAGGAGCAGTATCAGTAGCAGCATGAGGATCACTATCAGCAGCGGCAGCAGCAGCAACAACAGGAACAGTATAGTCAGCAGCCCCAGAAGAAACCTGAGGAGCAGCGTCAGCAGAAGAATGAGGAACAGTATGAGAAGCAGTGTCAGCAGCAGCATGAGGAGCATTAACAGAAGCAGCATGAGGACCAGTATCATCAGCAGCATGAGGAGCAATTTAAGTAGCAGCACCAACAGCAGCATGAGGAGCACTATCAGCAGCAACATGAGCACCAGTATCTACAGCAGAATGAGCAGCAATATCATCAGCAGAATGAGGTGCAGTAGCAGCAGCAGCATGAGGAAATGCATCAGCAGTATCATAAGCATCAGTATCAGCAGCAATTTGGGATCAGTAGCAGCAGCAGCATGAGGAGCAGCATCAGCAGCAGCATGAGGATTAGTATCAGTAGCAGTTTGAAGGAAATCATTTAGCAGCAGCCTAAGGAGCTGTAGCAGCAGCAGCATGAGCAGCAATATTAACAGCAGCAAAAGCAGCAGCATGAGGAGCAGTAGCAGCAGCAGCATGAGGATTATTATCAGCAGCAGAATGAGGATCAGTGTCGGCAGCAGCATGAGGAGCAATATCAGCAGCAGCAGGACAAACAGTATCAGCAGGACCAGCAGCATGAGGTGCAGTTTAAACAGCAGTAACAGCAGCAGAATGAGGAGCAGTGGCAGCAGCAGCATGAGGAGCAATATCAGCAGCAGCCTGACAAAAATATCAGCAGCATGAGCCTCAGCATCAGCAGCAGTAACAGCAGCAGAATGAGAAGCAGTATCAGCAGCAACAACAGTAGCAATATCAGCAGCAGCATGACAAATAGTATCAGCAGCATGAGGTGCAGTTTAAGCAGCAGTAACAGCAGCAGAATGAGAAGCAGTATTAGCAGCAGCATGAAGAGCAATATCAACAGCAGCAAAAGCAGCAGAATGAGGAGCAGTGGCAGCAGCAGCATGAGGAGCAATATCAGCAACAGCATGACAAACAGTATCAGCAGCATCAGCAGCATGAGGTGCAGTATCAGCAGCGGTAACAGCAGCAGAATGAGAAGCAGTATCAGCAGCAGTATCAGTAGCAGTATGAGGTGCATTATCAGCAGCAGCATGAGGAGCAACAGCAGCAGCAGCACGAGGAGCAGCATAAGCATCAGCACCAGCAGCAGCATGAGGAGCAGTATCAGCAGCATCATGAGGTGCATTACCAGCAGCAGCCAAACCAGCAGCATGAGGAGCAGCAGCAGCAGCAGCATGAGGAGCAGTATCTGCCGCAGCATGAGGAGCAGTATCAGCAGCAGCATCAGAAGTAGAATGAGGAACAGTATCAGCAGTAGAATGAGGATCAGTATCAACAGCAGCAAGAGGAGCAGTAACAGAAGCAGCATGAGGAACAGTATCAGCAGCTGCACCAGCAATAAAAATAGGAAGACTATCAGCAGCTGCATCAGCAGCATGATGAACAGTTCCAACAGCAGCACCAGGAGCTCTCAAGGAGCTGTATCAGCAGCAGAATGAGGAGCGGTATCAGCAGCAGCATGAGGATCAGTATCAGTAGCAGCATGAGGAGCAGTATAAGAGGCAGCATGAGGCGTTGAATTAGAAACAGCACTTGGAGCAGTATTATCATCAGCAGCAGCATGAGGAGCAGTACCAGCAGCAGCAAGAGGAGCAGTATCAGTAGCAACATGAGGATCACTATCAGCAGCAGCAGCAACAACAGGAACAGTATAGTCAGCAGCCCCAGAAGAAAACTGAGGAGCAGTGTCAGCAGAAGAATGAGGAACAGTATGAGAAGCAGTATCAGCAGCAGCATGAGGAGCAATAACAGAAGCAGCATGAGGACCAGTATCATCAGCAGCATGAGGAGCAATTTAAGTAGCAGCACCAACAGCAGCATGAGGAGCACTATCAGCAGCAGCATGAGCACCAGTATCTACAGCAGAATGAGGAGCAATATCATCAGCAGAATGAGGTGAAGTAGCAGCAGCAGCATGAGGAAATGCATCGGCAGTAGCATGAGCATCAGTATCAGCATCAATTTAGGATCAGTAGCAGCAGCAGCATGAGGAGCAGTATCAGCAGCAGCATGAGGAGCAATATCAGCAGCAGCAAAAGCAGCAGCTTGAGGAGCAGCAGCAGCAGCCCCACGAGGAGCAGCATAAGCATCAGCACCAGCAGCAGCATGAGGAGCAGTATCAGCAGCAGCATGAGGATTAGTATCAGTAGCAGCATGAAGGAAATCATCAGAGCAGCCTAAGGAGCTGTATCAGCAGCAATAACAGAAGTAGTACGAGGAACCGTATCAGCAGTAGAATGAGGAGCAGTATCAACTGCAGAGCGAGGAACAGTATCAGCAGCAGCATAAGCAGCAGAATGAGAAGCAGTATCAGCAGCAGCAAGAGGAGCAGTAACAGAAGCAGCATGAGGAACAGTATCAGCAGCTTCACCAGCAATAACAATAGGAAGAGTATTAGCAGCTGCATCAGTAGCATGATGAACAGTTCCAACAGCAGCACCAGGAGCTCCCAAGGAGCTGTATCAGCAGCAGAATGAGGATCAGTGTCAGCAGCAGCATGAGAATCAGTATCAGTAGCAGCATGAGGAGCAGTATCAGCAGCAGAATGAGGAACAGTGTCAGCAGAAGCATGAGGGCCAATATCAGCAGCAGCATGACAAACAGTTTCAGCCGCACTAGCAGCATGAAGTGCAGTTTAAGCAACAGTAACAGCAGCAGAATGAGAAGCAGTATTAGCAGCAGCATGAGGAGCAATATCAGCAGCAGCAAAAGAAGCAGCATGAGAAGCAGTGGCAGCAGCAGCATGAGGAGCAATATCGGCAGCAGCATGACACACAGTATCAGCAGCATCAGCAGCATGAGGTGCAGTATCAGCAGTGGTAACAGCAGCAGAATGAGAAGCAGTATCAGCAGCAATATGAGCAGTAGAATGAGGTGCATTATCAGCATCAGCATGAGGAGCAACAGCAGCAGCAGCACGAGGAGCAGCATAAGCATCAGCACCAGCAGCAGCATGAGGAGCAGTATCAGCAGCATCATGAGGTGCATTACCAGCAGCAGCCAAACCAGCAGCATGAGAAGCAGCAGCAGCAGCAGCATGAGGAGCAGTATCAGCTGCAGTATGAGGATCCATGTCAGCAGCAGCATGAGGAACAGTATCAGCAGTAGAATTCGCGGAAACATCAACAGCAGCACCAGCAGCATGAGGAGCATTATCTGCCGCAGCATGAGGAGCAGTATCAGCAGCAGCATCAGAAGTAGAATGAGGAACAGTATCAGCAGTAGAATGAGGAGCAGTATCAACAGCAGCAAGAGGAGCATTAACAGAAGCAGCATGAGGAACAGTATCAGCAGCTGCAGCAGCAAGAACAATAGGAAGGGTATCAGCAGCTGCATCAGCAGCATGATTAACAGTTCCAACAGCAGCACCAGGAGCTCTCAAGGAGGTGTATCAGCAGCAGAATGAGGAGCGGTATCAGCAGCAGCATGAGGATCAGTATCAGTAGCAGCATGAGGAGCAGTATAAGAGGCAGCATGAGGCGTTGAATTAGAAACAGCACTTGGAGCAGTATTATCATCAGCAGCTGCATGAGGAGCAGTACCAGCAGCAGCAAGAGGAGCAGTATCAGTAGCAGCATGAGGATCACTATCAGCAGCAGCAGCAACAACAGGAACAGTATAGTCAGCAGCCCCAGAAGAAAACTGAGGAGCAGTGTCAGCAGAAGAATGAGGAACAGTATGAGAAGCAGTATCAGCAGCAGCATGAGGAGCAATAACAGAAGCAGCATGAGGACCTGTATCATCAGCAGCATGAGGAGCAATTTAAGTAGCAGCACCAACAGCAGCATGAGGAGCACTATCAGCAGCAGCATGAGCACCAGTATCTACAGCAGAATGAGGAGCAATATCATCAGCAGAATGAGGTGAAGTAGCAGCAGCAGCATGAGGAAATGCATCGGCAGTAGCATGAGCATCAGTATCAGCATCAATTTAGGATCAGTAGCAGCAGCAGCATGAGGAGCAGTATCAGCAGCAGCATGAGGAGCAATATCAGCAGCAGCAAAAGCAGCAGCATGAGGAGCAGCAGCAGCAGCCCCACGAGGAGCAGCATAAGCATCAGCACAAGCAGCAGCATGAGGAGAAGTATCAGCAGCAGCATGAGGATTAGTATCAGTAGCAGCATGAAGGAAATCATCAGAGCAGCCTAAGGAGCTGTATCAGCAGCAATAACAGAAGTAGAACGAGGAACCGTATCACAGTAGAATGAGGAGCAGTATCAACTGCAGAGCGAGGAACAGTATCAGCAGCAGCATAAGCAGCAGAATGAGAAGCAGTATCAGCAGCAGCAAGAGGAGCAGTAACAGAAGCAGCATGAGGAACAGTATCAGCAGCTTCACCAGCAATAACAATGGGAAGAGTATTAGCAGCTGCATCAGCAGCATGATGAACAGTTCCAACAGCAGCACCAGGAGCTCCCAAGGAGCTGTATCAGCAGCAGAATGAGGATCAGTGTCAGCAGCAGCATGAGAATCAGTATCAGTAGCAGCATGTGGAGCAGTATCAGCAGCAGAATGAGGAACAGTGTCAGCAGAAGCATGAGGACCAATATCAGCAGCAGCATGACAAACAGTATCAGCCGCACTAGCAGCATGAATTGCAGTTTAAGCAACAGTAACAGCAGCAGAATGAGAAGCAGTATTAGCAGCAGCATGAGGAGCAATATCAGCAGCAGCAAAAGCAGCAGCATGAGGAGCAGTGGCAGCAGCAGCATGAGGAGCAATATCAGCAGCAGCATGACACACAGTATCAGCAGCATCAGCAGCATGAGGTGCAGTATCAGCTGCGGTAACAGCAGCAGAATGAGAAGCAGTATCAGCAGCAGTATGAGCAGTAGAATGAGAAGCAGTATCAGCAGCAGTATCAGTAGCAGTATGAGGTGCATTATCAGCATCAGCATGAGGAGCAACAGCAGCAGCAGCACGAGGAGCAGCATAAGCATCAGCACCAGCAGCAGCATGAGGAGCAGTATCAGCAGCATCATGAGGTGCATTACCAGCAGCAGCCAAACCAGCAGCATGAGGAGCAGCAGCAGCAGCAGCATGAGGAGCAGTATCAGCTGCAGTATGAGGAGCAGTATCAGCAGCAGCATCAGAAGTAGAATGAGGAACAGTATCAGCAGTAGAATGAGGAGCAGTATCAACAGCAGCAAGAGGAGCAGTAACAGAAGCAGCATGAGGAACAGTATCAGCAGCTGCAGCAGCAATAACAATAGGAAGGGTATCAGCAGCTGCATCAGCAGCATGATTAACAGTTCCAACAGCAGCACCAGGAGCTCTCAAGGAGGTGTATCAGCAGCAGAATGAGGAGCGGTATCAGCAGCAGCAGCACGAGGAGCAGCATAAGCATCAGCACCAGCAGCAGCATGAGGAGCAGTATCAGCAGCATCATGAGGTGCATTACCAGCAGCAGCCAAACCAGCAGCATGAGGAGCAGCATCAGCAGCATGAGGTGCAGTATCAGCTGCGGTAACAGCAGCAGAATGAGAAGCAGTATCAGCAGCAGTATGAGCAGTAGAATGAGAAGCAGTATCAGCAGCAGTATCAGTAGCAGTATGAGGTGCATTATCAGCAGCAGCATGAGGAGCAACAGCAGCAGCAGCACGAGGAGCAGCATAAGCATCAGCACCAGCAGCAGCATGAGGAGCAGTATCAGCAGCATCATGAGGTGCATTACCAGCAGCAGCCAAACCAGCAGCATGAGGAGCAGCAGCAGCAGCATGAGGAGCAGTATCAGCTGCAGTATGAGGATCCATGTCAGCAGCAGCATGAGGAACACTATCAGCAGAAGAATTCGCGGAAACATCAACAGCAACACCAGCAGCAGCATGAGCAGCATTATCTGCCGCAGCATGAGGAGCAGTATCAGCAGCAGCATCAGAAGTAGAATGAGGAACAGTATCAGCAGTAGAATGAGGAGCAGTATCAACAGCAGCAAGCGGAGCAGTAACAGAAGCAGCATGAGGAACAGTATCAGCGGCTGCACCAGCAATAACAATAGGAAGGGTATCAGCAGCTGCATCAGCAGCATGATTAACAGTTCCAACAGCAGCACCAGGAGCTCTCAAGGAGGTGTATCAGCAGCAGAATGAGGAGCGGTATCAGCAGCAGCATGAGGAGCAGTATCAGTAGCAGCATGAGGAGCAGTATAAGATGCAGCATGAGGCGTTGAATTAGAAACAGCACTTGGAGCAGTATTATCATCAGCAGCAGCATGAGGAGCAGTATCAGCAGCAGCAAGAGGAGCAGTATCAGTAGCAGCATGAGGATCACTGTCAGCAGCAGCAGCAACAACAGGAACAGTATAGTCAGCAGCCCCAGAAGAAAACTGAGGAGCAGTGTCAGCAGAAGAATGAAGAACAGTATGAGAAGCAGTATCAGCAGCAGCATGAGGAGCAATAACAGAGCAGCATGAGGAGCAATTTAAGTAGCAGCACCAACAGCAGCATGAGGAGTACTATCAGCAGCAGCATAAGCAGCAGTATCTACAGCAGAATGAGGAGCAATATCATCAGCAGAATGAGGGGCAGTAGCAGCAGCAGCATGAGGAAATACATCGGCAGTAGCATGAGCATCAGTATCAGCATCAATTTAGGATCAGTAGCAGCAGCAGCATGAGGAGCAGTATCAGCAGCAGCATGAGGAGCAATATCAGCGGCAGTAAAAGCAGCAGCATGAGGAGCAGCAGCAGCAGCAGCACGAGGAGCAGCTTAAGCATCAGCACCAGCAGCAGCATGAGGAGAAGTATCAGCAGCAGCATGAGGATTAGTATCAGTAGCAGCATGAAGGAAATCATCAGAGCAGCCTAAGGAGCTGTATCAGCAGCAATAACAGAAGTAGAACGAGGAACCGTATCAGCAGTAGAATGAGGAGCAGTATCAACAGCAGAGCGAGGAACAGTATCAGCAGCAGTATAAGCAGCGGAATGAGAAGCAGTATCAGCAGCAGCAAGAGGAGCAGTAACAGAAGCAGCATGAGGAACAGTATCAGCAGCTTCACCAGCAATAACAATAGGAAGAGTATTAGCAGCTGCATCAGCAGCATGATGAACATTCCAACAGCAGCACCAGGAGCTCCCAAGGAGCTGTATCAGCAGCTGAATGAGGATCAGTGTCAGCAGCAGCATGAGAATCAGTATCAGTAGCAGCATGAGGAGCAGTATCAGCAGCAGAATGAGGAACAGTGTCAGCAGAAGCATGAGGAGCAATATCAGCAGCAGCATGACAAACAGTATCAGCCGCTCTAGCAGCATGAGATGCAGTTTAAGCAGCAGTAACAGCAGCAGAATGAGAAGCAGTATTAGCAGCAGCATGAAGAGCAATATCAACAGCAGCAAAAGCAGCAGAATGAGGAGCAGTGGCAGCAGCAGCATGAGGAGCAATATCGGCAGCAGCATGACAAACAGTATCAGCAGCATCAGCAGCATGAGGTGCAGTATCAGCAGCGGTAACAGCAGCAGTATGAGGTGCATTATCAGCAGCAGCATGAGGAGCAACAGCAGCAGCAGCACGAGGAGCAGCATAAGTATCAGCACCAGCAGCAGCATTAGGAGCAGTATCAACAGCATCATGAGGTGCATTACCAGCAGCAGCCAAACCAGCAGCATGAGGAGCAGCAGCAGCAGCAGCATGAGGAGCAGTATCAGCTGCAGTATGATTATCCGTGTCAGCAGCAGCATTAGGAACAGTATCAGCAGAAGAATTAACAGAAACATCAACAGCAGCACCAGCAGCATGAGGAGCATTATCTGCCGCAGCATGAGGAGCAGTATCAGCAGCAGCATCAGAAGTAGAATGAGGAACAGTATCAGCAGTAGAATGAGGAGCAGTATCAACAGCAGCAAGAGGAGCAGTAACAGAAGCAGCATGAGGAACAGTATCAGCATCTGCACCAGCAATAAAAATAGGAAGAGTATCAGCAGCTGCATCAGCAGCATGATGAACAGTTCCAACAGCAGCACCAGGAGCTCTCAAGGAGCAGTATCAGCAGCATCATGAGGTGCATTACCAGCAGCAGCCAAACCAGCAGCATGAGGAGCAGCAGCAGCAGCATGAGGAGCAGTATCAGCTGCAGTATGAGGATCCATGTCAGCAGCAAAATGAGGAACACTATCAGCAGAAGAATTCGCGGAAACATCAACAGCAGCACCGGCAGCATGAGGAGCATTATCTGCCGCAGCATGAGGAGCAGTATCAGCAGCAGCATCAGAAGTAGAATGAGGAACAGTATCAGCAGTAGAATGAGGAGCAGTATTAACGGCAGGAAGAGGAGCAGTAACAGAAGCAGCATGAGGAACAGTATCAGCAGCTGCACCAGCAATAACAATAGGAAGAGTATCAGCAGCTGCATCAGCAGCATGATTAGCAGTTCCAACAGCAGCACCAGGAGCTCTCAAGGAGGTGTATCAGCAGCAGAATGAGGAGCGGTATCAGCAGCAGCATGAGGATCAGTATCAGTAGCAGCATGAGGAGCAGTATAAGAGGCAGCATGAGGCGTTGAATTAGAAACAGCACTTGGAGCAGTATTATCATCAGCAGCAGCATGAGGAGCAGTATCAGCAGCAGCAGCAGCATGAGGAGCAGTGTCACCAGCAGCATGAGGAGCAGTACCAGCAGCAGCAAGAGGAGCAGTATCAGTAGTAGCATGAGGATCACTGTCAGCAGCAGCAGCAACAACAGGAACAGTATAGTCAGCAGCTCCAGAAGAAAACTGAGGAGCAGTGTCAGCAGAAGAATGAGGAACATTATGAGAAGCAGTATCAGCAGCAGCATGAGGAGCAATAACAGAGCAGCATGAGGAGCAATTTAAGTAGCAGCACCAACAGCAGCATGAGGAGTACTATCTGCAGCAGCATGAGCACCAGTATCTACAGCAGAATGAGGAGCAATATCATCAGCAGAATGAGGGGCAGTAGCAGCAGCAACATGAGGAAATGCATCAGCAGTAGCATGAGCATCAGTATCAGCATCAATTTAGGATCAGTAGCAGCAGCAGCATGAGGAGCAGTATCAGCAGCAGCATGAGGAGCAATATCAGCGGCAGCAAAAGCAGCAGCATGAGGAGCAGCAGCAGCACGAGGAGCAGCATAAGCATCAGCACCAGCTGCAGCATGAGGAGAAGTATCAGCAGCAGCATGAGGATTAGTATCAGTAGCAGCATGAAGGAAATCATCAGAGCAGCCTAAGGAGCTGTATCAGCAGCAATAACAGAAGTAGAACGAGGAACCGTATCAGCAGTAGAATGAGGAGCAGTATCAACAGCAGAGCGAGGAACAGTATCAGCAGCAGTATAAGCAGCGGAATGAGAAGCAGTATCAGCAGCAGCAAGAGGAGCAGTGACAGAAGCAGCATGAGGAACAGTATCAGCAGCTTCACCAGCAATAACAATAGGAAGAGTATTAGCAGCTGCATCAGCAGCATGATGAACATTCCAACAGCAGCACCAGGAGCTCCCAAGGAGGTGTATCAGCAGCAGAATGAGGATCAGTGTCAGCAGCAGCATGAGAATCAGTATCAGCAGCAGCATGAGGAGCAGTATCAGCAGCAGAATGAGGAACAGTGTCAGCAGAAGCATGAGGACCAATATCAGCAGCAGCATGACAAACAGTATCAGCCGCACTAGCAGCATGAGATGCAGTTTAAGCAACAGCAACAGCAGTAGAATGAGAAGCAGTATTAGCAGCAGCATGAGGAGCATTATCAGCAGCAAAACAAGCAGCAGCATGAGGAGCAGTGGCAGCAGCAGCATGAGGAGCAATATCAGCAGCAGCATGACACACAGTATCAGCAGCATCAGCAGCATGAGGTGAAGTATCAGCAGCGGTAACAGCAGCAGAATGAGAAGCAGTATCAGCAGCAGTATGAGCAGTAGAATGAGAAGCAGTATCAGTAGCAGCATGTGGAGCAACAGCAGCAGCAGCACGAGGAGCAGCATAAGCATCAGCACCAGCAGCAGCATGAGGAGCAGTATCAGCAGCATCATGAGGTGCATTACCAGCAGCAGCCAAACCAGCAGCATGAGGAGCAGCAGCAGCAGCATGAGGAGCAGTATCAGCTGCAGTATGAGGATCCATGTCAGCAGCAGCATGAGGAACAGTATCAGCAGAAGAATTCGCGGAAACATCAACAGCAGCACCAGCAGCATGAGGAGCATTATCTGCCGCAGCATGAGGAGCACTATCAGCAGCATCATCAGAAGTAGAATGAGGAACAGTATCAGCAGTAGAATGAGGAACAGTATCATCAGTAGAATGAGGAGCAGTATCAGCAGCAGCAAGAGGAGCAGTAACAGAAGCAGCAAGAGGAACAGTATCAGCAGCTGCAGCAGCAATAACAATAGGAAGGGTATCAGCAGCTGCATCAGCAGCATGATTAACAGTTCCAACAGCAGCACCAGGAGCTCTCAAGAAGGTGTATCAGCAGCAGAATGAGGAGCGGTATCAGCAGCAGCATGAGGATCAGTATCAGTAGCAGCATGAGGAGCAGTATAAGAGGTAGCATGAGGCATTGAATTAGAAACAGCACTTGGAGCAGTATTATCATCAGCAGCGGCATGAGGGGCAGTATCAGCAGCAGCAGCAGCATGAGGAGCAGTGTCACCAGAAGCATGAGGAGCAGTACCAGCAGCAGCAAGAGGAGCAGTATCAGTAGCAGCATGAGGATCACTGTCAGCAGCAGCAGCAACAACAGGAACAGTATAGTCAGCAGCCCCAGAAGAAAACTGAGGAGCAGTGTCAGCAGAAGAATGAGGAACAGTATGAGAAGCAGTATCAGCAGCAGCATGAGGAGCAAAAACAGAGCAGCATGAGGAGCACTATCAGCAGCAGCATAAGCAGCAGTATCTACAGCAGAATGAGGAGCAATATCATCAGCAGAATGAGGCGCAGTAGCAGCAGCAGAATGAAGAAATGCATCAGCAGTAGCATGAGCATCAGTATCAGCATCAATTTAGGATCAGTAGCAGCAGCAGCATGAGGAGCAATATCAGCGGCAGCAAAAGCAGCAGCATGAGGAGCAGCAGCAGCAGCAGCATGAGGAGCAGCATAAGCATCAGCACCAGCAGCAGCATGAGGAGAAGTATCAGCAGCTGCATGAGGATTAGTATCAGTAGCAGCATGAAGGAAATCATCAGCAGCAGCCTAAGGAACTGTATCAGCAGCAGCATGAGCAGCAATATCAGCAGCAGCAAAAACAGCAGCATGAGGAGCAGTAGCAGCAGCAGCATGAGGATCAGTATCTGCAGCAGAATAAGGATCAGTGTCAGCGGCAGCATGAGGAGCAATATCAGCAGCAGCATGACAAACAGTATCAGCAGCACCAGCAGAATGAGGTGCAGCTCAAGCAGCAGTAAAAGCAGCAGAATGAGAAGCAGGGCAGCAGCAGCATGAGGAGCAATATCAGCAGCATCATGACAAACAGTATCAGCAGCATCAGCAGCATGAGGCACAGTATCAGCAGCAGTAACAGCAGCAGAATGAGAAGCAGTATCAGCAGCAGTATCAGTAGCAGTATGAGGCGCATTATCAGCAGCAGCATGAGGAGCAGCAGCAGCAGCAGCACGAGGAGCAGCATAAGCATCAGCACCAGCAGCAGCATGAGGAGCAGTATCAGCAGCATCATGAGGTGCATTATCATCAGCAGCCAAACCAGCAGCATGAGGAGCCACAGCAGCAGCAGCATGAGGAGCAGTATCAGCTGCAGAATGAGGATCAGGGTCTGCAGCAGCATGAGGAACAGTATCAGCAGCAGAATTAGCAGAAAAATCAACAGCAGCGCCAGCAGCAGCATGAGGAGCATTATCTGCAGCAGCATGTGGAGCTGTATCAGCAGCAGTAACAACTAGAATGAGGAACCGTATCAGCAGTAGAATGAGGAGCAGTATCAACAGCAGAGCGAGGAACAGTATCAGCAGCAGTATAAGAAGCGGAATGAGAAGCAGTATCAGCAGCAGCAAGAGGAGCAGTAACAGAAGCAGCATGAGGAACAGTATCAGCAGCTTCACCAGCAATAACAATGGGAAGAGTATCAGCAGCTGCATCAGCAGCACGATGCACAGTTCCAACAGCAGCACCAGGAGCTCCCAAGGAGCTGTATCAGCAGAAGAATGAGGATCAGTGTCAGCAGAAGCATGAGGAGCAATATCAGCAGCAGCATGACAAACAATATCAGCCACACTAGCAGCATGGGGTGCAGTTTAAGCAGCAGTAACAGCAGCAGAATGAGAAGCAGTATTAGCAGCAGCATGAGGAGCAATATCAGCAGCAGCAAAAGCAGCAGCATGAGGAGCAGTGGCAGCAGCAGCATGAGGAGCAATATCGGCAGCAGCATGACAAACAGTATCAGCAGTAACAGCAGCAGAATGAGAAGAAGTATCAGCAGCAGCAGGATGAGAAGCAGTATCGGCAGCAATATCAGCAGCAGAATGAGGAGCAGTATGAGCAGCAGAATGAGAAGCAGTATCAGCAGCAGTATCAGTAGCAGTATGAGGTGCATTATCAGCAGCAGCATGAGGAGCAACAGCAGCAGCAGCACGAGGAGCAGCATAAGCATCAGCACCAGCAGCAGCATGAGGAGCAGTATCAGCAGCATCATGAGGTGCATTACCAGCAGCAGCCAAACCAGCAGCATGAAGAGCGGCAGCAGCAGCAGTATAAGGATCAGCTGCAGAATGAGGATCCGTGTCAGCAGCAGCATGAGGAACAGTATCAGCAGAAGAATTAGCGGAAACATCAACAGCAGTACCAGCAGCATGAGGAGCATTATCTGCCGCAGCATGAGGAGCAGTATCAGCAGCAGCATCAGAAGTAGAATGAGGAACAGTATCAGCAGTAGAATGAGGAGCAGTATCAACAGCAGCAAGAGGAGCAGTAACAGAAGCAGCATGAGGAACAGAATCAGCAGCTGCACCAGCAATAACAATAGGAAGAGTATCAGCAGCTGCATCAGCAGCATGATGAACAGTTCCAACAGCAGCACCAGGAGCTCTCAAGGAGATGTATCAGCAGCAGAATAAGGAGCAGTATCAGCAGCAGCATGAGAATCAGTATCAGTAGCAGCATGAGGAGCAGTATAAGAGGCAGCATGAGGCGTTGAATTAGCAACAGAACTTGGAACAGTATTATCATCAGCAGCAGCATGAGGAGCAGTATCAGCAGCAGCAGCAGCATGAGGAGCAGTGTCAGCAGCAGCATGAGGAGCAGTACCAGCAGCAGCAAGAGGAGCAGTATCAGTAGCAGCATGAAGATCACTATCAGCAGCGGCAGCAGCAGCAACAACAGGAACAGTATAGTCAGCAGCCCCAGAAGAAACCTGAGGAGCAGTGTCAGCAGAAGAATGAGGATCAGTATGAGAAGCAATATAAGCAGCAATTTAAGTAGCAGCACCAACAGCAGCATGAGGAGCACTATCAGCAGCAGTAGCAGCAGCAGAATGAGGAACAGTGTCAGCAGAAGCATGAGGACCAATATCAGCAGCAGCATGACAAACAGTATCAGCCGCACTAGCAGCATGAATTGCAGTTTAAGCAACAGTAACAGCAGCAGAATGAGAAGCAGTATTAGCAGCAGCATGAGGAGCAATATCAGCAGCAGCAAAAGCAGCAGCATGAGGAGCAGTGGCAGCAGCAGCATGAGGAGCAATATCAGCAGCAGCATGACACAGTATCAGCAGCATCAGCAGCATGAGGTGCAGTATCAGCTGCGGTAACAGCAGCAGAATGAGAAGCAGTATCAGCAGCAGTATGAGCAGTAGAATGAGAAGCAGTATCAGCAGCAGTATCAGTAGCAGTATGAGGTGCATTATCAGCATCAGCATGAGGAGCAACAGCAGCAGCAGTACGAGGAGCAGCATAAGCATCAGCACCAGCAGCAGCATGAGGAGCAGTATCAGCAGCATCATGAGGTGCATTACCAGCAGCAGCCAAACCAGCAGCATGAGGAGCAGCAGCAGCAGCATGAGGAGCAGTATCAGCTGCAGTATGAGGATCCATGTCAGCAGCAGCATGAGGAACACTATCAGCAGAAGAATTCGCGGAAACATCAACAGCAGCACCAGCAGCATGAGGAGCATTATCTGCCGCAGCATGAGGAGCAGTATCAGCAGCAGCATCAGAAGTAGAATGAGGAACAGTATCAGCAGTAGAATCAGGAGCAGTATCAACAGCAGCAAGAGGAGCAGTAACAGAAGCAGCATGAGGAACAGTATCAGCGGCTGCACCAGCAATAACAATAGGAAGGGTATCAGCAGCTGCATCAGCAGCATGATTAACAGTTCCAACAGCAGCACCAGGAGCTCTCAAGGAGGTGTATCAGCAGCAGAATGAGGAGCGGTATCAGCAGCAGCATGAGGAGCAGTATCAGTAGCAGCATGAGGAGCAGTATAAGAGGCAGCATGAGGCGTTGAATTAGAAACAGCACTTGGAGCAGTATTATCATCAGCAGCAGCATGAGGAGCAGTATCAGCAGCAGCAAGAGGAGCAGTATCAGTAGCAGCATGAGGATCACTGTCAGCAGCAGCAGCAACAACAGGAACAGTATAGTCAGCAGCCCCAGAAGAAAACTGAGGAGCAGTGTCAGCAGAAGAATGAGGAACAGTATGAGAAGCAGTATCAGCAGCAGCATGAGGAGCAATAACAGAGCAGCATGAGGAGCAATTTAAGTAGCAGCACCAACAGCAGCATGAGGAGTACTATCAGCAGCAGCATAAGCAGCAGTATCTACAGCAGAATGAGGAGCAATATCATCAGCAGAATGAGGGGCAGTAGCAGCAGCAGCATGAGGAAATGCATCAGCAGTAGCATGAGCATCAGTATCAGCATCAATTTAGGATCAGTAGCAGCAGCAGCATGAGGAGCAGTATCAGCAGCAGCATGAGGAGCAATATCAGCGGCAGCAAAAGCAGCAGCATGAGGAGCAGCAGCAGCAGCAGCACGAGGAGCAGCATAAGCATCAGCACCAGCAGCAGCATGAGGAGAAGTATCAGCAGCAGCATGAGGATTAGTATCAGTAGCAGCATGAAGAAAATCATCAGAGCAGCCTAAGGAGCTGTATCAGCAGCAATAACAGAAGTAGAACGAGGAACCGTATCAGCAGTAGAATGAGGAGCAGTATCAACAGCAGAGCGAGGAACAGTATCAGCAGTAGTATAAGCAGCGGAATGAGAAGCAGTATCAGCAGCAGCAAGAGGAGCAGTAACAGAAGCAGCATGAGGAACTTTATCAGCAGCTTCACCAGCAATAACAATAGGAAGAGTATCAGCAGCTGCATCAGCAGCATGATGAACATTCCAACAGCAGCACCAGGAGCTCCCAAGGAGCTGTATCAGCAGCTGAATGAGGATCAGTGTCAGCAGCAGCATGAGAATCAGTATCAGTAGCAGCATGAGGAGCAGTATCAGCAGCAGAATGAGGAACAGTGTCAGCAGAAGCATGAGGACCAATATCAGCAGCAGCATGACAAACAGTATCAGCCGCACTAGCAGCATGAGATGCAGTTTAAGCAGCAGTAACAGCAGCAGAATGAGAAGCAGTATTAGCAGCAGCATGAAGAGCAATATCAACAGCAGCAAAAGCAGCAGAATGAGGTGCATTACCAGCAGCAGCCAAACCAGCAGCATGAGGAGCAGTAGCAGCAGCAGCATGAGGAACAGTATCAGCAGCAGAATTAGCGGAAACATCAACAGCAGCACCAGCAGCAGCATGAGCAGCATTATCTGCAGCAGCATGAGGAGTAGTATCAGCAGCAGTATCAGCAGTAGAATGAGGAACAGTATCAACAGCAGAGAGAGGAACAGTATCAGCAGCAGTATAAGCAGCGGAATGAGAAGCCATATCAGCAGCAGCAAGAGGAGCAGTGACAGAAGCAGCATGAGGAACAGTATCAGCAGCTTCACCAGCCATAACAATAGGAAGAGTATCAGCAGCTGCATCAGCAGCATGATGAACAGTTCCAACAGCAGCACCAGGAGCTCCCAAGGAGCTGTATCAGCAGCAGAATGAGGATCAGTGTCAGCAGCAGCATCAGAATCAGTATCAGTAGCAGCATGAGGAGCAGAATCAGCAGCAGAATGAGGAACAGTGTCAGCAGAAGCATGAGGAGCAATATCAGCAGCAGCATGACAAACAGTATCAGCCGCACTAGCAGCATGAGATGCAGTTTAAGCAGCAGTAACAGCAGCAGAATGAGAAGCAGTATTAGCAGCAGCATGAAGAGCAATATCAACAGCAGCAAAAGCAGCAGAATGAGGAGCAGTGGCAGCAGCAGCATGAGGAGCAATATCGGCAGCAGCATGACAAACAGTATCAGCAGCATCAGCAGCATGAGGTGCAGTATCAGCAGTGGTAACAGCAGCAGAATGAGAAGCAGTATCAGCAGCAGTATCAGTAGCAGTATGAGGTGCATTATCAGCAGCAGCATGAGGAGTAATAACAGAGCAGCATGAGGAGCAATTTAAGTAGCAGCACCAACAGCAGCATGAGGAGTACAATCAGCAGCAGCATAAGCAGCAGTATCTACAGCAGAATGAGGAGCAATATCATCAGCAGAATGAGGGGCAGTAGCAGCAGCAGCATGAGGAAATGCATCAGTAGTATCATAAGTATCAGCAGCAATTTGTGATCAGTAGCAGCAGCAGAATGAGGAAATGCATCAGCAGTAGCATGAGCATCAGTATCAGCAGCAATTTAGGATCAGTAGCAGCAGCAGCATGAGGAGCAGTATCAGCAGCAGCATAAGGAGCAATATCAGCAGCAGCAAAAGCAGCAGCATGAGGAGCAGCAGCAGCAGCAGCACGAGGAGCAGCATAAGCATGAGCACCAGCAGCAGCATGAGGAGCTGTATCAGCAGCAGCATGAGGAGCAATATTAGCAGCAGCAAAAACAGCAGCATGACAAACAGTATCAACAGCATCAGCCACATGAGGTGCAGTATCTGCAGCAGTAACAGCGGAAGGATGAGAAGGAGTATCAGCAGCAATATCAGCAGCAGTATGAGGAGCAGTGTCAGCAGCAGTAGCAGCAGCAGAATGAGGAGCAGTATGAGCAGTAGAAAAAGAAGCAGTATCAGCAGCAGTATCAGTAGCAGTATGAGACGCATTATCAACAGCAGCATGAGGAGCAGCAGCAGCAGCACCACGAGGAGCAGCATAAGCATGAGCACCAGCAGCAGCATGAGGAGCAGTATCAGCAGCATCATGAGGTGCGTTATCATCAGCAGCCAAACCAGCAGCATGAGGAGCAGCAGCAGCAGCAGCATGAGGAGCAGTATCAGCTGCAGAATGAGGATCAGTGTCAGCAGCAGCATGAGAAACAGTATTAGCAGCAGAATTAGCAGAAAAATCAACAGCAGCAACAGCAGCAGCATGAGGAGCTGTATCAGCAGCAATAATAGAAGTAGAACGAGGAACCGTATCAGCAGTAGAATGAGGAGCAGTATCAACAGCAGAGAGGGGAACAGTATCAGCAGCAGTATAAGCAGCGGAATGAGAAGCAGTATCAGCAGCAGCAAGAGGAGCAGTGACAGAAGCAGCATGAGGAACAGTATCAGCAGCTTCACCAGCCATAACAATAGGAAGAGTATCAGCAGCTGCATCAGCAGCATGATGAACAGTTCCAACAGCAGCACCAGGAGCTCCCAAGGAGCTGTATCAGCAGCAGAATGAGGATCAGTGTCAGCAGCAGCATCAAAATCAGTATCTGTAGCAGCATGAGGAGCAGTATCAGCAGCAGAATGAGGATCAGTGTCAGCAGAAGCATGAGGTGCAATATCAGCAGCAGCATGACAAACAGTATCAGCCGCACTAGCAGCATGAGATGCAGTTTAAGCAGCAGTAACAGCAGCAGAATGAGAAGCAGTATTAGCAGCAGCATGAAGAGCAATATCAACAGCAGCAAAAGCAGCAGAATGAGGAGCAGTGGCAGCAGCAGCATGAGGAGCAAAATCAGCAGCAGCATGACAAACAGTATCAGCAGCATCAGCAGCATGAGGTGCAGTATCAGCAGCGGTAACAGCAGCAGAATGAGAAGCAGTATCAGCAGCAGTATCAGTAGCAGTATGAGGTGCATTATCAGCAGCAGCATGAGGAGCAACAGCAGCAGCAGCACGAGGAGCAGCATAAGCATCAGCACTAGCAGCAGCATGAGGAGCAGTATCAGCAGCATCATGAGGTGCATTACCAGCAGCAGCCAAACCAGCAGCATGAGGAGCAGCAGCAGCAGCAGCATGAGGAGCAGTATCAGCAGCAGTATGAGGATCCGTGTCAGCAGCAGCATGAGGAACAGTATCAGCAGAAGAATTAACGGAAACATCAACAGCAGCACCAGCAGCATGAGGAGCATTATCTGCCGCAGCATGAGGAGCAGTATCAGCAGCAGCATCAGAAGTAGAATGAGGAACAGTATCAGCAGTAGAATGAGGAGCAGTATCAACAGCAGCAAGAGGAGCAGTAACAGAAGCAGCATGAGGAACAGTATCAGCAGCTGCACCAGCAATAAAAATAGGAAGAGTATCAGCAGCTGCATCAGCAGCATGATGAACAGTTCCAACAGCAGCACCAGGAGCTCACAAGGAGCTGTATCAGCAGCAGAATGAGGAGCGGTATCAGCAGCAGCATGAGGATCAGTATCAGTAGCAGCATGAGGAGCAGTATAAGAGGCAGCATGAGGCGTTGAATTAGAAACAGCACTTGGAGCAGTATTATCATCAGCAGCAGCATGAGGAGCAGTACCAGCAGCAGCAAGAGGAGCAGTATCAGTAGCAGCATGAGGATCACTATCAGCAGCAGCAGCAACAACTGGAATAGTATAATCAGCAGCCCCAGAAGAAAACTGAGGAGCAGTGTCAGCAGAAGAATGAGGAACAGTATGAGAAGCAGTATCAGCAGCAGCATGAGGAGCAATAACAGAAGCAGCATGAGGACCAGTATCATCAGCAGCATGAGGAGCAATTTAAGTAGCAGCACCAACAGCAGCATGAGGAGCACTATCAGCAGCAGCATGAGCACCAGTATCTACAGCAGAATGAGGAGCAATATCATCAGCAGAATGAGGTGAAGTAGCAGCAGCAGCATGAGGAAATGCATCGGCAGTAGCATGAGCATCAGTATCAGCATCAATTTAGGATCAGTAGCAGCAGCAGCATGAGGAACAGTATCAGCAGCAGCATGAGGAGCAATATCAGCAGCAGCAAAAGCAGCCGCATGAGGAGCAGCAGCAGCAGCAGCCCCACGAGGAGCAGCATAAGCATCAGCACCAGCAGCAGCATGAGGAGCAGTATCAGCAGCAGCATGAGGATTAGTATCAGTAGCAGCATGAAGGAAATCATCAGAGCAGCCTAAGGAGCTGTATCAGCAGCAATAACAGAAGTAGAACGAGGAACCGTATCAGCAGCAGAATGAGGAGCAGTATCAGCAGCAGCATCAGGATCAGTAACAGTAGCAGCATGAGGAGCAGTATAAGAGGCAGCATGAGGCGTTGAATTAGCAACAGAACTTGGAGCAGTATTATCATCTGAAGCAGCATGAGGAGTAGTATCAGCAGCAGCAGCAGCATGACGAGCAATGTCAGCAGCAGCATGAGGAGCAGTACCAGCAGCAGCATGAGGAGCAGTATCAGTAGCTGCATGAGGATCACTATCAGCAGCAGCAGCAGCAGCAGCAACAGGAACATTATAGTCAGCAGCCCCAGAAGAAAACTGAGGAGCAGCGTCAGCAGAAGAATGAGGAACAGTATAAGAAGCAGTATCAGCAGCAGCATGAGGAGCAGTAACAGAAGCAGCATGAGGACCAGTATCATCAGCAGCATGAGGAGCAATTTAAGTAGCAGCACCAACAGCAGCATGGGAGCACTATCAGCAGCAGCATGAGCAGCAGTATCTACAGCAGATTGAGGAGCAATATCATCAGCAGAATGAGGTGCAGTAGCAGCAGCAGCATGAGGAAATGCATCAGCAGTACCATAAGCATCAGTAGCAGCAGCAATATGGGATCAGTAGCAGCAGCAGCATGAGGAAATGCATCGGCAGTAGCATGAGCATCAGTATCAGCAGCAATTTAGGATCAGTAGCAGCAGCAGCATGAGGAGTAGTATAAGCAGCCGCATGAGGATTAGTATCAGTAGCAGCATGAAGGAAATCATCAGCAGCAGCCTAAGGAGCTGTATCAGCAGCAGCATGAGGATCAGTATCAGCAGCAGAATGAGGATCATTGTCGGCAGCAGCATGAGGAGCAATATCAGCAGCAGCATGACAAACAGTATCAGCTGCACCAGCAGCATGAGGTGAAGTTTAAGCAGCAGTAACAGCAGCAGAACGAGAATCAGTGTTAGCAGCAGCATGAGGAGCAGCAGCAGCAGCACCACGAGGAGCAGCATAAGCATCAGCACCAGCAGCAGCATGAGGAGCAGTATCAGCAGCATCATGAGGTGCATTATCATCAGCAGCCAAACCAGCAGTATGAGAAGCAGCAGCAGCAGCAGCATGAGGAGCAGTAACAGCTGCAGATTGACGATCCGTGTCAGCAGCAGCATGAGGAACAGTATCAGCAGCAGAATTAGCAGAAACATCAACAGCAGCACCAGCAGCAGCATGAGGAGCATTATCTGCAGCAGCATGAGGAGCAGTATCAACAGCAGAGTGAGGAACAGTATCAGCAGCAGTATCAGCAGCAGAATGAGAAGCAGTATCAGCAGCAGCAAGAGGAGCAGTAACAGAAGCAGCATGAGGAACAGTATCAGCAGCTGAACCAGCAATAACAATAGGAAGAGAATCAGCAGCTGCATCAGCAGCATGATGAACAGTTCCAACAGCAACACCAGGAGCTCCCAAGGAGCTGTATCAACAGCAAAATGAGGGGCAGTATCAGCAGCAGCATGAGAATCAGTATCAGTAGCAGCATGAGGAGCAGTATCAGCAGCAGAATGAGGATCAGTGTCAGCAGAAGCATGAGGAGCAATATCAGCAGAAGCATGACAAACAGTATCAGCAGCACTAGCAGCATGAGATGCAGTTTAAGCAGCAGTGACAGAAGCAGAATGAGAAGCAGTATTAGCAGCAGCATGAGGAACAATATCAGCAGCAGCAAAAGCAGCAGCATGAGGAGCAGTGGCAGCAGCAGCATGAGGAGCAATATCGGCAGCAGCATGACATACAGTATCAGCAGCATCAGCAGCATGAGGTGCAGTATCAGCAGCGGTAACAGCAGCAGAATGAGAACAGTATCAGCAGCAGTATCAGCAGCAGGATGAGAAGCAGTATCAGCAGCAATATCAGCAGCAATATGAGGAGCATTATCAGCAGCAGAATGAGGAGCAGTATGAGCAGTAGAATGAGAAGCAGTATCAGCAGCAGTATCAGTAGCAGTATGAGGCGCATTATCAGCAGCAGCATGAGGAGCAACAGCAGCAGCACGAGGAGCAGCATAAGCATCAGCACCAGCAGCAGCTTGAGGAGCAGCATCAGCAGCGTCATGAGGTGCATTACCAGCAGCAGCCAAACCAGCAGCATGAGGAGCAGTAGCAGCAGCAGCATGAGGAACAGTATCAGCAGCAGAATTAGCGGAAACATCAACAGCAGCACCAGCAGCAGCATGAGCAGCATTATCTGCAGCAGCATGAGGAGCAGTATCAGCAGCAGTATCAGCAGTAGAATGAGGAACAGTATCAACAGCAGAGAGATGAACAGTATCAGCAGCATTATAAGCAGCGGAATGAGAAGCCGTATCAGCAGCAGCAAGAGGAGCAGTGACAGAAGCAGCATGAGGAACAGTATCAGCACCTTCACCAGCAATAACAATAGGAAGAGTATCAGCAGCTGCATCAGCAGCATGATGAACAGTTCCAACAGCAGCACCAGGAGCTCCCAAGGAGCTGTATCAGCAGCAGAATGAGGATCAGTGTCAGCAGCAGCATCAGAATCAGTATCAGTAGCAGCATGAGGAGCAGAATCAGCAGCAGAATGAGGATCAGTGTCAGCAGAAGCATGAGGAGCAATATCAGCAGCAGCATGACAAACAGTATCAGCCGCACTAGCAGCATGAGATGCAGTTTAAGCAGCAGTAACAGCAGCAGAATGAGAAGCAGTATTAGCAGCAGCATGAAGAGCAATATCAACAGCAGCAAAAGCAGCAGAATGAGGAGCAGTGGCAGCAGCAGCATGAGGAGCAATATCGGCAGCAGCATGACAAACAGTATCAGCAGCATCAGCAGCATGAGGTGCAGTATCAGCAGTGGTAACAGCAGCAGAATGAGAAGCAGTATCAGCAGCAGTATCAGTAGCAGTATGAGGTGCATTATCAGCAGCAGCATGAGGAGTAATAACAGAGCAGCATGAGGAGCAATTTAAGTAGCAGCACCAACAGCAGCATGAGGAGTACAATCAGCAGCAGCATAAGCAGCAGTATCTACAGCAGAATGAGGAGCAATATCATCAGCAGAATGAGGGGCAGTAGCAGCAGCAGCATGAGGAAATGCATCAGTAGTATCATAAGTATCAGCAGCAATTTGTGATCAGTAGCAGCAGCAGAATGAGGAAATGCATCAGCAGTAGCATGAGCATCAGTATCAGCAGCAATTTAGGATCAGTAGCAGCAGCAGCATGAGGAGCAGTATCAGCAGCAGCATAAGGAGCAATATCAGCAGCAGCAAAAGCAGCAGCATGAGGAGCAGCAGCAGCAGCAGCACGAGGAGCAGCATAAGCATCAGCACCAGCAGCAGCATGAGGAGCAGTATCAGCAGCAGCATCAGGATTAGTATCCATTGCAGCATGAAGGACATCATCAGCAGCAGCCTAAGGAGCTGTATCAGCAGCAGCATGAGGAGCAATATTAGCAGCAGCAAAAACAGCAGCATGACAAACAGTATCAACAGCATCAGCCACATGAGGTGCAGTATCTGCAGCAGTAACAGCGGAAGGATGAGAAGGAGTATCAGCAGCAATATCAGCAGCAGTATGAGGAGCAGTGTCAGCAGCAGTAGCAGCAGCAGAATGAGGAGCAGTATGAGCAGTAGAAAAAGAAGCAGTATCAGCAGCAGTATCAGTAGCAGTATGAGACGCATTATCAACAGCAGCATGAGGAGCAGCAGCAGCAGCACCACGAGGAGCAGCATAAGCATGAGCACCAGCAGCAGCATGAGGAGCAGTATCAGCAGCATCATGAGGTGCGTTATCATCAGCAGCCAAACCAGCAGCATGAGGAGCAGCAGCAGCAGCAGCATGAGGAGCAGTATCAGCTGCAGAATGAGGATCAGTGTCAGCAGCAGCATGAGAAACAGTATTAGCAGCAGAATTAGCAGAAAAATCAACAGCAGCAACAGCAGCAGCATGAGGAGCTGTATCAGCAGCAATAATAGAAGTAGAACGAGGAACCGTATCAGCAGTAGAATGAGGAGCAGTATCAACAGCAGAGAGAGGAACAGTATCAGCAGCAGTATAAGCAGCGGAATGAGAAGCAGTATCAGCAGCAGCAAGAGGAGCAGTGACAGAAGCAGCATGAGGAACAGTATCAGCAGCTTCACCAGCCATAACAATAGGAAGAGTATCAGCAGCTGCATCAGCAGCATGATGAACAGTTCCAACAGCAGCACCAGGAGCTACCAAGGAGCTGTATCAGCAGCAGAATGAGGATCAGTGTCAGCAGCAGCATCAGAATCAGTATCTGTAGCAGCATGAGGAGCAGTATCAGCAGCAGAATGAGGATCAGTGTCAGCAGAAGCATGAGGTGCAATATCAGCAGCAGCATGACAAACAGTATCAGCCGCACTAGCAGCATGAGATGCAGTTTAAGCAGCAGTAACAGCAGCAGAATGAGAAGCAGTATTAGCAGCAGCATGAAGAGCAATATCAACAGCAGCAAAAGCAGCAGAATGGGGAGCAGTGGCAGCAGCAGCATGAGGAGCAAAATCAGCAGCAGCATGACAAACAGTATCAGCAGCATTAGCAGCATGAGGTGCAGTATCAGCAGCGGTAACAGCAGCAGAATGAGAAGCAGTATCAGCAGCAGTATCAGTAGCAGTATGAGGTGCATTATCAGCAGCAGCATGAGGAGCAACAGCAGCAGCAGCACGAGGAGCAGCATAAGCATCAGCACCAGCAGCAGCATGAGGAGCAGTATCAGCAGCATCATGAGGTGCATTACCAGCAGCAGCCAAACCAGCAGCATGAGGAGCAGCAGCAGCAGCAGCATGAGGAGCAGTATCAGCTGCAGTATGAGGATCCGTGTCAGCAGCAGCATGAGGAACAGTATCAGCAGAAGAATTAACGGAAACATCAACAGCAGCACCAGCAGCATGAGGAGCATTATCTGCCGCAGCATGAGGAGCAGTATCAGCAGCAGCATCAGAAGTAGAATGAGGAACAGTATCAGCAGTAGAATGAGGAGCAGTATCAACAGCAGCAAGAGGAGCAGTAACAGAAGCAGCATGAGGAACAGTATCAGCAGCTGCACCAGCAATAAAAATAGGAAGAGTATCAGCAGCTGCATCAGCAGCATGATGAACAGTTCCAACAGCAGCACCAGGAGCTCACAAGGAGCTGTATCAGCAGCAGAATGAGGAGCGGTATCAGCAGCAGCATGAGGATCAGTATCAGTAGCAGCATGAGGAGCAGTATAAGAGGCAGCATGAGGCGTTGAATTAGAAACAGCACTTGGAGCAGTATTATCATCAGCAGCAGCATGAGGAGCAGTACCAGCAGCAGCAAGAGGAGCAGTATCAGTAGCAGCATGAGGATCACTATCAGCAGCAGCAACAACAACTGGAATAGTATAATCAGCAGCCCCAGAAGAAAACTGAGGAGCAGTGTCAGCAGAAGAATGAGGAACAGTATGAGAAGCAGTATCAGCAGCAGCATGAGGAGCAATAACAGAAGCAGCATGAGGACCAGTATCATCAGCAGCATGAGGAGCAATTTAAGTAGCAGCACCAACAGCAGCATGAGGAGCACTATCAGCAGCAGCATGAGCACCAGTATCTACAGCAGAATGAGGAGCAATATCATCAGCAGAATGAGGTGAAGTAGCAGCAGCAGCATGAGGAAATGCATCGGCAGTAGCATGAGCATCAGTATCAGCATCAATTTAGGATCAGTAGCAGCAGCAGCATGAGGAACAGTATCAGCAGCAGCATGAGGAGCAATATCAGCAGCAGCAAAAGCAGCCGCATGAGGAGCAGCAGCAGCAGCCCCACGAGGAGCAGCATAAGCATCAGCACCAGCAGCAGCATGAGGAGCAGTATCAGCAGCAGCATGAGGATTAGTATCAGTAGCAGCATGAAGGAAATCATCAGAGCAGCCTAAGGAGCTGTATCAGCAGCAATAACAGAAGTAGAACGAGAAACCGTATCAGCAGCAGAATGAGGAGCAGTATCAGCAGCAGCATCAGGATCAGTAACAGTAGCAGCATGAGGAGCAGTATAAGAGGCAGCATGAGGCGTTGAATTAGCAACAGAACTTGGAGCAGTATTATCATCGGAAGCAGCATGAGGAGTAGTATCAGCAGCAGCAGCAGCATGAAGAGCAATGTCAGCAGCAGCATGAGGAGCAGTACTAGCAGCAGCATGAGGAGCAGTATCAGTAGCTGCATGAGGATCACTATCAGCAGCAGCAGCAGCAGCAGCAACAGGAACATTATAGTCAGCAGCCCCAGAAGAAAACTGAGGAGCAGCGTCAGCAGAAGAATGAGGAACAGTATAAGAAGCAGTATCAGCAGCAGCATGAGGAGCAGTAACAGAAGCAGCATGAGGACCAGTATCATCAGCAGCATGAGGAGCAATTTAAGTAGCAGCACCAACAGCAGCATGGGAGCACTATCAGCAGCAGCATGAGCAGCAGTATCTACAGCAGATTGAGGAGCAATATCATCAGCAGAATGAGGTGCAGTAGCAGCAGCAGCATGAGGAAATGCATCAGCAGTATCATAAGCATCAGTAGCAGCAGCAATATGGGATCAGTAGCAGCAGCAGCATGAGGAAATGCATCGGCAGTAGCATGAGCATCAGTATCAGCAGCAATTTAGGATCAGTAGCAGCAGCAGCATGAGGAGTAGTATAAGCAGCCGCATGAGGATTAGTATCAGTAGCAGCATGAAGGAAATCATCAGCAGCAGCCTAAGGAGCTGTATCAGCAGCAGCATGAGGATCAGTATCAGCAGCAGAATGAGGATCATTGTCGGCAGCAGCATGAGGAGCAATATCAGCAGCAGCATGACAAACAGTATCAGCTGCACCAGCAGCATGAGGTGAAGTTTAAGCAGCAGTAACAGCAGCAGAACGAGAATCAGTGTTAGCAGCAGCATGAGGAGCAGCAGCAGCAGCACCACGAGGAGCAGCATAAGCATCAGCACCAGCAGCAGCATGAGGAGCAGTATCAGCAGCATCATGAGGTGCATTATCATCAGCAGCCAAACCAGCAGTATGAGAAGCAGCAGCAGCAGCAGCATGAGGAGCAGTAACAGCTGCAGATTGACGATCCGTGTCAGCAGCAGCATGAGGAACAGTATCAGCAGCAGAATTAGCAGAAACATCAACAGCAGCACCAGCAGCAGCATGAGGAGCATTATCTGCAGCAGCATGAGGAGCAGTATCAACAGCAGAGCGAGGAACAGTATCAGCAGCAGTATCAGGAGCAGAATGAGAAGCAGTATCAGCAGCAGCAAGAGGAGCAGTAACAGAAGCAGCATGAGGAACAGTATCAGCAGCTGAACCAGCAATAACAATAGGAAGAGAATCAGCAGCTGCATCAGCAGCATGATGAACAGTTCCAACAGCAACACCAGGAGCTCCCAAGGAGCTGTATCAACAGCAAAATGAGGGGCAGTATCAGCAGCAGCATGAGAATCAGTATCAGTAGCAGCATGAGGAGCAGTATCAGCAGCAGAATGAGGATCAGTGTCAGCAGAAGCATGAGGAGCAATATCAGCAGAAGCATGACAAACAGTATCAGCAGCACTAGCAGCATGAGATGCTGTTTAAGCAGCAGTGACAGAAGCAGAATGAGAAGCAGTATTAGCAGCAGCATGAGGAACAATATCAGCAGCAGCAAAAGCAGCAGCATGAGGAGCAGTGGCAGCAGCAGCATGAGGAGCAATATCGGCAGCAGCATGACATACAGTATCAGCAGCATCAGCAGCATGAGGTGCAGTATCAGCAGCGGTAACAGCAGCAGAATGAGAACAGTATCAGCAGCAGTATCAGCAGCAGGATGAGAAGCAGTATCAGCAGCAATATCAGCAGCAATATGAGGAGCATTATCAGCAGCAGAATGAGGAGCAGTATGAGCAGTAGAATGAGAAGCAGTATCAGCAGCAGTATCAGTAGCAGTATGAGGCGCATTATCAGCAGCAGCATGAGGAGCAACAGCAGCAGCAGCACGAGGAGCAGCATAAGCATCAGCACCAGCAGCAGCTTGAGGAGCAGCATCAGCAGCGTCATGAGGTGCATTACCAGCAGCAGCCAAACCAGCAGCATGAGGAGCAGTAGCAGCAGCAGCATGAGGAACAGTATCAGCAGCAGAATTAGCGGAAACATCAACAGCAGCACCAGCAGCAGCATGAGCAGCATTATCTGCAGCAGCATGAGGAGCAGTATCAGCAGCAGTATCAGCAGTAGAATGAGGAACAGTATCATCAGTAGAATGAGGAGTAGTATCAACAGCAGCAAGAGGAGCAGTAACAGAAGCAGCATGAGGAACAGTATCAGCAGCTGAACCAGCAATAACAATAGGAAGAGTATCATCAGCTGCATCAGCAACATGATGAACAGTTCCAACAGCAGCACCAGGATCTCCCAAGGAGCTGTATCAGCAGCAGAATGAGGAGCAGTATCAGCAGCAGCATGAGGATCAGTATCAGTAGCAGCATGAGGAGCAGTATGAGAGGCAGCATGAGGCGTTGAATTAGCAACAGAACTTGGAACAGTATTTTCATCAGCAGCAGCATGAGGATCAGTATCAGCAGCAGCAGCAGCATGAGGAGCAGTAGCAGCAGCAGCATGAGGAACAGTATCAGCAGCAGAATTAGCGGAAACATCAACAGCAGCACCAGCAGCAGCATGAGCAGCATTATCTGCAGCAGCATGAGGAGCAGTATCAGCAGCAGTATCAGCAGTAGAATGAGGAACAGTATCATCAGTAGAATGAGGAGCAGTATCAACAGCAGCAAGAGGAGCAGTAGCAGAAGCAGCATGAGGAACAGTATCAGCAGCTGAACCAGCAATAACAATAGGAAGAGTATCATCAGCTGCATCAGCAACATGATGAACAGTTCCAACAGCAGCACCAGGATCTCCCAAGGAGCTGTATCAGCAGCAGAATGAGGAGCAGTATCAGTAGCAGCATGAGGAGCAGTATGAGAGGCAGCATGAGGCGTTGAATTAGCAATAGAACTTGGAACAGTATTTTCATCAGCAGCAGCATGAGGATCAGTATCAGCAGCAGCAGCAGCATGAGGAGCAATGTCAGCAGCAGCATGAGGAGCAGTACCAGCAGCAGCAAGAGGAGCAGTATCAGTAGCAGCATGAGGATCACTATCAGCAGCGGCAGCAGCAGCAACAACAGGAACAGTATAGTCAGCAGCCCCAGAAGAAACCTGAGGAGCAGCGTCAGCAGAAGAATGAGGAACAGTATGAGAAGCAGTGTCAGCAGCAGCATGAGGAGCATTAACAGAAGCAGCATGAGGACCAGTATCATCAGCAGCATGAGGAGCAATTTAAGTAGCAGCACCAACAGCAGCATGAGGAGAACTATCAGCAGCAGCATGAGCACCAGTATCTACAGCAGAATGAGGAGCAATATCATCAGCAGAATGAGGTGCAGTAGCAGCAGCAGCATGAGGAAATGCATCAGCAGTATCATAAGCATCAGTATCAGCAGCAATTTGGGATCAGTAGCAGCAGCAGCATGAGGAGCAGCATCAGCAGCAGCATGAGGATTAATATCAGTAGCAGTTTGAAGGAAATCATTTAGCAGCAGCCTAAGGAGCTGTAGCAGCAGCAGCATGAGCAGCAATATTAAGAGCAGCAAAAGCAGCAGCATGAGGAGCAGTAGCAGCAGCAGCATGAGGATCATTATCAGCAGCAGAATGAGGATCAGTGTCGGCAGCAGCATGAGGAGCAATATCAGCAGCAGCATGACAAACAGTATCAGCAGGACCAGCAGCATGAGGTGCAGTTTAAGCAGCAGTAACAGCAGCAGAATGAGGAGCAGTGGCAGCAGCAGCATGAGGAGCAATATCAGCAGCAGCATGACAAAAATATCAGCAGCATGAGCCTCAGCATCAGCAGCAGTAACAGCAGCAGAATGAGAAGCAGTATCAGCAGCAACAACAGTAGCAATATCAGCAGCAGCATGACAAATAGTATCAGCAGCATGAGGTGCAGTTTAAGCAGCAGTAACAGCAGCAGAATGAGAAGCAGTATCAGCAGCAGTATCAGTAGCAGTATGAGGTGCATTATCAGCAGCAGCATGAGGAGCAACAGCAGCAGCAGCACGAGGAGCAGCATAAGCATCAGCACCAGCAGCAGCATGAGGAGCAGTATCAGCAGCATCATGAGGTGCATTACCAGCAGCAGCCAAACCAGCAGCATGAGGAGCAGCAGCAGCAGCAGCATGAGGAGCAGTATCAGCTGCAGTATGAGGATCCGTGTCAGCAGCAGCATGAGGAACAGTATCAGCAGAAGAATTAACGGAAACATCAACAGCAGCACCAGCAGCATGAGGAGCATTATCTGCCGCAGCATGAGGAGCAGTATCAGCAGCAGCATCAGAAGTAGAATGAGGAACAGTATCAGCAGTAGAATGAGGATCAGTATCAACAGCAGCAAGAGGAGCAGTAACAGAAGCAGCATGAGAAACAGTATCAGCAGCTGCATCAGCAATAAAAATAGGAAGAGTATCAGCAGCTGCATCAGCAGCATGATGAACAGTCCCAACAGCAGCACCAGGAGCTCTCAAGGAGCTGTATCAGCAGCAGAATGAGGAGCGGTATCAGCAGCAGCATGAGGATCAGTATCAGTAGCAGCATGAGGAGCAGTATAAGAGGCAGCATGAGGCGTTGAATTAGAAACAGCACTTGGAGCAGTATTATCATCAGCAGCAGCATGAGGAGCAGTACCAGCAGCAGCAAGAGGAGCAGTATCAGTAGCAGCATGAGGATCACTATCAGCAGCAGCAGCAACAACAGGAACAGTATAGTCAGCAGCCCCAGAAGAAAACTGAGGAGCAGTGTCAGCAGAAGAATGAGGAACAGTATGAGAAGCAGTATCAGCAGCAGCATGAGGAGCAATAACAGAAGCAGCATGAGGACCAGTATCATCAGCAGCATGAGGAGCAATTTAAGTAGCAGCACCAACAGCAGCATGAGGAGCACTATCAGCAGCAGCATGAGCACCAGTATCTACAGCAGAATGAGGAGCAATATCATCAGCAGAATGAGGTGAAGTAGCAGCAGCAGCATGAGGAAATGCATCGGCAGTAGCATGAGCATCAGTATCAGCATCAATTTAGGATCAGTAGCAGCAGCAGCATGAGGAGCAGTATCAGCAGCAGCATGAGGAGCAATATCAGCAGCAGCAAAAGCAGCAGCATGAGGAGCAGCAGCAGCAGACCCACGAGGAGCAGCATAAGCATCAGCACCAGCAGCAGCATGAGGAGCAGTATCAGCAGCAGCATGAGGATTAGTATCAGTAGCAGCATGAAGGAAATCATCAGAGCAGCCTAAGGAGCTGTATCAGCAGCAATAACAGAAGTAGAACGAGGAACCGTATCAGCAGTAGAATGAGGAGCAGTATCAACTGCAGAGCGAGGAACAGTATCAGCAGCAGCATAAGCAGCAGAATGAGAAGCAGTATCAGCAGCAGCAAGAGGAGCAGTAACAGAAGCAGCATGAGGAACAGTATCAGCAGCTTCACCAGCAATAACAATAGGAAGAGTATTAGCAGCTGCATCAGTAGCATGATGAACAGTTCCAACAGCAGCACCAGGAGCTCCCAAGGAGCTGTATCAGCAGCAGAATGAGGATCAGTGTCAGCAGCAGCATGAGAATCAGTATCAGTAGCAGCATGAGGAGCAGTATCAGCAGCAGAATGAGGAACAGTGTCAGCAGAAGCATGAGGGTCAATATCAGCAGCAGCATGACAAACAGTATCAGCCGCACTAGCAGCATGAAGTGCAGTTTAAGCAACAGTAACAGCAGCAGAATGAGAAGCAGTATTAGCAGCAGCATGAGGAGCAATATCAGCAGCAGCAAAAGAAGCAGCATGAGGAGCAGTGGCAGCAGCAGCATGAGGAGCAATATCGGCAGCAGCATGACACACAGTATCAGCAGCATCAGCAGCATGAGGTGCAGTATCAGCAGCGGTAACAGCAGCAGAATGAGAAGCAGTATCAGCAGCAATTTGAGCAGTAGAATGAGAAGCAGTATCAGCAGCAGTATCAGTAGCAGTATGAGGTGCATTATCAGCATCAGCATGAGGAGCAACAGCAGCAGCAGCACGAGGAGCAGCATAAGCATCAGCACCAGCAGCAGCATGAGGAGCAGTATCAGCAGCATCATGAGGTGCATTACCAACAGCAGCCAAACCAGCAGCATGAGGATCAGCAGCAGCAGCATGAGGAGCAGTATCAGCTGCAGTATGAGGATCCATGTCAGCAGCAGCATGAGGAACAGTATCAGCAGTAGAATTCGCGGAAACATCAACAGCAGCACCAGCAGCATGAGGAGCATTATCTGCCGCAGCATGAGGAGCAGTATCAGCAGCAGCATCAGAAGTAGAATGAGGAACAGTATCAGCAGTAGAATGAGGAGCAGTATCAACAGCAGCAAGAGGAGCAGTAACAGAAGCAGCATGAGGAACAGTATCAGCAGCTGCAGCAGCAATAACAATAGGAAGGGTATCAGCAGCTGCATCAGCAGCATGATTAACAGTTCCAACAGCAGCACCAGGAGCTCTCAAGAAGGTGTATCAGCAGCAGAATGAGGAGCGGTATCAGCAGCAGCATGAGGATCAGTATCAGTAGCAGCATGAGGAGCAGTATAAGAGGCAGCATGAGGCGTTGAATTAGAAACAGCACTTGGAGCAGTATTATCATCAGCAGCAGCATGAGGAGCAGTACCAGCAGCAGCAAGAGGAGCAGTATCAGTAGCAGCATGAGGATCACTATCAGCAGCAGCAGCAACAACAGGAACAGTATAGTCAGCAGCCCCAGAAGAAAACTGAGGAGCAGTGTCAGCAGAAGAATGAGGAACAGTATGAGAAGCAGTATCAGCAGCAGCATGAGGAGCAATAACAGAAGCAGCATAAGGACCAGTATCATCAGCAGCATGAGGAGCAATTTAAGTAGCAGCACCAACAGCAGCATGAGGAGCACTATCAGCAGCAGCATGAGCACCAGTATCTACAGCAGAATGAGGATCAATATCATCAGCAGAATGAGGTGAAGTAGCAGCAGCAGCATGAGGAAATGCATCGGCAGTAGCATGAGGATCAGTATCAGCATCAATTTAGGATCAGTAGCAGCAGCAGCATGAGGAGCAGTATCAGCAGCAGCATGAGGAGCAATATCAGCAGCAGCAAAAGCAGCAGCATGAGGAGCAGCAGCAGCAGCCCCACGAGGAGCAGCATAAGCATCAGCACAAGCAGCAGCATGAGGAGAAGTATCAGCAGCAGCATGAGGATTAGTATCAGTAGCAGCATGAAGGAAATCATCAGAGCAGCCTAAGGAGCTGTATCAGCAGCAATAACAGAAGTAGAACGAGGAACCGTATCAGCAGTAGAATGAGGAGCAGTATCAACTGCAGAGCGAGGAACAGTATCAGCAGCAGCATAGGCAGCAGAATGAGAAGCAGTATCAGCAGCAGCAAGAGGAGCAGTAACAGAAGCAGCATGAGGAACAGTATCAGCAGCTTCACCAGCAATAACAATAGGAAGAGTATTAGCAGCTGCATCAGCAGCATGATGAACAGTTCCAACAGCAGCACCAGGAGCTCCCAAGGAGCTGTATCAGCAGCAGAATGAGGATCAGTGTCAGCAGCAGCATGAGAATCAGTATCAGTAGCAGCATGTGGAGCAGTATCAGCAGCAGAATGAGGAACAGTGTCAGCAGAAGCATGAGGACCAATATCAGCAGCAGCATGACAAACAGTATCAGCCGCACTAGCAGCATGAATTGCAGTTTAAGCAACAGTAACAGCAGCAGAATGAGAAGCAGTATTAGCAGCAGCATGAGGAGCAATATCAGCAGCAGCAAAAGCAGCAGCATGAGGAGCAGTGGCAGCAGCAGCATGAGGAGCAATATCAGCAGCAGCATGACACACAGTATCAGCAGCATCAGCAGCATGAGGTGCAGTATCAGCTGCGGTAACAGCTGCAGAATGAGAAGCAGTATCAGCAGCAGTATGAGCAGTAGAATGAGAAGCAGTATCAGCAGCAGTATCAGTAGCAGTATGAGGTGCATTATCAGCATCAGCATGAGGAGCAACAGCAGCAGCAGCACGAGGAGCAGCATAAGCATCAGCACCAGCAGCAGCATGAGGAGCAGTATCAGCAGCATCATGAGGTGCATTACCAGCAGCAGCCAAACCAGCAGCATGAGGAGCAGCAGCAGCAGCATGAGGAGCAGTATCAGCTGCAGTATGAGGATCCATGTCAGCAGCAGCATGAGGAACAGTATCAGCAGTAGAATTCGCGGAAACATCAACAGCAGCACCAGCAGCATGAGGAGCATTATCTGCCGCAGCATGAGGAGCAGTATCAGCAGCAGCATCAGAAGTAGAATGAGGAACAGTATCAGCAGTAGAATGAGGAGCAGTATCAACAGCAGTAAGAGGAGCAGTAACAGAAGCAGCATGAGGAACAGTATCAGCGGCTGCACCAGCAATAACAATAGGAAGGGTATCAGCAGCTGCATCAGCAGCATGATTAACAGTTCCAACAGCAGCACCAGGAGCTCTCAAGGAGGTGTATCAGCAGCAGAATGAGGAGCGGTATCAGCAGCAGCATGAGGAGCAGTATCAGTAGCAGCATGAGGAGCAGTATAAGAGGCAGCATGAGGCGTTGAATTAGAAACAGCACTTGGAGCAGTATTATCATCAGCAGCAGCATGAGGAGCAGTATCAGCAGCAGCAAGAGGAGCAGTATCAGTAGCAGCATGAGGATCACTGTCAGCAGCAGCAGCAACAACAGGAACAGTATAGTCAGCAGCCCCAGAAGAAAACTGAGGAGCAGTGTCAGCAGAAGAATGAGGAACAGTATGAGAAGCAGTATCAGCAGCAGCATGAGGAGCAATAACAGAGCAGCATGAGGAGCAATTTAAGTAGCAGCACCAACAGCAGCATGAGGAGTACTATCAGCAGCAGCATAAGCAGCAGTATCTACAGCAGAATGAGGAGCAATATCATCAGCAGAATGAGGGGCAGTAGCAGCAGCAGCATGAGGAAATGCATCAGCAGTAGCATGAGCATCAGTATCAGCATCAATTTAGGATCAGTAGCAGCAGCAGCATGAGGAGCAGTATCAGCAGCAGCATGAGGAGCAATATCAGCGGCAGCAAAAGCAGCAGCATGAGGAGCAGCAGCAGCAGCAGCACGAGGAGCAGCATAAGCATCAGCACCAGCAGCAGCATGAGGAGAAGTATCAGCAGCAGCATGAGGATTAGTATCAGTAGCAGCATGAAGGAAATCATCAGGGCAGCCTAAGGAGCTGTATCAGCAGCAATAACAGAAGTAGAACGAGAAACCGTATCAGCAGTAGAATGAGGAGCAGTATCAACAGCAGAGCGAGGAACAGTATCAGCAGCAGTATAAGCAGCGGAATGAGAAGCAGTATCAGCAGCAGCAAGAGGAGCAGTAACAGAAGCAGCATGAGGAACAGTATCAGCAGCTTCACCAGCAATAACAATAGGAAGAGTATTAGCAGCTGCATCAGCAGCATGATGAACATTCCAACAGCAGCACCAGGAGCTCCCACGGAGCTGTATCAGCAGCTGAATGAGGATCAGTGTCAGCAGCAGCATGAGAATCAGTATCAGTAGCAGCATGAGGAGCAGTATCAGCAGCAGAATGAGGAACAGTGTCAGCAGAAGCATGAGGACCAATATCAGCAGCAGCATGACAAACAGTATCAGCCGCACTAGCAGCATGAGATGCAGTTTAAGCAGCAGTAACAGCAGCAGAATGAGAAGCAGTATTAGCAGCAGCATGAAGAGCAATATCAACAGCAGCAAAAGCAACAGAATGAGGAGCAGTGGCAGCAGCAGCATGAGGAGCAATATCGGCAGCAGCATGACAAACAGTATCAGCAGCATCAGCAGCATGAGGTGCAGTATCAGCAGTGGTAACAGTAGCAGAATGAGAAGCAGTATCAGCAGCAGTATCAGTAGCAGTATGAGGTGCATTATCAGCAGCAGCATGAGGAGCAACAGCAGCAGCAGCACGAGGAGCAGCATAAGTATCAGCACCAGCAGCAGCATTAGGAGCAGTATCAGCAGCATCATGAGGTGCATTACCAGCAGCAGCCAAACCAGCAGCATGAGGAGCAGCAGCAGCAGCAGCATGAGGAGCAGTATCAGCTGCAGTATGATTATCCGTGTCAGCAGCAGCATTAGGAACAGTATCAGCAGAAGAATTAACGGAAACATCAACAGCAGCACCAGCAGCATGAGGAGCATTATCTGCCGCAGCATGAGGAGCAGTATCAGCAGCAGCATCAGAAGTAGAATGAGGAACAGTATCAGCAGTAGAATGAGGAGCAGTATCAACAGCAGCAAAAGGAGCAGTAACAGAAGCAGCATGAGGAACAGTATCAGCAGCTGCACCAGCAATAAAAATAGGAAGAGTATCAGCAGCTGCATCAGCAGCATGATGAACAGTTCCAACAGCAGCACCAGGAGCTCTCAAGGAGCTGTATCAGCAGCAGAATGAGGAGCGGTATCAGCAGCAGCATGAGGATCAGTATCAGTAGCAGCATGAGGAGCAGTATAAGAGGCAGCATGAGGCGTTGAATTAGAAACAGCACTTGGAGCAGTATTATTATCAGCAGCAGCATGAGGAGCAGTACCAGCAGCAGCAAGAGGAGCAGTATCAGTAGCAGCATGAGGATCACTATCAGCAGCAGCAGCAACAACCGGAACATTATAGTCAGCAGCCCCAGAAGAAAACTGAGGAGCAGTGTCAGCAGAAGAATGAGGAACAGTATGAGAAGCAGTATCAGCAGCAGCATGAGGAGCAATAACAGAAGCAGCATGAGGACCAGTATCATCAGCAGCATGAGGAGCAATTTAAGTAGCAGCACAAGCAGCAGCATGAGGAGAAGTATCAGCAGCAGCATGAGGATTAGTATCAGTAGCAGCATGAAGGAAATCATCAGAGCAGCCTAAGGAGCTGTATCAGCAGCAATAACAGAAGTAGAACGAGGAACCGTATCAGCAGTAGAATGAGGAGCAGTATCAACTGCAGAGCGAGGAACAGTATCAGCAGCAGCATAAGCAGCAGAATGAGAAGCAGTATCAGCAGCAGCAAGAGGAGCAGTAACAGAAGCAGCATGAGGAACAGTATCAGCAGCTTCACCAGCAATAACAATAGGAAGAGTATTAGCAGCTGCATCAGCAGCATGATGAACAGTTCCAACAGCAGCACCAGGAGCTCCCAAGGAGCTGTATCAGCAGCAGAATGAGGATCAGTGTCAGCAGCAGCATGAGAATCAGTATCAGTAGCAGCATGTGGAGCAGTATCAGCAGCAGAATGAGGAACAGTGTCAGCAGAAGCATGAGGACCAATATCAGCAGCAGCATGACAAACAGTATCAGCCGCACTAGCAGCATGAATTGCAGTTTAAGCAACAGTAACAGCAGCAGAATGAGAAGCAGTATTAGCAGCAGCATGAGGAGCAATATCAGCAGCAGCAAAAGCAGCAGCATGAGGAGCAGTGGCAGCAGCAGCATGAGGAGCAATATCAGCAGCAGCACGACACACAGTATCAGCAGCATCAGCAGCATGAGGTGCAGTATCAGCTGCGGTAACAGCTGCAGAATGAGAAGCAGTATCAGCAGCAGTATGAGCAGTAGAATGAGAAGCAGTATCAGCAGCAGTATCAGTAGCAGTATGAGGTGCATTATCAGCATCAGCATGAGGAGCAACAGCAGCAGCAGCACGAGGAGCAGCATAAGCATCAGCACCAGCAGCAGCATGAGGAGCAGTATCAGCAGCATCATGAGGTGCATTACCAGCAGCAGCCAAACCAGCAGCATGAGGAGCAGCAGCAGCAGCATGAGGAGCAGTATCAGCTGCAGTATGAGGATCCATGTCAGCAGCAGCATGAGGAACAGTATCAGCAGTAGAATTCGCGGAAACATCAACAGCAGCACCAGCAGCATGAGGAGCATTATCTGCCGCAGCATGAGGAGCAGTATCAGCAGCAGCATCAGAAGTAGAATGAGGAACAGTATCAGCAGTAGAATGAGGAGCAGTATCAACAGCAGTAAGAGGAGCAGTAACAAAAGCAGCATGAGGAACAGTATCAGCGGCTGCACCAGCAATAACAATAGGAAGGGTATCAGCAGCTGCATCAGCAGCATGATTAACAGTTCCAACAGCAGCACCAGGAGCTCTCAAGGAGGTGTATCAGCAGCAGAATGAGGAGCGGTATCAGCAGCAGCATGAGGAGCAGTATCAGTAGCAGCATGAGGAGCAGTATAAGAGGCAGCATGAGGCGTTGAATTAGAAACAGCACTTGGAGCAGTATTATCATCAGCAGCAGCATGAGGAGCAGTATCAGCAGCAGCAAGAGGAGCAGTATCAGTAGCAGCATGAGGATCACTGTCAGCAGCAGCAGCAACAACAGGAACAGTATAGTCAGCAGCCCCAGAAGAAAACTGAGGAGCAGTGTCAGCAGAAGAATGAGGAACAGTATGAGAAGCAGTATCAGCAGCAGCATGAGGAGCAATAACAGAGCAGCATGAGGAGCAATTTAAGTAGCAGCACCAACAGCAGCATGAGGAGTACTATCAGCAGCAGCATAAGCAGCAGTATCTACAGCAGAATGAGGAGCAATATCATCAGCAGAATGAGGGGCAGTAGCAGCAGCAGCATGAGGAAATGCATCAGCAGTAGCATGAGCATCAGTATCAGCATCAATTTAGGATCAGTAGCAGCAGCAGCATGAGGAGCAGTATCAGCAGCAGCATGAGGAGCAATATCAGCGGCAGCAAAAGCAGCAGCATGAGGAGCAGCAGCAGCAGCAGCACGAGGAGCAGCATAAGCATCAGCACCAGCAGCAGCATGAGGAGAAGTATCAGCAGCAGCATGAGGATTAGTATCAGTAGCAGCATGAAGGAAATCATCAGGGCAGCCTAAGGAGCTGTATCAGCAGCAATAACAGAAGTAGAACGAGGAACCGTATCAGCAGTAGAATGAGGAGCAGTATCAACAGCAGAGCGAGGAACAGTATCAGCAGCAGTATAAGCAGCGGAATGAGAAGCAGTATCAGCAGCAGCAAGAGGAGCAGTAACAGAAGCAGCATGAGGAACAGTATCAGCAGCTTCACCAGCAATAACAATAGGAAGAGTATTAGCAGCTGCATCAGCAGCATGATGAACATTCCAACAGCAGCACCAGGAGCTCCCAAGGAGCTGTATCAGCAGCTGAATGAGGATCAGTGTCAGCAGCAGCATGAGAATCAGTATCAGTAGCAGCATGAGGAGCAGTATCAGCAGCAGAATGAGGAACAGTGTCAGCAGAAGCATGAGGACCAATATCAGCAGCAGCATGACAAACAGTATCAGCCGCACTAGCAGCATGAGATGCAGTTTAAGCAGCAGTAACAGCAGCAGAATGAGAAGCAGTATTAGCAGCAGCATGAAGAGCAATATCAACAGCAGCAAAAGCAGCAGAATGAGGAGCAGTGGCAGCAGCAGCATGAGGAGCAATATCGGCAGCAGCATGACAAACAGTATCAGCAGCATCAGCAGCATGAGGTGCAGTATCAGCAGCGGTAACAGCAGCAGAATGAGAAGCAGTATCAGCAGCAGTATGAGCAGTAGAATGAGAAGCAGTATCAGCAGCAGCATGAGGAGCAACAGCAGCAGCAGCACGAGGAGCAGCATAAGTATCAGCACCAGCAGCAGCATTAGGAGCAGTATCAGCAGCATCATGAGGTGCATTACCAGCAGCAGCCAAACCAGCAGCATGAGGAGCAGCAGCAGCAGCAGCATGAGGAGCAGTATCAGCTGCAGTATGATTATCCGTGTCAGCAGCAGCATTAGGAACAGTATCAGCAGAAGAATTAACAGAAACATCAACAGCAGCACAAGCAGCATGAGGAGCATTATCTGCCGCAGCATGAGGAGCAGTATCAGCAGCAGCATCAGAAGTAGAATGAGGAACAGTATCAGCAGTAGAATGAGGAGCAGTATCAACAGCAGCAAGAGGAGCAGTAACAGAAGCAGCATGAGGAACAGTATCAGCAGCTGCACCAGCAATAAAAATAGGAAGAGTATCAGCAGCAGCATCAGCAGCATGATGAACAGTTCCAACAGCAGCACCAGGAGCTCTCAAGGAGCAGTATCAGCAGCATCATGAGGTGCATTACCAGCAGCAGCCAAACCAGCAGCATGAGGAGCAGCAGCAGCAGCATGAGGAGCAGTATCAGCTGCAGTATGAGGATACATGTCAGCAGCAGCATGAGGAACACTATCAGCAGAAGAATTCGCGGAAACATCAACAGCAGCACCGGCAGCATGAGGAGCATTATCTGCCGCAGCATGAGGAGCAGTATCAGCAGCAGCATCAGAAGTAGAATGAGGAACAGTATCAGCAGTAGAATGAGGAGCAGTATTAACAGCAGGAAGAGGAGCAGTAACAGAAGCAGCATAAGGAACAGTATCAGCAGCTGCACCAGCAATAACAATAGGAAGGGTATCAGCAGCTGCATCAGCAGCATGATTAGCAGTTCCAACAGCAGCACCAGGAGCTCTCAAGGAGGTGTATCAGCAGCAGCATGAGGATCAGTATCAGTAGCAGCATGAGGAGCAGTATAAGAGGCAGCATGAGGCGTTGAATTAGAAACAGCACTTGGAGCAGTATTATCATCAGCAGCAGCATGAGGAGCAGTATCAGCAGCAGCAGCAGCATGAGGAGCAGTCTTACCAGCAGCATGAGGAGCAGTACCAGCAGCAGCAAGAGGAGCAGTATCAGTAGCAGCATGAGGATCACTGTCAGCAGCAGCAGCAACAACAGGAACAGTATAGTCAGCAGCCCCAGAAGAAAACTGAGGAGCAGTGTCAGCAGAAGAATGAGGAACAGTATGAGAAGCAGTAACAGCAGCAGCATGAGGAGCAATAACAGAGCAGCATGAGGAGCAATTTAAGTAGCAGCACCAACAGCAGCATGAGGAGTACTATCTGCAGCAGCATAAGCAGCAGTATCTACAGCAGAATGAGGAGCAATATCATCAGCAGAATGAGGGGCAGTAGCAGCAGCAGCATGAGGAAATGCATCAGCAGTAGCATGAGCATCAGTATCAGCATCAATTTAGGATCAGTAGCAGCAGCAGCATGAGGAGCAGTATCAGCAGCAGCATGAGGAGCAATATCAGCGGCAGCAAAAGCAGCAGCATGAGGAGCAGCAGCAGCACGAGGAGCAGCATAAGCATCAGCACCAGCAGCAGCATGAGGAGAAGTATCAGCAGCAGCATGAGGATTAGTATCAGTAGCAGCATGAAGGAAATCATCAGAGCAGCCTAAGGAGCTGTATCAGCAGCAATAACAGAAGTAGAACGAGGAACCGTATCAGCAGTAGAATGAGGAGCAGTATCAACAGCAGAGAGAGGAACAGTATCAGCAGCAGTATAAGCAGCGGAATGAGAAGCAGTATCAGCAGCAGCAAGAGGAGCAGTAACAGAAGCAGCATGAGGAACAGTATCAGCAGCTTCACCAGCAATAACAATAGGAAGAGTATTAGCAGCTGCATCAGCAGCATGATGAACATTCCAACAGCAGCACCAGGAGCTCCCAAGGAGCTGTATCAGCAGCAGAATGAGGATCAGTGTCAGCAGCAGCATGAGAATCAGTATCAGTAGCAGCATGTGGAGCAGTATCAGCAGCAGAATGAGGAACAGTGTCAGCAGAAGCATGAGGACCAATATCAGCAGCAGCATGACAAACAGTATCAGCCGCACTAGCAGCATGAGATGCAGTTTAAGCAACAGCAACAGCAGTAGAATGAGAAGCAGTATTAGCAGCAGCATGAGGAGCATTATCAGCAGCAAAAAAAGCAGCAGCATGAGGAGCAGTGGCAGCAGCAGCATGAGGAGCAATATCGGCAGCAGCATGACACACAGTATCAGCAGAATCAGCAGCATGAGGTGCAGTATCAGCAGCGGTAACAGCAGCAGAATGAGAAGCAGTATCAGCAGCAGTATGAGCAGTAGAATGAGAAGCAGTATCAGCAGCAGCATGTGGAGCAACAGCAGCAGCAGCACGAGGAGCAGCATAAGCATCAGCACCAGCAGCAGCATGAGGAGCAGTGTCAGCAGCATCATGAGGTGCATTACCAGCAGCAGCCAAACCAGCAGCATGAGGAGCAGCAGCAGCAGCATGAGGAGCAGTATCAGCTGCAGTATGAGGATCCATGTCAGCAGCAGCATGAGGAACAGTATCAGCAGAAGAATTCGCGGAAACATCAACAGCAGCACCAGCAGCATGAGGAGCATTATCTGCCGCAGCATGAGGAGCACTATCAGCAGCATCATCAGAAGTAGAATGAGGAACAGTATCAGCAGTAGAATGAGGAGCAGTATCAACAGCAGCAAGAGGAGCAGTAACAGAAGCAGCATGAGGAACAGTATCAGCAGCTGCAGCAGCAATAACAATAGGAAGGGTATCAGCAGCTGCATCAGCAGCATGATTAACAGTTCCAACAGCAGCACCAGGAGCTCTCAAGGAGGTGTATCAGCAGCAGAATGAGGAGCGGTATCAGCAGCAGCATGAGGATCAGTATCAGTAGCAGCATGAGGAGCAGTATAAGAGGTAGCATGAGGCATTGAATTAGAAACAGCACTTGGAGCAGTATTATCATCAGCAGCAGCATGAGGAGCAGTATCAGCAGCAGCAGCAGCATGAGGAGCAGTGTCACCAGAAGCATGAGGAGCAGTACCAGCAGCAGCAAGAGGAGCAGTATCAGTAGCAGCATGAGGATCACTGTCAGCAGCAGCAGCAACAACAGGAACAGTATAGTCAGCAGCCCCAGAAGAAAACTGAGGAGCAGTGTCAGCAGAAGAATGAGGAACAGTATGAGAAGCAGTATCAGCAGCAGCATGAGGAGCAAAAACAGAGCAGCATGAGGAGCACTATCAGCAGCAGCATAAGCAGCAGTATCTACAGCAGAATGAGGAGCAATATCATCAGCAGAATGAGGCGCAGTAGCAGCAGCAGAATGAAGAAATGCATCAGCAGTAGCATGAGCATCAGTATCAGCATCAATTTAGGATCAGTAGCAGCAGCAGCATGAGGAGCAGTATCAGCAGCAGCATGAGGAGCAATATCAGCGGCAGCAAAAGCAGCAGCATGAGGAGCAGCAGCAGCAGCAGCAGCATGAGGAGCAGCATAAGCATCAGCACCAGCAGCAGCATGAGGAGAAGTATCAGCAGCTGCATGAGGATTAGTATCAGTAGCAGCATGAAGGAAATCATCAGCAACAGCCTAAGGAACTGTATCAGCAGCAGCATGAGCAGCAATATCAGCAGCAGCAAAAACAGCAGCATGAGGAGCAGTAGCAGCAGCAGCATGAGGATCAGTATCTGCAGCAGAATAAGGATCAGTGTCAGCGGCAGCATGAGGAGCAATATCAGCAGCAGCATGACAAACAGTATCAGCAGCACCAGCAGAATGAGGTGCAGCTCAAGCAGCAGTAAAAGCAGCAGAATGAGGAGCAGGGCAGCAGCAGCATGAGGAGCAATATCAGCAGCATCATGACAAACAGTATCAGCAGCATCAGCAGCATGAGGCACAGTATCAGCAGCAGTAACAGCAGCAGAATGAGAAGCAGTATCAGCAGCAATATCAGCAGCAGCATGAGGAGCAGCAGCAGCAGCAGCAGCACGAGGAGCAGCATAAGCATCAGCACCAGCAGCAGCATGAGGAGCAGTATCAGCAGCATCATGAGGTGCATTATCATCAGCAGCCAAACCAGCAGCATGAGGAGCAACAGCAGCAGCAGCAAGAGGAGCAGTATCAGCTGCAGAATGAGGATCAGGGTCAGCAGCAGCATGAGGAACAGTATCAGCAGCAGAATTAGCAGAAAAATCAACAGCAGCGCCAGCAGCAGCATGAGGAGCATTATCTGCAGCAGCATGTGGAGCTGTATCAGCAGCAGTAACAACTAGAATGAGGAACCGTATCAGCAGTAGAATGAGGAGCAGTATCAACAGCAGAGCGAGGAACAGTATCAGCAGCAGTATAAGAAGCGGAATGAGAAGCAGTATCAGCAGCAGCAAGAGGAGCAGTAACCGAAGCAGCATGAGGAACAGTATCAGCAGCTTCACCAGCAATAACAATGGGAAGAGTATCAGCAGCTGCATCAGCAGCACGATGCACAGTTCCAACAGCAGCACCAGGAGCTCCCAAGGAGCTGTATCAGCAGAAGAATGAGGATCAGTGTCAGCAGAAGCATGAGGAGCAATATCAGCAGCAGCATGACAAACAATATCAGCCACACTAGCAGCATGGGGTGCAGTTTAAGCAGCAGTAACAGCAGCAGAATGAGAAGCAGTATTAGCAGCAGCATGAGGAGCTACATCAGCAGCAGCAAAAGCAGCAGCATGAGGAGCAATATCGGCAGCAGCATGACAAACAGTATCAGCAGTAACAGCAGCAGAATGAGAAGAAGTATCAGCAGCAGCAGGATGAGAAGCAGTATCGGCAGCAATATCAGCAGCAGAATGAGGAGCAGTATGAGCAGCAGAATGAGAAGCAGTATCAGCAGCAGTATCAGTAGCAGTATGAGGTGCATTATCAGCAGCAGCATGAGGAGCAACAGCAGCAGCAGCACGAGGAGCAGCATAAGCATCAGCACCAGCAGCAGCATGAGGAGCAGTATCAGCAGCATCATGAGGTGCATTACCAGCAGCAGCCAAACCAGCAGCATGAGGAGCGGCAGCAGCAGCAGTATAAGGATCAGCTGCAGAATGAGGATCCGTGTCAGCAGCAGCATGAGGAACAGTATCAGCAGAAGAATTAGCGGAAACATCAACAGCAGTACCAGCAGCATGAGGAGCATTATCTGCCGCAGCATGAGGAGCAGTATCAGCAGCAGCATCAGAAGTAGAATGAGGAACAGTATCAGCAGTAGAATGAGGAGCAGTATCAACAGCAGCAAGAGGAGCAGTAACAGAAGCAGCATGAGGAACAGAATCAGCAGCTGCACCAGCAATAACAATAGGAAGAGTATCAGCAGCTGCATCAGCAGCATGATGAACAGTTCCAACAGCAGCACCAGGAGCTCTCAAGGAGCTGTATCAGCAGCAGAATAAGGAGCAGTATCAGCAGCAGCATGAGAATCAGTATCAGTAGCAGCATGAGGAGCAGTATAAGAGGCAGCATGAGGCGTTGAATTAGCAACAGAACTTGGAACAGTATTATCATCAGCAGCAGCATGAGGAGCAGTATCAGCAGCAGCAGCAGCATGAGGAGCAGTGTCAGCAGCAGCATGAGGAGCAGTACCAGCAGCAGCAAGAGGAGCAGTATCAGTAGCAGCATGAAGATCACTATCAGCAGCGGCAGCAGCAGCAACAACAGGAACAGTATAGTCAGCAGCCCCAGAAGAAACCTGAGGAGCAGTGTCAGCAGAAGAATGAGGATCAGTATGAGAAGCAATATAAGCAGCAATTTAAGTAGCAGCACCAACAGCAGCATGAGGAGCACTATCAGCAGCAGCATGAGCAGCAGTATCTACAGCAGAATGAGGAGCAATATCATCAGCAGAATGAGGGGCAGTAGCAGCAGCAGCATGAGGAAATGCATCAGCATTATCATAAGTATCAGCAGCAATTTGTGATCAGTAGCAGCAGCAGAATGAGGAAATGCATCAGCAGTAGCATGAGCATCAGTATCAGCAGCAATTTAGGATCAGTAGCAGCAGCAGCATGAGGAGCAGTATCAGCAGCAGCATAAGGAGCAATATCAGCAGCAGCAAAAGCAGCAGCATGAGGAGCAGCAGCAGCAGCAGCACGAGGAGCAGCATAAGCATCAGCACCAGCAGCAGCATGAGGAGCAGTATCAGCAGCAGCATCAGGAGCAATATTAGCAGCAGCAAAAACAGCAGCATGACAAACAGTATCAACAGCATCAGCCACATGAGGTGCAGTATCTGCAGCAGTAACAGCAGAAGGATGAGAAGGAGTATAAGCAGCAATATCAGCAGCAGTATGAGGAGCAGTGTCAGCAGCAGTAGCAGCAGCAGAATGAGGAACAGTGTCAGCAGAAGCATGAGGACCAATATCAGCAGCAGCATGACAAACAGTATCAGCCGCACTAGCAGCATGAATTGCAGTTTAAGCAACAGTAACAGCAGCAGAATGAGAAGCAGTATTAGCAGCAGCATGAGGAGCAATATCAGCAGCAGCAAAAGCAGCAGCATGAGGAGCAGTGGCAGCAGCAGCATGAGGAGCAATATCAGCAGCAGCATGACACAGTATCAGCAGCATCAGCAGCATGAGGTGCAGTATCAGCTGCGGTAACAGCAGCAGAATGAGAAGCAGTATCAGCAGCAGTATGAGCAGTAGAATGAGAAGCAGTATCAGCAGCAGTATCAGTAGCAGTATGAGGTGCATTATCAGCATCAGCATGAGGAGCAACAGCAGCAGCAGTACGAGGAGCAGCATAAGCATCAGCACCAGCAGCAGCATGAGGAGCAGTATCAGCAGCATCATGAGGTGCATTACCAGCAGCAGCCAAACCAGCAGCATGAGGAGCAGCAGCAGCAGCATGAGGAGCAGTATCAGCTGCAGTATGAGGATCCATGTCAGCAGCAGCATGAGGAACACTATCAGCAGAAGAATTCGCGGAAACATCAACAGCAGCACCAGCAGCATGAGGAGCATTATCTGCCGCAGCATGAGGAGCAGTATCAGCAGCAGCATCAGAAGTTGAATGAGGAACAGTATCAGCAGTAGAATCAGGAGCAGTATCAACAGCAGCAAGAGGAGCAGTAACAGAAGCAGCATGAGGAACAGTATCAGCGGCTGCACCAGCAATAACAATAGGAAGGGTATCAGCAGCTGCATCAGCAGCATGATTAACAGTTCCAACAGCAGCACCAGGAGCTCTCAAGGAGGTGTATCAGCAGCAGAATGAGGAGCGGTATCAGCAGCAGCATGAGGAGCAGTATCAGTAGCAGCATGAGGAGCAGTATAAGAGGCAGCATGAGGCGTTGAATTGGAAACAGCACTTGGAGCAGTATTATCATCAGCAGCAGCATGAGGAGCAGTATCAGCAGCAGCAAGAGGAGCAGTATCAGTAGCAGCATGAGGATCACTGTCAGCAGCAGCAGCAACAACAGGAACAGTATAGTCAGCAGCCCCAGAAGAAAACTGAGGAGCAGTGTCAGCAGAAGAATGAGGAACAGTATGAGAAGCAGTATCAGCAGCAGCATGAGGAGCAATAACAGAGCAGCATGAGGAGCAATTTAAGTAGCAGCACCAACAGCAGCATGAGGAGTACTATCAGCAGCAGCATAAGCAGCAGTATCTACAGCAGAATGAGGAGCAATATCATCAGCAGAATGAGGGGCAGTAGCAGCAGCAGCATGAGGAAATGCATCAGCAGTAGCATGAGCATCAGTATCAGCATCAATTTAGGATCAGTAGCAGCAGCAGCATGAGGAGCAGTATCAGCAGCAGCATGAGGAGCAATATCAGCGGCAGCAAAAGCAGCAGCATGAGGAGCAGCAGCAGCAGCAGCACGAGGAGCAGCATAAGCATCAGCACCAGCAGCAGCATGAGGAGAAGTATCAGCAGCAGCATGAGGATTAGTATCAGTAGCAGCATGAAGGAAATCATCAGAGCAGCCTAAGGAGCTGTATCAGCAGCAATAACAGAAGTAGAACGAGGAACCGTATCAGCAGTAGAATGAGGAGCAGTATCAACAGCAGAGCGAGGAACAGTATCAGCAGCAGTATAAGCAGCGGAATGAGAAGCAGTATCAGCAGCAGCAAGAGGAGCAGTAACAGAAGCAGCATGAGGAACAGTATCAGCAGCTTCACCAGCAATAACAATAGGAAGAGAGTCAGCAGCTGCATCAGCAGCATGATGAACATTCCAACAGCAGCAACAGGAGCTCCCAAGGAGCTGTATCAGCAGCTGAATGAGGATCAGTGTCAGCAGCAGCATGAGAATCAGTATCAGTAGCAGCATGAGGAGCAGTATCAGCAGCAGAATGAGGAACAGTGTCAGCAGAAGCATGAGGACCAATATCAGCAGCAGCATGACAAACAGTATCAGCCGCACTAGCAGCATGAGATGCAGTTTAAGCAGCAGTAACAGCAGCAGAATGAGAAGCAGTATTAGCAGCAGCATGAAGAGCAATATCAACAGCAGCAAAAGCAGCAGAATGAGGAGCAGTGGCAGCAGTAGCATGAGGAGCAATATCGGCAGCAGCATGACAAACAGTATCAGCAGCATCAGCAGCATGAGGTGCAGTATCAGCAGCGGTAACAGCAGCAGAATGAGAAGCAGTATCAGCAGCAGTATCAGTAGCAGTATGAGGTGCATTATCAGCAGCAGCATGAGGAGCAACAGCAGCAGCAGCACGAGGAGCAGCATAAGTATCAGCACCAGCAGCAGCATTAGGAGCAGTATCAGCAGCATCATGAGGTGCATTACCAGCAGCAGCCAAACCAGCAGCATGAGGAGCAGCAGCAGCAGCAGCATGAGGAGCAGTATCAGCTGCAGTATGATTATCCGTGTCAGCAGCAGCATTATGAACAGTATCAGCAGAAGAATTAACGGAAACATCAACAGCAGCACCAGCAGCATGAGGAGCATTATCTGCCGCAGCATGAGAAGCACTATCAGCAGCAGCATCAGAAGTAGAATGAGGAACAGTATCAGCAGTAGAATGAGGAGCAGTATCAACAGCAGCAAGAGGAGCAGTAACAGAAGCAGCATGAGGAACAGAATCAGCAGCTGCACCAGCAATAAAAATAGGAAGAGTATCAGCAGCTGCATCAGCAGCATGATGAACAGTTCCAACAGCAGCACCAGGAGCTCTCAAGGAGCTGTATCAGCAGCAGAATGAGGAGCGGTATCAGCAGCAGCATGAGGATCAGTATCAGTAGCAGCATGAGGAGCAGTATAAGAGGCAGCATGAGGCGTTGAATTAGAAACAGCACTTGGAGCAGTATTATTATCAGCAGCAGCATGAGGAGCAGTACCAGCAGCAGCAAGAGGAGCAGTATCAGTAGCAGCATGAGGATCACTATCAGCAGCAGCAGCAACAACCGGAACAGTATAGTCAGCAGCCCCAGAAGAAAACTGAGGAGCAGTGTCAGCAGAAGAATGAGGAACAGTATGAGAAGCAGTATCAGCAGCAGCATGAGGAGCAATAACAGAAGCAGCATGAGGACCAGTATCATCAGCAGCATGAGGAGCAATTTAAGTAGCAGCACCAACAGCAGCATGAGGAGCACTATCAGCAGCAGCATGAGCACCAGTATCTACAGCAGAATGAGGAGCAATATCATCAGCAGAATGAGGTGAAGAAGCAGCAGCAGCATGAGGAAATGCATCGGCAGTAGCATGAGCATCAGTATCAGCATCAATTTAGGATCAGTAGCAGCAGCAGCATGAGGAGCAGTATCAGCAGCAGCATGAGGAGCAATATCAGCAGCAGCAAAAGCAGCAGCATGAGGAGCAGCAGCAGCAGCCCCACGAGGAGCAGCATAAGCATCAGCACCAGCAGCAGCATGAGGAGCAGTATCAGCAGCAGCATGAGGATTAGTATCAGTAGCAGCATGAAGGAAATCATCAGAGCAGCCTAAGGAGCTGTATCAGCAGCAATAACAGAAGTAGAACGAGGAACCGTATCAGCAGTAGAATGAGGAGCAGTATCAACTGCAGAGCGAGGAACAGTAACAGCAGCAGCATAAGAAGCGGAATGAGAAGCAGTATCAGCAGCAGCAAGAGGAGCAGTAACAGAAGCAGCATGAGGAACAGTATCAGCAGCTTCACCAGCCATAACAATAGGAAGAGTATTAGCAGCTGCATCAGCAGCATGATGAACAGTTCCAACAGCAGCACCAGGAGCTCCCAAGGAGCTGTATCAGCAGCAGAATGAGGATCAGTGCCAGCAGCAGCATGGGAATCAGTATCAGTAGCAGCATGAGGAGCAGTATCAGCAGCAGAATGAGGAACAGTGTCAGCAGAAGCATGAGGACCAATATCAGCAGCAGCATGACAAACAGTATCAGCCGCACTAGCAACATGAAGTGCAGTTTAAGCAACAGTAACAGCAGCAGAATGAGAAGCAGTATTAGCAGCAGCATGAGGAGCAATATCAGCAGCAGCAAAAGCAGCAGCATGAGGAGCAGTATCAGTAGCAGCATGAGGAGCAGTATAAGAGGTAGCATGAGGCATTGAATTAGAAACAGCACTTGGAGCAGTATTATCATCAGCAGCAGCATGAGGAGCAGTATCAGCAGCAGCAGCAGCATGAGGAGCAGTGTCACCAGAAGCATGAGGAGCAGTACCAGCAGCAGCAAGAGGAGCAGTATCAGTAGCAGCATGAGGATCACTGTCAGCAGCAGCAGCAACAACAGGAACAGTATAGTCAACAGCCCCAGAAGAAAACTGAGGAGCAGTGTCAGCAGAAGAATGAGGAACAGTATGAGAAGCAGTATCAGCAGCAGCATGAGGAGCAAAAACAGAGCAGCATGAGGAGCACTATCAGCAGCAGCATAAGCAGCAGTATCTACAGCAGAATGAGGAGCAATATCATCAGCAGAATGAGGCGCAGTAGCAGCAGCAGAATGAAGAAATGCATCAGCAGTAGCATGAGCATCAGTATCAGCATCAATTTAGGATCAGTAGCAGCAGCAGCATGAGGAGCAGTATCAGCAGCAGCATGAGGAGCAATATCAGCGGCAGCAAAAGCAGCAGCATGAGGAGCAGCAGCAGCAGCAGCAGCATGAGGAGCAGCATAAGCATCAGCACCAGCAGCAGCATGAGGAGAAGTATCAGCAGCTGCATGAGGATTAGTATCAGTAGCAGCATGAAGGAAATCATCAGCAGCAGCCTAAGGAACTGTATCAGCAGCAGCATGAGCAGCAATATCAGCAGCAGCAAAAACAGCAGCATGAGGAGCAGCAGCAGCAGCAGCATGAGGATCAGTATCTGCAGCAGAATAAGGATCAGTGTCAGCGGCAGCATGAGGAGCAATATCAGCAGCAGCATGACAAACAGTATCAGCAGCACCAGCAGAATGAGGTGCAGCTCAAGCAGCAGTAAAAGCAGCAGAATGAGGAGCAGGGCAGCAGCAGCATGAGGAGCAATATCAGCAGCATCATGACAAACAGTATCAGCAGCATCAGCAGCATGAGGCACAGTATCAGCAGCAGTAACAGCAGCAGAATGAGAAGCAGTATCAGCAGCAATATCAGCAGCAGCATGAGGAGCAGCAGCAGCAGCAGCAGCACAAGGAGCAGCATAAGCATCAGCACCAGCAGCAGCATGAGGAGCAGTATCAGCAGCATCATGAGGTGCATTATCATCAGCAGCCAAACCAGCAGCATGAGGAGCCACAGCAGCAGTAGCATGAGGAGCAGTATCAGCTGCAGAATGAGGATCAGGGTCAGCAGCAGCATGAGGAACAGTATCAGCAGCAGAATTAGCAGAAAAATCAACAGCAGCGCCAGCAGCAGCATGAGGAGCATTATCTGCAGCAGCATGTGGAGCTGTATCAGCAGCAGTAACAACTAGAATGAGGAACCGTATCAGCAGTAGAATGAGGAGCAGTATCAACAGCAGAGCGAGGAACAGTATCAGCAGCAGTATAAGAAGCGGAATGAGAAGCAGTATCAGCAGCAGCAAGAGGAGCAGTAACAGAAGCAGCATGAGGAACAGTATCAGCAGCTTCACCAGCAATAACAATGGGAAGAGTATCAGCCGCTGCATCAGCAGCACGATGCACAGTTCCAACAGCAGCACCAGGAGCTCCCAAGGAGCTGTATCAGCAGAAGAATGAGGATCAGTGTCAGCAGAAGCATGAGGAGCAATATCAGCAGCAGCATGACAAACAATATCAGCCACACTAGCAGCATGGGGTGCAGTTTAAGCAGCAGTAACAGCAGCAGAATGAGAAGCAGTATTAGCAGCAGCATGAGGAGCAATATCAGCAGCAGCAAAAGCAGCAGCATGAGGAGCAGTGGCAGCAGCAGCATGAGGAGCAATATCGGCAGCAGCATGACAAACAGTATCAGCAGTAACAGCAGCAGAATGAGAAGAAGTATCAGCAGCAGCAGGATGAGAAGCAGTATCGGCAGCAATATCAGCAGCAGAATGAGGAGCAGTATGAGCAGCAGAATGAGAAGCAGTATCAGCAGCAGTATCAGTAGCAGTATGAGGTGCATTATCAGCAGCAGCATGAGGAGCAACAGCAGCAGCAGCACGAGGAGCAGCATAAGCATCAGCACCAGCAGAGGCATGAGGAGCAGTATCAGCAGCATCATGAGGTGCATTACCAGCAGCAGCCAAACCAGCAGCATGAGGAGCGGCAGCAGCAGCAGTATAAGGATCAGCTGCAGAATGAGGATCCGTGTCAGCAGCAGCATGAGGAACAGTATCAGCAGAAGAATTAGCGGAAACATCAACAGCAGTACCAGCAGCATGAGGAGCATTATCTGCCGCAGCATGAGGAGCAGTATCAGCAGCAGCATCAGAAGTAGAATGAGGAACAGTATCAGCAGTAGAATGAGGAGCAGTATCAACAGCAGCAAGAGGAGCAGTAACAGAAGCAGCATGAGGAACAGAATCAGCAGCTGCACCAGCAATAACAATAGGAAGAGTATCAGCAGCTGCATCAGCAGCATGATGAACAGTTCCAACAGCAGCACCAGGAGCTCTCAAGGAGCTGTATCAGCAGCAGAATAAGGAGCAGTATCAGCAGCAGCATGAGAATCAGTATCAGTAGCAGCATGAGGAGCAGTATAAGAGGCAGCATGAGGCGTTGAATTAGCAACAGAACTTGGAACAGTATTATCATCAGCAGCAGCATGAGGAGCAGTATCAGCAGCAGCAGCAGCATGAGGAGCAGTGTCAGCAGCAGCATGAGGAGCAGTACCAGCAGCAGCAAGAGGAGCAGTATCAGTAGCAGCATGAAGATCACTATCAGCAGCGGCAGCAGCAGCAACAACAGGAACAGTATAGTCAGCAGCCCCAGAAGAAACCTGAGGAGCAGTGTCAGCAGAAGAATGAGGATCAGTATGAGAAGCAATATAAGCAGCAATTTAAGTAGCAGCACCAACAGCAGCATGAGGAGCACTATCAGCAGCAGCATGAGCAGCAGTATCTACAGCAGAATGAGGAGCAATATCATCAGCAGAATGAGGGGCAGTAGCAGCAGCAGCATGAGGAAATGCATCAGCATTATCATAAGTATCAGCAGCAATTTGTGATCAGTAGCAGCAGCAGAATGAGGAAATGCATCAGCAGTAGCATGAGCATCAGTATCAGCAGCAATTTAGGATCAGTAGCAGCAGCAGCATGAGAAGCAGTATCAGCAGCAGCATAAGGAGCAATATCAGCAGCAGCAAAAGCAGCAGCATGAGGAGCAGCAGCAGCAGCAGCACGAGGAGCAGCATAAGCATCAGCACCAGCAGCAGCATGAGGAGCAGTATCAGCAGCAGCATCAGGATTAGTATCCGTAGCAGCATGAAGGAAATCATCAGCAGCAGCCTAAGGAGCTGTATCAGCAGCAGCATGAGGAGCAATATTAGCAGCAGCAAAAACAGCAGCATGACAAATAGTATCAACAGCATCAGCCACATGAGGTGCAGTATCTGCAGCAGTAACAGCGGAAGGATGAGAAGGAGTATAAGCAGCAATATCAGCAGCAGTATGAGGAGCAGTGTCAGCAGCAGTAGCAGCAGCAGAATGAGAAGCAGTATGAGCAGTAGAAAAAGAAGCAGTATCAGCAGCAGTATCAGTAGCAGTATGAGACGCATTATCAGCAGCAGCATGAGGAGCAGCAGCAGCATCACCACGAGGAGCAGCATAAGCATGAGCACCAGCAGCAGCATGAGGAGCAGTATCAGCAGCATCATGAGGTGCGTTATCATCAGCAGCCAAACCAGCAGCATGAGGAGCAGCAGCAGCAGCAGCATGAGGAGCAGTATCAGCTGCAGAATGAGGATCAGTGTCAGCAGCAGCATGAGGAACAGTATTAGCAGCAGAATTAGCAGAAAAATCAACAGCAGCAACAGCAGCAGCATGAGGAGCTGTATCAGCAGCAATAATAGAAGTAGAACGAGGAACCGTATCAGCAGTAGAATGAGGAGCAGTATCAACAGCAGAGAGAGGAACAGTATCAGCAGCAGTATAAGCAGCGGAATGAGAAGCCGTATCAGCAGCAGCAAGAGGAGCAGTGACAGAAGCAGCATGAGGAACAGTATCAGCACCTTCACCAGCAATAACAATAGGAAGAGTATCAGCAGCTGCATCAGCAGCATGATGAACAGTTCCAACAGCAGCACCAGGAGCTCCCAAGGAGCTGTATCAGCAGCAGAATGAGGATCAGTGTCAGCAGCAGCATCAGAATCAGTATCAGTAGCAGCATGAGGAGCAGAATCAGCAGCAGAATGAGGATCAGTGTCAGCAGAAGCATGAGGAGCAATATCAGCAGCAGCATGACAAACAGTATCAGCCGCACTAGCAGCATGAGATGCAGTTTAAGCAGCAGTAACAGCAGCAGAATGAGAAGCAGTATTAGCAGCAGCATGAAGAGCAATATCAACAGCAGCAAAAGCAGCAGAATGAGGAGCAGTGGCAGCAGCAGCATGAGCAGCAATATCGGCAGCAGCATGACAAACAGTATCAGCAGCATCAGCAGCATGAGGTGCAGTATCAGCAGTGGTAACAGCAGCAGAATGAGAAGCAGTATCAGCAGCAGTATCAGTAGCAGTATGAGGTGCATTATCAGCAGCAGCATGAGGAGTAATAACAGAGCAGCATGAGGAGCAATTTAAGTAGCAGCACCAACAGCAGCATGAGGAGTACAATCAGCAGCAGCATAAGCAGCAGTATCTACAGCAGAATGAGGAGCAATATCATCAGCAGAATGAGGGGCAGTAGCAGCAGCAGCATGAGGAAATGCATCAGTAGTATCATAAGTATCAGCAGCAATTTGTGATCAGTAGCAGCAGCAGAATGAGGAAATGCATCAGCAGTAGCATGAGCATCAGTATCAGCAGCAATTTAGGATCAGTAGCAGCAGCAGCATGAGGAGCAGTATCAGCAGCAGCATAAGGAGCAATATCAGCAGCAGCAAAAGCAGCAGCATGAGGAGCAGCAGCAGCAGCAGCACGAGGAGCAGCATAAGCATCAGCACCAGCAGCAGCATGAGGAGCAGTATCAGCAGCAGCATCAGGATTAGTATCCATTGCAGCATGAAGGACATCATCAGCAGCAGCCTAAGGAGCTGTATCAGCAGCAGCATGAGGAGCAATATTAGCAGCAGCAAAAACAGCAGCATGACAAACAGTATCAACAGCATCAGCCACATGAGGTGCAGTATCTGCAGCAGTAACAGCGGAAGGATGAGAAGGAGTATCAGCAGCAATATCAGCAGCAGTATGAGGAGCAGTGTCAGCAGCAGTAGCAGCAGCAGAATGAGGAGCAGTATGAGCAGTAGAAAAAGAAGCAGTATCAGCAGCAGTATCAGTAGCAGTATGAGACGCATTATCAGCAGCAGCATGAGGAGCAGCAGCAGCAGCACGACGAGGAGCAGCATAAGCATGAGCACCAGCAGCAGCATGAGGAGCAGTATCAGCAGCATCATGAGGTGCGTTATCATCAGCAGCCAAACCAGCAGCATGAGGAGCAGCAGCAGCAGCAGCATGAGGAGCAGTATCAGCTGCAGAATGAGGATCAGTGTCAGCTGCAGCATGAGGAACAGTACTAGCAGCAGAATTAGCAGAAAAATCAACAGCAGCAACAGCAGCAGCATGAGGAGCTGTATCAGCAGCAATAATAGAAGTAGAACGAGGAACCGTATCAGCAGTAGAATGAGGAGCAGTATCAACAGCAGAGAGAGGAACAGTATCAGCAGCAGTATAAGCAGCGGAATGAGAAGCAGTATCAGCAGCAGCAAGAGGAGCAGTGACAGAAGCAGCATGAGGAACAGTATCAGCAGCTTCAACAGCAATAACAATAGGAAGAGTATCAGCAGCTGCATCAGCAGCATGATGAACAGTTCCAACAGCAGCACCAGGAGCTCCCAAGGAGCTGTATCAGCAGCAGAATGAGGATCAGTGTCAGCAGCAGCATCAGAATCAGTATCTGTAGCAGCATGAGGAGCAGTATCAGCAGCAGAATGAGGATCAATGTCAGCAGAAGCATGAGGAGCAATATAAGCAGCAGCATGACAAACAGTATCAGCCACACTAGCAGCATGAGATGCAGTTTAAGCAGCAGTAACAGCAGCAGAATGAGAAGCAGTATTAGCAGCAGCATGAAGAGCAATATCAACAGCAGCAAAAGCAGCAGAATGAGGAGCAGTGGCAGCAGCAGCATGAGGAGCAATATCAGCAGCAGCATGACAAACAGTATCAGCAGCATCAGCAGCATGAGGTGCAGTATCAGCAGCGGTAACAGCAGCAGAATGAGAAGCAGTATCAGCAGCAGTATCAGTAGCAGTATGAGGTGCATTATCAGCAGCAGCATGAGGAGCAACAGCAGCAGCAGCACGAGGAGCAGCATAAGCATCAGCACCAGCAGCAGCATGAGGAGCAGTATCAGCAGCATCATGAGGTGCATTACCAGCAGCAGCCAAACCAGCAGCATGAGGAGCAGCAGCAGCAGCAGCATGAGGAGCAGTATCAGCTGCAGTATGAGGATCCGTGTCAGCAGCAGCATGAGGAACAGTATCAGCAGAAGAATTAACGGAAACATCAACAGCAGCACCAGCAGCATGAGGAGCATTATCTGCCGCAGCATGAGGAGCAGTATCAGCAGCAGCATCAGAAGTAGAATGAGGAACAGTATCAGCAGTAGAATGAGGAGCAGTATCAACAGCAGCAAGAGGAGCAGTAACAGAAGCAGCATGAGGAACAGTATCAGCAGCTGCACCAGCAATAAAAATAGGAAGAGTATCAGCAGCTGCATCAGCAGCATGATGAACAGTTCCAACAGCAGCACCAGGAGCTCTCAAGGAGCTGTATCAGCAGCAGAATGAGGAGCGGTATCAGCAGCAGCATGAGGATCAGTATCAGTAGCAGCATGAGGAGCAGTATAAGAGGCAGCATGAGGCGTTGAATTAGAAACAGCACTTGGAGCAGTATTATCATCAGCAGCAGCATGAGGAGCAGTACCAGCAGCAGCAAGAAGAGCAGTATCAGTAGCAGCATGAGGAGCAGTATAAGAGGCAGCATGAGGCGTTGAATTAGAAACAGCACTTGGAGCAGTATTATCATCAGCAGCAGCATGAGGAGCAGTATCAGCAGCAGCAGCAGCATGAGGAGCAGTGTCACCAGCAGCATGAGGAGCAGTACCAGCAGCAGCAAGAGGAGTAGTATCAGTAGCAGCATGAGGATCACTGTCAGCAGCAGCAGCAACAACAGGAACAGTATAGTCAGCAGCCCCAGAAGAAAACTGAGGAGCAGTGTCAGCAGAAAAATGAGGAACAGTATGAGAAGCAGTATCAGCAGCAGCATGAGGAGCAATAACAGAGCAGCATGAGGAGCAATTTAAGTAGCAGCACCAACAGCAGCTTGAGGAGTACTATCAGCAGCAGCATAAGCAGCAGTATCTACAGCAGAATGAGGAGCAATATCATCAGCAGAATGAGGAGCAGCAGCAGCAGCAGCACGAGGAGCAGCATAAGCATCAGCACCAGCAGCAGCATGAGGAGAAGTATCAGCAGCAGCATGAGGATTAGTATCAGAGCAGCCTAAGGAGCTGTATCAGCAGCAATAACAGGAGTAGAACGAGGAACCGTATCAGCAGTAGAATGAGGAGCAGTATCAACAGCAGAGCGAGGAACAGTATCAGCAGCAGTATAAGAAGCGGAATGAGAAGCAGTATCAGCAGCAGCAAGAGGAGCAGTAACAGAAGCAGCATGAGGAACAGTATCAGCAGCTTCACCAGCAATAACAATAGGAAGAGTATTAGCAGCTGCATCAGCAGCATGATGAACAGTTCCAACAGCAGCACCAGGAGCTCCCAAGGAGCTGTATCAGCAGCAGAATGAGGATCAGTGTCAGCAGCAGCATGAGAATCAGTATCAGTAGCAGCATGAGGAGCAGTATCAGCAGCAGAATGAGGAACAGTGTCAGCAGAAGCATGAGGACCAATATCAGCAGCAGCATGACAAACAGTATCAGCCGCACTAGCAGCATGAAGTGCAGTTTAAGCAGCAGTAACAGCAGCAGAATGAGAAGCAGTATTAGCAGCAGCATGAGGAGCAATATCAGCGGCAGCAAAAGCAGCAGCATGAGGAGCAGCAGCAGCAGCAGCACGAGGATAGGCATAACCATCAGCACCAGCAGCAGCATGAGGAGAAGTATCAGCTGCAGCATGAGGATTAGTATCAGTAGCAGCATGAAGGAAATCATCAGCAGCAGCCTAAGGAACTGTATCAGCAGCAGCATGAGCAGCAATATCAGCAGCAGCAAAAACAGCAGCATGAGGAGCAGTAGCAGCAGCAGCATGAGGATCAGTATCTGCAGCAGAATAAGGATCAGTGTCAGCAGCAGCATGAGGAGCAATATCAGCAGCAGCATGACAAACAGTATCAGCAGCACCAGCAGCATGAGGTGCAGCTCAAGCAGCAGTAAAAGCAGCAGAATGAGGAGCAGGGTAGCAGCAGCATGAGGAGCAATATCAGCAGCATCATGACAAACAGTATCAGCAGCATCAGCAGCATGAGGCACAGTATCAGCAGCAGTAACAGCAGCAGAATGAGAAGCAGTATCAGCAGCAGTATCAGTAGCAGTATGAGGCGCATTATCAGCAGCAGCATGAGGAGCAGCAGCAGCAGCAGCAGCACGAGGAGCAGCATAAGCATCAGCACCAGCAGCAGCATGAGGAGCAGTATCAGCAGCATCATGAGGTGCATTATCATCAGCAGCCAAACCAGCAGCATGAGGAGCAACAGCAGCAGCAGCAAGAGGAGCAGTATCAGCTGCAGAATGAGGATCAGGGTCAGCAGCAGCATGAGGAACAGTATCAGCAGCAGAATTAACAGAAAAATCAACAGCAGCGCCAGCAGCAGCATGAGGAGCATTATCTGCAGCAGCATGTGGAGCTGTATCAGCAGCAGTAACAACTAGAATGAGGAACCGTATCAGCAGTAGAATGAGGAGCAGTATCAACAGCAGAGCGAGGAACAGTATCAGCAGCAGTATAAGAAGCGGAATGAGAAGCAGTATCAGCAGCAGCAAGAGGAGCAGTAACAGAAGCAGCATGAGGAACAGTATCAGCAGCTTCACCAGCAATAACAATGGGAAGAGTATCAGCAGCTGCATCAGCAGCAGGATGCACAGTTCCAACAGCAGCACCAGGAGCTCCCAAGGAGCTGTATCAGCAGAAGAATGAGGATCAGTGTCAGCAGAAGCATGAGGAGCAATATCAGCAGCAGCATGACAAACAGTATCAGCCACACTAGCAGCATGGGGTGCAGTTTAAGCAGCAGTAACAGCAGCAGAATGAGAATCTGTATTAGCAGCAGCATGAGGAGCAATATCAGCAGCAGCAAAAGCAGCAGCATGAGGAGCAGTGGCAGCAGCAGCATGAGGAGCAATATCGGCAGCAGCATGACAAACAGTATCAGCAGCATCAGCAGCATGAGGTGCAGTATCAGCAGCGGTAACAGCAGCAGAATGAGAAGCAGTATCAGCAGCAGTATCAGCAGCAGGATGGGAAGCAGTATCGGCAGCAATATCAGCAGCAGAATGAGGAGCAGTATGAGCAGCAGAATGAGAAGCAGTATCAGCAGCAGTATCAGTAGCAGTATGAGGTGCATTATCAGCAGCAGCATGAGGAGCAATAGCAGCAGCAGCACGAGGAGCAGCATAAGCATCAGCACCAGCAGCAGTATGAGGAGCAGTATCAGCAGCAGCATCAGGATTAGCTGCAGTATGAGGATCCGTGTCAGCAGCAGCATGAGGAACAGTATCAGCAGAAGAATTAGCGGAAACATCAACAGCAGCACCAGCAGCATGAGGAGCATTATCTGCCGCAGCATGAGGAGCAGTATCAGCAGCAGCATCAGAAGTAGAATGAGTAACAGTATCAGCAGTAGAATGAGGAGCAGTATCAGCAGCAGCAAGAGGAGCAGTAACAGAAGCAGCATGAGGAACAGTATCAGCAGCTGAACCAGCAATAACAATAGGAAGAGTATCAGCAGCTGCATCAGCAGCATGATGAACAGTTCCAACAGCAGCACCAGGATCTCCCAAGGAGCTGTATCAGCAGCAGCATGAGGATCAGTATCAGTAGCAGCATGAAGAGCAGTATAAGAGGCAGCATGAGGCGTTGAATTAGCAACAGCACTTGGAGCAGTATTATCATCAGCAGGAGCATGAGTAGCAGTATCAGCTGCAGTACCAGCAGCAGCAAGAGGAGCAGTAAAAGCAGCTGCACCCGTAGCATGGTCAGGGGCAGTGTTAGCCACTGCATGAGGAGCAGCTTCAGCCGCAGCGTGATGAAGAATATCAGCAGCAGCAGCAGCATGAGCAGCATTGTCAGCAGCAGCATGAGGAGCAATATAAGCATCAGCACCATAAGCATCATGTGGAGCAGTATCAACAGCAGAATGAGGATCAGTGTCAAAGGCAGCATGAGGAAAAGCATCAGCAGCAGCATGAGCATCAGTATCAGCAGCAGCTTGAGGAGCAGTATAAGAGGCAGAATGAGGAGCTGTATTAGCAACAGCACTTGGAGCAATATTATCATCAGCAGCAGCATGAGGAGCAGTATCAGCAGCAGCATGAGGAGCAGTATAAGAGGCAGAATGAGGAGCTGTATTAGCAACAGCACTTGGAGCAATATTATCATCAGCAGCAGCATGAGGAGCAGTACCAGCAGCAGCAGCATGAGGAGCAGTCTCAGTGGCAGCATGAGGAGCAGTACCAGCAGCAGCATGACGAGCAGTATCAGTAGCAGCATGAATTTCACTGTCAGCAGCAGCACCAGCAGCAACAATAGGAACAGTGTAGTCAGCAGCCCCAGAAGAAACCTGAGGAGCAGTCGCAGCAGAAGAATGAAGAACAGTATGAGAAGCAGTATCTGCAGCAGTATGAGGAGCAGTAACAGAAGCAGCATGAGGACCAGTATCATCAGCAGCATGAGGAGCAATTTAAGCAGCAGCACCAACAGCAGCATGAGGACCAGTATCCGCAGCAGCATGAGCAGCAGTATCTACAGCAGAACGAGGAGCAATATCATCAGCAGAATGAGGCGCAGTAGCAGCAGCAGCATGAGAAGCAATATCTGCAGCAGCATGACAAACAGTATCAGCAGCACAAGCAGCATGAGTTGCAGTTCAAGCAGCAGTAACAGCAGCAGAATGAGAAGCAGTATTAGCAGCAGCATGAGGAGCAATATCAGCAGCAGCAAAAGCAGCAGCATGAGGAGCAGTGGCAGCAGCAGCATGAGGAGCAATATCAGCAGCAGCATGACAAACAGTATCAGCAGCATCAGCCACATGAGGTGCAGTATATGCAGCAGTAACAGCAGAAGGATGAGAAGGTGTATCAGCAGCAATATCAGCAGCAGTATGAGGAGCAGGGTCAGCAGCAGTAGCAGCAGCAGAATGGGGAGCAGTATGAGCAGAAGAAAAAGAAGCAGTATCAGCAGCAGTATCAGCAGCAGGATGAGAAGCAGTATCGGCAGCAATATCAGCAGCAGAATGAGGAGCAGTATGAGCAGTAGAATGAGAAGCAGTATCAGCAGCAGTATCAGTAGCAGTATGAGGTGCATTATCAGCAGCAGCATGAGGAGCAACAGCAGCAGCAGCACGAGGAGCAGCATAAGCATCAGCACAAGCAGTAGCATGAGCATCAGTATCAGCAGCAATTTAGGATCAGTAGCAGCAGCAGCATGAGGAGCAGTATCAGCAGCAGCATAAGGAGCAATATCAGCAGCAGCAAAAGCAGCAGCATGAGGAGCAGCAGCAGCAGCAGCACGAGGAGCAATATAAGCATCAGCACCAGCAGCAGCATGAGGAGCAGTATCAGCAGCAGCATCAGGATTAGTATCCGTAGCAGCATGAAGGAAATCATCAGCAGCAGCCTAAGGAGCTGTATCAGCAGCAGCATGAGGAGCAATATTAGCAGCAGCAAAAACAGCAGCATGAGGAGCAGTAGCAGCAGCAGCATGAGGATCAGTATCAGCAGCAGAATGAGGATGAGTGTCAGCAGCACCATGAGGGGCAATATCAGCAGCAGCAAGACAAACAGTATCAGCAGGACCAGCAGCAAGAGGTGCAGTTTAAGCAGCAGTAACAGCAGCAGAATGAGGAGCAGTGGCAGCAGCAGCATGAGTAGCAATATCAGCAGCAGCATGACAAACAGTATCAGCAGCATCAGCAGCATGAGGCACAGTATCAGCAGCATTAACAGCAGCGGAATGAGAAGCAGTATCAGCAGCAGTATCAGCAGCAGCATGAGAAGCAGGATCAGCAGCAGCATGAGGAGCAGTATCAGCAGCAGTATGAGGATCAGTGTCAGCAGCAACAACAGTAGCAATATCAGCAGCAGCATGACAAATAGTATCAGCAGCACCAGCAGCATGAGGTGCAGTTTAAGCAGCAGTAACAGCAGCAGAATGAGAAGCAGTATTAGCAGCAGCATGAAGAGCAATTTCAGCAGCAGCAAAAGCAGCAGCATGAGGAGCAGTGGCAGCAGCAGCATGAGGAGCAATATCAGAAGCAGCATGACAAACAGTATCAGCAGCATCTGCAGCATGAGGTGCAGTATCAGCAGCAGTAACAGCAGCAGGATGACAAGCAGTATCAGCAGCAATAACAGCAGCAGTATGAGGAGCATTATCAGCAGCAGCATGAGGAGCAGTATCAGCAGCAGTTGCAGCAGCAGAATGAGGAGCAGTATGAGCAGTAGAATGAGGAGCAGTATCAACAACAGAATGAGGAGCAGTATCAACAGCAGTATCAGCAGCAGAATGAGAAGCAGTATCAGCAGCAGCATGAGAATCAGTATCAGTAGCAGCATGAAGAGCAGTATCAGCAGCAGAATGAGGATCAGTGTCAGCAGAAGCATGAGGAGCAATATCAGCAGCAGCATGACAAACAGTATCAGCAGCACTAGCAGCATGAAGTGCAGTTTAAGCATCAGTAACAGCAGCACAATGAGAAGCAGTATTAGCAGCAGCATGAGGAGCAATATCAGCAGCAGCAAAAGCAGCAGCATGAGGAGCAATATCGGCCGCAGCATGACAAACAGTATCAGCAGCATCAGCAGCATGAAGTGCAGTATCAGCAGCGGTAACAGCAGCAGAATGAGAAGCAGTATCAGCAGCAGTATCAGCAGCAGGATGAGAAGCAGTATCAGCAGCAGTATCAGTAGCAGTATAAGGTGCATTATCAGCAGCAGCATGAGGAGCAACAGCAGCAGCAGCAGGAGGAGCAGCATAAGCATCAGCACCAGCAGCAGTATGAGGAGCAGGATCAGCAGCATCATGAGGTGCATTACCAGCAGCAGCCAAACCAGCAGCATGAGGAGCAGCAGCAGCAGCAGCATGAGGAGCAGTATCAGCTGCAGAATGAGGATCAGTGTCAGCAGCAGCATGAGGAACAGTATCAGCAGCAGAATTAGCGGAAACATCAACAGCAGCACCAGCAGCAGCATGAGCAGCATTATCTGCAGCAGCATGAGGAGCAGTATCAGCAGCAGCAAGAGGAGCAGTAACAGAAGCAGCATGAGGAACAGTATCAGCAGCTGAACCAGCAATAACGATAGGAAGAGTATCAGCAGCTGCAGCAGCAGCATGATGAACAGTTCCAACAGCAGCACCAGGATCTCCCAAGGAGCAGTATCAGCAGCAGCATGAGGATCAGTATCAGTAGCAGCATGAAGAGCAGTATAAGAGGCAGCATGAGGCGTTGAATTAGCAACAGCACTTGGAGCAGTATTATCATCAGCAGGAGCATGAGCATCAGTATCAGCTGCAGTACCAGCAGCAGCAAGAGGAGCAGTAAAAGCAGCTGCACCAGTAGCATGGTCAGGGGCAGTGTTAGCCACTGCATGAGGAGCAGCTTCAGCCGCAGCGTGATGAAGAATATCAGCAGCAGCAGCAGCATGAGCAGCATTGTCAGCAGCAGCATGAGGAGCAATATAAGCATCAGCACCATAAGCATCATGTGGAGCAGTATCAACAGCAGAATGAGGATCAGTGTCAAAGGCAGCATGAGGAAAAGCATCAGCAGCAGCATGAGCATCAGTATCAGCAGCAGCATGAGGAGCAGTATAAGAGGCAGAATGAGGAGCTGTATTAGCAACAGCACTTGGAGCAATATTACCATCAGCAGCAGCATGAGGAGCAGTATCAGCAGCAGCATGAGGAGCAGTATAAGAGGCAGAATGAGGAGCTGTATTAGCAACAGCACTTGGAGCAATATTATCATCAGCAGCAGCATGAGGAGCAGTATCAGCAGCAGCATGAGGAGCAGTATAAGAGGCAGAATGAGGAGCTGTATTAGCAACAGCACTTGGAGCAATATTATCATCAGCAGCAGCATGAGGAGCAGTACCAGCAGCAGCAGCATGAGGAGCAGTCTCAGTGGCAGCATGAGGAGCAGTACCAGCAGCAGCATGACAAGCAGTATCAGTAGCAGCATGAATTTCACTGTCAGCAGCAGCACCAGCAGCAACAATAGGAACAGTGTAGTCAGCAGCCCCAGAAGAAACCTGAGGAGCAGTCGCAGCAGAAGAATGAAGAACAGTATGAGAAGCAGTATCAGCAGCAGTATGAGGAGCAGTAACAGAAGCAGCATGAGGACCAGTATCATCAGCAGCATGAGGAGCAATTTAAGCAGCAGCACCAACAGCAGCATGAGGACCAGTATCCGCAGCAGCATGAGCAGCAGTATCTACAGCAGAATGAGGAGCAATATCATCAGCAGAATGAGGCGCAGTAGCAGCAGCAGCATGAGAAGCAATATCTGCAGCAGCATGACAAACAGTATCAGCAGCACAAGCAGCATGAGTTGCAGTTCAAGCAGCAGTAACAGCAGCAGAATGAGAAGCAGTATTAGCAGCAGCATGAGGAGCAATATCAGCAGCAGCAAAAGCAGCAGCATGAGGAGCAGTGGCAGCAGCAGCATAAGGAGCAATATCAGCAGCAGCATGACAAACTGTATCAGCAGCATCAGCCGCATGAGGTGCAGTACATGCAGCAGTAACAGCAGAAGGATGAGAATGTGTATCAGCAGCAATATCAGCAGCAGTATGAGGAGCAGGGTCAGCAGCAGTAGCAGCAGCAGAATGGGGAGCAGTATGAGCAGAAGAAAAAGAAGCAGTATCAGCAGCAGTATCAGCAGCAGGAAGAGAAGCAGTATCAGCAGCAGTATCAGCAGCAGTGTGAGGCGCATTATCAGCAGCAGCATGAGGAGCAACAGCAGCAGCAGCAGGAGGAGCAGCATGAGCATCAGCACCAGCAGCAGTATGAGGAGCAGGATCAGCAGCATCATGAGGTGCATTACCAGCAGCAGCCAAACCAGCAGCATGAGGAGCAGCAGCAGCAGCAGCATGAGGAGCAGTATCAGCTGCAGAATGAGGATCAGTGTCAGCAGCAGCATGAGGAACAGTATCAGCAGCAGAATTAGCGGAAACATCAACAGCAGCACCAGCAGCAGCATGAGCAGCATTATCTGCAGCAGCATGAGGAGCAGTATCAGCAGCAGCAAGAGGAGCAGTAACAGAAGCAGCATGAGGAACAGTATCAGCAGCTGAACCAGCAATAACAATAGGAAGAGTATCAGCAGCTGCATCAGCAGCATGATGAACAGTTCCAACAGCAGCACCAGGATCTCCCAAGGAGCAGTATCAGCAGCAGCATGAGGATCAGTATCAGTAGCAGCATGAAGAGCAGTATAAGAGGCAGCATGAGGCGTTGAATTAGCAACAGCACTTGGAGCAGTATTATCATCAGCAGGAGCATGAGCAGCAGTATCAGCTGCAGTACCAGCAGCAGCAAGAGGAGCAGTAAAAGCAGCTGCACCCGTAGCATGGTCAGGGGCAGTGTTAGCCACTGCATGAGGAGCAGCTTCAGCCGCAGCGTGATGAAGAATATCAGCAGCAGCAGCAGCATGAGCAGCATTGTCAGCAGCAGCATGAGGAGCAATATAAGCATCAGCACCATAAGCATCATGTGGAGCAGTATCAACAGCAGAATGAGGATCAGTGTCAAAGGCAGCATGAGGAAAAGCATCAGCAGCAGCATGAGCATCAGTATCAGCAGCAGCATGAGGAGCAGTATAAGAGGCAGAATGAGGAGCTGTATTAGCAACAGCACTTGGAGCAATATTATCATCAGCAGCAGCATGAGGAGCAGTATCAGCAGCAGCATGAGGAGCAGTATAAGAGGCAGAATGAGGAGCTGTATTAGCAACAGCACTTGGAGCAATATTATCATCAGCAGCAGCATGAGGAGCAGTATCAGCAGCAGCATGAGGAGCAGTATAAGAGGCAGAATGAGGAGCTGTATTAGCAACAGCACTTGGAGCAATATTATCATCAGCAGCAGCATGAGGAGCAGTACCAGCAGCAGCAGCATGAGGAGCAGTCTCAGTGGCAGCATGAGGAGCAGTACCAGCAGCAGCATGACAAGCAGTATCAGTAGCAGCATGAATTTCACTGTCAGCAGCAGCACCAGCAGCAACAATAGGAACAGTGTAGTCAGCAGCCCCAGAAGAAACCTGAGGAGCAGTCGCAGCAGAAGAATGAAGAACAGTATGAGAAGCAGTATCAGCAGCAGTATGAGGAGCAGTAACAGAAGCAGCATGAGGACCAGTATCATCAGCAGCATGAGGAGCAATTTAAGCAGCAGCACCAACAGCAGCATGAGGACCAGTATCCGCAGCAGCATGAGCAGCAGTATCTACAGCAGAATGAGGAGCAATATCATCAGCAGAATGAGGCGCAATAGCAGCAGCAGCATGAGAAGCAATATCTGCAGCAGCATGACAAACAGTATCAGCAGCACAAGCAGCATGAGTTGCAGTTCAAGCAGCAGTAACAGCAGCAGAATGAGAAGCAGTATTAGCAGCAGCATGAGGAGCAATATCAGCAACAGAAAAAGCAGCAGCATGAGGAGCAGTGGCAGCAGCAGCATGAGGAGCAATATCAGCAGCAGCATGACAAACAGTATCAGCAGCATCAGCCGCATGAGGTGCAGTATATGCAGCAGTAACAGCAGAAGGATGAGAAGGTTTATCAGCAGCAATATCAGCAGCAGTATGAGGAGCAGGGTCAGCAGCAGTAGCAGCAGCAGAATGGGAAGCAGTATGAGCAGAAGAAAAAGAAGCAGTATCAGCAGCTGTATCAGCAGCAGGATGAGAAGCAGTATCGGCAGCAATATCAGCAGCAGAATGAGGAGCAGTATGAGCAGTAGAATGAGAAGCAGTATCAGCAGCAGTATCAGTAGCAGTATGAGGTGCATTATCAGCAGCAGCATGAGGAGCAACAGCAGCAGCAGCACGAGGAGCAGCATAAGCATCAGCACCAGCAGCAGCATGAGGAGCAGTATCAGCAGCATCATGAGGTTCATTACCAGCAGCAGCCAAACCAGCAGCATGAGGAGCAGCAGCAGGAGCAGCATAAGGACCAGTATCAGCTGCAGAATGAGGATCCGTGTCAGCAGCAGCATGAGGAACAGTATCAGCAGAAGAATTAGCGGAAACATCAACAGCAGCACCAGCAGCATGAGTTGCAGTTCAAGCAGCAGTAACAGCAGCAGAATGAGAAGCTGTATTAGCAGCAGCATGAGGAGCAATATCAGCAGCAGCAAAAGCAGCAGCATGAGGAGCAGTGGCAGCAGCAGCATGAGGAGCAATATCAGCAGCAGCATGACAAACAGTATCAGCAGCATCATGAGGTGCATTACCAGCAGCAGCCAAACCAGCAGCATGAGGAGCAGCAGCAGCAGCAGCATGAGGAGCAATATCAGCTGCAGAATGAGGATCAGTGTCAGCAGCAGCATGAGGAACAGTATCAGCAGCAGAATTAGCGGAAACATCAACAGCAGCACCAGCACCAGCATGAGCAGCATTATCTGCAGCAGCATGAGGAGCAGTATCAGCAGCAGCAAGAGGAGCATTAACAGAAGCAGCATGAGGAACAGTATCAGCAGCTGAACCAGCAATAACAATAGGAAGAGTATCAGCAGCTGCATCAGCAGCATGATGAACAGTTCCAACAGCAGCACCAGGATCTCCCAAGGAGCAGTATCAGCAGCAGCATGAGGATCAGTATCAGTAGCAGCATGAAGAGCAGTATAAGAGGCAGCATGAGGCGATGAATTAGCAACAGCACTTGGAGCAGTATTATGATCAGCAGGAGCATGAGCAGCAGTATCAGCTGCAGTACCAGCAGCAGCAAGAGGAGCAGTAAAAGCAGCTGCACCCGAAGCATGGTCAGGGGCAGTGTTAGCCACTGCATGAGGAGCAGCTTCAGCCGCAGCGTGATGAAGAATATCAGCAGCAGCAGCAGCATGAGCAGCATTGTCAGCAGCAGCATGAGGAGCAATATAAGCATCAGCACCATAAGCATCATGTGGAGCAGTATCAACAGCAGAATGAGGATCAGTGTCAAAGGCAGCATGAGGAAAAGCATCAGCAGCAGCATGAGGAGCAGTATCAGCAGCAGCATGAGGAGCAGTATAAGAGGCAGAATGAGGAGCTGTATTAGCAACAGCACTTGGAGCAATATTATCATCAGCAGCAGCATGAGGAGCAGTACCAGCAGCAGCAGCATGAGGAGCAGTCTCAGTGGCAGCATGAGGAGCAGTACCAGCAGCAGCATGACAAGCAGTATCAGTAGCAGCATGAATTTCACTGTCAGCAGCAGCACCAGCAGCAACAATAGGAACAGTGTAGTCAGCAGCCCCAGAAGAAACCTGAGGAGCAGTCGCAGCAGAAGAATGAAGAACAGTATGAGAAGCAGTATCAGCAGCAGTATGAGGAGCAGTAACAGAAGCAGCATGAGGACCAGTATCATCAGCAGCATGAAGAGCAATTTAAGCAGCAGCACCAACAGCAGCATGAGGACCAGTATCCGCAGCAGCATGAGCAGCAGTATCTACAGCAGAATGAGGAGCAATATCATCAGCAGCAAAAGCAGCAGCATGAGGAGCAGTGGCAGCAGCAGCATGAGGAGCAATATCAGCAGCAGCATGACAAACAGTATCAGCAGCATCAGCCGCATGAGGTGCAGTATATGCAGCAGTAACAGCAGAAGGATGAGAAGGTGTATCAGCAGCAATATCAGCAGCAGTATGAGGAGCAGGGTCAGCAGCAGTAGCAGCAGCAGAATGGGGAGCAGTATGAGCAGAAGAAAAAGAAGCAGTATCAGCAGCAGTATCAGCAGCAGGATGAGAAGCAGTATCGGCAGCAATATCAGCAGCAGAATGAGGAGCAGTATGAGCAGTAGAATGAGAAGCAGTATCAGCAGCAGTATCAGTAGCAGTATGAGGTGCATTATCAGCAGCAGCATGAGGAGCAACAGCAGCAGCAGCACGAGGAGCAGCATAAGCATCAGCACCAGCAGTAGCATGAGCATCAGTATCAGCAGCAATTTAGGATCAGTAGCAGCAGCAGCATGAGGAACAGTATCAGCAGCAGCATAAGGAGCAATATCAGCAGCAGCAAAAGCAGCAGCATGAGGAGCAGCAGCAGCAGCAGCACGAGGAGCAACATAAGCATCAGCACCAGCAGCAGCATGAGGAGCAGTATCAGCAGCAGCATCAGGATTAGTATCCGTAGCAGCATGAAGGAAATCATCAGCAGCAGCCTAAGGAGCTGTATCAGCAGCAGCATGAGGAGCAATATTAGCAGCAGCAAAAACAGCAGCATGAGGAGCAGTAGCAGCAGCAGCATGAGGATCAGTATCAGCAGCAGAATGAGGATGAGTGTCAGCAGCACCATGAGGGGCAATATCAGCAGCAGCAAGACAAACAGTATCAGCAGGACCAGCAGCAAGAGGTGCAGTTTAAGCAGCAGTAACAGCAGCAGAATGAGGAGCAGTGGCAGCAGCAGCATGAGTAGCAATATCAGCAGCAGCATGACAAACAGTATCAGCAGCATCAGCAGCATGAGGCACAGTATCAGCAGCATTAACAGCAGCGGAATGAGAAGCAGTATCAGCAGCAGTATCAGCAGCAGCATGAGAAGCAGGATCAGCAGCAGCATGAGGAGCAGTATCAGCAGCAGTATGAGGATCAGTGTCAGCAGCAACAACAGTAGCAATATCAGCAGCAGCATGACAACTAGTATCAGCAGCACCAGCAGCATGAGGTGCAGTTTAAGCAGCAGTAACAGCAGCAGAATGAGAAGCAGTATTAGCAGCAGCATGAGGAGCAATTTCAGCAGCAGCAAAAGCAGCAGCATGAGGAGCAGTGGCAGCAGCAGCATGAGGAGCAATATCAGCAGCAGCATGACAAACAGTATCAGCAGCATCTGCAGCATGAGGTGCAGTATCAGCAGCAGTAACAGCAGCAGGATGACAAGCAGTATCAGCAGCAATAACAGCAGCAGTATGAGGAGCATTATCAGCAGCAGCATGAGGAGCAGTATCAGCAGCAGTTGCAGCAGCAGAATGAGGAGCAGTATGAGCAGTAGAATGAGGAGCAGTATCAACAACAGAATGAGGAGCAGTATCAACAGCAGTATCAGCAGCAGAATGAGAAGCAGTATCAGCAGCAGCATGAGAATCAGTATCAGTAGCAGCATGAAGAGCAGTATCAGCAGCAGAATGAGGATCAGTGTCAGCAGAAGCATGAGGAGCAATATCAGCAGCAGCATGACAAACAGTATCAGCAGCACTAGCAGCATGAAGTGCAGTTTAAGCATCAGTAACAGCAGCACAATGAGAAGCAGTATTAGCAGCAGCATGAAGAGCAATATCAGCAGCAGCAAAAGCAGCAGCATGAGGAGCAATATCGGCCACAGCATGACAAACAGTATCAGCAGCATCAGCAGCATGAAGTGCAGTATCAGCAGCGGTAACAGCAGCAGAATGAGAAGCAGTATCAGCAGCAGTAACAGCAGCAGGATGAGAAGCAGTATCAGAAGCAGTATCAGTAGAAGTATGAGGCGCATTATCAGCAGTAGCATGAGGAGCAACAGCAGCAGCAGCAGGAGGAGAGGCATAAGCATCAGCACCAGCAGCAGCATGAGGAGCAGTATCAGCAGCATCATGAGGTGCATTACCAGCAGCAGCCAAACCAGCAGCATGAGGAGCAGCAGCAGCAGCAGCATGAGGAGCAGTATCAGCTGCAGAATGAGGATCAGTGTCAGCAGCAGCATGAGGAACAGTATCAGCAGCAGAATTAGCGGAAACATCAACAGCAGCACCAGCAGCAGCATGAGCAGCATTATCTGCAGCAGCATGAGGAGCAGTATCAGCAGCAGCAAGAGGAGCAGTAACAGAAGCAGCATGAGGAACAGTATCAGCAGCTGAACCAGCAATAACAATAGGAAGAGTATCAGCAGCTGCACCAGCAGCATGATGAACAGTTCCAACAGCAGCACCAGGATCTCCCAAGGAGCAGTATCAGCAGCAGCATGAGGATCAGTATCAGTAGCAGCATGAAGAGCAGTATAAGAGGCAGCATGAGGCGTTGAATTAGCAACAGCACTTGGAGCAGTATTATCATCAGCAGGAGCATGAGCAGCAGTATCAGCTGCAGTACCAGCAGCAGCAAGAGGAGCAGTAAAAGCAGCTGCACCAGTAGCATGGTCAGGGGCAGTGTTAGCCACTGCATGAGGAGCAGCTTCAGCCGCAGCGTGATGAAGAATATCAGCAGCAGCAGCAGCATGAGCAGCATTGTCAGCAGCAGCATGAAGAGCAATATAAGCATCAGCACCATAAGCATCATGTGGAGCAGTATCAACAGCAGAATGAGGATCAGTGTCAAAGGCAGCATGAGGAAAAGCATCAGCAGCAGCATGAGCATCAGTATCAGCAGCAGCATGAGGAGCAGTATAAGAGGCAGAATGAGGAGCTGTATTAGCAACAGCACTTGGAGCAATATTATCATCAGCAGCAGCATGAGGAGCAGTATCAGCAGCAGCATGAGGAGCAGTATAAGAGGCAGAATGAGGAGCTGTATTAGCAACAGCACTTGGAGCAATATTATCATCAGCAGCAGCATGAGGAGCAGTATCAGCAGCAGCATGAGGAGCAGTATAAGAGGCAGAATGAGGAGCTGTATTAGCAACAGCACTTGGAGCAATATTATCATCAGCAGCAGCATGAGGAGCAGTACCAGCAGCAGCAGCATTAGGAGCAGTCTCAGTGGCAGCATGAGGAGCAGTACCAGCAGCAGCATGACGAGCAGTATCAGTAGCAGCATGAATTTCACTGTCAGCAGCAGCACCAGCAGCAACAATAGGAACAGTGTAGTCAGCAGCCCCAGAAGAAACCTGAGGAGCAGTCGCAGCAGAAGAATGAAGAACAGTATGAGAAACAGTATCAGCAGCAGTATGAGGAGCAGTAACAGAAGCAGCATGAGGACCAGTATCATCAGCAACATGAGGAGCAATTTAAGCAGCAGCACCAACAGCAGCATGAGGACCAGTATCCGCAGCAGCATGAGCAGCAGTATCTACAGCAGAATGAGGAGCAATATCATCAGCAGAATTAGGCGCAGTAGCAGCAGCAGCATGAGAAGCAATATCTGCAGCAGCATGACAAACAGTATCAGCAGCACCAGCAGCATGAGTTGCAGTTCAAGCAGCAGTAACAGCAGCAGAATGAGAAGCTGTATTAGCAGCAGCATGAGGAGCAATATCAGCAGCAGCAAAAGCAGCAGCATGAGGAGCAGTGGCAGCAGCAGCATGAGGAGCAATATCAGCAGCAGCATGACAAACAGTATCAGCAGCATCAGCCGCATGAGGTGCAGTATATGCAGCAGTAACAGCAGAAGGATGAGAAGGTGTATCAGCAGCAATATCAGCAGCAGTATGAGGAGCAGTGTCAGCAGCAGTAGCAGCAGCAGAATGAGGAGCAGTATGAGCAGAAGAAAAAGAAGCAGTATCAGCAGCAGTGTCAGTAGCAGTATGAGGCGCATTATCAGCAGGAGCATGAGGAGCAGCAGCAGCAGCACGAGGAGCAGCATAAGCATCAGCACCAGCAGCAGCATGAGGAGCAGTATCAGCAGCATCATGAGGTGCATTTTCGTCAGCAGCCAAACCAGCAGAATGAGGAGCAGCAGCAGCAGCAGCATGAGGAGCAGTATCAGCTGCAGAATGAGGATCAGTGTCAGCAGCAGCATGAGGAACAGTATCAGCAGCAGAATTAGCAGAAAAATCAACAGCAGCACCAGCAGCAGCATGAGGAGCATTATCTGCAGCAGCATGAGGAGCAGGATCAGCAGCAGTATCAGAAGTAGAATGATGAACCGTATCAGCAGTAGAATGAGGAGCAGTATCAACAGCAGAGCGAGGAACAGTATCAGCAGCAGTATCAGCAGCGGAATAAGAAGCAGTATCAGCAGCAGCAAGAGGAGCAATAACAGAAGCAGCACGAGGAACAGTATCAGAACCTTCACCAGCAATAACAATAGGAAGAGTATCAGCAGCTGCATCAGCAGCATGATGAACAGTTCCAACAGCAGCACCAGGAGCTCCCAAGGAGCTGTATCAGCAGCAGAATGAGGAGCAGTATCAGCAGCATCATGAGAATCAGTATCAGTAGCAGCATGAAGAGCAGTATCAGCAGCAGAATGAGGATCAGTGTCAGCAGAAGCATGAGGAGCAATATCAGCAGTAGGATGACAAACAGTATCAGAAGCACTAGCAGCATGAAGTGCAGTTTAAGCAGCAGTAACAGGAGCAGAATGAGAAGCAGTATTAGCAGCAGCATGAGGAGCAATATCAGCAGCAGCAAAAACAGCAGCATGAGGAGCAGTGGCAGCAGCAGCATGAGGAGCAATATCGGCAGCAGCATGACAAACAGTATCAGCAGCATCAGCAGCATGAAGTGCAGTATCAGCAGCGGTAACAGCAGCAGAATGAGAACAGTATCAGCAGCAGTATCAGCAGCAGGATGAGAAGCAGTATCAGCAGCAATATCAGCAGCAGTATGAGGAGCATTATCAGCAGCAGAATGAGGAGCAATATTAGCAGTAGAATGAGAAGCAGTATCAGCAGCAGTATCAGTAGCAGTATGAGGCGCATTATCAGCAGCAGCATGAGGAGCAACAGCAGCAGCAGCACGAGGAGCAGCATAAGCATCAGCACCAGCAGCAGCATGAGGAGCAGTATCAGCAGCATCATGAGGTGCTTTACCAGCAGAAGCCAAACCAGCAGCATGAGGAGCAGCAGCATGAGGAGCAGTATCAGCTGCAGAATGAGGATCAGTGTCAGCAGCAACATGAGGAACAGTATCAGCAGCAGAATTAGCGGAAACATCAACAGCAGCACGAGCAGCAGCATGAGGAGCATTATCTGCAGCAGCATGAGGAGCAGTATCAGCAGCAGCATCAGAAGTAGAATGAGGAACAGTATCAGCAGTAGAATGAGGAGCAGTATCAACAGCAGCAAGAGGAGCAGTAACAGAAGCAGCATGAGGAACAGTATCAGCAGCTGCACCCGCAATAACAATAGGAAGACTATCAGCAGCTGCATCAGCAGCATGATGAACAGTTCCAACAGCAGCGCCAGGAGCTCCCAAGGAGCAGTATCAGCAGCAGAATGAGGATCAGTATCAGTAGCAGCATGAGGAGCAGTATAAGAGGAAGCATGAGGCGTTGAATTAGCAACAGCACTTGGAGCAGTATTATCATCAGCAGCAGCATGTGGAGCAGTATCAGCAGCAGCAGCAGCATGAGGAGCAGTGTCAACAGCAGCATGAGGAGCAGTACCAGCAGCAGCAAGAGGAGCAGTATCTATAGCAGCTTGAGGATCACTATCAGCAGCAGCAGCAGCAACAGGAACAGTATAGTCAGCAGCCCCAGAAGAAACCTGAGGAGCAGTGTCAGCAGAAGAATGACGAACAGTATGAGAAGCAGTATCAGCAGCAGCATGAGGAGCAGTAACAGAAGCAGCATGAGGACCAGTATCATCAGCAGCATGAGGAGCAATTTAAGTAGCAGCACCAACAGCAGCATGAGGAGCAATATCAGCAGCAGCAAAAGCAGCAGCATGAGGAGCAGTGGCAGCAGCAGCATGAGGAGCAATATCGGCAGCAGCATGACAAACAGTATCAGCGGCATCAGCAGCATGAAGTGCAGTATCAGCAGCGGTAACAGCAGCAGAATGAGAAGCAGTATCAGCAGCAGTATCAGCAGCAGGATGAGAAGCAGTATCAGCAGCAATATCAGCAGCAGTATGAGGAGCATTATCAGCAGCAGAATGAGGAGCAATATGAGCAGTAGAATGAGAAGCAGTATCAGCAGCAGTATCAGTAGCAGTATGAGGCGCATTATCAGCAGCAGCATGAGGAGCAACAGCAGCAGCGGCACGAGGAGCAGCATAAGCATCAGCACCAGCAGCAGCATGAGGAGCAGTATCAGCAGCATCATGAGGTGCATTACCAGCAACAGCCAAACCAGCAGCATGAGGAGCAGCAGCATGAGGAGCAGTATCAGCTGCAGAATGAGGATCACTGTCAGCAGCAGCATGACGAACAGTATCAGCAGAAGAATTCGCGGAAACATCAACAGCAGCACCAGCAGCATGAGGAGCTGTATCTGCAGCAGCATGAGGAGCAGTATCAGTAGCAGCATCAGAAGTAGAATGAGGAACAGTATCAGCAGTAGAATGAGGAGCAGTATCAGCAGCAGCAAGAGGAGCAGTAACAGAAGCAGCATGAGGAACAGTATCAGCAGCTGAACCAGCAATAACAATAGGAAGAGAATCAGCAGCTGCATCAGCAACATGATGAACAGTTCCAACAGCAGCACCAGGATCTCCCAAGGAGCAGTATCAGCAGCAGCATGAGGATCAGTATCAGTAGCAGCATGAGGAGCAGTATAAGAGGCAGCATGGGGCGTTGAATTAGCAACAGCACTTGGAACAGTATTATCATCAGCAGCAGCATGAGGAGCAGTATCAGCAGCAGCAGCAGCATGAGGAGCAGTGTCAACAGCAGCATGAGGAGCAGTACCAGCAGCAGCAAGAGGAGCAGTATCTGTAGCAGCATGAGGATCACTATCAGCAGCAGCAGCAGCAACAGGAACAGTATAGTCAGCAGCCCCAGAAGAAACCTGAGGAGCAATGTCAGCAGAAGAATGACGAACAGTATGAGAAGCAGTATCAGCAGCAGCATGAGGAGCAGTAACAGAAGCAGCATGAGGACCAGTATCATCAGCAGCATGAGGAGCAATTTAAGTAGCACCAACAGCAGCATGAGGAGCACTATCAGCAGCAGCATGAGTAGCAGTATCTACAGCAGAATGAGGAGCAATATCATCAGCAGAATGAGGGGCAGTAGCAGCAGCAGCATGAGGAAATGCATCAGCAGTATCATAAGCATCAGTATCAGCAGCAATTTGGGATCAGTAGCAGCAGCACCATGAGGAAATGCATCAGCAGTAGCATGAGCATCAGTATCAGCAGCAATTTAGGATCAGTAGCAGCAGCAGCATGAGGTGTAGTATCAGCAGCAGCATGAGGTTTAGTATCAGTAGCAGCATGAAGGAAATCATCAGCAGCAGCCTAAGGAGCTGTATCAGCAGCAGCATGAGGAGCAATATTAGCAGCAGCAAAAACAGCAGCATGAGGAGCAGTAGCAGCAGAGCATGAGGATCAGTATCAGCAGCAGAATGAGGATCAGTGTCAGCAGCAGCATGAGGGGCAATATCAGCAGCAGCATGACAAACAGTATCAGCAGCACCAGCAGCATGAGGTGCAGTTTAAGCAGCAGTAACAGCAGCAGAATGAGGAGCAGTGTCAGCAGCAGCATGAGGAGCAATATCAGCAGCAGCATGACAAACAGTATCAGCAGCAGCAGCAGAATGAGAAGCAGTATCAGCAGCAGTATCAGCAGCAGCATGAGGAGCAGTATCAGCAGCAGTATGAGGATCAGTCTCAGCAGCAACAACAGTAGCAATATCAGCAGCAGCATGACAAACAGTATCAGCAGCACCAGCAGCATGAGGTGCAGTTTAAGCAGCAGTAACAACAGCAGAATGAGAATCAGTATTAGCAGCAGCATGAGGAGCAGTGGCAGCAGCAGCATGAGGAGCAATATCAGCAGCAGCATGACAAACAGTATCAGCAACATCTGCAGCATGAGGTGCGGTATGAGCAGCAGTAACAGCAGCAGGATGAGAAGCAGTATCAGCAGCAATATCAGCAGCAGCATGAGGAGCAGTATCTGCAGCAGTAGCAGCAGCAGAATGAGGAGCAGTATGAGCAGTAGAATGAGGAGCTCTATGAACAACAGAATGAGGAGCAGTATCAGCAGCAGTATCAGCAGCAGAATGAGAAGCAGTATCAGCAACTGCATAAGGAGCAGTAACAGAAGCAGCATGAGGAACAGTATCAGCAGCTGCACCAGCAGCAAGAAGAGGAACAGTATCAGCAGCAGCCTCAGAGGCAACCTGAGGAGCTTTATCAGCGGAAGAATGAGGAGCAGTATGAGAAGGAGCATCAGCAGCTGCATGAGGATCAGTATCATCAGCAGCATGAGGAACAGTAATAGCAACAGCACGAGGAGCAGTATAAGAATCAGCACCAGCTGCAGCATGAGGAGCTGTATCAGCAACAGGATGAGGAGCACTATCAAAAGCAGCATGAGGAGCACTATCAGCAGCAATATCAGCAGCAGAATGAGGAATAGCATCAGCAGCAGCAAGAGCATCAGTGTCAGCAGCATCAGGTGGATCAGTATCAGCCGCAGCTTGAGGATCAGTATCAGCAGCAGCATGAGCAGCAGTATCAGCTGTAGTACCAGCAGCAGCAGGAGGAACAGTATCAGCAGCTGCACCAGTAGCATGGTCAGGGGCAGTGTTAGCCACTGCATGAGGAGCAGCTTCAGCCGCAGCGTGATGAAGAGTATCAGCAGCAGCAGCAGCATGAGCAGCATTGTCAGCAGCAGCATGAGGAGCAATACAAGCATCAGCACCATAAGCATCATGTGGAGCAGTATCAGCAGCAGAATGAGGATCAGTGTCAAAGGCAGCAAGAGGAAAAGCATCAGCAGCAGCATGAGCATCAGTATCAGCAGCAGCATGAGGAGCAGTATAAGAGGCAGAATGAGGAGCTGTATTAGCAACAGCACTTGGAGCAATATTATCATCAGCAGCAGCATGAGGAGCAGTAGCAGCAGCAGCAGCATGAGGAGCAGTCTCAGTGGCAGCATGAGGAGCAGTACCAGCAGCAGCATGAGGAGCAGTATCAGTAGCAGCATGAATTTCACTATCAGCTGCGGCACCAGCAGCAACAATAGGAACAGTATAGTCAGCAGCCCCAGAAGAAACCTGAGGAGCAGCGTCAGCAAAAGAATGAGGAACAGTATGAGAAGCAGTATCAGCAGCAGTATGAGGAGCAGTAACAGAAGCAGCATGAGGACCAGTGTCCTCAGCAGTATGAGGAGCAATTTAAGCAGCAGCAACAACAGCAGCATGAGGACCAGTATCCGCAGCAGCATGAGCAGCAGTATCTACAGCAGAACGAGGAGCAATATCATCAGCAGAATGAGGCGCAGTAGCAGCAGCAGCATGAGGAAATGCATCAGCAGTAGCTTGAGCATCCGTATCAGCAGCAATTCAGGATCAGTAGCAGCAGCAGCATGAGGAGCAGTATCAGTAACAGCATGAGGATTAGTATCAAAAGCAGCATGAAGGAAATTATCAGCAGCCGCCTAAGAAGCTGTGTCAGCAGCAGCATGAGGTGCAATATCAGCTACAGCAAAAACAGCAGCATGAGGAGCAGTATCAGCAGCAGCATGAGGATCAGTATCAGCAGCAGAATGAGGATCTTTGTCAGCAGCAGCATGAGGAGCAATATCAGCAGCAGCATGACAAACAGTATCAGCAGCACCAGCAGCATGAGGTGCTGTTTAAGCAGCAGTAACAGCAGCAGAATGAGAATCAGTGTTAGCAGCAGCATGAGGAGCAATATCAGCAGCAGCAAAAGCAGCAGCATGAGGAGCAGTGGCAGCAGCAGCATGAGGACTAATATCTGCAGCAGCATGAAGTGCAGTATCAGCAGCATCTGCAGCATGAGGTGCAGTATCAGCAGCAGTAACAGCAGCAGAATGAGAAGCAGTATCAGCAGCAGTATCAGCAGCAGCATGAGAAGCAGTATCAGCAGCACTATCAGCAGCAGTATGAGAATCAGTGTCAGCAGCAGCAAGAGGAGCAATATCAGCAGCAGCATGACAAACAGTATCAGCAGCCCCAGCAGCATGAGTTGCAGTTTAAGCAGCAGTAACAGCAGCAGAATGAGAAGCTGTATTAGCAGCAGCATGAGGAGCAATATCAGCAGCAGCAAAAGCAGCAGCATGAGGAGCAATATCAGCAGCAGCATGACAAACAGTATCAGCAGCATCAGCCGCATGAGGTGCAGTATCAGCAGCAGTAACAGCAGAAGGATGAGAAGAAGTATCAGCAGCAATATCAGCAGCAGTATGAGGAGCATTATCTGCAGCAGCATGAGGAGCACTAACAGCAGCAGTAGCAGCAGCAGAATGAGGAGCAGTATGAGCAGTAGAATGAGGAGCAGTATAAACAGCAGAATGAGGAGCAGTATCAGCAGCAGCATGAGGAGCAGTATCAGAAGCAGCATGAGGAACAGTATCCACAGCTGCACCAGCAACAACAATAGGATGATTTTAAGCAGCTGCATCAGCAGCATGATGAACATAACCAACAACAGCAACAGCAGCTCCAAAGGAGCTGTATCAGCAGTTCATGAGGAGCAGTATCAGCAGCAGCATGAGAATCCATGTCAGCAGCTACATGAGGATCAGTAACAGCAGCAGCATGAGCCGCAGTATCAGCAGCCGTCCCAGCAGCAGAAGGAGGAGCAGTATCAGCATCAGCATCTGGAGCCGTATCAGCAGCAGTATATGGAACAGTATCAGCAACAGCATAAGGAGCTGTATTAGCAACAGCACGAGAAGCAGTATAGGCATCAGCACCAGCAGCATTGTGTGGAGCAGTATCATCTGCAGCATGACGAGCAGTATCAGCAGCAGCACCAGCAGCATCATGAGGAGCAATATCAGCAGCAGCATGATGAGCAGTATCAGCAGCAGCATTAGGAGCATTATCCGTCGGTGCATGCGGTTCAGTATCAGCATCAGCACAAGCAGCATGATCAGGAGCAGTGTCAGCAGATGCATGAGGAGCAGCTTCAGCAGCAGCATATGTATCAGTATCAGCAGCAGCATGAGGAGCAGCATCAGCAGCTACACCAGCAGCATCAAGTGGAACAGTATCGGCAGCAGCACCAGAAGGAACCTGAGGAGCAATATCAGCAGAAGAATTAGGAGCAGTATGAGAAGCAGTATCAGCAGCAGCATGAGGAGCAGTAACAGCAGCTGCACCAGCAGCAAGAATAGGAACAGTATCGGCAGCAGCCTCAGAGGCAACCTGAGGAGCAGTATCAGCAGAAGAATGAGGAACAGTATGAGAAGGAGCATCAGCAGCTGCACAAGGACCAGTAACAGAAGCAGCATCAGGATCAGTATCATCCGCAGCATGAGGAACAGTATCAGCAGCATCATGAGGAGCTGTATTAGCAACAGCACGAGGAGCAGCATGTGGAGCTCTACCAGCAGCAGCATGAGGAGCAATATCAACAGCAGCATGAGGAGCACTATCAGCAGCAATATCAGCAGCAGAATGAGGAATAGCATCAGCAGCAGCATGAGCATCATTGTCAGCAGCAACAGGTAGATCAGTATTAGCAGAAGCATGTGGGTCAGTATCAGCAGCAGCACCAGCCGCAGCCTGAGGAGCAGTATCAGAGGCAGCATGAGGAGCTGTATTAGCAATAGCGCTAGGAGAAGTATTAGCATCAGCCCCAGCCGCTGCATTTGGAGCAGTGTCAGCAGCAGCATGAGGTGCAATATCTGCAGCAGCAAAAGCAGCAGCATGAGGAGCAGTAGCAGCAGCAGCATGAGGAGCAGTATCAGCAGCAGAATGAGTATTAGTGTCAGCAGGAGCATGAGAAGCAAAATCAGCAGCATCAGCACCATCAGGTGCAGTCTCAGCAGCAGTAACAGCAGCAGCATGAGAAGCAGTATCAGCAGCAGAATGAGGAGCAGTATCAGCAACAGAATTAGCAGAAATATCAAGCGCAGCTTCAGCAGCAGCATGAGGAGAATTATCAGCAGCACCATGAGGATTAGAATCAGTAGCAGCATGAAGGTAAGTATTAGCAGCAGCGTGAGGAGCTTTATCAGCAACAGCACGAGGAGCAGCATGAGCATCAGCGCCAGCAGCAGCATGAGTAGCAATATCAGCAGGGCACAATTCTGATTACATGTTGTGTTAACCAGAGACTTGAGAATCTTAGGCCTCATCAGAATAAATGTAATAAACTAAAAACCAGGAGTGATTCGTCAGTACGCATTTTAACACTCTTGCAAAGACGGGAAATGGAAAGTTTGCTTAAAGAAAGGTTTTAGAAATCATTATTCCATCCTAGGTTCACCCCCACTCCCACCGCGCCACCGCCCCCCCCCCCCCCCCCCCCCCCCCCCACTCCCCACTCCCCCCGCAACATCCTGTTTAAAAACTAGCTGGAAGCTGGCACACTGTGAGATTGAATTTCTATGGGGGAACCATTCTCCCGATCATCCAATGTAACGTTTGTTATGACACAGCAGTTTGTAAAGGCTGAGTTATTTAAAATCCCAGAGGGAAACTTTAAACAACTTTCATAACCTATACTTTCAATTGGTGCATTTGAGATATAACTCTGAATTCAGATTAAATCACCAAGCCTCCAGAGTTTTTTTATATACATTAAATTAAATATTTATTTATTTGGCAACAAATTTAAACAGTTACACATAAATGTCTACAAATTACTACCATAATAAATTTCAAACAAATCCCTAAATTAACCAATCCTAGGTAAATCTTCACCAAGGAAACAATAACCCACAGACTTTAAACAGATTCACGGCAAAGCACATTTTAACTTACAAATTCAAAATGAGGTTCCTTTCAATTTGTTCCTTCTCAGATACAGTGGTAGAATTACAGGCTGCTTAGATATTACCCACCTCTGACTTCCACACATAAAACTCTTCAGTATATAGCCTTCTCTCTGAATGCAAAGTCTCATTGTATCACCAGGCCCTTTGAACTCCACCTCTTTTAACAATAAAACCTCTATCATAGTACCAAATTATTAGTAATATAAACATATTGCTTTGTGTCTCCTAGCTAGGTGCAAGATTTCATCTCCATTCTTTGAATGGTTTATTTGACAAAATGCAAATGTCCTCTTTACCTTAACTTCCTTACTGTTTAACATCTCAAAACTACTATACATGAAAGCACCAAGACTAGCTGACTTTAATCTAATTAAAACAGACACACTCACACCCAAATACACAGACCCTATTACAAGTCCAATTTAAAATAATTTCCAATAGCAATATATACATTAATATCTCTTCATGACACTTGGCAAAAAAATCCATTGAAATCCTAGAGGAACAGCATAATGATTTTTACCATGAAAGGCCTTTAGAGAAACTGGATCCTATGACTCGTGAAAACTATTTGCACATTTAGCACAAACGTAATGCAACATCATATGGAACTTGTGAAGATAGGCTGCACATTCATAGTATACAACACAATTTATATGACAGCTCCGATGGAAAGGGGAAATAATTCAGTCCTTGAGTTAAAACTGTACCATGTATCATTTTGCTCTGAAAAATTCAGATCAACAATTCAATCCACATTAGCATAAAAGGAGCAGATGCCATTATATTGTGGGTTAGCGCCAAAGAAGTCAAAATGGTAAGGTTGTATTAGCTCTAAGGTTGAATTGTTTTGTAAGTTTAATGATTTCTTTGCAGTCACTTTCCTAACATCATTTGATTGCTCTATGATTAATTGTCCTTCGAGAATCAGCAATGGCCCTCCAATTTTACCATGGCTACAGTCACTCTGCCTATTGCATGTAGGTGTAATGAAAGAAAGACAAAATTTACATTGATACAGCACCTTTCCCAAATTGTTTTACATCCAACTAAATACATTTGAGTTATAGGCACTGGTATAATGTAAGCAAAGTGGGAGCCAATGTACACACAATAAGATCTCACAAAAAGCAATGTGATAATGACCAGTTAATCTGTTTTAGTGTTGTTGGTCAAGGGATAAATGTTGGCCAAGACACCAGAGAGAATTTCCTTGCTTTTTTTCATATACTGCCAAAGTATCAGATAAACAGGTATTGAGTTTAATGTTTCATCAAAAAAAAAATGGCAGTGTAACAAACCCTAAATGCTGTACTGGAGTATCTAGATTATGTCCTCAAATCGCTTAAAGTGTGGGACTTAAAATTACCCACCTCACCCCCCATCCCTCACAAACTTATGAATTATAAGTGAGAGCAGTATCACCAAGCCATTACTGACACCTTTACTTGGGACACAGTAAAAGTTGAACTGGTGAAATATCTGGTATTATTTTTATTCATTTACGGGATGTGGGCGTTGCTGGCTAGACCAGTACTTATTGCCCATCCCTAATTGCCCTTTGGGAATGTGATGGTGAGCTGTCTTCTTGAACCGCTGCAGTCCATATGCTGGAGGTACACGCACAGTGCTGTTAGGGAGGGAGTTCCAGGATTTTGACCCGATGACAGCGAAGGAATGGCAATATATTTCCAAGTCAGGATGGTGAGTGGCATTAAAGGGAACATCTAGGTGGTGGTGCTCCCATGTATCTGCTGCCCTTGTCCTTCTAGATGGTAGTGGTCGTGTGTTTGGAAGGTGTTGCTTAAGGAGTCTTGGTGAGTTTCTGCATCATATCTCATAGATAGTATACACTGCTGCTACTGTGCATCTTGTAGATAAAAAACACTGCCACCAGCAGTTGAGGGAGTGAATGTTTGTGGATGTGGTGCCAATAAAGTAGGCTGCTTTGTCCTGGATGGTGTCGAGCTTCTTGTGTGTTATTGGAGTTGCCGTCATCCAGGCAAGTGGAGACTATTCCATCACACTCCTGACTTATGCCTTGTAGATGGTGGAACGGCTTTGGGGAGTCAGGAGGTGAGTTACTTGCCTCAGGCTTCCTAGCCTCTGAATTGCTCTTGTAGCCACAGTATTGATGTGGCTAGTCCAGATCAGTTTCTAATCAATGGTAACCCTCCAGGATGTTGATAGTTTGGGATTCAGCAATGGTAATGCCTTGAATGTCAAGTAGAGGTGGTTAGATTCTCACTTGTTGGAGATGGTCATTGTCTAGCACTTGTGTGGCATGAGTGTTACTTGCCACTTGTCAGCCCAAGCCTGGATATTGTCCAAGTCTTGCTGCATTTGGGCATGGACTGCATCAGTTTCTGAGGAACTACGAATGACGCTGAACATTGTGCAACCATCAGCAAACATCCCCACTTCTGACCTTATGATGTAGGGAAGGTCATTGTTGAAGCAACTGAAATGGTTGGACCGAGGGCACTAACCTGAGGAACATCTGCATTGATGTCCTGGAACTGTATGATTGACCTCCAACAACCACAACCATCTTCCTTTGTGTTAGGTATGACTCCAATCAGTGGGGAGTTTTCCCCCTGATCCCCATTGTCTCCAGTTTTGCTAGGGCTTCTTGATGCCACACTCAATCGAATGCTGGTCACCATTTAAAAATAAGGGGTCGCTCATTTATGACAGAGATGAGGAGAATTTTTTTCTCTCAGAGGGTTGTTTGTCTTTGGAACTCTCTTCCTCAAAAGGCAGTGAAAGCAGAGTCTTCAAATATTTTCAAGACAGAGCTAGATAGATTCTTGAGTTACAAGGGGGTGAAAGATTACCGGGGGCAGGCAGGAATGTGTGGTTGAGGTTACATTCAGATCAGCCATGATCTGATTGTATGGCAGAGCAGGTTCAAGGGACTGAGTGGCCTACTCCTGCTGCTAATTCGTATGTTTTTATCTTTGATGTCAAGGGCAGTCAATCTCACCTCATCTCTGGAGTTCAGCTCTTTTGTCCATGTTTGAACCAAGGCAGTAATGAGTTCAGAAGCTCAATGACATAATTGTAATAATTGCTGAAAAAACAGATATGTCATAGCTTTTTGTCTTGCACTCACCAGGGCACTTCACAAAAATGCCAATGTAAGGGGAAAACAACAATTTATACTGTATATGAAGGATGCTAGCTGTTTGGCAAGTGGACTCTGATTGGTAGAGGCATTGCCATGGAGAATGCACCAGTGATGGTGACTGACAGTTAGTTGCCAAGCATTGTTTGAAAATTAAACCAAGCATCTTGACCCTAATTGGTCAAGGCATTGCCCTGAGGAATGAGTCAGCGAATGGCTGTCATTTATTTTATTTAGCTGAAACAGGCACATTGTTCTTTCTGATTGGTAGTGCCAATTCTATTAAACTGCAGTTGATGAATAACTTATATTATTTCTATTTTAAAATATGTTTTAGTGTGCATTTTAATGTCAAATGTAAAAATATCACTTATTTTTCTTTAAATATTGAAGTAGTTTTTGGAAAATGATTAAGAATGTAGAATCATATAGAACTTTATTATCTGAAAGAATCTTTTCTTCTCAGGGTGATATCCTTCAGTAAGTTTGTGATGATCTCTCTGTCCTGTTCTCCTGCACTGCAGAATTAGAATGGTTCCCCGGAGGACAGTTAGAATGGATGTCAGCATTTTGTGATGTGATAATCCATCTAACGACCTTGCTGGTAACATGTAGAAGTCAGCTTAAGTGTAAGCACTTTCAATAATGTACATGGGAATTTCGCCCCACATTTCCTTCTTCAGAAGTAAAAATTAAAGCTGATCATCTATGTTTTGGAGTATCAGCCATCAAGTAAACTGTTGGGTACAGCTACACTTGCGCTCATAAATTCAATAACCTCATTTGGCAGAGACCAACTATTCAGCACATATCTGTGCTGGTGATTATTTTCACACACTTTAAAGTTGTGAACAAGTTGTAAAATTCATTACTCATTGATTCAGTCACAGAAATAAGAGAAAAGCACAATGCTATTGGGATTCATAATTCTGGTTTAGTGCTCAGGATAAGTATTTCTTCAGGTAATTGCTTGTAGCCTTTACCTAATGCTCAATAATAGTTCTCGTACAACCTCTCGCAGTTATTGCCAAACAGCTCACACCACCATTTCAGCCATCAGCAGAAACCTAACCTTACATAGAAGTGAATGAAATTAGTTGGCTATAAGTGAATGATTTTATACAGACATGAGTCATTGATAGTTTCCTGTCATTTTTAGAAACTAGCACTTAAGGCATTATTTATATCCACTGAATGATTGACTTCTCAATTATTAATTAGTGGATAAAGTAGACATTCCTATTATGGCTAGAACTACACTTTTTGCAATTTATGAGTCTACCACTGACTCACACAAAAAATAAATCAATGCAGCTTATTTGTCAGCCCTACTTTCATCCATTGCCACAAATGTTCACGGAGTCAGAAGGCCTCTAAAAATACTGGACAGGACCTAATTCCAGGATTTTCACTTCGTTCCTGTTTCTGGCAATTTTTGCCAGCGCAGGATAAGGATGCGGGTAGCCAGCCTGCATGCAACACTCCCGCTCTTCTTGGCTCCATTGCACAAATGTGAAGGAGCTGGGTCAAAATTGGTAGTAGATGTGGTTCATGGTACCTCAGAGGGGTCATGAATCATGGGGGAGTTAGTCAAAAATCAAAATAGAAACGGTCACTTTAATATTCCATTTGAAAAATATTGCCACTCCTACCTTCTCATAAGGCTATCAATCTCACACAGCCATTCATTGTATCAATAGCAAAAAGCTTTCATCCACATCACACCTCTAATCTCATGTAAATAAACACAGAAGCATTGAAAAAACTCTGCAAAGAGAGATCAGGTTATAGAGATGGTAAAAAGCAAGGTAATAAAGATGATGATTAAACAAAACTAGAATTCCTAGAGTTTGGGAAGAGGGTCCTGCAGTCAGCATCGTGGTGAAGCAGTCTTGAAGGGTGTCCTGCAGTCAGCATCGTGGTTAAGCAGGCTGGGAAGAGTGTCCTACAGTCAGCATCATGGTTAAGCAGGCTGGGAAGCATGTCCTGCAGTCAGTTCTTGTTGAAAACAACAAGAATGACATCATAAGGCAGCGCGAGAGATCAGAATCAGTGTGAGTGCGGGGAAGCTTCAAAAAGTGATGTCTGCAGAAAGGTGAGAGCTGATTGGTGAGTAGTGGGTAAGTGTTTTTCTCTAGTTTTTTTCTTCAGTTTTTCTCCAATTTAAAATAGATTAAGCTATGGAAAGGTAAGGGTTCTAGACTTTATTTAAAGTACATAAATAAGTTAATGTGTTTTTATTGCCTTTAACTTAAATTAAGGGTTTTTTTCAGCTAGAGGCATGGCAGGGCAGCTCAATGCCATGTTATGTGCCGCCTGCAACATGTAGGAAGTCCTAGACGCTGCTTGCTTTGACCGACCATGAGTGCTGGAAGTGCCACCAGCTGCAGCTACTTGAGCTCCATGTTTCAGAGCTTGAGCAGCAGCTGGGGGCACTGAGGTGTATCTGCGAGGCTGAGAGTTTCATGGATATCACGTTTTTAGACGCGGTCATCCCACAGCTTACGGAAGTGCAGATAGAGAGGGAATGGTTGACCATCAGTCAGAAGAAAGGTGTCAGGCAGATAGTCAGAAAATCCCCAGGGTGCATCTCGCTCAAGAACTGTTTTTCTGCATTGGAAAATGGTGAGAGTGACAGTTCCTCTGGGGAGTGCAGCCACACTCAAGGCACTGTGAGTGGCTCAGCTGCACAGTTGGGAGGAAAAAGAGGGGAAGAGCAATAGTGATGGGAGACTCGATAGTAAGGGGAACCGACAGGTGTTTCTGCAGTCGCCAATGTGACACCAGGATGGTATGTTGCCTCCCTGGTGCCAGGGTTAAGGATGTCACTGAGCGCTTGCAGGGCATTTTAAAGGGGGAGGGCAAACAGACAGAGATCGTGGTGCATATTGGTACCAATGACTTAGGTAGAAAGAGGGATGAGGTCCTGCAAGCAGAATTTAGGCAGATTAAAAAACAGGACATCAAAGGTAGTAATCTCTGGATTACTTTCGGTGCCATGCGCTAGTGATAGGAGGTTAGTCCAGATGAATGCGTAGCTGGAGAGATGCTGCAGGAGGGAGGGCTTTAGATTTCTGGGACATTGGAACCATTTCTGGGGGTGGTTGGACCTGCACAAGGCGGTCGGGTCGCACCTGAACCAGAATGGGACAAACATCCTTAAGGGGAGGTTTGCTAGTGCTGTTGGGGAGGGTTTAAACTAACTTGGCAGGGGGGTGGGATCCTAAGAGGATGTTCAGCAGGGGAAGATGCACAGCCAAAATTAGAAGAGAGAGCAAGTGAGTCTGGAAGGCATAGAAATTATAGGCCAGTTAAAGCACAAGGGAGTTTGGCAAGGTTGGATGGTGTTTATTTTGATGCAAGGAGTCTGACAAATAAGGCAGATGAGTTGAGGACACAAATTAACACATGGAAGTATGATGTCATTGCTGTCATGGAGACATAGCTGAGAGAGGGGCAGGATTGGCAGTTCAATACTCCAATCTTCAGGCAAGACAGGGAAGGAAGTAAAAGAGGAGGGGGTATCACAATATTGATCAAGGAATCAATTAAGGCAGTAAGGATGGATGACATCTTAGAAGGCTCCTCAAATGAAGCCATAAGGGTAGCACCTAAAAACAAAAAAGGAGCAATCACATTGCTCTGAGTGTACTTTAGGCCCCCAAACAGTCAGAGAGAAATAGAAGAGCAGAGCGGGAAGCACCGATGACCAGAGGGACCTTGGTTTCCATGTCCACCGGTCCCTGAAGGTAGCGGGACAGGTAGATAAGGTGGTTAAGAAGGCATATGTGGATGCTTGCCTTTATTAACTGAGGCATGGAATATAAGAGCAGAATATAAAAGCAAAATACTGCGATTGCTGAAAATCTGAAACAAAAACAAAAATTGCTGGAAAAACTCAGCAGGTCTGACAGCATCTGTGGAGAGAAAGACAGAGTTAACATTTTGAGTCCGTATGACTCTTTAGAACTAAAGAGAAGTAGAAATGTGGTGAAATATATACTGGTTAAGGGGGGTGGGACAGGTGAAGCTGGATAGAAAGCCAGTGATCGGTGGAGGCAAAGGAGAGATTGCAAAAGATGTCATACACAAAAGGTCGAAGGGATGTTGATGGTGGTGATACTGGCTGAAGGAGGTGCTAATGGTGACATTAAGAGTAGAAAACAGGATGAGCAAGTGACAGATGGCCCTAGTGGGGTGGGGTGGGGGGAGGGAATCGAAATAGGCTAAAAGGTGGGGATAAAACAATGAATTTAATACATTTAAAAAATAATAATAGAAATAGGTGGGAAATATATATATATATATATATATATAAACTAAAATGCACCCAGGAGAGCTTTTTAAGCCAGTACATAGAAAGTCCTGCAAGAGGACTTAATTTTAGGAAATGAAGCTGGGCAAGTGGTAGAGGTATCAATGGGGGAGCATTTTGCAGATAGTGATCATAACTCCGTTAGATTCAAGGTTGTTATGGAGAAGGACAAGGATGGGCCATAAGTCAGTGTTCGAAATTGGGGGAAGGCCAATTTTAATAAGATCAGATATAATTTGGCCAGAGTGGACTAGGAGCAGCTACTTTTAGGTAAATCTGCATCAGAGCAGTGGGACTCATTCAAGAAGGAAATAGAGATAACACAGGGCCAACATACTCCAGTAAAGACAAAGGGTGGGACCAACAAATCCAGGGAACCCTGGATGTTGAGGGATATACAGGATTGGATAAAGAGAAAAAGGGAGGCTTATGGCAGATATCTGGGGCTCAAAACAGTGGAAGCCCTAGAGGAGTATAGAATGTGTAGGGGGAAACTTAAAAAGGAAATTAGGAGAGCAAAAAGGGTGCATGAAAAAACGTTGGCAGGTAAAATAAAGGAAAATCCAAAGTTATTTTACAAGTACTTTAACAGTAATAGGAAAACTAGGGAAAGAGTAGCGCTCATTAAGGATTTGGTAATTTGTGTGTGGAGCCGGAAGACGTAGGTCGGATTCTAAATTAATACTTTGTGTCGGTGTTCACAAGTGAGAGGGATGACGTGGGTATGGAAATCAGGCAGAAGGACTGTGAGATAATTAAAGAAATTAGCATAGAAAGGGAGGAGGTTCTAAGTGGTCTGGCAGGCTTAAAAGTAGATACATCTCCAGGCCCAGATGAAATGAATCCCAAGCTGTTGAGTCAAGCAAGGGAGGAGATAGCAGGGGTGCTGGCAATAATTTTCAGTACCTCTCTGGCCACAGGAGAGGTGCAAGGGGACTGGAGGACAGCCAATGTGGTACTGATATTCAAGAAAGGAGGAAGGGATAAACCAGGGAACTATGGGCCAGTCAGTCTAATCGCAGTGGTGGGGAAACTATTGCAAGCAATTCTGAAGGACAGAATTAATCTACACTTGGAGAGGCAGGGATTAATCAAAGACAGTCAGCATGATTTTGTCAAGGGGAGGTCATATCTGACCAATTTGATTGAATTTTTCGAACAGGTGACCAGGTGTGTAGATGAGGGCAATGCATTTGACATAGTCTACTTGGACTTAAGCAAGGCTTTTGATAAGGTCCCACATGGGAGACTAATAATGAAGGTAAGAGCCCATGGGATCCAAGGCAATTTGGCAAATTGGATCCAGAATTGACTTGAGTGGCAGGAAGCAGAGGGTGATGGTCGAGGGGTATTTTTGTGACTGGATGACTGTGTCCAGTGGGGTTCCACAGGCATCAGTGTTGGGTCCTTTGTTGCTTGTGGCATATATAAATGATTTAGAATTGAATGCAGGAGGGTTGATCAGCAAGTTCACGGATGACACAAAAATTGGTGGGTTGGTAAATGGTGAGGAGGATAGCCTTAGATTACAGGAGGATATAGACGGGCTGGTCAGATGGGCTGATCAGTGGCAAATAGAATTTAATCTGGATAAGTGTGAGGTGATGCACTTGGGCAGGACAAACAAGGCACAGGAATACACAATGAATGGTAGGACCCTGGGAAATACCGAGAATCAGAGGGACCTTGGTGTGCATGTCCACCGGTCCCTTAAGATAGCGGGACAGGTGGATTAGGCGGTTAAGATTGCATATGGGATAATTGCCTTTATTAGCCGAGGCATAGAATATAAGAGCAGGGAGGTTATGCTGGAACTGTATAAAACTGTTAGGCGACAGCTAGAGTATTGCGTGAAGTTCTGGAATCCGCATTATAGGAAGGATGTGATTGCACTAGAAAGAACGCAGAGGAGATTTACCAGCATGTTGCCTGGGCTGGAGAGTTTTAGTTATGAGAAGAGATTGGATAGACCAGGGTTATGTTCCCTGGAGCAGAGGAAATTGAGGGGGGACATGGTTGAAGTGTATAAAATTATGAGGGGCATTGATAGGCTAGACAGGAAGGAACTTTTCCCCTTGGTATAGATTTAAGGTAAGGGGCAGGAGGTTTAGATGGGATGTGAGGAAGAGTTTTTTCACCCAGAGGGTGGTGGGAATCTGGAACTCACTGCCTGAAAGGGTGGTAGAGGCAGATACCTTCGTAACATTTAAGAAGTAGTTGGATGTGCACTTACGATGCCATGGCATAAAAGCTATGAGCCTAGTGCTGGAAAATGGGATTAGAATAGTTTGACCGGTGCAGACTCGATGGGCCGAAGGGCCTTTTTCTATGCTTTAGACTATGACTCTATGGTTCCTCTGCAAGCTTCATCAACATTTCCAACTTAGTAGACAGTGAAGAGGATAGTTGTAGGCTTCAGATGACAGTCAGAATGGAGAAATGGGCAGAAGCATAACATTGGAGTTCAGTGCAAAAAAAAGTAAAATCAAGTGCTTTGGGGTGATTAATCTTAATATAAATGCAAGATTTTGAAAAAAGTGAATGAGTAGAGAGCCCTTTGTGGGCTTTGTATGCAAATTCTTAAAGATAGCAAGGCAAGTTGATCAAGTGGTTAGAAAAGCATATTGGTTACTCCTTTGACAGAACCCTCCAAATCATTGACCCAGTAGAAAAAGGACAGCATGCGCTTGGGGACACCACTACTTGCAAGTTCCCTCCAAGTCATAAGACATCCTGACTTGGAGCAATATTGCCATTCCTTCACTGTTGCTCAGTCAAAATCCTGGAGCTCCCTTCTTAGCAGCATTGTGGATGCACCTACATCACGTGAATGGCAAAGATGCAGAAGGTGACTCACCACTGCCTTCTCAAAGGTATGGGACCAGAGAATGGTTACAACATAGGAAGCTATTTGGCCCATTGCGTCATGCCAGCTTCCAGTGAGGGCAACTGCCCCTCCCCCTTTATCTCTGCAATATTGTTCTCTTTGCATCTCTTCAGATTTAATTTCCTTTTGAAAGCCATGATTGTATCTGCCTGCCCCCAAACTCTCAGGAAGGGCATTCCAGGTCCTAACTGCTCACTGCCTAAAAAAGCTCTTACTCATGTTGCCACTGGTTCTTTCGCCAATGATGTCAAATCAGCGTCCTCTGCTTCTCATCCATTCCACCAGTGGAAATTGTTTCTCTCTATCTACTCTGAAGAGACTCTTCATGATTTTGAACACTTCTATCAAATCTCCTTTCAATCTTCTCTTCTCTAAGGAAAAGAGCCCCAGCTTCTCTGATCTATCCACATAACTGAAGTCCCTTATTATGGGACCTTCTCATAAACTTTTCTATATTCTCTCTAAAGCCTTCACATCCTTGACAAAATGTGGTGCCCAGAATTGGCTACAACACTCCAGTTGAGGCCAAACCAGCATTTTTTTAAAGGCTCAACATAACTTTGCTTTTGTACCCTATTCCTCTCTTTATAAAACCAGGATCCCATATGCTTTGTTCACAACATTCTCAACTCCCAGGTCCCTCTGCTCCTGCACCACCTTTAGAATTGTGCCCTTTGTTTTATATTGCCTCTCCTTGTTCCTTACACTAAAATGAACTAATTCACACATCTCCACATTAAACTTTATTTGCTTCGTATCCGTCCATTCCACCAGCATGTTTATATCCTCTTGAAGTCTATCACTAACCTCCTCACTGTTCACAATAACTTCATGTTTTTTTTCATCTGCAATTTTGAAATTGTGCCTTGCACACTCAAGTTGTTTCGGTGCCTCTGCATCTCTCTGCAAGGGCAACTCTACTTCCCCAACATATCCCTGCTATCCTGCAAAGAAAATCAGTGGCCTAGTACTGACCCCTAGGGAACCCCATTGCCAGTCTGAGAAACAGCTGCTTACTACTATTCTCTATTGCCTATCGCTCAGCCAACTTCCCATCCATGCTGCCACTTTCCTTTTTATTCCATGAGCTTCAACATTTTTGGCAATTCTATTATATTGCATTTTATCAAACATCTTTTGGAAGTCCATGTACAGCACAACAACCACATTACCCTCATCAACCCTCTCTATTACCTCATCAAAAAAAGGAATCAAATTAATAAAAGATGACATGTTTTTAACAAATCTCTCTTGCTTTCCTTAATTAATCCACACTTGTCCAAATGGCCGTTAGTTATGTCGCGATATCATTTCTAGAAACTTTCCCAACACCGAGGTTAAACTGATGGTCTGTATTTGCTGGGTTTATCCTTGCACATGTTTTTGAACAAGGATGTATGTAACATTTTCAATTCTCTTAGTACCACAGCCAACCCCTCTGCCTGCATGTGTAGATTCCTTTTTTGGTTCTTAATCAGACCACATTTCCTTTTACAGACCTTTTACTATTTATATGCTTATAGAGGACTTTTGTAATCATTTTTATGCTAGCTGCCTGTCTTTTTTCATTCTCTTTCTTTGCCACTCTTATTTCCTTTTTCACTTCCCCTCTAAATTTCTTATACTCAGTCTGGTTCTCACTTATATTGTTAATCTGAAATATGACCTACACTCCCTTTATGTGCTTCATCTCACTCTCTAACTCTCTCATGATTCCAGGGGCTCTGGATTTATTTATCCCACCTTTCCTGCTTATGGGAATATATCTTGATTATACCCAAGCCAACTCCTCTTTAAAGGCAGCCCATTGTTTCCGTACAATTTTGCCAGCCAATCTTTGGTCAATTTACCTCATGCAGTTGTTTTACCCCACTTAAAATGACTCTCCTCCAATGTAGTGCTTCTACTTTAGATTACTCCTTATCTTTTTCTTTGATAACCAAAGCCTTATGATACTGTGATCACTGTTCCCTAAAAGTTCCCCAACTGAAACTTGACCCACTTGACCCATCTCATTCTCTAGAATCAGATTCAGCTATGCCTCCTTCCCCATGCCAGAAACTGACCAATCAAGAAAATTCTGCTGAACACACTTCAGAAACTCTTCCCCCTCTCAGCCCGGTACACTATTACTATCCCAGTCTATATTAGGATAATTGAAGTCCCCCATTATCACTATACAATAGTTTCTGCATCTCTTAGTCATTTCCTTGCAGATTTGCTCCTCTATATCTTTCCCACTCATTTGTGGCCCATAGAATACACCCAGAAGTGTAATGATACCTCTACTATTTCTTAAGTATAATCAGATATATCCTGTCCCTGATGCCTCTCTCTCCAGCACTGTAATATTCTCCTTGGTCATGGTAGTCATCCCTCCTCCATTCTTTCATTCCCGAATATTCCTGAAAACATTGATTCCAAGAATATTTAGTACCCAGTTCTACCCTTTTTTCATCCAGAACTGCATTATCGCCATGATATCATATTCCCATACAGTTATTTGTGTCTGCAGGTCACTAATCTTATTTACCGTGCCCCATGTATTTACATATATGCAAATTAAACCTAATTTAGACCTTTATCGATTGCCTCATAGTCTAGCACCAACTAGTACCTTCTTATTATTTATGATTCTTGTGCTATCTGCTTCTTTCAATCCTTTGTGCCTTTCAAATGCTACACCCTGGTTCTCATCCCCTTGCACCTTCTCTCCAGCCACACATTGATCTGCTCTATCCTCCTATTTCTATAGTCACTAGCATGTGGCATGAGAATATTCCAGTGATTATTACCTTAGAGGTTCTGTTTGCTTTTCTTCTTCTTAGCTCTCTAAAATTTGCTAGCAGAATCTCATCCCTCTTTCAACCTATGTCATTGGTCACAATATGGACTACACCACTCATGCCCCTCAGAGCGCTGTGCAACATCTTAGTGACATCCTTGACCCTGGCACTACGGAGGCAACATACCATCCTGGATTCAGGTCTGTGGTCACTGAAACACCTGCCTGTTCCCCTAACTATAGAATTGCCAAAACAAAAATACCTGGAAAAAGTCAGCAAATCTGACAGCATCTGCAGAGAGGAATACAGTTAACGTTTCGAGTCCGAATGCTTCTTCTTCAGAACTAAGGAAAAATAGAAAAGAATTGCCAAACTCTATTACTTTCCCCATCTTCTTCCTGCTACCTGTACAGTTGAATGACTGATAGTACTTTGGGTTTGACTGTTGTTGCACTCACAGTCATAGAATCATTATGACAGAGAAAGAGACCATTCAGCCCATCGAGTCCATGCCAGTATACCTGTTTCCTTACATTTCAGCAACTTTATTGGGTCACTGAGGTGAATGCACAGCAGAAAGAGCTGAACGTTTCAAAAACTCTTCCTCTCTCAGCCCTGTACACCATTACTATCACAGTCTATGAGTGGAATTTTCCATGCCCATTGGCATCGGGCAACATGGCGGCATGATTGAACAAATGGTGAGAAGGTTAAAAATTGGTTTCATGCCATCGTGAAACCAGTTTGCAACCGTCTGCTCCACCCGTCAATGGCGAGCTGTGTTTCCAGCCACTGCATGTTGGGAGCTTCATTTTAATACACCTGTATATCATTATAAGCCCATCTCACCGGAATCATTCCCCCATGTCTACTTTACCACCCACGCCGGCGGGAAAACACGCCGTTGCAGAAGGCGTCTTGACAAGTGTGGTGTGCAGAATTCAGAACTCACTATCAGGGCTTTGCTCTTTTAATGGACATCCAAGGAGCAGAAAATGCTGGAGCCCCACAGCAATGGGACCCTGGAGGAACATATGCATTGTATGCTGGGTGGTTTTATATGGACATGGTTCTGACACCAAAAAGCTAATGGAAGGTGGAGGGTCACCACTGATGGTCTGCGTTGGGATATCACCGTCTTGGCCATGGTCTGCTACAGATGATCATACAGATAACATCCACTGCCCTTCCATCGTTGATCATCTTTGTCACTTCCTCGAAAAACTTGATCAAGTTAGTGAGACACGACCTCCCCTTCACAAAACCATGCTGCCTCTCACTGATACACCCATTTGCTTCCAAATTGTAGTAAATTCTGTCACGAAGAATCTTTTCCAATAATTTCCCTACCACTGATTTAAGGCTCACAGGCCTGTAATTTCCTGGAATATCCCTGCTACCCTTCTTAAACAATGGAACAACATTGGCCATTCTCCAGTCCTCTGGGACCTCACCCATAGCCAGTGAGGATACAAAGATTTCTGTCAAGGCCCCAGCAATCTCCTCCCTTGCCTCCCTCAGTACTCTGAGGTAGATCCCATCTGGCCCTTGACACGTCATAACATTCAAGGCAAAGGGCCAAGTGCTGGTAAATAGGATTAGGTAGGTAGATCAGGTGTTTCTCACATGTCGGTGCAGACTCAATGGGCCAAAGGGCCTCTTCTGCACTGTGTGATTCTGTGAATATATGTCACTTCCTTCCATGACATTACTGACTATTACAGTTAACCCTTTATAGGACTTAGCCTAACATATTCCATTATACCACAACTCCCCCCATGTCTCTGTTCAGACTTCAATGTTCTGATGTTCCTGGAAACTTAATGCTTCAATCTTCTCATCATTCTGAACATTTCAGTATTTTGAGGTTTCATAGGAAATATAGCCAATTTCTGGTTCCCTTAGGTAAATGTTGTTTCTCTTTCTCTCTCCATGTTCTCTTCCTGTTCTCTCTACTCTCTCCTTCCTCCAGTTCTTTGAGATTTTCACCATTTCTTACACTGATAAGCATTGTGATGTCGCCATTAGTCTACCATACTTCATTCTCCTCTCATTTGTAGGGAATAAGGCATTCTTGTTCATTCTCATTCTGCTTGTTGGTTCTCTGGACATTACTGAACAAAATTTGAACTAGTAGATGGTTCAGGATCACTTGCTTCAGGGTTTTTTTTTAATTTCTGATGATATCAACCTCTCTGGAGTCTGAGTTTCACTCTTGCTCAATTGTAATCAAAACTCATCTGTTTCTCCTTACTGCCCCTGTTCCATGTGGACAATGTAAGATGAGAGGTGTAGTGATTTCTCTACTATTTTTCTATATCTTGATTGATTTCTGATCCAAACTTGCTCTCTCTGTTGAAGATCTGATAATGCTTTTGCTCTGTGACAACTATCATAGTGTTTCATCTGATAAAAACAAAAAACTGCGGATGCTGGAAATCCAAAACAAAAACAGAATTACCTGGAAAAACTCAGCAGGTCTGGCAGCATCAGCGGAGAAGAAAAGAGTTGACGTTTCGAGTCCTCATGACCCTTCAACAGAACTAGGTGAATCCAAGGAGAGGGGTGAAATATAAGCTGGTTTAAGGTGTGGGGATGGGGGGGGGGGGGGGGGGGGGGGGGGGCGGGGGTGGTGGTTGGGTGGGGGGAGAGAAGTGAAGGGGGGTGGTGTGGTTGTAGGGACAAGCAAGCAGTGATAGGAGCAGATCATCAAAAGATGTCACAGACAAAAGGACACAGAGGTATTGAAGTTGGTGATATTATCTGAACGAATGTGCTAATTAAGTGTTTCATCTGTTTACTTCGGTAAGTTTCTTCTCTTTCTCATACTTTATCTAAGTCGGTGTCTTTGACCTGTGACATGAATGTATGTGGAAGGATAAAAATCTGTGTCTGCAAACTTCTTCCCATGAGTAACTCACAGAACCAATCAATACTGCAAGAGTGAGATTTATAACTCAAGAGCACTAGTTGAAAATCCTCATTCTGTTTGCCTTTATGTTTTGACACCTCTCCCAGTTTCTCCATTAGCCTGAGTAAACTTCAGTGAAATTGTTGTGTGAACAAATTCAAATAATTGACATAATCCTTGACTTTCAATGACATTAGCATCAATGAACCCCCCACTATAAACATCCTGGGGGTTACCATTTACCAGAAACTGAACTGCATCCACCATATAAATACTGTGGCTGCAACAGCAGGTCAGAGGCTGGGAATTCTGCAGATAGTAACTCATCTCCTGACTCCCCAAAGCCTGTCCACCATCTACAAAACTTAAGTCAGGAGTGTGATGGAATATTCTTCACTTACCTGGATGAGTGCAGCTCCAACAGCACTCAAGAAGCCCAACACCACGTAGGACAAAGCAGCTCACTTGATTGGCACCCTATTCACCACTTCAACGTTCACTCCCTCCACCACCGATGCACTGTGGCAGCAGTGCGTATCATCTACAAGATGCACTGCAGCATCTCACCAAGGCTTCTTTGACAGCACCTTCAAAACTCATGACCTGTACCACGTAGAAAGACAAGGACAGCAGATGCATGGAACACCTGCACCTGCAAGTTCCCCTCCACTCACCATCCTGACTTGGAAGTAATATTGCCATTCCTTCACTGTCGCTAGGTATAGATCCTGGAACTCCCTCCCGAACAGCACTGTGGATATACCTACACCATATGGACTGCAGCAGTTCAAGAAGGCAGCTCACCACCACCTTCTCAAGGGCAATTAGGGATGGGTGATAAATGCTGGCCTAGCTAGTGATGCCCACATCCCATGAATGAATAAAAAAAGTAATTATGTAAACTCCTGAAATTCTACATTTACAAATTGTGGACCATTAGCTGATAGCACAATATCAGGAATCACATGAACTGCAAAAAATCCTTTCAATTATGTTATCACTGCCTCTGACGTCACAGGAAAACCGTACGTTCATTGGCTGGTGAGAAACTGCTGTTAAAGAGTATCTTTAAATAGCTGTAAATTAGAAAAGTGTAATACCTTTAAAGAAGTAGCTACTTGGATTTAAGTAAGGAACACTTGAAATAGGGGAGTAAATTTAAGTCAGGGTCTGTAATATAAGAAAACCAAATACATTAAAGGTAACATAAGGAAAGTAAAGTTAAGACATGGCAGGGCAGCTTGGTCATGTGGAGTGCGGGTCCTGTAATGTGTGGGATGTCATGGACACTGCTAGTGTCCTAGACGACTACATGTGCAGAAAGTGCTCCCAGCTGCAGAAACTTGAGCTCCAGATTTCGGAGCTCAAGTGGTGGCTGGAGTCACTGTGGTGCATCCACAAGGCTAAGAGCTACATGGATAGCATGTCCAATGAGGCGGTCACACCGCTAGCTAGGCACATGCAGGCAGAAAATGATTGGCTGACCACCAGACAGTACAAAAGAATCAAGCAGGCAATGCAGGAGTCCACTGGGATCCCGCTTGCAAATCGGTTTTCTGTTTTGCATACTGGTGAGGGCGCTGGTTCCTCAGAGGAGTGCAGCCAGAGCCAAATTTGTGTCACCATGAGCAGAAGGGGAAGAAAAAGTGTGGAAGAGCAATTGTAATAAGGGATTCATCAGTTAAGGGAACAGGCAGCCATTTCTACTGCCATAGACCTGACTCCAGGATGGTATGTTGCCTCCCTGCTGCCAGGGTCAGGAATGTCACAGAGCAGCTGCCATTATTCTCGGGGAGGGTGACCAGCCAGAGACTGTGGTCCACATTGGTAGCAATGACTTAGGTAGGAAGGGCGATGTGGTCCTGCAATCAGAATTTAGGGAGCTAGATCAAAAATTAGCAAGCAGGACCTCAAATGTAGTAATCTCCAGATTACACCCATGGCCACATGCAAGTAAAGTGAGTACAGAAATAGAAGGATAAAGCAAATGAGTGTGTGGCTGGAAAGATGGTGCAGGAGGGAGGGCTTTAGATTCCTGGGACACTGGGACAGGCTCTGGGGAAGATGGTACCTGTACAAGCTGGACAGGTTGCACCTGAAGAGATTTGGGACTGAGTTCCTTGCGGGCCATTTTGCTAATGCTGTTGGGAAGGCTTTAAACTAATTCAGCAGGGGTGTGGGAACCAGGAGAGAGTATTAGAAAGGAATCTTAGGCAGCACAAAATGCTGAGAGAGATAGATAGCACTAGTATAGAGAATAGTAAGTTAATAGGTAAGGGAGAAAGTCTTGAAGTCTAAATGAGGGTCACTGTGCATGTATATGAATGCACGGAGTATAATAAATGAGATTGGGGAGTTACAGGTGCAGATTGCCATGTGGAAATATGATGTTGTGGTGATGACAGAGACCTCGCTCAAGGAAGGGCAGAACTGTGTGTTAAATATTCCTGTATACAAGGTGTTCAGAAAAGATAGGAAAGGAAGAAAAGGAGGAGAGCTGGCAATATTGGTTAAGGAGAGCTTTGCAATGCTGGAGAAAGAGGATGTCCCTGAGGGTTCAAGGACAGAACCAATTTGGCTAGAGCTAAGGAACAAAAAGGGTGCAATTACACTACTCGGTGTAGTCTGTAGACCGCCAACTAGTAAGAAGGCTGTAGATGATCACATCTGCAGAGAAATTACAGAATTATAGGGAGATGCATACATTACAGAGTAGTTATAATGGGGGAGTTTAATTACCTGAATGTAGACTGGGACAGTGGTAGTGTAAAGGGCAGAGAGAGGCAAAAGTTGCTAGATTGTGTTCAGGAGAATTTCCTACAGCAGTATTTGTCCAATCCAACAAGAAAAAATACACTATTGGACCTCGTTCTTGGCAATGAGGTGGGCCAAGTAGATCAAGTGTCAGTGGGGCAACATTTAGGGGACAGTGATCATTGCATCGTAAGGCTTGGGATGATGGTAGGAAAGGACAATGTGCAATCCAGAGTAAGAATAATTAACTGAAGGAGTGCCGACTTCAATGGGGCAAGAATGGAGCTGGGCCAGATAGACTGGAACCAAAGGTTGGCAGGAAAAACTGCAGCTGAACAATGGGCTACCTTCAAAGAAGAAACAGTTCAGGCACAGTCAAGGTATATTCCCTCAAAAGGGAAAGATAGAACAAACAAGTCCAGAACTCCCTGGATGAAAAAAGATACACAAATTAAGATAAAGAAAAAAAAGTGCATTTATGACAGTCTGGTAGAAAATACAACTAAGAACCAAGTGGAATACAGAGGGTTCAGAGGGGAGGTGAAAAAGCAAATAAGGGAAGCAAAGAGGGATTATGAGAAAAGACAAGTAGCCAATATAAAGGAAAATCCCAAAGTCTTCTATTGGCACATAAATAGTAAGAGAGAGTAAAAGGAGGAGTAGGGCCAATTAGGGACCAAAAAGGGGATTTACACAAGGAGGCAGTGGGCATGTCTGAGGTGTTAAATGAATATTTTGTATCTGTCTTTAACAAGGAAGCAGATGCTACAAAAGTCATCGTAACAGAGGAGGAAACTCTGTCGCTAGAAAGGTTCAAAACTGATAAGGAGGAAGTATTGCATAAACTGTCAGTACTTAAGGTTGACAAGGCACCAGGACCGGATGAGATGCATATAGGGAATTTTGAAGGAAGTGAGAATGGAAATTGTAGGTGCACTGGCCATAATCTTTCAGTCTTCCCTAGACTCACAGGAGGTGCCAGAGGGCTGGAAGATTGCAAACATTACGCTCTTGTTTAAAAAGGTTGTAAGGATAAGCCCAGCAATTATAGACCAGTCTGTTTAACTTCAGTGGTGGGAAAGCTTCTAGAGAAAATTATTCAGCATTGTCAGAAAGAGATATTAATGTATATAATGTTATTGGAATTTTTTTTTAAATAGAGGTTTAGCCTGTGTGTGTGTGTTAATTGGATTAAAGCCAGCTAGTCTGGCTTTGATGTGTAGTAGTTTTGAGATGTAAATAGTAGAGAGAGGGGACATTTGCATTTTGTTGAATAGAGCATTCGAGAGTGGGGGTGAAATCTTGCACCTAGCTAGGAGACACCAAGCAATGTTTATATTACTAATAAAATTGGTACTATGAAAGGAGTTCAAAGGGCCTGATGATACAATGAGAATTTACATTCAAAGGGGAGTGCTGGGTATAACAGAACAGAGTTTGTGTGTGCAAAGCAGAGGCATGTAAGATCAAAGCCTGTAAGCCTACTACTGTCTGCAAAGGAACCAAATTGAAATGAACCTCATTTTGAATTTGTAAGGTGAAAATGCTTTATCTGGTGTCTGCTTAAAGTCTATTCATAATTGTTGCCTTAGTGGAGATTAATTTGGGAATTTGTCAAAAAGTTATGATAGTAGTAATTTGTAGACATGTGTATGTGTTTAGTACCTTGTTGTAAATTAATAAATGATATAAAAACCTCTGGAGGCTTGGTGGGTTCATTTCTGAATTTAGAGTTGCATCGCAAATATATCTATTGAAAATATAAGTTATGACAGTTGTTTAAAGTTTCCCTCTGGGATTTTAAATAATAGTCTTTAACAACTGTTGTGTCATAACAGGGTTAGAATTAATAGCCACGTGGAAAAATGTGGGTCGATTAGGAAAAGCCAGCTTGGATTTATAAAGGAGAAATTGTGTTTAACTAGCTTGCTGGAGTTCTTTGAAGAGGCAACAGAGAGGGTAGATGAGGGTATTGCTGTGGATGTGGTGTACATGGACGTTCAAAAAGCATTCAATACAGTGCCAGACAACAGACTTATGAGAAAAGTTATAGCTCATGGAAAAAAAGGGACAGTAGCAATGGAGATACAAAATTGGTTTAGTAATGGGAAACAGAGGGTAATGGTCATTGGATATATTTCAGGCTGGAGGGAGGTTTAAAGTGGAGTTCCCCAGTGGTTGGTATTGGGATCCTTGCTTTTGCTGAAATATATTAATGATTAATGAAGGACAATATAGAACTTAAAAAGGACATAGACAAGTTGGTGGAGTGGGCAGATGGGAGGAAGATGATGTTCAATGCAGAGAAGTGTGAGGTGATTCCTTTTGGTAGGGAGAACACGTATAAAATAAGGGGTACAATTCTTAAGGGTTTGCAGGAGCAGAGAAACCTGGGTGTATATGTACAAAGATCATTCAAGGTAGCAGGACAGGTGGAGACAGCAGTTAATAAAGCATACATACCCTGGGCTTTATTAATAGGGGCATAGAGAACAAGAGCAGGGAGGTTATGCTGAGCTTACATAACACACTAGTTAGACTCACCTGGGGTATTGTGTACAGTTCTGGGCACCACACTATAAGAAGGATATGATTATATTGGAGAGAGTGCAGAAGATGTTTACAAGAATGGTTCCAGGGATGGGGAACTTGAGTTATGAAGATAGATTGGAGAAGTTGGGACTGTTATCCTTGGAGAGGAGGAGGCTAAGAGGAGGTTTGATAAAGATGTTCTAAATCATGAGTGGAGAGTCACGGAGTAGATAGAGAGAAGTTGTTCCTGCTTGTGAAACGATTGAGAATGAGAGAGTATAAATTTAAAGTGATTTGCAAAATAAGCAAATATGATGTGAGAAAAAACTTTTTCACACAACGAGTGTTTTGAGCCTGGAATGCACTGCCTGGAAGTCTGGTGGAGGTAGGTTCAATCAAGGCATTCAAGGTAGCATTAGATGATTATTTGAATGGAAACAATGTGCAAGGGTAAAGGAAAAAAGTAGGGCGATGGTGCTAAGTCATGATGGTCATTTGGAGAGTTGCTGTAGACATGATGGGACAAATGGCCTCCTTCTGCATTGTAAAATTCCTCTGATTCTGTGATTCTGATCTGTGACCATGTAACTGTTTCACTTCATTCCACCTCAAGTAGTAATCTACTACTATTATGAACATTTTCCCTTTATGCTCAAATAAATCAATTCCCAGGCGTTCCCATGGTCTTGTAGGACAAGATGACATTAGGGGTTCTTTTGATCCCTGTTTGCGAATTGAACATTTGATACAACTGGAAATCATTTCTTCCAAAGACCTGACCACCAAACCCATACAAAGAACAAAGAACAAAGAAAAGTACAGCACAGGAACAGGCCCTTCAGCCCTCCAAGCCTGCGCCGATCATATTGCCTGTCAAACTAAAACATTTTGCACTTCCAGGGTCCGTATCCCTCTATTCCCATCCTATTCATGTATTTGTCAAGCTGTCCCTTAAACACTATTAACGTGCCTGCTTCCACCACCTCCTCTGGCAGCGAATTCCAGACAATCACTACCCTCTGCCTAAAAAACCTGCCCCGCACATCTCCTCTAAAGTTTGCTCGTCTCACCTTAAATCTATGTCCCCTAGTAATTGACTCTTCCGCGCTGGAAAAAAGCTTCTGACTATCTACTCTGTCCATGCCACTCATAATTTTTTAAACTTCTATCAAGTCGCCCCTCAATCTCTGTCGCTCTAGTGAGAACAATCCGAGCTTCTCCAACCTCTCCTCATAGCTAATAACCTCCAGACCAGCCAGCATCTTGGTAAACCTCCTCTGCACCCTCTCCAATGCCTCCATATCCTATTGGTAATGTGGCGACCAGAATTGCACGCAATATTCCAAGTGTGGCCTAACCAAGGTTCTATACAGCTGCAGCATGACTTCTCAGCTTTTATACTCAATACCCTGCCAATGAAGGCAAGCATACCATATGCCTTCCTGACTACCTTATCCACCTGCGTTGCCACTTTCAGTGACCTGTGAACCTGTATACCCAGATCCCTCTGCCCATTGATGCACTTAAGGGTTCTGCCATTTACTGTGTAATTCCTACCTGTATTAGACCTTCCAAAATGCATTACCTCGCATTTGGCCGGATTAAACTCCATCTGCCATTTCTCCGCCCAAGTCTCCAACTGATCTATATCCTGTTGTATCCTTTGACAATCCTCTTCACTATCTGCAACTCCTCCAACCTTGGTGTTGTCTGCAAACTTACTAATTAGCCCAGTTACATTTTCCTCCAAATCATTTACATTTACTACAAACAGCAAAGGTCCCAGCACTGATCCCTGCGGAACACCACTAGTCACAGCTCTCCATTCAGAAAAGCACCCTTCCACTGCTACCCTCTGTCTTCTATGACCAAAGCAATTCTGTATCCATCTTGCCATGCTCTTGTTCTGCATTTGGTAATGCCTAAATGACCTTGACATAAGCATTGTAAGATCTCAAGTCTCAATACTCTCAGGTTATTGTTCTGTCATTGCATACCAGTAAATCACTGATCACTGTCAGATGTGTTCTGTGTTTGAAATATGGTCTCAAGATAGGACTGTATGTTGGCCATCCTCTAATGCAAATTTCTCTGATCTACCTACATTCCTCATCTGATTTTTCAGCCTCTTTAATGGGATGGGATTCAATGGGATTTCACTCGATCTTTGTGTAGTTGCCAATAATGTATGAATTGCCATTATAGCAAACTCCTTGACTTCTAGCAAATTCAATACCTAATTTTTCTGGATTCTCTGTTTCAATGCATGCGAATGCGAATGCATCTGCTGTGCTCTGTTGTTTCCCTTGAACATATACCATATGAGTGTCTAACCTCATCAAACTTAATTTTAACCTTTGAACTCTTGATGGCATCGCTGCAAGCTCTTTCAAATTTAATAGTGTGACTAAAGATTTATGGTCTATTTATATCATAATGTGAAGACCTAAGATGTTGTCAGTAAATTTCTCACATGTCCATGTGGCTGCTAATGCTTCCTTTTCAATTGCTGTGTATGTCTTCTCTGTATCTGTTAATGACCGTGATGTATTACAAACTGGTCTGCGTATTCCATCTCTTTGTTCCTGAAAAAGTACTGCCCCAATCCTGTAGAGGATACGTCCACTGCTAATATTGTGGTAACTCTGGGTCACAATGTGCTAATATTTCAGCTGATATCAACCTCGCCTTGCTTCTTAAAATAATTTCTGATGTGCTTCTTCCCGTCACCATTTATTATCTTGATATAACAATTGCCATAGTGGCTTGTTGATCTGCGTTATGTTTTTAGATTCTTGATTCACATTTCTATGAACCTTTGTATTTCAGTGATGTTCCTTGGAGCTGGAAATTATTTTATGACTCTGGTCTTCAGTGGATCGACCTTTATTCCTGATCCACCCATTATGTGACCTAGAAACCTGATTGTTGGCTATGAAAACTCACACTTACTGTTGGGTATTAAACTTGCCTCTTGTTGTCTTCTCAGCACTGCTCTCACTCTCATGTCATGCTCAGCTTGAGTGGACCCATGTATCAACACATCATCCATGTGGCAAACAGCTACATGTAAGCCCTCTAAAATATTTGACATTGTTCTTTGAAAGACCTCTGGTACTGATGTTATTCCAAAGATAACCTGTTAAAACAGAATATTCCAGATGGTGTTTTGAATGTCATGATAAGTTTGGACTCCTCTTCTCGTGATATTTTCCAGAATCTGCTATTAACATCTAACTTGGAGAGTATTGGGCTCTTCCCCAATTTAGCTAAACTTTCAACCACTGATGTCATTAGATGAACTTCTCTTTTTGCAGCTTTATTGAATTATGCAAGACCAACAATGTTTTTACGGAACAAAAACAGAAATTGCTGGAAAAATTCAGCAGGTCTGACAGCATCTTTGGAGAGAAAGACAGAGTTAACGTTTCGAGTCTGTATGACTCTTCTTCAGAACAGATTCTTATGGAACCATTTGGCTTCAGAGCTGGTACCATCCCTAAGCACCAACTCATTGGCTCTTTTGCAGGTGAAATGATTTCTGATCTTACCATTGAATCGATCTCTTTCTTTACCTTTGGAAGTAAAGGGTATGGAAAATTTTTGGGTGTGTATAAGCATATTGATTTCACTTCTGGGCTTAGTATCATATGATACGCTGTTTTTAGCTCTCCCATCCCTGTAAAAACTTTGAAAATTCTGCTCTGAAGTCTCCTGATTGACCATCACCATTATTTCTCCAAATCTGTAAATTAGATTAAATTCCAAACATGCCTTTCTACTTAAAAGTGAATAACTTTGATCTTGAATTATGTATAATATTTCAGTAATTACTTTCTCCCTGTGCTTTAAAGTAGCTGTTAATTCTCCCAGAACCTTCAGCTGTGTTCATCCTGGCCCATGTAGCTTTTTGTAGGATGGTTGAAGAACTCAATTGTTTAACCATTGTTCAGCATCTGAAAGAAATGAAACTGCTTCTCTAATGTCTTAATTTAAAGTGTTTCCTTCTACCAGGAACTCTGCACTCCAAACACTTTTTTAATCTCTCCTAGGAAAGATATTGTAATATCTTGTGAATCTTCTACTTCATGGATTCCACTACCTTTTATTTTTTTTTCTTTTTCACTGTACTAGCTGTTTTTTCTATTTTGACATTCTACCTGAAAATGCCCCATCTTTTTGTACCAATGGCATAGTGCTTTCCTGACAGGACAATTCCCGACTTGTGCCTTTCCCTTCTGCACCATCAACAGCTAGTCTATGCTGCCACCATTAATTGTCTTTCATGCAGCATGCCTCTCCTACTCTCTATTTTCCCTTTTCTTTTATGTCTAACATATTCAACTGTATCTATTACTTTGGGATTTGGGCTCTCTCTCTTTCTTTTTCCTCTGAGTACTGATTGGGTTTTGCCTCCTGATCTCAGCTTGTCTACCTAATTGAATTGTCTTCGCCAGTGGCAAGTCATCTCAGGGCTGAAAATTATCTGTTAATGCATCATCCGCTACTCCAACATCTATTCTTTTGCAAATTAACTTTTCTTTCATATCACCATAATCATAGTCTTCTGCTATTGGTACAAATCAGTAATAAATGTGTCAGTGCTTTCCCTGAGTCTCTGGGTATGTTTATTGAACTTTGCACATTCCACAATGGTGTTCTTATAGAGATTGAAATATGTCTCCAACGCATCAATGACTTCAGCATATGTGACTATACCCTCATTGATGCCCAGGGTAACTAAAATGTCATCTGCACAGTCTCCCTGTTATGACATGGCAGATGATGTGTACCAGGTGGACCAAGTCCACAAAGGAAACTTGGCCACGTTATCACAAGGGTTTTGCAATTTGTATTTAAAACGAGGAGATGTGTACACTGAATTCAGAAGTAATCAGTCCACCAAGACCTTTAGAATTTTTAAAAAATTAAACTAAAATATTCAATAACAAAATAAAAGATTTCAAGTACACACATAAGACTACAATTACCTAATACTATAACAATTCCTAAAATTCCTAATTAACCTGACTCCAAGTTACACACCCCCTTTAAGATAACAGTCCAAAATAGATTTTAGATTTTTTTAAAAACCAGCAAGTTGATATGGTACCCACTTGACAGTGGAATTCCAAATGGCTTTCTCCAACTTTAGCTACTGGACACAACTGATGCACAGATAATTGGAGGCTTCTTGAAGGCTGTTTCACACACTCCTGTTAGATCTTACATGGCCCCCAACATACTCTTTCATTCCCCTTTATATATGTTTCTCTCTCTTTAATGTGTAAATTCCATTGTTCCATATATCTTTGGGAACTGTACCTTTCCTATACTTTCATGTTGCCAACATTGTCAGTAACCTTTGGGAAAAATAAACACACTCCTTAGCCTTGCTTTTCTGGCTAGTTGTAGTAGATAATCAGGAGATTTTCTTGCCCCTATTTAACCTGATGCCATGACACTTCATGGGATTCAGAGTCAATGTTGAGGAATCCCAAGGCCACTCCCTCCGGACTTTGTACCAAGGTGCTGTTGGTGAGGTCAGCGCTGCTCTACCAAATGAGGACCCAGCAGTGCAACATCCATCAGACAACATGACCTGAGTGATGTGTCCTCTTTCACAGGTCACTGCCATGCACTAGTTATCTCCCCTTGCTTTCACAGGGACATCTGCCAAACAGTCAACAAAGTCCATGACCCAAGGCCTCCAATTAAGCCCTGGAGAAACCTCTGAAGAGCAATCTGAAGGCACCCTCGCTGAAGTCCCATCACAGCACTCATCCATAACCTCCACCAGCACAGAGACACACACCTCGGTGGGACCTAGCTTTAGAGTAGCCTCAGGACCACAATCTGGTGAGCGTATCACATTTTCTGATCCACACAGGCAGAAACAGAGACTTCCCAGGTCCCCGACACTCGGAGGACTGCTGGAGACCAGAATGACGAGCCTCTGGTCTCAGTCAGGTCACAGCTGCTGGAGCTTGGGAACATCAGGAAGGGATGTCCACTGCACTCCTCAGATTGCAAGGCACGATGGAGGAGGCCATCCATCTTCAGGCTGAGGTGATAATGCCGACATTGTAATGCACCGAGGTCAACACTGACAGGATGGTGGCTGCCATGAAGACCTTGGTCCAGGCCATCACTCCTGCACTGCTGCGTGGGCTTAACTCCATCACTGATGCTATAGTTGGCCTCCAACAGTGTGTAGACGAGAGGGGTGCTCGGCAGCTCGATCTCACTCCAGCTACCCCTTCCGCTCACGGAGTCAACCAGGGGCCCTTGGTCACCCATAGGGAGGAGGAGGAAGATCAATAGGTGCACGCTCTGGGGCCATCCACCCAGGTGACTCTGGGAGTGTCCGGCTCATTCAAATCCCTTCTTCTGCAGATCCAGCTTCACAAGACGAGGAGGGTGCCACTGGCAGTGCCACAGCAGGAACCTGAAAGCAGGCCTACTCCTTCGATGACCACATGTTTTTGAACAATCCAGTCTTCTAATCCCACTTAGTGTGACAAAGGCCCAGTTTCAGAGAGAATTATGCCAGGGACGCAACTTGGTCCATTTCCAAAATTCTGCATGAAAACTGTATCTCCCACAGTAAATCTTTGAGCTTTGCTATGAATATTGTGATTCACTTTCTGACTACTCTGATTCTTCTCTACCTTCCTAAGTTTGGACACACCAGGCTTAACCTTGTACGAAGGCGGCATTTCATCAGTAACTCAGACCGTGTTGAAACCGTATTTGCATGAGGAGTCGTACGATAATTGAGTAAAAAATGCGAAATTCGAGTTTTTAAAGTGCCCTCGGATAACTTCTTCATGCTTTCATTTGATGAAGGATAATATGGTACTGTTTTAATATGCTTAATTCTATTTAAACTCTTGAATCTTTGAAATTCTGCACTAGTCAAGACAGTACCATTATCTGAAACAATGACTGCCATGTATAGCCATGTACACTAAAACATTGGCGCAGCCTTTCAATAGTTGCACATGATGTTGGTGATCTCACTTAAAACACATCCATCCACTGATAATGCACATCAATGATCAATAAAAACATGATACCTAAAAATGGGCCTACATAGTCTATGTGTAGTCTAACCCAGGGTCAGCCAGGCCACTCCCACGGATGCAGTGGAGCTGAATCAGGCAACTTCTGTTGTTGCTGAAACCGGAGACAGCTTGACCATGTCACTGCCTATGCCTGGCAAAAAGACTTGGGACGGAATTTTCTGATCCTGCTGATGGTGGGCATGATAGGTGGCGCATGTGGAAAATATGGCGGGACCCACTTCACGATAGCGTGAAGGCAGGTTGCGATCTTCTGCTCAGCCCGCCGATGACGGGCTGTGTTTCGGTCTGCGGGGCCGCTATGTAATGCATTAACATATAGTTAAAAGGCCATTCCACCAGGCTCTTGGAACCCCGCCATACTATTCATCCATTTCTGTGGGGAAACACGCCGACGTGTTTCACAACAGCAGGTAGGCAATGTGCCCTTGGCGGCCTTCACTTTAGAGGAACTGAGATGAGTAAGCAGCAGCTTCACCACAGCTCACCCATTGTTTACAGGCTTCTGGGGCACCGGGAGAGCAGGAAAAACTGATGCCTAGCCCCGGAGGCGACTGCTGAGGGGGGCGGTATCTGGCGGCAAGTGCTGGCCATTTCGGAGGCGGCTGCTGAAAAGGAGGAGGTAAAATGCTGCCCTGGCGCTGTATCCAGTGCACAGGCAATCGAGGTGGGGGTAAGGGTAAGCGAGGGGAATGGCCATGCATTAGGGACACCTGTATAAACTGACCATGCCTCTGCAGCTAAGACAGATCAGGCACAGCCACAGTGATATGACTGGGGTCAGTCTCCTAGCCTGCCCACCCATGCAAGCAACGTGGAGGCACCAAAGGGCTACCAAATGCTCCATTCTTATCCCAACCCCCCACACCCTCCCACCCCAGCATAGACTTCGAGTGCGCCACCACTTTATTGGACCATGGAGGAGTTGGACTGCACACGTTGTACAATCTCCTCACCAATGCTAGCCATGTAGCAGTCATTGCTGGAGGTGCTCACAGCCCCTTGCAATCTCAGCATCCTGATTTGGACCAGTCCCCATGCCGCAGGTTGACAAGGCAGCCATGCAGCATACACATCTCTGGCCATCTGAGGGGTGACCAGCACTCTCTGGGAAGCATTAAGGGAAGGACACATTAAGGGTCAGGAAAGGTGCTAAGTACAGCCATGTCTCTCTCTCTCTTTCATGCTGCAGGAGGACCATGTCAGGATCATGGATCCTGGTGACCTAGCTGTATGCCTGATGGCCTACAGAGACCATAGAAGATGGCTGCACAAAGGCAGGAACAGCAACCTCATGGAGAAGGGGCAGCAAGGGCTCCCGCACACACTGCCCAGGAGCGGCTGCGAGCCATGGCTGGTCAGCGCCTAGCGACACAGAGGGTCTATAGATGACTGTGAACCAGTGTCGTTGTCTAGGAACCTGGTGGTTCACATCTGCCACTTACTGCAGGACTTGGCACCAAGGGGACATGGAGGGCATCCACTGCCAGTGGCTCTGAAAGTGACTACAGCGCTCAATATCTATGCCAGTGGCTCCTTTCAGGGCTCCACAGGCGGCCTTTGTGGGATTTCACAATGCACCACCCACAAGTGCATCCATGAGGTCACAGATGCCATCTTCTCCATGGCACACAACTTTGTGCATTTCACCCAGGACTGGGACAGCCAGGATATAAGGGCCATTGGATTCGCCCTGATCTCGGGATTCCCACAGGTGCAGGGAGTGAGTGACTGCACTCATGTGGTGGTCCATCGGCACACTCAGTGGACTTCATCAACCGCAAGGGCTTCCACTGAACACATAGCTGGTATGTGACCACCAGAAACGCATCCTGCAGGTAAGCTCATGGTTTCCAGGGAGTGTGCACGACACACAAGTCCTTAGTCGCTTGCAGACCCCTGCAGTCTTCCAGGGCCAACAGAGGCTGCAGAGTTGGCTCCTTGGGGACAAAGGGCTGTGGCTGATGACACCCGTGTGGGGGCCTCAGACTGCAGCAGAGTGATGCTATAATGAGGCTCATGCAGCAGCTCGCAACTTGGTGGAGCAGACCATCAGGATGCTGAAGATGAAGTCCCGGTGCCTGGACCGGTCTGGTGGAGCCCTGCAATACAGTCCACAGAGGTTGTCGCACATCATCGTCGCCTGCTGCATCCTTTACAACCTGGTGCTGCAACGGGGTGAGGAGCTGGTTGAGGAGGAGATGGAGGAGCTAGAGGTCTCCCTGGATGAGGAGAACGCTGACAGGAATGAAGGTGAGGGGGTCCTCGGTGGTGACAACAATGGGGATGAGGCTCTCGCACTGGCTAGACAAGGCAGGTGCATTTGGGAGGCCCTCATAGCTGCCAGATTTGTGAAGAATGATGACGACATGCAGTGAGGTGTCCCCATAGATCCTCACATCGCAGTTGTGAACATTTGACCCAGTCTGGCTTATGGCAGCGTGAATACCCTCTGTGATAATGCTCCTGTCATGGAGATGCAGTGGAGGCCATAATAGTCTCTCGATCGCAGGAGGATGATGACAACATGCAGTGAGGACACTCCATAGATCTTCACACAGCCTCTGAGAATGTTTGACTCCTGTCTGGCCGAGGGCAGCTCACTTGTGCTCCATGATCAGGGCCATCTCAGAGACACAGCCATGAAACTTCAGACGCACCTGATGTTTTTCTGTCTTCATCACCTCAGCCCTTCAGGAGCTGGTGCACAGCATCACTGGTCACAGATGCTGATGTGATGGGGGCCAGCCCCACCTTAAAGGTACTGAGAGCACACGCACAGAATGAGAGAACTCTGTGGTACCTGCCCACTACATTCTGGCGGTAATGACCAGCACTGCCAAGGTGCAGACATCAGTAATGTTTCCAGGGAGTGTGAGGCTGGACCATCGCTGTGCTCTGAAGGCCACACAGAGCACAGGGATGAGGCCCTGGACTGAGACACCTGCAGTTTATCTTGTGCAGAAAGGTTTCACATCTGAGTGACAAGAACACTGCTCATCAGAACAAGGAGCCACAGGCAGAGTGACATTCTTAGGAGTTTATTGACGATAGTGAACAGTATGTACAAGTGATCAACAACCATGCCCAGGCTATGCAACTACTTTTACTTAATTTTCCTAACCCTGCCACAATGTCTTGGTGCTCCCCAGACATCCACAGTAGAGGTGGAGGCAGCCTGCTGACTGTGACGCCCTGTCTATGGTGACTTTGGCAGGCGTTCTCTGGAGGGCCGAGACTTGGAGGGTCCAGGCCTGCTTTCAAGGTGTGTGGCAGTCGCACCCTCCTCAGGCTGTGAAGCTGCAAAGGTCACAGGAAGAGGGGAGTTAGATGGGCCAGTCATTCCCAGAGTCACCTGGATGGATGGCCCTGGAGCGTGCATCTGCTGATCCTCTTCCCTATGGGTGCCCAAGGGCCCCTGGATGGCCTGTGAGCGAAAGGGGTAGATGGAGTGAGATCAAGCTGCCCTGCACCCCTCTCGTGTACACACTGTTGGAGGCCAACTATGGCATCAGCGATGGAGTTAGCCCATGCAGCATTCCAGGAGTGAGGTCCTGGGCCAAGGTCTCCATGGCAGCCGCCATGCTGCCAGTGTTGACCTCAATGGGTTGGCATGCCGGCGCTATCAGCTCAGCCTGAAGACGTATGGACTCCTCCATAGTGCCTTGCAACCTGAGGAGTGCAGCGGACATCCCTTCCTGATGTTCCCGAGCGTGCCTTTGCAGCGCTGGAAAATGTGCCATGACCAAGTCCAGAGGCTCATCATCTGACTCGGACTCAGCAACATTTTGGTCTCCAGCAGTCCTCCAAGTGCCGGGGACCTGGGAAGTCCCTGTTTCTGCCTGTGTGGATCAGAAAGTGCAATGTGCTCACCAGATTGTGGTCTCAAGGCTATTCTAAAGCTAGGTCCCACAGAGGTGTGTGTCTCTGTGCTGGTGGAGGGTGTGGGTGAGCACTGTGTTGCGACTTCAGGGAGGGTGCCTTCAGATTGCTCTTCAGAGGTTTCTTTGGTGCTTGATTGGAAGCCCTGGGTCATGGACTCTGTCAGCTGTTTGGCAGAAGTGCCTGCGAAAGCAAGGAGAGATAATTAGTGTGTGCCTGTGGCCTGTGAAAGAGGACACATCACCCATAGCATGGTTGTCTGATGGATGTTGCACTGCTGGATCCTCACTTGGTAGAGCAGTGCCGATCTCACCATCAGCACAGGATTGTCCTAGTCTTTGCTGGCCAGCTGGGTGGCTCTGTTTTCGAATTCTGTCAGAGCTTTGATCTCCGGCATCCCTCCACCTGTGTGCAACCTTTCCCTCCTGTTATGAGCCAGTTTGTCCTGCATGGATAGAGACGGGGAAAGTGTATCAGGACTCCTGCCAGGCCCAATGGGGGGGGTGGGTGCCCCTATGGATAGGCTGAGGACAATGAGGGTGTGTGTGAAAGAGTGAATGGTGATGTCCCTTGAACTGGCAGTGAGTGAGGGTCCTGTGGATGTGTGATGGCTTTGTGAGTGTGTGAGTTGGGAGTGATGAAAGAGTGTAGAATAGAGCAGATCATTCATCCTTTTGCGGCACTGGGTGGCTGTCCTCCTCTGCAGGGCGTTCGCACTGACCACTGCTGCCACCGCCTCCCAAGCCGGGTTGGTAACGTTGCTACCCATCCTGCGGCCAGAGCAGGGGTAGAGTAAATCCCACTGGGCCTCCACAGCATCCAGCAGTCGCTCGAGGGACCCGTCGTTGAAGCGGGGGGGCTGCAGTCTTTTTGCCTTTGCTGGCCATGTCTTCCAGTCAACGGTGGTGAGCTGGGGGTGATGGTGGGTGGCCGAATGAGAGCCCACCCACCATGGAAACGGCGTGTTTCACAGGAGTGAAGATATAATGAAGAGGGCTTGGGAAGATACGGCGTGAAAACCCGCCATTTTCATCAGTGGATAGGACTCCATTTTACCCGCCCGCTACCGCACTTAGTGCAACTCTGGGAAAATTCCACCCAAAGTTTTGCACTGTTACAGTCCCCAGCTGAGGTTACCCCTGGAAAGCCTGACCCCAGAGTAGAACACAGCTTGATAGATCCTAACTTTTATTTGTTTGTTTAGGTTCTTGGAGACGGGCCACTGAGCAGAGGCACTGAAGTCAGCTGATGAACTTTTCACAAAAAAGTACATTTATTCAACAAGAAAAAATGAACTATATTACAATACTCCTTCACCCACAAATATAACCTTGCAGATATATACAGATTTGTAAGAATAACACAAGTTACAAAAGTGATTTTATACTTTAATGTCCACAGTAAATATACAGTCCATGTAAATCTATGGCACCCTGTGGTCAGACACACACCACAGGTAACAGATGGCACCTCAACCAAATGCTATGAATCTCTCCTCAACTCCCACCAGACGCTTGTCATATCATCAACCAACCAGTATCACTGAATTCTGTCCTTCACACGAGGGTTTCCAATCTCCACTCGCCAAGGCCTCACCATGGAATCTTCTCCCAAACTGATGCTTTCTCTCAGATGCCTTCCACAAGGGTTCACCTCCAGGGTTTCAAACTCTCCTTCTGATGCTCCTCTTCCCTGAGTCACCACGTGCATTCAAGCTGCCTTCCACACACTCTATCTCTCTAACTCAGCCATCAACAGTACACCTCTGATTCACATGGCCAGAGCAAAGAATCACAGACCTTCAGTCATTTCTTTAGACCTTCTTGCCTCTTTCAAGCTGGTCTCATTTTAAATCTGCTTTTTGTTGCTTTTGTCTCTTTAAATCTGAAGCTTGGAGAGCCTTTCTCTCTGTCCCGCACTCTTAAATTCTCCCAGGTTCCGGTCCTTCCTTTGACTAGAATGTCTTCTTTGGACTTTCCCCTCTTCCACGCCCCTTGATTTTTGGAGTTTTCCTTAGCTTGGGGCTTGCTATCTGTCCAGTTTTAGGCTGCTTCTACTTTACAGCTGTCATCAAACCAACTGAACACAAACAGCTTCTAAAACAAACTACTTTTTTCCTTCTGTGTGTGTGCCTGTGGGAGGAACCTATCTCACTGGGCCCCTGTTGATCAGCAACAGTCCAATCCTTCTACCCTTGTATATTTACCTTCCCTTTAGGGGTCATAAAACACCTCATTACAAATGCTAGCACCTTTTTGAAGTGAAACTAAAATTCCATTTGACCTTTCTTAACACACAGATACAGAAATACAAATCAAACTTAAACTTTAAAGCTAAAACTCATTCCTAACACCCACAAATACTAATATAGCTTGCTTAAACTATCTCTTTTTCCTAACAAGAACAAGCATCTTAATTTTCAAAATGTCTGGTGCGTACTATGAAGCTCTGTCAAGAGTGGTTCTCTTCTTCGCCAAGGGACGATGACTCTTGATCCCCGTAACAAGATTCCGTCTTGACAACTTAACTCTGTTTTACGGCCATGGAATGGTATTATCTCTTCAGACACTAGTGAATTCGACTGTTCTTGCAATACGTGATCTTGGACCTTTGACAAAACTGGATCCCAGTTTGTCCAGTTCTTTATTTGCTTCGCACAGACCGGCAAAGAGTCCAGGAAATTCAACATAAGCACAATGCCCTGTGGCACTGGAGCATGTACAATGCTATCTGGTAACAGAAGACAACTGGGTGTATTTGTATTTGCAACATGCACACCGGGATGGTGCATAAAGGTGTACTCATATGCTGATAAAATCAAAACCTAACATTGAATTCTCGCTGAGACTATTGACAGAATGGCTTTATCCTCACTAAATAAACCCATTAGTAGTTTATGGTCCAACACTATGATGAAATGTCATCCATGCAGATACTAGTCGAATTTTTTTCATTCCAAACATCACTGACAATCCTTCCTTTTCAAGTTGTGAATAACCATAACCCTTCTCAACTGCAGGTTCTGGAGACATAGCCTACTGATCTTTCAGACATCTTCCACCCTTTGTGACAATACTGCTCCCACACTGTAGGGAGATGCATCACAGGTTAATATTAATTCCTTTTGATGGGTCATAATGAACTAGTAGACATGATGAGTATAATAGCTTCTAGGCTTTTACAAAGACAACTTCTTGCTGCACCTTCCATGACCACTTTCAGTTCTTTTTCAATAGTAAGTGTAACGGTACCAATACTGTTGACAAGTTTGGTAAGAAGCGACTGTAATAATTTGTCATGCCCAAAAAAGACTTGAGTTCAGTGACACTGGTAAGAGAGGGTGCTTCCTTGATTGCCCTGACTTTCTCCTCTAACAGGTGCAACCCTTTGTCATCCACTCGGTGACTCAAGTAAGTGATGTCTGTCACTCAGAAACACACTTCCCTTTCTTTAATCATACACCAGCTTCCAAAAACCTTCTTAAAACCTCTCCTAGGTTGGCCAAGTGTTCAAATTCTGTTGATCCTGTGATCAGGACATCATCCAGGTACATTGCTACTCAGGGAAGTTCTTGCAATCGGCTTTCTGTAGTCCTTTGGAAAATTGCACATGCAGATGATACAGCAAAGAGTGGGCATGTTTATTAGTACAGTTCCTTGTGCATGTTGATGGTCACATGCCCTCTAGACGTACTGTCCAGCTCTAGCTGTTGGTATGCATGTCTCATGCCAAGTTTGGTGTAGGATTTTCCTCCAGCAAGCTTAGCATATAAATCTTCAATCCTCGGGATAGGATGCTTATCTAATTTAGCAGCCTTGTTCACAGTTAATTTGTAGTGTCCGCAAATGTGAATAGTTTGACAGATTTCATCACAGGGACTATGGGCACTGCCCATTCTGAAAATTGGACTGGCTGGACGATGCCCAGCTTCTTTAAGTGGCAAAATTCTGCATCCACCTTCTCCTTTAGGGCATAAGGCACAGGTCTGGCCTTAAAGAACTGGGGTGTCACATCTGAATCTACATATGTTTTTTGCTTGTGAGCCTTTTATCTTTCCCAATTCATCATGAAATATGCTGTCACATTTCCTCCTGTTCTCACTTGAAAGAATTCTGACCAGTTGAGCTTAAGTTTTCATAACTAATCGAGGCCCAGAAGACTAGATCCTTCACCTGTTACAACAATCACTGGAAGCCGGGCTGTCTGTTGCCTGCAGGACACAGGTACTGCGGTGATGCCTTTTACCTGTATTGCCTTTCCAGTGTACGCCTTCAACTGAGCCATGGTTTGCTCCAGATTCAGTGGCTGAGTACCTTCATTTAGGTATTTAAATGTGTGTTCCCCCACCACTGTGGTCGATGCTCCTGTGTCAACCCCCATGACTAAAGGCTCCCCATTCACTTGAAAGGTGATTGGTTCAGGTTTTATTGCTTTGACATTGTATAGGAAATATATATCAGTATCAGCAGCTTCTGGTTCTGTTATACTGTACAGTTGAATCACCTTGGCCTGATTGGCTGTCTCGATTTTGCCCTGTATTGCTTTATTAAATGTCCCTTTTTGTGACATTTTGCCTCCTTAAATCTGCAGGTTTCCGGCACATAGTTACCCCCACTTCGGTAACAAATTAATTTCTGAATTGCTGCTGAGATGCTTCCAGTATTCCTTTTTGTTTTTTGAGCAGTCAAGACTGTTTCCCGCTTGTGGCTGTCTCTCTGGTTTTTGCACCACACCTGGCTGCAGGTTCCCACCCCACTGAAGAACGGTGCCATGTTGCACAACCTGCAAAGCCTGTAAGTCCCTCTCAGCACTCTCCATTGCTAGCGCTATTTCCATGGCACATTTCAAATCAATATTAACTTCTGCGAGTAAACGGTGCTGAATGGCATCATTGCAAACCTCACAAACCAACTGGTCCCGCAATATGTCATTGTGGCATCTCCGAAGTCGCAGTGCACAAATGTTTCAACTTCACTGTATGAGTTGTGCTGGACTCTCCTGGGGCCCTTATTCTGTGATAAACTTAAATCTCTGCATAATTACCAATGGCTCTGGATGAAAATGCATCTTCATGAGGTCAACCAATTTATTAAAAGATTTAGAATTGGGCGTTTTCAGGGCCATCAGACTACGGATGAGGTTGTTAAGTGTCTTATTACCACAGACAATTAAAACAATTGCTTTCTGCTCCTCCTCTACTGTTATTTCATTTGCCACGAAATAAAAACCTAGGTGCTCTATGCCCTGGCTCCAGTCTTCGATGGATGAGTCATAAGGGTCGATTCTGCCAAAGAGTGGCATGACTGGTGAGTATACTTTTCTTTCTTTCCTTAAGCATTGATGCACTCACATTCACGAGGTGGGGTGCAGGGTCGGAGCTATTTATCCTCGTCGTCAATTATAATGAACTTGATGTACCAGACAGCTTTCTTACTTGAAACAGATAACTTTATTACAGAGCTCGTTTAGAAGCTACATGCTTGAACCAGGTCCATGGCTAGAAAGCTCTGCCCCTAAGATTACCGACGCTTAGGGCTCATTCGTCAGTACAATCACGTGACCTCTGAAGGCAGCCAAAAAGATTAAACCTACAATCACTACTACAAAAGGTAAACTCTGTTTGTCTCTCCACAGATGCTGCCAGACCTGTTGAGATTTTCCAGTGCTTTCTGTTTTCATTTCAGATTTCTAGCATCCACAGTATTTTGCTTTATTTGGACTTCCAGGGAGGACTGGACTGGCTTCCATTGCTATTTCCAATGTCTAGTTCAATGCCGGGTGACCTTATTTCTTTTTAACTTTTCTGTAGTGATTTAATACAGCTGAGTGGCTTACCAGACCATTTTGGAGGACCCCATTGCTGTGGGTCTGGAGTCAAATGTAGGCCAGTTTGGGTGCTATGTATTCTTGTTGTCTTCTGGTTCACATATGTTAGTAATAATCACATGTTAAGCTTGGAAAGATCAGATCTTTAACTTGCTCTGCTGTCTTATACAATAGAAGGACTGGTTTGAACTGATTCTGTTATACATCAAATCAGTCTCTAGTGCAGCTATGAAATATAGGCCCCTGGAACACATACATGTAGCAATTAGTTCCTAGCTCTTTACAGATATTTACAGATAATATAACAATATATAACACTGGGCAAGGACAGCAGATTTTCTTACCTAAAGAACAGTAGTGAACCAGTATGATATTTGCAACAACCTGGTAGTTTCTTGCAGTATCCTTCAACGGGGCTATTCAAAATCTCACCAAGTATACTTAATGCTGCAAATCTAAAATGAAAACAAAATGCTGGAAATACTTAGCAGGTCACCAACATCTATAGAGAGAGAAAAACAGAGAAAAACACTCTCTCCACAGATGCTGCCTGACCTTTTTCCAGCGTTTTCTGTTTTTATTTGAAGTCTACGCATTGCTGTTAGACAGTATGTTGAAATCTGTAATTTAATGCAAAATAATTAATTTACAAAATTTAATTAAGAGTTCAATGAAGAAACGATGCTAAGCACTTACCATTGTGAACCTAATCATAGGTTCCATCATTTAAATATTTAACTATTAAACAAATATTGTCACCCACACATGGAGAACAAATTAACTTTTTTTTAAATGGTAAATAAAACTGGCAGCTTTTGGAAAACCCAATTTTCAGGACATTAATTGTAGTGAAACTTAGAGCATTCAATTCCAATATTAATTTGTAATAAAGCTAAATATCTCTGATTTGTCAAATTGGACTGTAATAAAATTATACTGATTTCTTCACCACCAAAGAGGCAGAGAAAAAGAGTTCATTGGAGGTTTAAAAATTAGCAATTTGCCAGTTTTAAAAATTCATTTATGGGACTTGGGCATTACTGGCAAGGCCAGTATTTATTGCCCATCCTGCGTTGCCCCTAACTTAGTGGCTTGCTAGGCCATTTCAAAGGGTAGTTAAGAGTTAACCATATTGCTGTGATCTGGAGTCATATTTAGGCCAGACCAGGTAAAGACAGTAAATTCCCTTCCCTAAACGACATTATTAAACCAGACGCTGGTCACTAACTACTACTGAGAGCAGATTTTTAATTCAAGATTCATTTATTAACTGAATTTAAATTCCTCAGTCGCCAGGTGGAATTTTATCTCACCTGACACCAACAGTGTGTCAGAAGTAATTTGTTTTATCAACCAGCTTTGGCTTAGCCACCCCTTTAGCATCCCATTTCTGGGTTTCCTGACCAATCACAGGGTGTGGGCTTTATGACAACCTGCACTTTGGCAAAGAAGGACTTCAACTTAAAGGGAGACCGATAGAGTTCAGAATGGTTGGAGGTAAACTGCTGCTAGTGTTTCAGATATTTGTGTGGCTCCTGGGGCTGTTGGTGCGGCTGCTCCTCTGGTTCCTCTTCAGAGGTCCAAGGTAGAGCTACATAAGCTGCTCCTAAGTTGCAGCGAAGGCTGACGGCAGGGAAGATCAGATCAAGGTGAGTAAACTCCAACATAAGTAAATGACTTCCAAAAGGCTGGAAATTATCTTTGCAGGCAGTAAAATCAGGCTCTCTGAACAAGTCCTGTGAACAAAATAAGCCTTTGGGATGTGTGCATCACTAGCATTTTTATTGCCTATCCCTAATTGACCTTGAGAAATTGGTGGTGGACGGTGTGTGGCTTGGAGGGGAACTTGGATGTGGTGGCATTCCCATTGTGTTGGAACAGAACCTAACCCTATATGCTTTTATAAAATATATCCTTATTGCTATTTCTTATTTTTAAACTAGGCATTTCAACTGAACAAAGGATGGCTGACCATCTGTCTGTGAGTTATCATCTGTGAGTCTCTAGGACAAAAGAATTCACTTCTCAGTTCCAGGAATGTCACATCTCATTACGTCTAAGGAGCTTCTCCCAGATCACCTGGGGATTGCATAGATCAACTTCAAAGGGAGCTACCGGAAGGCCATTTGCATTTGAAAAACCACACTTGCTAGTGGAGTCTCTGAGTCTAAGAAGACAATGACTTCCCAAATACCCTCAACAAATAGCACCTCTTTCAAACTATGATGGCTGAGATGTTTTCAGCTTGGGACATAAAGGCAATTTCCAGCCATTGGATAAACATCCTTTGTTGAAGACCTTGTGAAGAGAAAAGGTCACATTACTTAAGATTTGGCTTGTTGAACATGTTAAAATTGCCTACCTGAGCTGCAAGCTCCAGTCTGCTGGTTAACATTTGACTGGCATGGCACACTGAAGCAAGCCCATGGCCAAACTGAACAACTGGCCTCCATCTAACCTGACTCTGCTGGAAGACTTGTACCATTGCCTACATAACTGATTCATCTCTGCATACTTATTTCATCTTGTGACTTCAACACCACTAGAAAAGCAAATTTTACAATGCCAGTTTTCAACCCATCCACCTTCAGGAAAGAATTCTTCATTAGACTTGATTCTCAGTTTTGGAACTCACATGAACCAATATTCATCTTTTCTGTGGTCCCTACTGTAAAACCTCCATTTCTCTATCCCTCCTCTTACCGTATGAATGCAGAGTAGGAAGTTGCAGACCCTCCTTTTCGCAGTTTTTTGACCATGTACAATAAACTAACCTTCTAAGTTAATCCTACCTTGAGTTTGCTATGGGGTTATTAGAAGAAATTGGATCACACAAAAACCAAGAAGTTGGGAAGTACCCCACCGCTCATTCTAACATAAACAATTCAAAACACCTTTCCATTTACGGACGGGTAGTGAGAGGAAAAATCAGTGCTGTTTGAACTGACCTGCCCCTTCTGTGCCTAACACCATGCGTCTGCAGCCCTAGTCCTTCTAGGTGATAGAGGTCGGGCGTTTGGAAGGTGCTGCCGAAGGAGCCTTGGTGAGTTGCTGAAGTACATCTTGTAGATGGTACACACTACTGCCACTGTCATCGGTGGTGAAGGGAATAGATATTGAAGGTGGTGGATGCGGTGCCAATCAAGTGGGCTGTTTTGTATTGGATGGTATTGAGCTTCTTGAGTGTTGTTGGAGCTGCATTCACCCAGGCAAAGTGGGGAGTATTCCATCACACTCATGACTTTTGCCTTGTAGATGGTGGACAGGCTTTGGGGAGTCAGGAGGTGAGCTGCAGGATTCCCAGCCCCTGACCTGCACTTGTAGCCGCATTATTTATATGGCTAGTCCACTTCAGTTTCTGGTCAACTGTAATCCCCAGGATGTTGATAGTGGGGAGTTCAGCGATGGTAATAATTTAAGTTTTAGGGATATGATAATGGTTCAGAAGTAATTCCTAAAATTAAGACATTCTGTGACCCATGATTACCTCCATTATCTTCTGTATGCTATATCCATCTCCTCTCAAACTGTGCATGAAAGGGCTTTGTGTAATACATAATATTTTGAAATGAACATTAAATAATACATTGAACTCACTTATCTTTTTAGGACTATATTGAATAAATGTTTTATTGGGGAAATATTAATTACATTTAGAGATGCGGTCATCTTGCACACAGACATCAGCTTCTTTTCACTTCATTCTCCACACCTTTCGAAAATATTATGCAAATAACCATGTTACTTTAGTATCTTGTAGTGCTTAAATAGGTACTTTACAAAATACTTGTGGATTACCTATCTATGATCAATTGAATGATAAATTTAACAATACCCAACTTTTTTTGGCGGCTGTCATAGTTCACGGCCGATGTTAAATTGGATGGGTGTGGCAGCAAGTATAATCTAAAATAATCCCATTGTAAGAATTTAACCATTGCTTTGTCATGTCCTAGAAGCAGAGAATTAGGCTTCCATTCAGGCAATCCGAGTTTTGAACACTACCCTTCATTAAGGTTATTTTAACGGAGTTTTATCAGGTCTTGATCAGATCTTTATTTGGAACTTAAGTGGAAAAAAACTTCTTTTCAGGGTTAGAGAACTCAGCTATCCTTGTCATCCCTAAAACAAGACATGTCTACTTCAATACCACACTTGGTCTACTGTGTACAGTTCTGGCCTCCATATTATAAAAATGATATAGTGGCACTGGCGAATGTGCAAAAAAGATCCACAAGGGGCACAGAGGGAAGGTGAAAGGTTATGATGGGTGGATCGGGATGATGGGGGCAAACACAAGAGTGACAGGAGGAGGGTGGAAAATGATGTGATATGTCACAGTCTGCTACCACCATTTATGTTGAGTTCTCGATGTAGGCCTCAAGAGATCTGTCTCTGTGTTGTCTGCACTAAGTAAGATATTGAGGCTGATGAGGGTTCTGGTAGAACACAGGGTATCTGAAGTTTGTTACGAGCAACAACTATATATAGCTCTGCACAAGCCTTGATATGGCTTGGGTCCTTAACAGTTACATAGGCTGATTACTTGATTATATGCCTGACTCATAAGATGTACATAGAGTCTTGCTAATACAGGGTCACAGGCAGTAGTGAGCATCTGCAATACAGAGCCTAGGAAATAGTGAACAACTATCATGGAGGCTGTACTTATACACTCCAGCCTCACACACGGTGTTGTCACAGTGATGTCACTATGCAGCTTCTTAAAAGTACATGTCATTGTCCACATTGGCATGCTTACAATATCAGAACGGAAAGTACAGGAATGGTCTTGGAAGGTCACTTGCATCATATTGAGAGGTTTGTGGAAAACGCTCATCACATGCAATGAATATAGATTGGAGTGGGTGCAGGACCATCTTGGGTGGGTGGAGTTCTGGGTGTGCACCGTTGGCCAATTAAAGGGACTCCCTATGCATTGGTTCAATGGATAAGAACCATGGATGGACATGGTCTTTACCTATGTCTGCTCTCTTTACACACTGCAACTACTGCAATAATCATGCTTGGCCTAAATAGCCAAGTAGTTATGGTACTGGGCTTGTAACCCCAAGATCAAGAGTTCAAATCTCACAATGGCAAACTATGAAACAATGTAACTTCATCTGAAAGGAACAGATGGAAACGTGTTTGTACTCGAAAGTTACTGCAATAATCATGGGTCTCATTCACCCAATATTCCTGGAACCTTGGGATCAGGAGGAGAGGATGTGAAGAAGGAGGATTCTTGCTGTTCAGCAAAAGAAGCCACAAGGCCAACAGCCAGGGGACATAGTGGTATTGTCACTAGACCAATAATCCAGAGACCCAGGGTAATGTTCTGTTTACATTGGAACAAGGAATACTGTGGCTACAAGAGCAGGTCAGAGCTAGGAATCCTGCACCGAGTAGCTCACCTCCTGACTCCCCAAAGTCTGTCCACCATCTACAAGACACAAGCCAGAGGTGTGATGGAATACTCTCCACTTGACTGAATGAGTGCAGCTCCCACCCACACAAGAAGCTTGACACCATCCAGGAAAAATTAGCCTGCTTGATTGGCACCCCATCCCCAAACATTCATTCCATCCACCACGGCGCACAGTGACAGCAGTTTGTACCATCTGCAAAATACACTTCAAAAACTCACCAGGCCTCCTGCAACAGCACCTTCCAAAACCGCAACCACTACCATCTAGAAGAACAAGGGCAGCATACACATGGGAACACCATTACTTGCAAGTTCCCCTCCAAGCCACTCACTATCCTGACTTGAAAATATATTGCCATTCCTTCACAGTTGCTGAGTCAAAATCCTGAAACTCCCACCGTTACAGCACTGTGGGTGTACCTACATCACATGGACTGCAGCAGTTCAAGAAGGCAGCTCATCACCACCTTCTCGAGGGCAATTAGGGAAGGGCAATAAATGCTGGCTTAGCCTGCGATGCCCACATACCATGAATAAATTTTTAAAATGTTTGACAAGCCTTGTGTAAATTTCACCATATTGACAATATTCAGAAGTAAAAGATTGTTTCATCTAGTGATTGGAAATAGGGGAAAAAGCAGACAACAAACCTGAATAAAGCAAGTTATCAATAGATGCCTGTTTTAAAGGAAAATTGGCATTTTCTTGACATTTGTACTGCTCAGAGAACCTACATGTGAGGCACCTATTGCCATAAATAAGGTGTAAATTGTACTGCTTCTATGAAACATTGAAACGATAAAGCTTATTTGTTTCTTGTATATCACTAGTCATTGTAGCAGTGGAATTTGGATAATTTCTTTTACACATAGAAGAGCTGCATAATCCACTTAGACTAAACTACTCTATGTCATCACTGGATACTTAATTTTCCAAACATTTATAACATAAAGCATTAGAATTTTGTTTAAATGGCCAAACCTGGAAAGGACTTTTGTTAAATTGCTTTCCACTGTATAAAATTATGAGGGGCATAGACAGGGTAGACAGGAAGAAACTATTCCCCTTGGTGGAGGGATCAATAACCAGGGGGCATAGGTTTAAAATAAGTGGTAAGAGGTTTAGAGGGGATGTGAGGAAGATTTTTTTCACCCAGAGAGTGGTGGGAATCTGGAACTCACTGCCTGAAAGGGTGGTAGAGGCAGAAACCCTCATAACATTTAAGAAGTATTTGGAGGTGCACTTGCAATGCCATGTCATACAAGGCTCTGGTCCTAGTGCTCAAAAATGGGATTAGAATAGTTAGTACTTGTTTGACTGGTGCAAACTCGATGGGTCGAAGGGCCTTTTTCTGTGCTGTAGACCTCTGACTCTAACTCTATGACCAAAGGTACTTCATCAGCTGGAAAATGTTTTGGGGCATCCTGAAGTCATGAAAGGCTCAATATAAATATAATACTTTCTTTTTTCAGTATGTTCTCTATTTGGGAGCATAAGATCCAAGAATTCAAGATAAAATATGCTAGAGTTCTTTGGGGATATAACATGCAGAGTTGATAAAAGGGAGCTGGTAGATGTAGTGTATTTGGATTTCTAGAAAGTATTCGATAAGATGCCACATAAAAGGTTATTGCACGAGATAGGGGTTCACAGTATTGGGGATAAAGTACTTGCATGGATTGAGAATTGGTTAATGCACAGAAGACAGAGAGTCAGGAGAGTCAGGTCTTTTTCAGGTTGGAAAGCCAAACTAGTGGAGTGCCACATGGATCAGTTCTCAAGGGCCTCAATTATTTACTATCTATATTAATGACTTGGAGGAGGGTGGAGTGTAATGTTTCCAAATTTGCTGCTGATACAAAAATAAGTGGGAGGGCATGTTGTGATGAGGACATAAGGAATCTGCAAGGGGATATAGATAGGTTGAGTGAGTGGGCAAAAACTTGGCAGATGGAGTTTAATGTAGGAAAGTGTGAGGTCATGCACTTTGGTAGGAATAATCAAAAGGCAGACTATTATTTAAATGGAGAGAGATGCCAAAAAAGTGCAGCACAGAGGGATCTGGGTGCAGCAAGTAATTAAGAAGGCAAATGGAATTTTGGCCTGTATTGCTAGGGGGTTGGAGTTTAAAAATAGGGAAGTCTTGTTACAACTGTACAGGGTGTTGGTGAAGCCGCACCTGGAGTACTGTGTACAGTTTTGGTCCCTGTATTTAAGAAAGGGTATACTGGCATTGTAGGCAGTTCAAAAGAGATTCACTAGGCTGATTCCTGGGATGAAGGGGTTGACTTATCAAGAATGGCTAAACAGGTTAGGCCTTTATTCATTAGAGTTTAGAAGAATGAGGGCAACTTTATTGAAATGCACAAGATTCTGATGGGGCTTTACAGGTTAGATGTTGAGAAGATGTTTCCATTAGTGGGGGAATCTCAAGCTAGGGGACATAGTTACAGAATAAGGGGACACTCATTTAAAATTGAGATGCAAAGGAATTTCTTCTCTCAGAGGGTTGTGAATGTCTGGAATTCTCTACCCTACAGAGTTGTGGAGGCTAGATCACTGAAAGTATTTAAAGAGGAGGTAGATAGATTTTTGAAATGTCTGAGAGTTGAGGGATATGAGGAGCTGGTATGAAAAAGGAACTGAGGCCTGGAGCAGATCAGCCATGATTCTATTATTGATCGGGCAGGCTTGAGGGGCCGAATGGCGGACTCCTGCTCCTATTTCTTATGTTCCTTAACTATATATTTTTTCAATTTTCAAGAAGAACCTCAAGTTTTAGCTCAGCCCAGCGAACCAACCAACTTTGGTTTCCTGTTTTCCAGTTTGTCTTAAATATTGTTGCTTAACATTCAATACTATCAGATCAAAGTATGTTAGATATTAGAGACTAAAAAAAGGCTATTAAATTAATTGCGTTTTTAACCAAACACTCTTGACCCTGACTGCTTGTGCGCCACATAGAAAACCGTCTAAGACTGTATTGCGATAGGCAAAGATTATATCATACAGCCAAATGCTTCTTTGTAGCGACCCTGTGCTTACAATTTTTGCAATACAGCTCAGGCAGGCCCCCATCAGGAAAGTTGATGGAGTCGAAGCAAGTTATAATCATCTGAAAAAGCTATCTATCAACTACCCTCTAAAATGACTTTCTCGATGTTTGGAATGTTGGACGTGATCGTAGAATCGTACGAAGCTCCATTTATGAATATTTGCATTGCATTTCTCGGATTCATTCGCCCATATCCCTTTGCTGTCACCTTGATCGAGGCGTAGGGGGAACTGCAGCCAGACTCCAGAATTACTGTACCCCAGAATTACTGAGTGGCTCTGAATTTCAGACAGTGGGTCTGCCCCCTGGCGCTCCCTGTGGCGTTCTGCAGGTGGCTCATTCATTCACCTGCTCGGCACTGGTCATAGTTTCTGGGAACCGCTGCATTTTACTCCAGCATCCAAACTCTCCAGCTCTCGTCCTCTGCTTTTCGAGTTTGGTGGGATTATTGGTCACTGCAACAAGTACGTACCGAGCTCCATATATATTGAAATATAGATCCAACACCTAGGACGATGCTCTTAATGGAAATGTCAGTCTCCTACCATGTTGAGGGAGGCGAATACTTATTGATGACAGGACTGATAGCAGGATCTTAAAGCTGAACGGCGTCGCGACCTGTGTTGTAAATGTTGCACGGGGAAAAGGGATTACAGTTTACTGGAGAAAATGTGTTTCATTTACAGTTAGAAAATTGACAGGAGGGTATCTATTGAAGGGCTAGGAAATCCAATTCCGAGCCTTGTCACGTGTTTGCAGATGGCAGGATCTCTCCTCTGCCTCTAGGGTCTTGGCAATGGACTCAGTACGATTCAAGGTGGCAAGAATTAACTGGAGATTGACGCTGCGCGAGGTAGTGAGGTATGTAAGGTTTATTTTTTGTTAAGATTATTCTTTAACAGAATAAATGCGATTTCCTAGTGACTTTGATGCTAGCGGTAGGCTTTTAGTTCCATGTGTATGTGTTTATTTTTGTTCCAAAAATAGTCAAGGTGAATTTGATGTAATATATATTTGAAATCTCTTTGGATTTTCCAGGCACCAACTGACCCCCCCCCCATTATATTTTATTGACGTATCGTTGATTTTTTTAAAAATCTGCTGATGAATGGGAATTGATTGAGAAAATTCCGCCCCTCTGATTTGCATTGTGACCTTGAATGAGAGCTGTGTGTAGAAGCGAAGATTCCTCGGGACTGGCATTTGAAGCCTGATTCAGCGCACCCCAATGCACCAGTGAGCAGAGTAATAATAGCTCACCTTCCAATGGCACCTAAACTAGCTGTTAAATAAACACTGTCCTTCTGCTTTTAACTTGACGAGAAAACAAACAAGGACAAAGGCTTCGTTCCAGCCGACATTTACTGATGGAAAGTTTTCTTTTTGGGCTGGAGTGGGGTTGGGGTGTGTGGTGGTGAGTGACACTGAAGCGTTGAAGGAAATTCAAATGGGATCAAGTGCGAGAAGGTCGTATGTAATTATCATTGTAGCTATTAAGCACAAATGGCAGATTCTCCAACTGCCACCCTCTTACTGCAGAAAGCCTGAATTTCAACAGATTACTGGCTACAGAAGCGAATAATGGATAGCCAGAGGAAAGAAAACTCAAAAAAAATCAAAAAGAAAATGCAAAGATTAGGAGAAATGGAGGGAGAAAGAGAGGATTGAGTTAGCTAGCATTGACTGACCTTGGAAGAGCAGTGTTTCATTAAGTACGCATCTTATTTGCTCTCTCTTCAACTGGTCAGTAAAGGTTGATGGGGAGGATTGTTTGGAGTTTAGTCATGTCCTCTCTGAGTTGAAGACTTATTGTTGAAGCTTTTGAAGAATTGAATGGTTGTAATTGGAGGACTGGATTCCACTTTTTTAAGGGACACATTTAAGAACCAGTCAGTTATGTGATGGGGAGCTTTGGGTTTTCACTAGATGAGGCAGGATGGGCTGAAAAGCCACTCTAGTCAGGGGATTTTGTTTCTCACATGCAGAGCTCAACTTCAGGGGGTCAATTATACTAAACTCAGTTGTACTTTGTTTTGCAATAATTAAATGAAGTATAAACAAACATAACAAAATGATCTGGAACACCAGATGTTATTTTGGAATTGCTGCAGTAATGAGCCCATTCAAGGTAATGTTCCCCTTTCTCTTCCAGAGTTTCAGCTTTTTATTTGGGTTTGTAAAGCTTTTTAAACTAGATTGGATAGCCTCCCAAATAATTTAAAGGATAAAAATGGTACCTCTGGTCTACAAATCTTTGAAGTGTTAGAGTTATTTTGAGTGAAGCTCTGATAAGTGAGTACAGAAATGTAATCAAAAGGCTTATCTTTCCAATGAATCTATAAATTATATTTGCTATAATGAAACCAGATGTGACTTCATATTTCATACAATAGTTACTGTGTGAGGGCACTGTAGAGTGATAATTTATCAACAATTTCCGTATGCCATCATCCTACATGTTGACTTTTTAACCTCTACTTAACAGTATGGAAAGAAATAAATGGATGAGATTTTTAAAAATTCTGATAATTCATTCAGGTTAACACTTGGGAATTATCATATTTTTAATGATTGAAACAAGACCTGCCAAGGCAACTTGCAAATTACAAATAGTGTCAAGCAGAATGTGATGTTAAAGAAATGCACCAAACCGTACTTTACCGGGTAAGATGAGCAGCACTTATCAGCAATTCAAAGGAGTAGGCCAAGTTCTTCCAGAAGTCTAAAGACTTTTTCTTTGAGAAAAATACATCACATACACAGGGGACATTACCATTAAATCATATCACCCAAATTATCTGCCTTAAAATGGACATCACCTATCCTTCTAGAACCTTTAAATTACTCCTCCACCAATTGTTGGTACGGGAACCAAATAGAAGGGTTGCCAGTTGGGAAATCAGACTTAATGCTGGCATTCATGGTTGGCATGACGTATACAGACTAGATGTGACTTCCATAATACATTTAAAACAAATTGTCACTTTCACGAGAGAATTGACAAATTTCCTTCAATTACATGGTGATTGAAATTTGAAAGTAAGATTCTGTAGTATTCCTTTAATCATGACAGGCTAAGATGATGGCAATCCTCTCTGCTAATACACAGGGTCTGTGTAATGTGCTTACATTTAATTGGGGTTATTGCTCATTTGTGTTGAGATATAATTCTTCAACCAGCCACTTAGAGATTTTTACCAAGAGTTTGGCAAAAAACTGCTGCATATAATCAGAACTAAAACAAGGTAAATTAATTAAAAGATGCCGAGAGATCTACAAACATAATACACAATGACCAGCAGTAAAATGTGAATTTGATTCCCATTTCAGACTATAATCATATTAGCACTCCTTAACTCATGGAAGTATAAGTTACATTTCACTACCATCCCTAGCATAGTCGTATTAACCATGTGAAAATAATGTTTTAAAAATCTCATCAGCTGTGTAACATATGGCATGGGCACACAAAAAAAATCCAAAAATTGCAATCGGTGCAAAGTCACAATGGAAAACTATGGACAGGACTTTGAGGTGGGTGGGCAGGCGCAGTGGGTGGGCCCGGGAGTGGACGGGAAACAGTCTGCCACCCGTGATCGGCCCCCGACCATGATTTCACGCTGGGCCAATTAAGACCAGCCTAGCGTGAAACGCAGCTTGTCACTGGCAGGTGCAGGTGCCTGTCAGCTGCTGGGTCCAATGGCGACCCGGCGGCCAATTTAAAAATGGCCCAGGCAGCCTCAGAAAGGCTGCCATGAAAGGACGTGTGTTCAGCATTTCCAATTGAGTTGAGTGCGGCTGGACACGGCAGGCAGGAGGGCAGGTTAGGTGGGCAATCGCCCCCTAGGCTTTTTGCCTCACCATCCTGCTCGAGGAGGTGGCTGCCCTTGTCTCCAGAGATGGGAAGAGAAGGCCACCACATTTCACAAAGAGGACATTGGAGGAGGTGGCAGCACTGGTGAGCCGCCACAATGTGGTGCAGCGCACATGGGTGCAGCGCTGGAAGCAGTTCAATAACCTGCTGCACTCAGGAAGAATGAGCACACAGGTCAGTGTGTAGAAGTGTTAAGGTGTGGCCGTTCCCTGTGGACCTCAGGGGTGTTAGAGTCTGAGTGCCAACTGTCAATGACCCTGGAGCTGGCCAAGGGGGTAAGCCATGGCTGCTTGGATTAAGTGCCTTGCGGCTCGAAGGCCACGACTCGGATGTGTCCTGCGAGGTGTTCCTCAGCTGGGGTTGGCCAGGCTGCAATCGCGCTGCAGATAGAGAGCGGACTAAGCAATGCTCCTCTGTTCTTTCAGGAGAAGACAAGCCAAAACTAAGCAGAGAGGGCACATACAGGTGGAGGCCCGCCCAACCTCCTGCTGCTCAGCAAGTTCGAGCAGGATGCCCTTGAGCTCAACAGCCAGCATGCTACCCGTGCAACTGGGCATGGAGAGGTGGGGGTACCAGATGAAGATAAGTGTGCAGTGCACAGAGGTGAGAGTTTTGGATTTGGCAACCATTCTAGCATAGTCCCTTCATTGATGGGAGCCTCAAATCTGGACTCCCCATTGATCATTGAGAGACAACGGCACCTTGATGCAGATCTCCATTGTCTCACCAGGGTGCATGGCATGCATATTGACAGCGTGATGACTTTAACTAAAGACATGTTCTTCTTCTCCCTTTTAGCTTCAGCAGCAGGCAATCGATCTTAGGACCCTGAAGGGCCACCCTGACGCCGGAGGACCCACAGGGCTTCAATTGCACCTGCGTCACACCCGCTTCAGAGAGCAGGCACCAGCATAGATACCAGCACCTTGGTGGGCATTAGTTCAGTGGCTAGAATGTCAGTGCACAGCAGTGAGGGCGTTTCACCATCATTTGAGGTGCAGGCAGAGGCAGAGTGCCTGGAGGACTGATGGGGACCAGGACTATGCTCTTTTCAAGACAGATGATGAGCCTCTGGGCGCATTCATTAGGCGGCAGATGCTGGATGTCCAGCGAGATGTGTGGGAGGGTCTGGCGGAGATCCATGAGGGTATGCGTGCCATTGTCTCCGTTGTGGAGGAGTCCATGCGGAGCATGAGCACTGCGTTGACTCTCATGGCTGAGTGCACTGCCTCCTCCATTGAGAGAGTGGCAGCTCTCATGGAGAGGCAGCTCCAGGGACAGAATTAATGGTTCCTGGGATTGCGCTCTGACCTGCAAGCCCTCACACAGGCAAGGAACTCAGGTGGTCAGTGCCAATGTGGGGGATGGATGAGGCACCCAGTATTCCCGCTAGGTGCCTGTCCATCAATGGTGAGCAGGGAAGTCCAGAGCGAGCTCACTTGGCACACAAGCTGCTTATCATAACTGTGGGCTTCTCTCAGGGCACTCTAGATAACGGCAGCAGCTCCTCCACCCCTCTGCCAGTGACTGTGGCATCTGATGTGGCAACAGCGACTGGGGAGATGCCAGTCATGGCACTGGCTGCTCCCTCCCAGGCGGGGGCTGCACAGGCTCCAATGGCCAGAGGACAACCCACCAAGGTCATCAAGGCCAACAAGACAGCAGTGTCAGCAGGCTGCCTCCAATGCCACTGCCAATGAGGCTGGGAGGGGGAGGGGGGGGCACCAAGATGTAGCACTCAGAAATGTAAGTTAAAAGCACCATGAGCACAACGGGGACAGTTCACAGGTGATTTTCTCTTCATTTATGTTTGGTTTATCTTTACTGGTCTGGGACTGAAGACCAGAGGAGGTTATGTAAATTTCCTTTGATTGTCAAAATGATATAAATTTTGTTTTTGTTGTAATGGCCTGAGTATGCTTCACCTTTTTTATTTTATTGGTGCAGGGCACACCATTATGTAATGCTGGATGTGAGTGGCTCTAAACTTAATTGCACAGGCATTGAGTGGACTTTGGGTTCAAATGAAAGGGTCATTTCAGACTTTCGGGATGGAAATGGTAGCCCAGGCATAAGGTTGAAGCTGATCTTTGGTAGCCTAGCTGAAGGAGCATTGAATCAAGGCGTCCCTGGTGTCCCTAAATCCCTGGAGGTTACTGAGGTCTGCATCTATGCTCTCAGTGTTCTTCACACTGTGCTCCTCTTCTGACTCATTAATGAACTCATTATCTGTGGCCTCTTCAGCTGCGTCAAGATCATCTTCCTCCAGTGGGTCCCCCCTTGCCAGTGTCAGATTGTGGAGAGTGGAGCATGCAATGACTACCACTGACTCCCGCTCTGGGGGGTATTGTAGTGCTCCCCCTGAATAGTCCAGGCATCGGAAGCACACCTTGAGAAGACCTATGGTCCTCTCTACCACCACCATGTGGAAGCATGACTAGTATTGTAATGCCTCTCTGCCTGTGTTCCTGGGTGGTGGAGACACATTATGAACCACGTCTTCAACAGATAGCCCTGGGCACCCAGCAACCATCCATCCAGTCGGGCTGGAGCACTGAAGAGCCCCAGCACCTGGGAGTGTTTGAGGATGTAAGCATCATGGGAGCTGCCAGGGTACCTTGCACAGACTTGTAGAATCAGTATCCTGTGATCACACACTATCTGCACGTTCATGGAGTGGAAGCCCTTCCTGTTGACGAAGGCACCCAGCTGACCAGCTGGTGCCTTGATGGCCACATGTGTGCAGCCGATTGCACCCATGAGGCAGGGAAACCCAGCAATCGCTGTGAAGCCTCTGGCTCGCTCAGCCTGGCTGGCCTTGTCCGTACGGTAAAAAATAAAGATCAGTACCCTCCTGAACAGAGCTTCTGTCACCAGCTTGATGCAACTGTGGACAGTTGATTGGGAGACTCCACACAGATCCCCCACTGACCCCTGAAAAGTGCCGGAAGCATAGAAGTTGAGGGCCACTGTGACCTTCAGAGCCACTGGCATGGGGTGTCCACCCATACAGTCGGAGTTGATCTCAATGTTGATCATCTGACAAATAGAAGTCACAGTTTCCCTTCAGACATGTTGAGGTAGCTACATTGTCACCTGTAAACTCTGGCAGCAGGATAGTGGCATCTTCTGCGGCCTCTTCCACCTTGGACTTCCTGCTGGCCCTGCACCTCTTGTGCCTGCGCCTCTCCACCCACAGATCACTCCCCTGGAAGCTGCATTAGGACACTTGGCCTCCTCTCCCTTCTGCCCATCTCTTCCTCCTCAGAGGAGGTGCCACCAGCGGAGACCACAATCCCCATTACCAGGGTAACGGAGAGCTGTCTGATATCTGGAAGGGTCCACATGGTCTGAATCAACGGGGGGCCTTGGAGACGCCAAGGACTCCTGAAATGAAGCCTGGAAATGCTAAGAATGAAGCCCTGAACAGAGATGAAGCTGCCAAGTAGCAATAAGTCACCAGCAGCAACTATGTACCAAACTCTGCACTACTGATACTGGCAATGCTGCTCACCCCTTTTATGCCACCTGCAGATGAGATTTTTGAAAATGTCGGCTGGCTGTCTGCCTGTTTTGGCCATGCGACGAGTGTGAAATCACATGGGCAATGGAAAATCTGCATCAATTGTCTTTGTAATGGCCTTAAGTGGCCTCTTAATTAATAGCGGGCATGTCGCTGACACTCGCTGATCGAAATATCGCACGAGTGTGCAATGATGTTGGAGCGCTCACCTGACATCACTGCGCGCTACTTTATGCCCAATTGGGTTGGGCGTGCGCCTACCCACGGGATGTCAAATTCTGCCCTATCATATTGTATCAAATGTTGTGTGGTGACTTTGTGATCATTTTCAGGAATGGCATTTATCAAGCTATTGATTGGTAATAGTAAGGATATAAATAAGAGAACGCACAGAGAACAAGCTGAGATTGCCAACAGAAAATTAAACCAGCTTATATTTCAGCTCTTTCCTGGACTCGAACTCAAGTTCTGTCGAAGGGTCATGAGGACTCGAAACGTCAACTCTTTTCTTCTCCGCCGATGCTGCCAGACCTGCTGAGTTTTTCCAGGTAATTCTGTTTTTGTTTTAGAAAATCATAGAAGTTACACTTCTGCATTCTGCAATATCATAGAGAAGTCAAGAAATAAATTTCAGTGTTAACTTCATTAATTTTCAAAATTGGTTTTGATAACCTACAATTCTCTAAAATTCACACCATTTAACGTCATGCTATAAAATGGATTTCCACATAATTTTATAAGCAGCATTATAGAATTCTATGATTACATGAAATGCAATAGCAAAATGGAAGATAGAGCAACAGAGTAGTTTGAAATAAAGGCTGCTTTGTGCCAGGGATGTGTTTTGTCATTCCTGTTTCCTGGATTGGCACTGAACAATATCCATGAGCAAGGAGGAGGTGATGGCAAGCACTTGGAGATCTAAGTGTTGAATACGTAGCATTACATAGAAACAGGAGGAGACCACTTAGCCCCCCAGGTATGCTCCACTACTCAGTTCATAATTGATCTGTATCTTAACTCCATTTACCTGCCTTAAACTCCTTTACCAAACAAAAATCTATTGAACCCAGTCTTGAAAGTTCCAATTGTCCTATCACTCGCAGAATTTTCAGGGAGAAAATTCCAGTTTTCCACGACCCCTTGAGTGATTTCCTTCCAATGCAACCTGGCTCTAATTATAAGAATAAGCCATCATGTTCTTGATTCCCCATCAGAGGAAACAGTTTCTCTGTATCTATATTATTGATTCCTTTTAACATTATAAACACCTGGATAAGAGCACTCTTCACATTTTCTACTCTATCATTGGCAGGAATGAAAGACCAAAACATTTCCAGGATAAACCAACATCATCAACAAAATTAAATAACAAGTCACATTTTTCAGAGGAAAATGAAGGTTATGGTATTTGGGAAGGAATGTCAGTGTTGTTAAGTTCAAGCTCTGAGGAAAGCATAACTGAAAATAGAGTATTCCATCTATCCTGGAACTACAATATGTAGCAATGTGAAGAATAGAAGAGATTATCAACGTTTAAAAAGAATTCATAGGTTGTGAACATTACTGGCAAGGCCAGCAAATTTTTTCATCCATAATTGCCCTTGAGAAAGTAGTGGTGAGCCATAGGCTTTTGCAGTCCAAGTTGTTTAAGCACACACACTCACAGTAAGTGCTATTATGGAGGGAGTTCCAGGTTTCTGACCCAGTGACAGTGAAGAAACAGTGGGCTGAATTTTACGGGGGTGGGGAGGTGGGATATTGCTCACTCCATCTCAGAAGGAAACTCAGCGCAGCAATAACAGACTGCCAGCGGCCTTAAGCAGATGAGAGTTGGACTTCCACCCCTCAATGGGAGGAAGTCCCACCCCTCAATGGGAGGAAGTCCCACCCTCGAGAGCTGCCAGCCAATCTGATTGTCCCAGCAGCACCAGAATTCAATAGTGAGTGCTGCCGTGGTTGCAAGCATGCCCACAAGGAAGAGCCACATCATCCAGAATGACAGCATCCTGGGCTTTTCGGGCAGGAAGAGATTGGGTAACCTAAGGAGTGAGGTGAGGTGGTTGAGGGTTTAGGCTTTGGAGGACAAGTGGGAAGGAACAAAGGGGAGTGTAACATCTCAGAGGGGGTGCCCCAAAAGCACACAGGCACCCCCCCCCCCACCCAAAAGGACATAACCCCATTCCTTCCCACCTTCTAACCAGTTGGGTTAATAAAAATGGCCCACCCACTCCCACCTGCCTTCCTATTCCAATGCCAACCGTATTATGGTGTGGGCGTGTAATATACAGGTCAGTTGTCTTATTAACAAGCTCAATTGCCCATTAATTATCTTCTTAAAAATGGTGGGCGGCTGCCAATTTCAGGGCCCGCCCATCTACTGTATTATGGGGGACAGTTCAGGTATGGGCGGGAAGGCAGTGGGCTACCCACCCATCTTATTTTGCGTGCCCCTCCACAAAAAAAACACGCCCAGCAATATATTTCCAAGTCACGATGGTGTTGACCTGGAGGAGAACTTGAAAGTGGTTCTGCTGCCCTGTTCTTCTAAGTGGTAGAGGTCATGGGCTTGGAATGTACTGTCGAAGAAGCCTTGAAGAGTTGCTGCAGTACATCTTGTAGATGGTACACACTGCAGCCTCTGCAGACTGGTTGTGGAGGAAGTGAATATTTAGGTTGGTATTGGGGTGCCAATCAAGCGGACTGATTTGTGTTGGATGATGTCAAGCTACTTGAGTGTTGCTGGAGCTGCACTCACCCAGGCAAGTGGAGAATATTCCATCACAGTCCTGACTTGTGTCTTGTAGATAATGGAAAGACTGTGGAAAGTTAGGTGAATTTTTTGCCTGCTCTTGTAGCTACAGTGTTCTTACAGCTGGTCCAGTTAAGTTCTTGGTCAATGGCAATTGCCAGGATGTTGATGGCGGGGGATTCAGTGATGATAACATTGTTGAAGTCAAACGTAAGTTCTTAGATGCTCTCTTGTTTCAACAGTCATTGCCTGGCACTTATTTGGCATGAATGTCACTTGCCACTTGCCTGCCAAAGCCTGAATACTATCCAGGTTTTGGTGCCTATGAGCATGGACTGCCTCAATATCTTAGGAGCTGTGAATGGTACTAAACACTGTACAATAAGCAGCAAAGATTCCAATTTCTAAGCTTGGAGGGAACATCATTGATGAAATAACTGAAGATGTATGCATCCAAGACACTATCTTGAGGAACTTCTACAATGATGTCCTGGGGCTGAGATAATTGGCCTCCAACAACTACAACCACTGGAGCTGGCCAAGCAGTTAGTGCTTTCATCAATAAACTAGAAAAATATTAAACTATCTCTCAAAAAGAAGGATGAGATATATAATGGCAGCTTTAACAGGGAGAAATGTTTGGAGCACTCATTTCAAATTTATAAAGCTTGAGCTGACATCCAGTATTATACCAAAAATACTTTCTTTGTGTGAGCCATTGTCAAGACCAAGAATACTTACAAGTCGAATTCACATTTAGCCTGTTCAGAACTTGTTAAAAGCTTTTTAAAAATGTCGTATACAACCTGTGTAAATGTGTAAATTCATGTGTTTAAAGTCAATATCAGAGCACTAAAAGGAATAAGATATTGTGAAAATGAATGCAACATCTTGGGATTTTTACCACATTGCCATATTTTTAATTCAAGCTATGATATCGATTAAATATTAGGAAGAATTAATTTAGGAAGGATTAAGCTTCAGGGATACAAAGTTGTTTAATATTTAGAGACATTTATCATGATAATTAGGAACTAATGTGAAGTGATTGTGTATGTCCTATGATAGTTTGCACTCTGGTTCTAGAATGGATTTTATTTAAAATATCCAGCTGGAGATTTACCTCGAATGACAGATACTGGAAGCTTCCATACCAAAGGGAAATATTTTCCTTCAAAGTGATCTTTTTGACAGGGTAGCTCAGAAGACCAATTCTCAATATTCTGAGTTGAGGTAGCGATCTGAGGACAATCTTTGTTTTCTTTGTCTCCCTCTGGAAAGTGTCATGAAATCTACTGATCTGGGTGCTAAAGTAGCAGTCTGTGGAGATTGGAACATTTAAGGTACAGGATGTTCCAATGCTTGTTACATTGGTTCTTGGGCTTGGCCTAAATAGCCAAGTGGTTATGGTACTGGGTTTGTAACCCCAAGATCAAGAGTTCAAATCTCACAACGGCAATCTATGAAACAATGTAACTTCATCTGAAACAGATGGAAACGGGTTTGTACTCGAAAGAGTTACATTGGTTCTTGCCTAGTAACAAGGGTGGGAACCTCAGGGAGTGTTTTGATAGGTCACCAGACCAGTTCAAGTGTCAGTGAACAGCTCTTCTTGAGGCAGCCAGTTTGAGGCAATCTGCCAGCCAACAAGTGCCATAGAGACAGGGACAAGCAGAGGCCCCAGTTAAGTTGAGTTAAAAACTTGAACAAAGAGCTGCAAGGAGCAGACTTCAAATAAAGAGGGCAGTTGGGGCAAAGGTAGCCCTTTGGAGCAGTGGTGTTCTGCTTGGCACAGCATAGATATGAAAGTGTGCTTGTAAGCTAGTGTTTGAGTGTACTCAGTAGTCCAGGGAAAAGGAATCTCAAAAGGTGAGACTGAAACCCTGTGAGATGGTCCATCATTGAAGCCTTCCAAGTGGGAGTGATCTTTGGAAAGAATTTCAAGGAGCCCTTCAAAAGGTAGAAACACTCGTGAGAAAGATGAAGTTTCAATGAGATTGGTTGACTCACAGTGGGACTAACGTCTGGGTGGTTTGTTGAGAAATCCATGGAATCTCGTTTGGTTGCATCTGTCATTTACTCTGTAGCATGGTGTATCTGACCACAGTTCATCTGTTATATTATATGTACCTCCTGCTTACCCTGAATGTTAGAGTATAAGATACAAATATTAAATTGTTTTATCTTTCTGAACATGCATAGGAAAGTTTGTTTTTGTGTGTTCAAAACCCATAGAATCTTGTGGCTTTATTCCAAAAGCAGATGTTTTGAATCTCAACATTAAACAAAGTGTTATTGGTCCCTAACTGGATCTCCCCCCCACATCCTGGGGTCTTGCCAGGGATCATAACATAAATTAGGGGCTCTTGTGGGATCTCAGATCCACAGACAAATACAAGAGTTAAGGTAAAGGTTTTTAGGATTTCCATGGTGAATTTTATGATACTGATTGAAGAGCAGAATGGCCTAACCAATTGCTAAGTCTTTTCTGGAGAGAGAAGATTTATCCCTGAGCGACTTGCAACAACCAAGGCTAGTTTAATCACATTAACAGAAAAGTTAGAGTTAGAATTAAAAACAAGAGCTACTGAATATTCAAGGGTACTCGATAATTAGGAAGGGCAGGCAAAAAGGAAAAGGAGGTGGGGTGGCCTTGTTAGTTAAGGATGAAATTAGTGCAATAATGAGAGAGGATATTAGCTCAGAAGATCAAGATGTAGAATCAGTCTGGGTGGAGCTAAGAAGCAACAAGGGGTGGAAAACATTAGTGGGAGTTGTCTATAGGCCTCCAAACAGTAGTGGTAAGGTAGGGAATGGCATTAAACAGGTAATTAGAGATGCATGTAACAAGGGTGCGACAGTAATCATGGGTGACCTTAATATAGATATAGACTGGGCAAACCAAATTAGCAATAATACTGTGGCAGATGAATTCCTGGAGTGTGTACAAGTAGTTATTTTAATCCAGTACACTGAGGAACCAACTTGGGAACAAGCTATCCCAGATTTGGTATTGTGCAATGAGAAGGGGCTAATGAATAATCTTGTTGCGTGAAGTCCTTTAGGGAACAATGACTACAACATGATAGAATTCGTCATTAGGATGGAAAGTCTGGTAGTCCGATCCAAAACTAAATCTAAACAAAGGAAACTACCAAGGTATGAGGCGTGAGTTGGCTAAAGTAGATTAGGGAACTTCATTAAAAGGCGGAGAGGAAATGGCTAATATTTAAGGAACAAATGTATGCATTCCAACAGTTATACATTCCCTTCTGACACAAAAACACAACAGAAAAAGCGTCCCAACCATGGCTAACAAAAAAAATTAAGGATAGGATTAGATCCAAAGAGGAGTCATATAAAGTTGCCCCCAATCCTCAGGCTTGCTACTTTTTCTAGCTGTTTAGAATTCAGCAAAGGAGGACCAAGAGATTGATTAAGAGGGGAAAAATAGGGAATGAGAGTAAACTTGCAAGGAACATAAAAGTGCATTGTAAACGCTTCTAAAAAGAGAAAGATTGGTGAAGACAAATATAAGTCCCTTACAGTCCAAAACAGGAGAATTTATACTAGAGAGCAAGGAAATAGCAGAGCAATTAAACAACTACTTTAGTTCTGTCTTCATTGAGGAAGACAGAATAACTCCAAGAAATGCTAGGGAATCAACAGTCTAGTGAGAAGGAGGAAGTGAAGGAAATTAGTATTACTAAAAAATAGTGCTGGAGAAATTAATGGGACTGAAAGCCGATAAATTCCCAAAGCCTGATAATCTACATTCCAGAGTACTAAAGGAGGTGGCCATGGAAATACTGGATGCGCTGATTGCCATCTTCCAAAATTCTGTAGATTCTGGAACAGTCCCGGCAGATTGGAGGGTAACATATGTAACCCCAGTATTTAAAAAACGGGGAATTATGGACCAGGTAGCCTAACATCAGTCATAGGGAAAATACTGGAGTCTATTATAAAGAATGTGATAACGTGACACTTGGAAAACATTAATGAGATTAGACAAAGTCAACTTAGATTTATGAAAGGGAAATCATGTTGAACAAATTTATTGAAGTTTTTTGAGGACATAACTAGCAGAATAGATAAGGGAGAACCAGTGGATGTGGTGTATTTGGATTTTCAGAAAGCTTTTGATAAAGTCCCATATCAGAGGTTAGTATGCAAAATTAAACCACATGGGATTGGGGATATATATTGGCGTGGATTGCGAATTGGTCAGATAAGAAGCAGAGGTTAAGAATAAATGGGTCTTTTTGGAGTGGCAGGTAGTGACTAGTGGGGTATTGCAGGGCCCCAGCTACTCACAATATATATCAATGATTTGGATGAGGGAACCAAATGTAATATTCCCAAGCTTGCTGACAAACAAACCTTGGTGGGAATGTGAGCGGTAAGGAGGATATTAAGAGGCTTCAAGGCGATTTAGACAAGTTGAGTGAGTGGGCAAATACATGGCAGATGCAGAATAATGTGGAGAAGTGTGAAGTTATCCACTTTGGCAGGAAAAACAGAATGGCAGAGTGTTATTTAAATGGTGATAGATTGGGAAATGTTGATGTACAGAAGGTCCTGGGTGTCCTTGTATACCAATCACTGAAAGCAAGCATGCAGGTGCGGCCAGCAGTTAAGAAGGCAAGTGGCATGTTGGCCTTCTTTGCGAAAGGACTTGAGTACAGGAGCAAGGATGTCTTACTACAGCTGTACAGGGCCTTGGTAAGACCACACCTGGAGTATTGTGTGCAGTTTTGGTCTCCTTACCTAAGAAAAGATATACTTGCCACAGAGGGAGTGCAGCGAAGATTCACCAGACTGATTCCTGGGATGGCAGGATTGTCGCATGAAGAGAGATTTGGTCAACTAGGCCTGTATTCACTGGGGTTTAGAAGAATGAGAGCGGATCTCATTGAAATGTATGAAGTTCTGACAGGGCTGGACAGACTGGATGCAGGGATGATATTTCCTCTGGCGGGGAGGTGGGGGGTGGGGAGGAATCTAGAACAAGGGGTCAGGATACGGGGTAGGCCACTGAGGGCTGAGATAAGGAGGAATCTCTTCACTCAGAGGTGGTGAGCCTGTGGAATTCTCTACCACAGAAGGCTATGGAAGCCAAGTCACTGAAAAATTTAAGGAGGAACTGCATAACTTTCTAGACTCTAAAGGCATCAAGGGGTATGGGCAGAGAGCGGGAGTATGGCTTTAAGATAGCGAATCAACCATGATCATATTGAATGGTGGAGCAGGCTTGAAGGGCTACATGACCTACTCCTGCTCCTATTTTCTATGTTTCTAAGAAAGCAGAAATAATTAAGGTAATAGCACAGCATCTGGGATTGGAAGAAGCAAAAGTGAATCCAATAGCAGTTCAGTTCTGGAATTCAGTTGCAGATGAAACAGCTTGAAATAGTAAAAGAAGTGAAAAAAATGGATCTTGAAAGAACAAAAGAAATAGAAATGAAGAAGCTCAAATTGGAAAAAGAAGAAAAAGAAATAAGAGTGAAAGAATCACAGAATCATAGAATCACACAGTGCAGAAGAGGCCCTTCAGCCCATCGAGTCTGCACCGATACGTGAGAAACACCTGACCTACCTACCTAATCCAACAGAGGGTGGTAGTGAGAAGTGACTGAGAAGCATTCTGGGAGAAGTCAGCAAAGTCACTGCAACTCAGAAGGACATCAAGGAGGACCCATTGTCAAAGAACAGAATAGCTCCAAACATTACATTGCTGCAGAGTTTCCATCCCTCCCACCTCCTCAAACCAAAAGAGAGAGAGAGAGGGAGAGGCAGTACCTCCAGGAGTGCACCAGACCTGTGAGGGACACAGTTCCAAAAGTGGATTTTTTTTAAAAAACAGCTGATTGGTGAGTAAATCCTGGTGAGTTTTTTTTTCAATCTATTAAAGTAATTCATTGCTTAATACTGAGGTAGGAGCAAAAATCTTTTTTTTAAAGTATAGAATAGTACTGTACAAGTATAATTAGTCAAGAAACAAGGTTCCTAGCTAACATAAATAAGGCCCTGAGCAAGCATATTTTTTTAAGGGAGTAACTAGCTTAATCGAGAGGGATGTCATGGCAGGAGAACTCAGACCCGTGATATGCTCCTCCTGCAGGATGTGGGAAATGAGAAGCGCTTCCAGTGTCCCTGGTGATCATGTGTGTGGAGGTTGTGTCCAAATGCAGCTTCTAGCTAACCGGATTTCAGAGCTGGAGCTGTGGATGGACTCATTGTGGAGCATCCACGATGCTAAGCAAGTCATGGATAGCACATTTAGCGAGGTGGTCACACCGCAGGTGACGATTACACAGGCAGAAAGGGAATGGGTGACCAACAGGAACAGTAAAAGACTCAGAAAGGTAGTGCAGGAGTCCCCTGTGGTCATCCCTCTCTCTAACAGATATACCGCTTTGCATACTGTTGGGGGGGATGGCCTCTCAGGGGAAAGCAGCAACAGCCAAGTTCACGGCACCGTGGGTGGCTCTGCTGCTCAGAGGGGTGGGAGGAAAACAAGTGGCAGGGCTATAGTGATAGGGGATTCAATAGTTAGGGGCACAGACAGATGTTTCTGTGGCCCCAAACATGAATCAAGGATGGTATGTTGCCTCCCTGGTGCCAGGGTCCAGGATGTCACGGTGTGGCTGCAGGACATTCTGGGGAGGGATGGTAAACAGCCAGTGGTCATAGTACACATTGGTACCAATGACATAGGTAAACTAAGGGATGAGGACCTGCAAGCTCAGTACAGGGAGTTAGGAGATAAATTAAAATGCAGGACTTCAAATGTAGTAATCGCAGGATTACTCACGTTCCATGTGCTAGGGAGAGCAGGAATAAGAGGATAGACCAAATGAACACGTGGCTGGAGAGACGGTGTAACCGGGAGGGATTCAGATTCTTGAGACACATGGACCGGTTCAGGGGAAGGTGGGACCTGTACAAACCGGATGGGCTGCACACAGGCAGAGCTGGGACCAGTGTCTTTGTGAGGGCTTTTGCTATTTCTGTTAGGGAGTATTTAAACTAGTGTGGCGGGGGATGAGATCCCAGGAGTAGGATCAGATAGGTCAGATTCAGATCAGAAAAATGGAGGTAGAACATTAGCTAGGGACGTTGTGATAGACATGGAGTTACAGGAGAAGCAAAGTTTACAAAGTGTCCAGCAAGGGAAATTGTTTATACTTCAATGCAAGGAGTATTACAAACAAGGTAGATGGTTAAGGGCACAGGTAAACACATGGCAGCAAGATGTCATTGCTATAACAGAGACCTGGCTAAAGGAGGGACAAAACTGGCAGCTTAATATCCCTGGTTATAGAGTCTTCAGACACGATAGAGTGGGAGATAAAAAAGGAGGGGGGGTGGTGGGTGGGTAGTACTAATGGTTAAAGAATCAATTCCAGTTGTGAGAAGGGATGATATACTAAATGGGTCAACAAACAAGGCTTTATAGATTGAGCTTAGAAATAAAAAAGGAGCAGTCACACTACTGGGAGTATACTACAGACTCCCAAATAGTGAAAGAGAGATAGAAGGACAAATATGTAGGCAAATTTCTGCTTGTAAGAACAAGAGGGCAATAACAGTCGGAGACTTCAACTATCCTAATATCAACTGGGATTCAAATAATAGAAGGGGCACTGAGGGAGAAAAATTCATGCAGTGTATCCAGGAAACTTTTTCAACCAATTAGTGACAATCGTAATGGGAGGAGATGCAATTCTAGACCTAGTCTTGGGGAACGAAGAAGGGCAAGTGGGTGAAGTGCCAGTTGGCAAACATATCGAGAACAGTTAGATTTAGCATTACCATGGAAAAGGACAGAGATAAGGCAGGAGTAAAAGTCTTGAACTGGGGGAAGGCAAATTTTGCAGAAATGAGAAGGGACTTGGCTGAGCTGGACTGGACAGCAATGCTGGAGGATAAAACAGTAGAAAACCAGTGGAAAGCACTAAAAAACAAGGTCCTAATTGTACAAAGTAGACATGTCCCCTACAAAAATAAGAGTGGTACTGCCAAATCTAGACGTCCCTGGTTGTCTATAGGAATACGGGGAAGATCAAACAGAAAAAGAAAGCGTATGATAGGCACAAAGAACTAAGCACAGCAGATAGCTTAGACAAATATAGGAAGTGCAGGGATGAAGTAAAAAAGGAAATAAGGAAATCAAAGAGATGGCATGAAAAAAGATTAGTAAGTAAAGTTAAAGATAACCTAAAGGTGTTTTACCAATACATTAATGCTAAAAGGTTAGTTAAGGAAAAAGTGGGACCTATGAGAGATGAAGATGGAAACTTGTGTGTAGATACAGAGGCTGTGGGAAGGATTTTGAATGAATATTTTGTCTCTGTGTTTACAAAGGAAAGGGAGGATGTAGATATAGTAGTCCAGGAGGAACACTGAGATATTGGATGGGATAGTCATAAAGAGAGAGGAAGTACTCGAAGGGTTGAAATCCTTGAAAGTTGATAAGTCACCAGGGCCAGATGGATTGTTTCCGAGGCTGCTGAAGGAAGTCAGGGAGGAGATAGCAGATGCTCTGAGGATGATTTTCCAATCTTCACTAGATACAGGGGAGGTACCGGAGGACTGGAGAAACGCAAACGTAATTCCATTTTTTAAAAAGGGATCAAAGGAAATGCCAAACAATTATAGGCCAGTTAGTCTTACATCAGTGGTGAGCAAGTTAATAGAATCAATCCTGAGAGCTAGGATTAACTGTCATGTGGAAAGGCATGGAGTAGTCAGGGATGGTCAGCATGGATTTGTTAAAGGGAGGTCTTGCCTCACAAATTTGATTGAATTCTTTGAGGAAGTGACAAGAAGGGTTGATGAAGGTGGTGCAGTGGATGTTGTGTACATCGATTTTAGCAAGGCATTTGACAAGGTCCCACATGGCAGATTGATCAGGAAAGTAAAAGCCCATGGGATTCAGGGTAATGTGGCTAACTGGATAAAAGGTTGGCTTTGTAATAGGAAACAGGGTAATGGTCGATGGAGGCCCTTGCAAATGGAAAGTTGTCTCAAGTGGTGCTCCACAGGGCTCGGTGTTGGGACCCTTGCTGTGTGTGTTATATATTAACGATTTGGACGTGAACATGGGGGGCACGATTGGGAAATTTGCAGATGACACAAAGATTAGCCGAGTAGTGGATAGTGTAGAGGATAGTCATAATCTCCAAAACGATATAGATGGGTTGGTGGAGTGGGCGGTAAAGTGGCAGATGGATTTTAACTTGGAGAAGTGTGAGGTCATACATTTAGGGAGGTCAAACAGTTACAGGGATTACACAATAAATGGGAATATACGAAGAGGGGTAGATGAAGTGAGAGATCTTGGCGTACAAGTACACAGGTCCCTGAAGGCAGCAGTTCAAGTAGATAAGGTTGTAAAGAAGGCTTATGGAATGCTCTCCTTCATTGGCAGAGGTATAGAATATAAAAGTAAGGATATAATGTTGGAATTGTATAAAACACTGGTGAGGCTATAACTAGTGTATTGTGTGCAGTTCTGGTCACCACATTACAGGAAGGACGTAATAGCTCTGGAGACCGTGCAGAGGAGGTTTACAAGAATCTTGCCAGTGTTAGAAAAGTGTAGCTACGAGGTGAGATTGGATAGGTTGGGGTGATTTTCCTTGGAACAAAGAAGGCTGAGAGGTGACTTGATTGAGGTGTACAAAATTATGAGGGGAATAGGTAGAGTGGACAGGATAAAATTGTTTCCCTTGGTGGAGAATTCTAGAGCCGGGGACATAGATTCAAGTTAAGTGGCAGAAGGTGTAGGGGAGACATGAGGAAGAATTTTTTTACACAGGATAGTGGGTTTCTGGAATTCACTAGCCAAGTTGGTGGTAGAGGCAGAAACTCTTTTAAAAAGTACCTGGATCTGCACCTAAAGTACTGTAAGCTGCAGGGCTATGGGCCAGGTGCAGGAAGGTGGGATTAGAAAGGGCACCTTGGTGTCCTCAGGCTGGCATGGACAAGATAGGCTGAATGGCCTCCTTCTGTGCTGTAACTTTTCTACGGTTCTATGGTTCTAATCCCATTTACCAGCACTTGGCCCAAGAAATTGAAATGTAAAATCTTGAGCTCAAATTTCAGAGAGAAAAAGAAATCAGCCAAGATGAGCTGGCTAGAGATTAGCTTAGGGCACAGAGTGCAAAAGAATCTAATAGTTCAGATGAGGTATCAAGTCCCATTCTGAGCTTTGATACTACAAAAATTCTCCATCTATCACCTAAATTCACTGATGACGGGGTTGAGAGATATTATATTTCAGTTGAAAAGGTGGCTAGCCAAGTGGCTAAAGGATACATGGGCCAGAATTTCTCTCTCATTGGGCAGGCTCGACGGGAACGGGCGGGGGCACCCAGAAAGCCAGCCTGCAATTGTCTCCACTTCTCGATTTCACATGGACGGGCCAATTAAGGCCTGCCCTGCCTGGATCGTAAGCAGCAGCGCTTAGCGCTACCTCTGCAGGCAGGGGGGAGAATGGAGACTGGGCCTGTCGCGCCGTTCACGCATGCACACGAAAGAGCGTTTCAATCTTCCTGAGGCACAGAGCTCTTTTTTAATAAATTAATAAATACAATAAACATTTAATAAAACTGTGTCACATGAGATGTTTTTAAGTTCAAAATAAAGTTTTCATTTAATGTGTATTAGCTTTAGGAAACCTCGTCCTGCTCGTGGATGAGGTTTCCTAAAAAATGTAAAGGCCACTTGGCCTTTTTGCCTGCCTGCCAACCTTAGGTTGGGCAGGCAGTGTAAATTTCAAGTTTATTATCTTGTTATTGGTCTTAATAGGTCTTTCAATTATCAGCGGGCATGCAGCTGACTCCAGTGCATGCCCACCGAACGAAATATCGTGCAAGTGCGCGATGAAGTTGTGACTCATAACTGTAGTCATCACATGTCATGTTATGCTCGGGCATGCCCAGACACCGAATGTAAAATTCTGACCATGGGCTCTCATTTTATAAAGGGTTTTGGTTGAGAAGGCTAGGAATGTGTATTCTAGCCTTTCAGAAGAACAATCTTCAGATTACAAGAAAGTTAAAGCTGCGGTACTTAATGCTTTTAAGAGCTTGTCCCTGAAGCATATCAGTTGAAATTTTGAACTTTAAAGAAAAGACGAAATGAAACGTTTGTAGAATTTGCGAAGGAAAAAGAAATGCTGCGGGACCAGTGGTTTCAATCAGTTAAAGCTGGAGCAAAATTTTGAGAATGTGAGGGAGCTAATAACAATAGAAGAATTTCAAAATAGCATCTTAATAGCTATTATATCACACCTGGAAGACCATAAGGTTTCTAAAGTATGGCAAGCAGCAATTTTGGCAGATTGGTATGATGTATCACATAGACAGTTAGGGGGCAGTAGATCTCTATTTGTAAACTCAGGGAAACAGGAGGCATAAAAAAGAGTCAAGCTTGAAGGAGAAGCCAGAAGTGGCTAAAGTTAAAGCCATAATAGACTTCCCCATTCCTAAAACAAAAAGGGAAATCTTACAGTTCTTGGGAATTGCAGGATTTTACAGGAGATTTGTCCCAAATTTTACTGTGGTAGTTGCTCCTCTGACCAGTTTGCAGAAGTGCCAGGTTTACTTGGACTGAATCCTATCTGGCTGTCTTTGAATGGGTGAAGGCCATATCGATGAGTGAATTGGTGTTGGCTACTCCAGATTTCAATAAGCCTTTCAAAGGAGTGGTTGATGCCAGTGACAAAGGCATAGCAGCAGTGCTGCTGCAAGAGTTGGTTACTTCTCGAAGAAACTTGATGCACGTTAACAAAAATATTCCATCATCGAGAAGGAAGCATTAAGCCTCATGTTAGCTCTTTGCCATTTTGAAGTATACCTTTCAAATAATCCAGGAGAGACATTTTATGCTGATCATAATCCCCAGGTGTTTTTAAGAGAGGTTTCACATGATGAATCTTCATTGATTTGGCTGGGGTTTAATGCTGTAGCCCTTCAACTTGAAAATGGAGCATGTTGTTGAGAGGAAGATGTCGTGGATGATGCTCTATCCAGATTTTAAAGAAAGGGTGTAGGAGAAAAGGCAGATTTTGAGTTATGATCATTCTGTGATGTTTATGTCCTGCTAATCCTACTTATTACATGCATTGACTTTGTTTTTGTTAAACCTTTGTGAATTGTATAATAAGATATGTATTAGTGTAGCTGTGAAACAAAATGAAAAGCTTATCTATATAGTATGTGATAAGCTATTTGTTAAAATTACAATGTTAAGTACTTCTTGTAAAGAAACGGTAAAGCCATTGTAAAGAATCCTTCATTGTAGTGAAGCTTTATTTCTTCCAAGGGAGAAGGTGTCATGAAATCCATTGATTTTTGTATCCCTGGATGTTAAATTAGCAGACTGTGCAGATTGTAACATTTAAGGTACGGGATGTTTCAATGCTTGCTTCATTGGTGGGACCTTTTGGGAGTGTTTTGATAGGTCACCAGATAAATTCAAGTGTCAGTGGAATAATAGAGCAGCAAGGCAGAGAGAGAGTTCCTAAATGCAGCACTGGAGCCCTAGTACAAAGATGGGAAGGAAAAGAGAGGCCATTTTTCCACAGAGGGCCCTACACTGGGAAGGCTGTGAGAGCTGATAGCAAAGGAGGAGAATACCAGGACTCTGACCCGGAGGACCTGCCTACAGTGTTTGAAAAATTCAATGACCTCATACGAGCAGCAAAGTCAATGAATGCATCATCAAATGACATCCCCTGCCAACTGCACCATCAATGTCACTGCTCAATGCATCACACTCTCTCACTTACTCATCAACAATCTCTAGCAATCATATGCTCCACCTCACTTCAGGCTGCACACCCATATCTCACAGATTCCACTTAGTGTCGGCTATCCAGCTATGACAGGAAAATCACCCAAAACATTGCAACACACTCGGTGATACCCTTCCTTCTCTCTTGCAGGATGAAGTGGCACAAAACAAGAGGCAGCATCAATGAACTGGCAGGAAACAGCCATGGCTGCAAGTCGTCACAGCTTTGGAGGAGACAGTGCTCATCATTATTGGCACGGCCAACAATGAGGCCATGGTAACCAGCGACACTGAAACCATCCAGGTTGAGGGAATGTTCCTGCCTCATGTACCTTCTCAAATCCCACTTCACCCTCATCTGATACGATGTGCAAGCTGCTTCTCACCACTGTTATTCCACAGTATCTCTGTGGTTGCCTGTCAGCCAGCCAGCCCAGACTGCTCCCTCTTATACCAAGGCCTGACGGTGTCCTGCAAGGCCATTTGCACTTTCCTCCATTGAAGGTTAGCAGCCTTCCACCAGTCACACTGCAGCCAAAGTAACAGGACTGCTTACGAGCACTAAACCAGGCAAAGACAACAATAGGACAGGCACTAAGGGAATACACACATGTGGATAATTGAATATTGTATGGAATATTGGAAGTATTGTTACATAAATTTGATATAGAATGGTTGCACTGCGGTGTATTTTCTTTCAATTGTGACTGTGATGGCCATAACGGATGGGTGGTAAGGTACACCGATTTAGCAACAGGAATATAGGAATTTCTTCAGGGGACAGGAGTCTGATGGGACATTCACATACAGCTTGTCTGGACTGTAGATGTGCCATTTGCTTCCTTACCGCCCATGAAACATTCTCAGTTGCAGCTTTGAATGGCAAACTGTGATACATTGGCAAAAAAGCACTTTCTGTTTTTATTTAAAGAAGGTATATTTCAGGCACAGTCAATGTATAGTCCATCAAAGGGGAAAAATAGGGAAAACAGACCTAAAGCTCCCTGGATGTCAAAAAAGCTAAAGGTAAAATGAAGAAGAAAAAGTGTGCTATGATAGATATCAGGTGGAGAGCACAACTGAGAACCAGGCTGAATATGGAACTTTCGAAGGACAAGTGAAAAAGCAAATAATCGAAACAAAGAGAGAGTATGAAAAGAGACTGGCAGCTAACATAAAGGGAATCCAAAAGTCTTCTGTAGGCATTTAAATAGTAAGAGGGTGGTAAAAGGAAGAGTGGTGCCGATTAGAGACCAAAAAGGGGGATTTACACATGGAAGCACAGGGCATGGCTGAGGTTTGAAATAAATACTTTGCATCTATCTTTATCGAGGAAGAAGATGCTGCCCAAGTCATGGTGAAAGTGGAGGTAGCTCAGACACTATAAAGGTTAAAAATTGTAAGGAGCATGTATTGGATGGGCTTTTTATACTTAAAGTTGATAAGGCACCAGGACCAGATGAGATGCATCCAAGGAAACTGAGGGAAGTGAGAATGGAAATTGCGGAGGCACTGGCCATAATTTTCCAGTCTTCCTTAGACTCAGGGGTGCTGCCAGAGAACTGGAGAGTTGAAAGGGTGTAACGATAAGCCCAGCAACTACAGGTCAGTCAATTTAAACTCAATGGTGGGGAAGCTCCTAGAAATGATAATTCGGGACAAAATTAAAAGTCACTTGGGCAAATGTAGATTAATTAAGAAAAACCAATCAGCCCAGTTAAGGAGGGACCCCCCCCCCCACCCCCCCACCCCCACCTCCCAGCCCCAACACCCACCACCAGACTGCCCTGAGAAACCGGTCGAGCTGACCGGTTGAGGGGTGTGGGCCTCTCTCGCTATCAGTTAAATGCCGGCTGTGATAAGGTGAGGCCCTTAAGTGGGCATTAATTGCCGACTTTGCATAATTCTGGAGCATGGACTGAAGCAGTCAATGTCCAAATGCAGCAAGACCTGGACAATATCCAGCTTGGGCTGACAAGTATCAGGCAATGACCATCTCCAACAAGAGAGAATCTAACCATCGCCCCTTGATGTTCAATAGCATTACCATCACTGAATCCCACACTATCAACACCTTGGGGGCTACCATTCACCAGAAACTAAACTGGACTAACTACATAAATACTGTGGCTACAAGTGAAGGTCAGAGGCTGGGAATCCTATGATGAGTAACTCACCTCCTGACTCCCCAAAGCCTGTCCACCATCTACAAGGCATAAGTCAGGAGTTTCATGGAATACTCCCCACTTGCCTGGATGAGTGCAGCTCCAACAATACTCAAGAAGCTTGACACCGTCCAGGACAAAGCAATCCACTTGATTGGCACTACATCCACAAATATTCACTCCCTCCACCACCAATGCACAGTAGCAGCAGTGTGTACCATTTACAAGATGCACTGCAGAAATTCACCAAGGCTCCTTGGACAGACTATAACCACTACAATCTAGAAGGATAAGGGCAACAGATAGATGGGAACACCACCACCTGGAAGTTCCCCTCGAAGTCACTCACCATCCTGACTTGGAAATATATTACCGTTCCTTCACTGTCGCTGGGTCAAAATGCTGGAACTCCCTTCCTAACCACTGTGGGTGAACCTACACCACACGGACTGCAGCGGTTCAAGAAGGCAGCTCTCCTCCGCCTTCTCAAGAGCAATTGGGGATGGGCAATAAATGCTGGCCCAGCCAGCAAAGCCCACATCCCGTGAATGAATAACAAAAAAATGTGACACCCACACTGTCACTCTTCACAGCATGGCGGTCAGCACAGGCTGTGTCAGATGGTGTCAGGAACCACCCCACCCCCTCCCCTTTTTCTTACCTGGTTTCTTTAGTGCAGAAACCTGTGGCACTTTAGAGCCAGATTTTGTGGTCCTAGCCTCAGAGGTACAATTTAATTGTATGTTCTTTGTGTTACAGGATCCAATAAGCTTTCCACATATTGAACCTCTGATTTCACTTCCTCCTCCTGGTTTTCAATAATTACAGCCTTGTTTATGCACTTGATGAATAAACATGTGATAATGAATCATCTTAAATCGACAGGACGATTATTGAGAAAACTATACTTTCAACGTAGGGCGAAAATTTCCATGCCCATGATGTTAGGCATGGTGGCAGACATGAGTGGACAATATGGTGGGAAGGCCAAAAATTGGTTTCACGCTGTCATGAAACCAGTTTGCAATCATCCATTCCATCCATCAATGGCGGGCTGTGTTCCCATTGCTATGTGTCAGGAATGACACTTTAATACATCTGCATATTATTATATGCCTTGCTTGCCGCAATCATCACCCAACATCAAATTTGCTGCCCATGTCACCAGGAAAATATTCCCGTGCAGAACAAATCTTGACAAATGTGACATGCAGAAGTCAGGACTTACCGTCTTCGGCTTGCTCACAAAGCGGACATCTAAGGAGCAGAAAATGCTGGAACCCTACAGCAATGTGACCCTGGAGGAATGTGTATAGCTTGCTGGATGGATTCTCATGGGCATGGCTTCACCAAGAAGCAACTCGTAGAAGGTGGAAGGTCACCATTGAGAGTCTGCTTCAGGACATCAGTGTCTTGGTCATGGTCTGCTATGGGTGACTGTAGAAGGGGTAGAGAGGAAGGTGTAGGTTTGACTAGGAGTGGAAGGAGCACCAGTTGATGGAGGAAGGTCTAGGTTGGACTGCGGGAGGAAGATGGGGGTTGAGGTTGGCAAGGGGGAACGATGGTGTTGGGGGTGAAGTTGGGAGGAGGGAATGATGGTGTTGGGGGCGGTGAGATTGTGGAGGAGTACGGGAGAGAAGGCTGTAACAGTGAGAATACAACAACTGTGGTGGAAGCTGTAAGAGAACGAGTTTGGAGGGGGGAGGGAGTTCAGATGGGCAAATGACCTCGGGTGGAGGAAGGAGTCCAGAGGGAAGGAGTCCAGGGGGAGGAAGGAGTCCAAGTGGAAGAAGGAGTCTGGAGGGGGCAAGGAGTCAGGATGGAGGAGGAGTTCACAGGTGAGAAGAAGTCCAGAGGGAGGAAGGAGCTCGCATGGTGAGAAGTAATCTGGCTGGAGGAAAGAGTAAGGACGGTGGAAAGAGTAAGGGCGGTGGAAGGAGTAAGGGCAGTGGAAGGAGTAAGGGCGGTGGAAGGAGTAAGGGCGGTGGAAGGAGCAAGGTGGGTCATGTCCAGGTGAACACAGCAGATAATAAACAGTATAATAAACAACACATTATACGGCTTACAAGATATTTATATGCTAAATTTTAAGACCAGTTTTCCAGAATTTTCTAGCAGTCAAAAACTTGCCTGAATTCAATGCCCCTTTTAAATGGCAATAGGGCAGGAAAAGAGAAATTTTACACAAGCCCCATGGTTTCAACTGGTCTGTATGAAATTACCCTATTGAGTGAGGTTCTCACAAATTCTGCGCAAAGGAGCGTACTGCTGGCAGGCAACCAGGTCAGGAATTTAAGCAAGAAGAAGCAGGCAGAAATTGGCAAGTTTCTGAATTTGTGACTTTTCAACAGCCACTCAATCAGTTTTTGTCAGTGCAATCACTTTTATCCTGCACAATTTTGGTATTTATGGCATTGTCAATATAAAGCATCATCCAAATTATGTAGAATATCTAAATAATCCAGTACTCACACACAAGTCCTACATCCTTCTTCAAACTTAATCGATCCTATGCCAATGTCACTTGATGCTGACACAGACCGACACTTCAGACTACCAAATGAGGCACCACCCGCATTAGTCAATCCAAAGTGCACAAATGCAATAATTACTTTACTGATGCTTTGTTCTGCAGGGCAAACACCTTCATCACATTCATCCTTCAAACCCAACTGCACCATTTTTCCATCACAGAGAGACAGCTGGCCACAGGCATGACACATTAGTTTGAAGAGAATCATCTGTAACTGGTCTATTTGAAAGCATAGACGGACTCCTATGAAGCCTAGAACTTTCCTCGCTCACAACACCATTGAGACAAATTGAGCAGTAGCTGAATAAAGATGCAGTGCAAGGTCCTGTGAGGTGCTGCAGTGTTGATCATCTGGTACAGAATGAACTGAAGTCAGTTATAGAAACAGATAACTTATCAGGATAACTTATCAAAGAGTGCTTGTATAATTGCAGTGTGTTTCATGGAGAATCAGTCTAAATCTAGAAGAACCAGAGGGGAAGTGAAAAAACTAATAAGAAAAGCAAGCAAGAGGCTGGCAGTTAACATAAAAGAGAATCCCAAGATCTTCCATAAGCATAAAAATAATAAAAAGGCGGTAAAAGAAAGAGTAGGACCAATTAGGAATAAAAAAAGGGAACTTGCACGTGGAGGCAGGAGAAATAGCGGTGGTGGTACTAAACAAGTACTCTGCATTTGTCTTTACAAAGGAAGAAGATGCTAGTCAGTCCAAGGTGAGAGAGAAGGTAGCCGGTACACCAGAAGAATTTACACTTGAGAAGGAGGAGGTGTTAGAAAGACTATCTTTACTTAAAATAGATAAGATACCAGGACCAGATGAGGGAAGTGAGAGTGGAAATTTCAGAGGCACTATGTTTCAGAGGCACTCTGGAAATCTTCCAGATTTCCTTAGACACATGGGTGGTGCCAGAGGACTGGAAAATTGCGAATGTTACACCCTTGTTCAAAAAGGGGTGCAAGAATAAAGCTGGCAACTACAGACCAGTCAGTTTGACCTCAGTGGTAGGGAAACTTCTGGAAACCACAGCTCGGGACAAAATCAATAATCATTTAGACAAGTGCGATTAAGGAAAGCCAGGATTTATTAAGGGAAAATCATGTCTAACTAACTAGCTGGAATTTTTTGAAGAGGTAGCAGAGGAACATAAAGGCAACACTGTTGATGCGGTTTACATGGATTTTCAAAAGGCATTTGATAACAGTGCCATATAACAGACTTGTGAGCAAAATTCTAGCCCATGGAATAAAAGGGAAAGTAGGCACTTGGATAAGAAATTAGTTGAGTGATAAGAAACAGAGAGCAGTGATAAATGGGTGTTTTTCAGATTGGAATTCCCCAGGTGTCCATGTTGGGACCCTAGCTCTTCCTGATATATATTAATGACCTAGAATGTGATGTTCAGGGCATGATATCAAAATTTGCAGATGATATGAAGATTGGAAGTGTTGTCAGCTGTGATGAGGATAATCATGAGCTTCAAAAGGACATAGATATGTTGGTGGATTAGGCAGACAAGTCACAAATGAAGCTCAATGCAGAGAAGTGTGAGGTGATTCATTTTGGCAGGAAGAATATGGAGAGACTATTGCAAAGGGAGAAACTCTAAAGGAGGTACAGGAACTGAGGGACCTCAGTGTACATGTACATAAGTAATTGAAGATGGCAGGGCATGTTGAATGAGCAGTTAATAAAGCATATATTATCTTAGGTTTTATTAATAGGGGCATTGAGTACAAGAGTAAGGAGGTCATGTTGAACTTGTATAAGGCACTAGTTAGGCCTCATCTGGAGTGCTGCATCCAGTTCTGGGCACCATACTTGAGAAAGGATGTGTAGGCATTGGAGAGAGCACTGAGGAGATTCATAAAATGATTTCAGGGATAAAGAAATTTAGCCATGAGGATAGATTGGAGAGGATAGGACTGTTTTCCTTGGAGAAGGGGAGGCTGAGAGGAGACTTGGTGGAGGTATTCAAGATCCTGAGGGGTTTGGACAGGGTAAATAGTGAGAAACTGTTCCCACTCAAGAGAACATCAAGAACTAAAGGGTACAGATTCAAAATAATTGGCAAAAGGAGTAAAAACAATGTGAGAATTTTTTTTTACCCAGTGGGTGGCTGGAATCTGGCACAAACTTCTTGAGAGGGTAGTGGAGGCAGGTTCAATTGATGTATTCAAAATGGAATTGGATTGCTATCTGAAAAGAAAGAAAATGCAAGGTTACAGGGATAAGGCAGTGGGATGGGACTAGGTAGAATGCTCTTTCAGTGAGCCAGTGCAGACTTAATGGGCTGAATGGCCTCCTTCTGCATTGTAAAGATTCTGTGATTCTATAGTGGTACACTGAGGTGTATGAATGTAAATGCGTAACAGAGAGCGAAGAAATAATAAATATAAAGGGTACTAGCCCATGATTTCAGGGAGTAATTCAGCTTCAACCTGATCCATTCTTTCTACATTCCATGACCCCAGAATATCATGATCTTGTCAAAGCATATTAAATATTTGCCTTCTCCAATTTGGGTTTGTTCTCAAACAGAGAAGTAATGTTGCAATATTGGAAGAATCTAGAGTGTCCATCATACATGAAGGCTGGCATGTGAGCCAAAGAGCATGCAGCTTGCAGCTGGATTTTGCATTAAGCTTATTTTGTGACTCACCTCTCCAAATGTATAGAATTATGGAATCATATAGCACTAACTGACAACCCATTGTGCCCACGCCAGCTCTCTGGAAGAGCTACCAGTTAGCCCATGCTATTTCCCCATAGTTCTGCAAATTTGTCCTTTTTAATTATTGATCTAATTTCCTTTTGAATGTTGCTATTGAATCTGTTTCCACCAGTGCAGTGTACTCCATAAGATAACAGCTTGCTGATGCTACAGCATGAGGTCGGGAAATAATTGATTCTAGCCTACTGAATTCCATAATGCTGGGCTTTTTATCCTTCTTTTCTCCTGGACTTTTTGCCATTTATCTTAAATCTCTGGTTTAACAATCCACCTGCCAGTGAAAACAGTTTCTCTCTATCTACTCTATAAAAACTCTTCATAATTTTGGACTCCTTTGTTAAATTTTGCCATAATATTCTAATGCCTTATTCATGATATAACAAGTTAGGAATAAAATCTTTGTGGCAAAATTCTAGACTGGATAGGAAAAGATTGACCCACTTTACCTTGGCAAAGTGCTGAGGCTATTAAATGTTTCTTTCATTTGCTACTTAAACACAGGACTGACAACCCTGCTGCAGAAGAAAGGCTTAAAATGAAGGAATAAAATACTTCCTCCTGAGTTCAGTACCCAGTCCTCCTGTCAAGAGAGTGCAAAACATGGGGCTGAATTTTACATTGACCAGGCAGGCACACGCCCGACCCAATCGGGTGTGAAATCATGCAAGATGACATCGGGCAAGTGTCCCAATGTCATCGTGCACATACGCGATATCTCGCTCGGCAGGCGTGAGCAAAAGATGGAAGCGCACCCGCCGACAATTAAGAGGGCAATTAAGCCCACTAATGGTGCAATAATCTGCTATGTTTCATCACCCATCCAAGGTGTGGCTGTCTCCTCTGGACCTCAGGGGTGCTAGGGTCTGAGTGCCACCTGTCAGTGATGCCGGAGCTGGCCAAGGCGGTGAGCCCTGGCTGCTTGGACTGAGTGCCTTGCGGCTCAAGGGCCACGACTTGGATGTGCCCTGGGAGGCGTCCCTCAGCTAGGGTTGACCAGGCTGCAACGGTGCTGCAAGTAGAGAGTGGGCTAATCAATGCTTCTCTGTTCTTTCAGGAGAAGATGACCCATAACCAGGCAGGGAGGGCACATACAAGCAGTGGGCAGCCCAACCTCCTGCTGCTCAGCAGGTTCAAACAAGATGCCCGAGAGCCGGTATACCCCACGTGCAACCTGGCATGAAGAGGCGGGGGTGCCAGATGAAGGTAAGAGTGCAGTGTACAGGGGTGATACTTTCGGATGTTGCAAACATCCTAGTGTACTGTCTTCATTGATGCAAACCTCGAACCTGGAAACCCATTGATCATTGAAAGACGATAGCACCTTGATGCAGATCTCCATTGTCTCACCAGGGTGCCTAGTATACACAGTGACAATGTGATGACTTTAACTAATGACATGTCCTTGTTCTCCCTTTTAGATTCGCCTGCAGGCGTTCGCTCTGTGGACCCCTAAGGGCAACCCCTGACGCCGGAGGACCACCGGGCTTGTTTCACCTGGGTCACACCCGCTCTCTGAAGCAGGCACCAGTGCAGATACAGCATCTCGATGGGCATTAGATCGGTGGCTATTATCTCGGTGCACCTTGGTGTGGGTACTTCACACTCACTTGAGGTGCAGGCAGGGGCAGAGAGTGCACAGGATACCTGCAGCTAGAGGACAGCTGGGGACCAGGAACATGCTCAGTTGAAGGCTGGTGATGAGCCTATTAGGATACAGATACTGGATGTCCAGCGAGATGTACGGGAGAATCTGGTGGAGATCCATGAGAGTATGTGTGCCATGGTCTCCGTTGTGGAGGAGTCCATGCAGAGCATAAGCACTTCATTGACCCTCTTGGCCAAGCGCTCTGCCTCCTCCATTGAGGCAGTGGTGACTCTCATGGAGCTGCAGCTCCAAGGATAGAATGAGGGGTTCCTGGGGTTGCGCTCGGACCTGCAAGCCCTCACACAGGCACTGAGCTCAGGTGGTCAGCGCCAGTGTGGGAGATGGACGAGACACCCAGTATCCCAGCGAGGTGTCCATCCATCAATGGTGAGTAGGGAATTCCAGAGCGACCTCACATTGCATATGAGCTGCCTGTCATCTCTGTGGTCTCCTCTCAGGGTGCTCTGGATGATGGCAGCAGCTCCTCCGCCCCTCTGCCAGTGACCATCACATCTGATGAGACTGCAATGACTGGGGAGATGCCAGCTGTGGCACTGGCCGCTGTCTCCCAGGCAGGGCCAGCACAGGCTCCACGGGCCAGAGGACAACCGCCAAGGTCATCAAGGCCAACAAGACAGCTCAGTCAGCAGACTGTCTCCAATGCCAGTGCCAGCGAGAGTGGGGATGCACCAAGACGTTGCGCTCACAAGTGTAAGTTTAAGGCACCATGAGCACAAGAGGGACAAGTCATGTGTTTTTTTTTATGTTCATATATGTTTATCTATACTGGTCTGGGAATGAAGACCAGAGAAGTTTATGTAAATAGTTTGAAATTGTCAAAATGTTTTTGTCATCATGGCCTGAGTAGGCTTCACCTTTTTACTTTATTGGCACAGGGAACGGCAGTATGTAATACTAGATTTAAGTGGCTCTGAACTTTATTGCACAGGTACTGAGTGTTCCTTGTGTTCAAATGAAAGGGCCCTTTCAGACATCCGGGATGGAGGCAGCAGCTCTGGCATGCGGTTGAAGTTGATCTTTGGTAGCCTAGCTGAAGGAGCGTTGGATCAAGGCATCCCTGCCTCCCTGGAGGCTACCAAGGTCTGACCCACACCCTCAGCTTTCTCCTCACCGTGCTCCTCATTACTGAACTCATCATCTGTGGCCTGTGCAGCTGCGTCAAGGTCCACTTCCTCCAGTGGGTTTCCCCCCTTGCCAGTGCCAGATTGTGGAGAGCGCAGCATGTAATGAAGATCAGTGACACCTGCTCTGTGGGGTATTGTAGTGCTCCCCCTGAATGGTCCAGGCATCAGAAGCGCATTTTGAGAAGACCCAAGGTCCTCTCTATCACTGCCCTTGTGGAGGCATGACTCATATTGTAACGCTTCTCTGCCTCTGTTCTTTGGTAGCAGAGAGGCGTCATGAGTTACCTCTTCAACGGATAGCCCTCGTCACCCAGCAGCCATCCATTCTGTCAGGCTGGAGCACCGAAGAGCCCCGGCACCTGGGAGTGTCTGAGGATGTAAGCATCGTGGGAGCTGCCAGGGTACCTTGCACAGATTTGTAGAATCTGCATCTTGTGGTCACACACTATCTGCACGTTCATGGAGTGGAAGCCCTTCCTGTTGATGAAGGTACCCGGCTGACCCATTGGTGCCTTGATGACCAATTGTGTGCAGTCAAGGACGCAGGGGAACCCAAGAATCGCGGTAAAGCCTCTGGCTTGTTCAGCCTGGCCGGCCTCGTCCATATGGTAAAGAATAAAGGTCAGTACCTGCCTGAATAGAGCTTCTGTCACCAGCTTGATGCAACTGTGGACAGCTGATTGAGAGACTCCACACAGATCCCCCACTGACCCCTGAAAACAGACGGAGGCATGGAAGTTGAGGGCCACTGTGACCTTCAGAGCCACTGGCATGGAGTGTCCACCCACACAGTCAGAGCTGATCTTAGGGTCAATCATCTGATAAATGGTGGTCATGGTCTCCCTTACAAAGTGGAGCCTCCTTCGGCATTGCACCTCAGACATATTGAAGTAGCTGCATCGCTGCCTGTAAACCCTGGCATCAGGATAGTGGTGACTTCTGCGGCCTTTTCTGCCTTTGACTTCCTACTGGCCCTGTGCCCCTTGTGCCTGCGCCTCTCCTCCTACAGGTCCCACCCATGGAAGCTGCATTGGGACACCTGGCCTCCTCTCCTTCTGCCTCTCTTTTCCTCCTCAGAGGTGTGCCACCAGCAAAGACCACACTCCCCATTACCAGGGTAATGGAAGGCTACCTGATACCTGGAAGGGTCCACATGGTCTGAATCCTCCAGGGGTCTTGCAGAAAACAATGAGTCCTGAAATTAGGCCTGGAAATGCTAAGAATGGAGCCCTGAACAGAGATAAAGCTGCCAACACCAATAAGTCACCAGAAGCAAACTGTGCACCGAACTCCCCACTACTGACACTGGCAATGCTGCTGACCCCTTTCACCCGCCCATGGATGAGTTTTTTTTAAATTGTCAGACAACGAAAAATCGGCATCAATTGGCTTTTTAATGGCCTTAAGTGCCCTCTTAATTAATGGAGGGTGCAGCCCCAGCACCTGCGTGCACTCACCAACTGAAATATCACGTGAGTGTGCAATGATGTCAGAACGCTCATTCGCCGTCAACACGCGCTATTTTACACTCGAGTGTGTCGGGTGCATGCCTGCATGCTGAATATAATATTCTTCCCAAGGAAAATATTCAGGCCTTGGTGGCGGTTAAAAGAGCAGCAACAAAGATGATCATTGCAATCAATAGATTGAGTAAGAAAGAAAGAATAGAGAATGGGCTTTGCTGAGGAAACTGGGAAGGGATCTAATTGAAGTTATTAATAATGCTAAAGAGAGAAACTTGCTGCCGAAGCTTTTCATCTTACACTCATCAGGACAAACACAAGAATGCCAAATTTCAAACGATGACAACAATTTATACTACTGGAGCAAAGTGTGCTGATTAGTTGGCAAGTCGACTCTGATTGGCTGAAGAGTTGCCATGGAGAATGTTATGGGGAACTATAAGCTCCCCAAGCTCCTGGGTAATTCAAAAAAGGCAGAAGGTTTGAACATATTCCTTTTGTTTGCAGAGAACGGGTTTCTGCATACGTATATATGTCACGTCTAGCAAGCGTAAATGAGCCACGTTATGAGCTCGACTGATTATCTTAAATTAGTTGTTAGTGTAGCTATTAGTACATTCAGGATTGTTCAGTAAGTGCTGCCCAGTCATGAAATCACATCTAACAGCTAACATTTTGTTTCGGGTTTTGCAAGTGCAGACTGGTTGAGCACTATCTGTATTCTGTCCATTATAAAAAGCCAGAGGATGTTCTTTGATTCACTCAGCCAATGGTTGGGAAATAAGGCCTACATACCTGGATTTGCTCTGGCACCAAAATTCATGTATGACATTGCTCAATTGCATGGTAGGCAGAACATCTTTTTGGACTGACAACAGCTGTGGCCTTTGGCTCATTTGGGAGTTTCTGTGATACACCATGAACAATGATCTGACCAGATTAGCCATTGTCCAATAGGATAGCTTTGATGCACTCTATCTTTGTGTCAAGCTTGCAAAGTGAGCAAATTGATATGGCCCTATTTACAAAATTACTGATAAAGCTAATCTTAGAGTGCATGGAGCTTTGGAAAAGCAGGTCCCAAGCCCACACTTGCCAACAGCCTGACTGGCTCTGTTATTTTACCGCAGTCATCCCCCACATTGGCCCTCTGCATGCATGTCATCCCATTAAGGATAGTGGTAGGTTCTGATGCTGGCAGCTCTGAAGCCTAAACAGCACCATCAAGGGAGGTGGGCACTCCTGAAGCAGGTAAGAGACCTCGGGGCATCTCAACGTGGAAGCGCCCTAAAACAGGTAAGTACAAATTAAATTTAGCAGGCCAAAGGAAGGACAGAAGGGGAAGCCCTCCCCCTCCTGAGAATCATTGGAGCTCGCAGCCTGCTGCTGGGAAGCTTCAGCTATTTAACAGCACTGCCCACATCCATTGCCACAGCCCAGGGCTCAATAAAATTCAGCTCATTAACTTTGTTTCTCCATAGATGCTGCCAGAACTGCTGGGTATTTCCAGCATTTTCTGTTTTCATTTCAGCCTTCCAGCACCTGCAGTATTTTAATCTTGTATTTTTGAAACAGAAATTGAAATCGTCCCAGGTTTGCACTAAGTGCGGTAGCAGGTGGGACAAAGAACCAGCTGGCCGCAATGGCGTATCATCCCAATCCCTTCTCACTAATCATGTATTCCCAGGAAACATGCTGTTTTACTGGCATGCAGCCTCCGAGTCACCTGACATGCCATCACCTCCCCGCTTCCTCCCGCCAGATGCCATATGTAAAGTGCAGCCATGGGCGCACCTCTCAGTACTTCCAGCCCAGGACTGCTGCACAGAAGACATGGCCCCAAAAGGCAGGAAGACTGCCCCCCAATTCAGTGATGCATTCGTGGGACGCCTTCTGGGCACCGTTGGAGCCTGCCATGATGTCCTCTACTCCAGCTCTGGCAGTAGGAGGCCCATCAGTGTCACCGCTCTGGCTTGGGAAGCAGTGGCAGATGTTATCAGTGCCAACACTGCACAGAAGAGGTCGGCCTTCAGTGCAGGAAACAGTTTAATGATCTCATCTGTGCTGTCAGGGTAAGGCAACCATCTTATCACTCTAAACTCACATACTCAAGCCCATCAAACATTCATTGGCATCTCACTCACTGCCAGCTCAAGGGACATCACCAACCCATTCTCACACACACACCCTCACATGTCCATTTGGCCTCATCTCCTCTGGAGTCTGCCTCCTCAGCCCTCAACATCTTGAGGCCACTTGCACAGATCAACATGTGTCCCCCCACACACACCCTGGGATACCCCCTTTTCCCACAGTAATGCCCTAGCCCTGCAGCCTCTTCCCTTGCATGAGGCCAATTCTCCCTCTTGCCCAAGCAAGCCCTAGCCCTGCAGCTATTGAAGCCACCCCCACCTTACGATAGCCAGGTAGGCAGAGATTGCCTGTGAGCCCCCCTAAAAGTGATGTGGTGCTGCCTGCAAAGTTGTGAAACATGTCAGTGTGTAATCACGGTAATGATCTCAGATGATCCAGTGTGGGGGGATGATTCCAGCAAGCCAAGCTTATAATCATATGCAGATGTATTATAATGAAGTTCCTGACGTGCAGAGGTGGGAAACGAGGCCGACCATTGACAGGCGGAGTGGACAATTGCAAACTGGTTTCACAACAGAGTGAAACTGATTTTTGGCCTTATTGCCATATTGTTCACTCACTCCCGCCATGACATCCGATGCTAGTGGACACAGAAAATCTTACCCTCTGTTTCAGTTTTTCGGTCATTGTCACATTGCTGTTTGTGGAACACTGCTGTACACAAATTGGCTACTGCATTTCCACCTTACAACAGTGACCAGAATGCTTTTGAATGTCCTGAGATCATGAAGGACACATTATAAATGGAAGATTTTCTTTTCATGAAGCAGCACAGATTAAAACTGGTGAAAGCATAATTTAAAATAAATGCAAAGCATGATCAACATTTGAATGGCTTTCACCAGGAGTAATGGAGGAAAAAAAATCAAGATTCATTTAAGGTAGATAATGTGATTATGAAATTGTCATATTTATTTTTGGATGACCTAAAATAGGTTCCTATTATCTGTATAAATCCTGTGACTTCTTACTCCCAAATTAAAAGAAAAAGTCCTGCATTTATACCACCTGAGCTTCCTCTCCAAAGCCTGCCCTGAAAATCCACAGTAATAATAATCGATCCTACTGTGTCTAACATTGTTATAATTTGAAACTGGTTCACTTTGGTGCATTGAAATTTAAACAGCTATTTTTCTTCATTTACACAGTCAATGGTGGATTAACACAGGGATATGAAGACTCATAAACTCAGACAGTGCAGTGATTTCTTGATGGTTATGATGCTTGATGGTTAGTGGTCGCTCCATTGTGATTAAGTTGCAAGATAAAAGCAATCACTCAGGGTTTCAGATATTCTGGCCAGGATTTTCCATGCCTGCTGGAGTCAGGTGTATTCAGTGGCATGGACGGAGAAGGCCAAAAATCAGTTTCGCGACGTCATGAAACCAGTTTGCAATCGTCCACTCAGCCCGTCGATGGCGGGCCACCATCAGACATCGGGAATCTCACTGTAATACATCAGGATATTATAAGGCTAGCCCGCCGGACTCATCCTCCCCACCCACCCTCGCTGGATCATCCACCCACGTTGCTGGGGAAACACGCCTATGTGTTTCACAACAGCATATATAAGGCGAAAACTTGGTGGGCTGCACTGCCCTCAGGACTTCAAGGTTTATTTGCCTACCTTGCTTCGGTCAGCATTCACAGTCGTCACAGGCAGCACCATATAACTTTTTGGGGGGCTCACAGGCAGGTCTCTACCTACCAAATCAGCCATAAGGCAGGGGTAGCTTTTCAACAGCTGGAGGGCCAGGGCTTGCTTGGGGAAGGGGAGAAGGGAAGGGGCTGTAGGATGAGGGCTGTACTAGGGAAGGAGGGTAACCCAGGGTGTGTGGGAACACATGTTGATCTGTGCAAATGGCCTCAAGATGGGGAGGGCTGAGGAGGCAGTCTCCAGAGGAGATGAGGCCAGATGGACATGTGAGGATATATGTGTGAGAATAGGTGGTGATGTCCCTTGAGCTGACAGAGTTTAGAGTGATGAAATGGTTGCCATTCCTTGGCTGCACGGATGAGATTATTATCCTCTATCTGCACTGGATGGCCAATCTCTTCTGTGCAGCACTGGCACTGATCACTACTGCCATTGCCTACCAAGCTGAAGTGATAATGTTGCTACCCCTCCTGCAGCCCGAGTGGGGGTAAAGGACATCACAGCGGGCCTCCACGGTGTCCAAAAGGCACTCGAGGGCTGCAGTCTTTGAGATCATGTCTTTTTTGCTGCAGTCCTGGGCTGGAAGCAATGAGTGTGGCCGTACTTTAAACGTGGTGCCTGACATGATGAAGCGACGAGATGATGGCAGGGTGGGCGAATTGGAGCCTGCCCGCCCACCATCGAAATGGCGTGTATCCTGCGAATGCATAATAAATGCACCGGGTTTGGGATGATACGGCGTGAAAAACCGCCATTGCGGCCGGCAGGAAAAATGTCGTTTTTACCGTCCACTACTGCACTTAGTGCAAATCTGGGATGATTCCACCCTATGTTAGTTTTAAACATTATTCTGACTCAGATTATTTATGCTGATTTAGATTTAACAGGTAAATACTTTATGATCTGCATGAAGCGTAGAAGGACTTTGATTCTATTAAGTATTGTGCTCCCATAAATTATTCCAGTGTCAATGAATGTGTCCCCTGCTTTCAGCTTCTGTGCCATAAGAAATTCTGGGACAAGTAATGTTAGCACAAAGGCCCGAGGCCTATAGTTTGCCTGAAATGGCTAGCATGCCCCAATATTAAGGGCAATGACTAAGACCATAAGAAGACTGATGTGGTAAGGGAGGGTATAGCCCCTCCTGCTGTCTATCAGGGGTTGCGTGATGTTCTGTGGAGGCTCCAACCTGTGAGCCCTTTGCATGGGCAATCCGGAGAGTGGAGCCTCCTGACGAGAGTCCTGTTTGAGCATGAGAGCATCTGTAAATCTCTCTGTAATAAAGTTTAACTGTTTCCGGATGAAACCTGTCAACTCTGTTGAGTCATCACTATTGGCGATGAGGGTAAAATCAGCTCCGCCTCAGCGCCTCGCCCATTACTGTGAGTACATCAAATTTAAAGAAAAAGAAAACTACTCACCAGTCATGTCACTCTTCGGCAGAATTGATCCAAATGATGCAACTATTGAAGACTGGAGTCAGTATGCAGAGAACCTCAGAATTTATTTGTAGGAAACGAGATTACCATGGAAGAAAAGCAGAAAGCGACCCTCTCAGTGTATGTGGCAGTAAAACATAAAATCTAATTTGCAACCTGATGGCCCTGAGTGTGCCCAATTCCAAGTCCTATAATGAATTGATGAACCTCATGAAAACACACTTCCAGCTGAAGCCATCCGTAATAATGCAGCATTTTAAATTTGATTCAAGAATTAGGGCCACAGAAGAGTCCATGTTGCAAACCTCAAGCAGTTAACAGAACACCACAACTTCGGGGACATGTTAAATAATATGCTGTGGGACCAATTAGTCTGTGGAGTTAAGGACAACGCTTTACAGTGCTGTTTACTCGCCAAGGTCAACATCGACTTTAAGCATGCCCTAGAAATCTCCCTTGCCATGGAAAGTTCTGCAAGAGACTCGCAGGCTTTACAACACATGGAAAATGGCGCCATTCTTCATGTTGTGTGGGAACCTACCACCTAGCAAAAGCTAGACCTGCAGAATCAAAGCATGATCCAATGCCCACTGTGAGAAATATTAAAAAGCCTAGCAGAAAAACTTCAGCAGTGACTTCAAGGCAAAGTTGTTATAGATGTTGGGGTGACCACGGGGCAGATACCTGTAAATTTAAAGAGGCAGAGTGCCATTACTATCATAAGAAGGGTCACGTGGTTAGGCAATGCCGAACAAAGTTGAAACAGTCTGCAAAACAGCAAACAAACATGACAGAAATAATGGGTACAACAGCTGAACCTGCTGCTCCTGACGTTTACTCCTTGTATAATTTGACTTCTGTGAAGACCGAACCTATTACTGTGACAACAAAAGTTAATGAGAAGCCACTGAAAATGGAAGTGGACATGGGTACCTCGACCACAATGGAGGGAGAGCACACTTTCAGGTACCTTAATGAAGGAAGACAGCCACTAAACCTGGAGCAGACAACCACTAAATTAAGGTCATACAGGGGAGAATCCATTCAGGTAAAGGGCATCGCCACAGTCCTAGTCTCTTACAAGCAACAGACAACTGCCTGTAATAGTTGTGAAAGGAGAAGGACCCAGTCTTTTAGGCCGAGACTGGTTACGGAAGATCAAACTCAATTGGTCTGAGATACTTCACCTGAAAACAGATGGAGTTCCAGAATTTCTAAGAAAATACAACATGGTTTTTCAGGATGAACTAGGAAAGTTAAAAGGCATGCCGGCCAAGATACATGTGGAGCCACAGGCGACACCTCGTTTCTTTAGGGCAAGACTTGTGTCTTATACATTGAAAGAAAAGGTTGATGTGGAGCTGTGCCAGTGAGAAAAGCTGGGCATTATCCAACCTGTTCAATTCTCAGAATGGGCTATGCCCATAGTTCCAGTGGTTAAGCCCAGCTGCACCATACATATCTGTGGAGATTATAAATTGACCATAAATAAGGCAGCCAAACTAGACAAGTACCCTATCCTAAGGATAAATGACTTATATGTCAAACTGGCTGGAGGCAAATCCTATACAAAATTGGATTTGAGCCATGCATACCTGCAACCAGAGCTGGATAGCACATCGAGAGAATACATAACTATTAACATACAAAAGAGTCTCTATCAGTACACCTGCCTACTCTTCAGGGTCTCATCAGCGTGCGCTATATTCCAGAGAACAATGGGGAGCCTTTTGCAAGGACTCCCACGAGTAATTGTATATCTAGATTAAGCCTTCATCACAGGATTAAACGAGAATGAATACTTGACCAAACTGGCGGAGGTGCTAAGAAGGTTCATGGAAGCTGGCGTACTGTTAAGGGAGGAAAGTGAACATTTCAGGCACCAGAAATAACTTATCTAAGCCACATGGTGGATGCCATAGGATGGCACCCGGTAGAAGATAAAGCTCAGGCAATAAAAGTTGTGTCATCACCATCCAATATAATAGAACTCAAGTCCTTCCTGGGCATGATCAACTATTATAGCCACTTCTTACCAAACCTATCAACTGCGTTGGCACCATTACACTCGTTACTAAAAAAGAACCATCATTGGCTTTAGAGATCACAACAGGAAGAAGCCTTCATGAAAGCAAAGGAATCATTGCATTCATCGTGTCCACGACCCTTCGAAAGAGCTGGTATTAACATGTGATTCCTTTCTTTATGGGGTGGGAGTTGTGTTATCCCAAAAAATGGAAAATGAGTCTGAAAGGTCCATTGGTTAATTCTTGAGAACCCTCTCCACAGCCAAGGAGGGCTATTCCCAGCAAGAAAAGGAAGGTTTATCGGCAGTATTCAGGGTGAAAAAGTTCCATCAGTACCTGCATGGTCTCCGTTTCACCATTGTGTCAGACCCATAAACCATGAATGGGTTTATTCAGTGAGGACAAGGCCATCCCGCCAATAACATCAGCAAGAATACAATGATGAGCTCTGACATTGACTGCGTAGGAGCATACTTCTATGTACCGTCCTGGCCTACACACTGCAAATGCAAATGCACTCAGTCATCTCCCATTGCGAGACAGTATTGTGCATACTCCCGTTCCACAGAAATTTGTGCTATTATTGAGTTTGAGATTCTTCGCCTGTGTGTGCAAAACAAATTAGAAATTGGACGAATAAAAATCCAACATTATCGAAAGTCAGAGACTTTGTCTTAAAAGGATGACCAAAGTTGCCCATGTCTGAAGAATTGAGACCATTCCATGTCAGACAGAAGGAATTGAGCTGCCAAGATGGGAATTTGTTGTGGGGGTCAAGAGTGGTCAACCCACCACAGGGCAGAGAGCTGCTCTTGACAGAACTCCATAATGCCCAACTGGGCATATCAGAAATGAAAACGCTTGTGCGAAGCTATGTACGGTGGCCAGGCATTGATGGAGATACGGAAACTTGGTGAAGCACCGTCTCCACTGTCAGCAACAACAAAAGTTGCCTATTTGGGCTCCCTGCATCCGTGGAGGTGGCCTGGTCGACTCTGGATTCGATTACATAGCGATTATGCAGGACCATTCTTGGGTACCATGTCCTTGTTAATTGTAGGTGCACATTCCAAATGGATGATGTATATGAAGTCAAGTCACCAAGGACAAATGCAACTATTGAGAAGCTACATCACAGTTTAACATACATGGCCGACCTAAAATTGTCATTTCAGATAATGGTGCCGCTTTTACCAGCACAGAGTTTCAGAAATTTATGGATCTGAATAGAATCCGACATATTAAAACAGCCCCTTACCATCCCTCATCAAATAGCCTAGCCAAGAGGGCAGTACAAACTTCTAAGTCTGGTATGAGAAAGCTATCGGAAGGCACTCTGGAGTCTCAGCTTCCCAGTTTATTTTCAGCTGTACCACAATACCACATTCAGCTATACGTTCAACACCATTGGAGTTATCAGTGAAATGGCATCTGTGTACATGTCTACATCTCGTCTTTTCAAACTAAGAGGGGAAGGTGGCACAAAACCAGAGTAATCAGAAGTTTAACCATGACATACACTTGTAAAGCTCGTACTTTCAGCATAGGTGACAAGGTATACATACAAAAATTTTGGCAGTAGACCCTCTTGGGCTCCTGGAGCCATTGCCTCAGGGACTGGTCCACTATCCTACCAAGTACAAGTGGGAGATAGAATAATCCAAAAGCACGTAGATCATATTCTTGCCAGAGAGACATTCCAACAATCAACTGATCCACCTGTGATTAATTCGAACCATCAATTCCTGAGGTAACTGATTAACCTAGAATAGACATGCCCAATGTCTCTGTTGAGTTGCCAAATCCTGATTTGCCACTATTCTGTTAATGTGTCCCATAGTGCAGTTCCAGATTCTGTTGATCCTGTTGAGGAACCTCAAGTGGTGGTGCTACACTGCTCTAGCCCTATAAGGAGAGCCCCTCAGAGACTTGACCTTTAATCACCTGAAATTGTATATATGTATATTTTCTTGGAAGTTCAAATGTTTTCCTGTAAATAGAAATTGTAAAAAATTAAAGGGGGGAGTAAATGTGGTAATGGAGGTATAGCCCCTCCTGCTGTCTATCAGGGACAATGTGATGTTTTGTGCAGAGTCCAACCAACCCGGGAGATGGAGCTTCCTGACAAGAGTCCTGTTCGAGTGTGAAAATATCTGTAAATCTCACTGTAATAAAGATAACTGATTCTGGACTAAATCTGTCTGCCCTGTCGAGTCATCACATCTGCCCTCAGCAACATATCAACATCCATGCCAAATTTGCCCTTGCCCCATAATGCAACTAGAGAAATTGAGCAGCATACTAGCCCCACATTGCCTGGAAGGACACTGAAGGTGAAGCCAGAACTAAACAGAAAACAAATCTTGTGAGTCCAAGGTAGTAGAAAAACAAGAGTTCACGAGAGTTCGTGTGTCCCGACTTCATCAAGCACTATTTCGTTCCCGTTCAAGTCAGGCAAGCGCCAACCAGCGGGACAAAAATTTCTGCCCACTAACTATTCTCACACAACCATGTCATGATTATTCTCAGATCGACATACTGACTGTTCTCACACATCCACATGTTGACAGCAGTCGTATATCCATATACTCACCATTCGCAAAAATCCACAAACTGATAGCTCTCACACATCCACAAACTGACAGTTCTCACACGTCCACAAACTGACTGTTCTCACATATCCACAAACTGACAGTTCTCACATGTCCACAAACTGACTGTTCTCACATATCCACAAACTGACAGTTCTCACACATCCACAAACTGACTGTTCTCACACATCCACAAGCTGACAGTTCTCACACATCCACAAACTGACAGCTCTCATACATCCACAAAATGACAGCACTCACACATCCACAAACTGACAGCTCTCACACATCCACAAACTGACAGCTCTCACACATCCACATACTGACAGCACTCACACATCCACAAACTGAGAGCTCTCACATCCACAAACTGACAGTTCTCACACATCCACATACTGACTGTTCTCACACGTCCACAAACTGACAGTTCTCACACATCCACAAACTGACTGCTCTCATACGTCCACAAACTGACTGTTCTCACACGTCCACAAACTGACTGTTCTCACACGTCCGCAAACTGACAGTTCTCACACGTCCACAAACTGACAGTTCTCACATCCACAAACTGACAGTTCTCACACATCCATATACTGACTGTTCTCACAAATCCACAAACTGACTGTTCTCACATATCCACAAACTGACAGTTCTCACACATCCACAAACTGACTGTTCTCACACATCCACAAGCTGACAGCTCTCACACATCCACAAACTGACAGCTCTCATACATCCACAAAATGACAGCGCTCACACATCCACAAACTGACAGCTCTCACACATCCACATACTGACAGCACTCACACATCCACAAACTGAGAGCTCTCACATCCACAAACTGACAGTTCTCACACATCCACATACTGACTGTTCTCACACGTCCACAAACTGACAGTTCTCACACATCCACAAACTGAGAGCTCTCACATCCACAAACTGACAGTTCTCACACATCCACATACTGACTGTTCTCACACGTCCACAAACTGACAGTTCTCACACATCCACAAACTGACTGTTCTCACACGTCCACAAACTGACTGTTCTCACACGTCCGCAAACTGACAGTTCTCACACGTGCACAAACTGACAGTTCTCACATCCACAAACTGACAGTTCTCACACATCCATATACTGACTGTTCTCACATATCCACAAACTGACAGCTCTCACACATCCACAAACTGACAGCTCTCACACATCCACAAACTGACAGTTCTCACACATCCACAAACTGACTGCTCTCATACGTCCACAAACTGACTGTTCTCACACGTCCACAAACTGACTGTTCCCACATGTCCGCAAACTGACAGTTCTCACACGTGCACAAACTGACAGTTCTCACATCCACAAACTGACAGTTCTCACACATCCATATACTGACTGTTCTCACATATCCACAAACTGACAGCTCTCACACATCCACAAACTGACAGCTCTCACACATCCACAAACTGACAGCTCTCACACATCCACAAACTGACAGCTCTCGCACATCCACAAACTGACAGCTCTCGCACATCCACAAACTGACAGCTCTCACACATCCACAAACTGACAGTTCTCACACATCCACAAACTGACAGTTCTCACACATCCATAAACTGACTGTTCTCAGGCATCCACAAACTGACTGTTCTCACGCATCCACAAACTGACAGTTCTCACACATCCATCTACTGACTGTTCTCACACATCCATCTACTGACTGTTCTCACACATGCACATACTGACTGTTCTCACGCATGCACATACTGACTGTTCTCATACAACCACAAACTGACAGCACTCACGCATCCACAAACTGACAGCTCTCACACATCCACAAACTGACAGCTCTCACACATCCACAAACTGACAGCTCTCACACATCCACAAACTGACTGTTCTCACACATCCACATACTGACTGTTCTCACAAATCCACATACTGACTGTTCTCACACACGCACATACTGACTGTTCTCACACATGCATCAACTGACAGTTCTCACACATGCACATACTGACTGTTCTCACACATCCACAAACTGACAGCTCTCACACATCCACATGATCACCGTTCTCACACAACAAATACGAACTGTTCCCATGAATCAACATACTAACTGTTCGCACACATCCACATTATAACTATCTTCACAAATCCACATACTGTCCCTAAGCATCCACAGAATGACTGTTCTCACACATCTCATGCATCCATCTACTGGCTCTTCTCACATATTCACAATAAATATTAATGATTTAGATGAGGGAACTAAATGTAATATCTCCAAATTTTCAGATGACACAAAGCTGGGTGGGAGGGTGAGCTGTGAGGAGGATGCAGAGATGCTTCAGCGTGATTTGGACAAGCTGAATGAGTGGGCACTTGCATGGCAGATGCAATATAATGTGGATAAGTGTGAGGTTATCCACTTTGATAGCAAAAACAGGAAGACAGATTATTGTCTGAATGGCTATAAATTGAGACCTGGGTGTCCTCGTACATGAGTCGCTGAAGGTAAGCATGCAGGTGCAGCAGGCGGTAAAGAAGGCAAATGGTTTGTTGGCCTTCATGACAAGAGAATTCGAGTACAGGAGCAGGGATGTCTTGCTGCAATTATACAGCGCCTTGGTGAGACCACACCTGGAATATTTTGTGCAGTTTTAGTCTCCTTATCTGAGGAAGGATGTACTTGCTATGGAGGGAGTGCAGCAAAGGTTTACCTGACTGATTCCTGGGATGGCGGGACTGACATATGAGGCAAGATTGAGTCAGTTAGGATTATATTCGCTGGAGTTCAGAAGAATGAGGGGGGATCTCATAGTAACCTATAAAATTCTAACAGAACTAGACAGGGTAGATGCAGGAAGGATGGTCCCGATGGTGGGGGAGTCCAGAACCAGGGGTCACAGTCGGAGGATATGGGGTAGACCATTTAGGACTGAGATGAGGAGAAATTTCTTCACCCAGAGGGTGGTGAGCCTGTGGAATTTGCTACCACAGAAAGTAGTTGAGGCCAAAACACTGTATGTTTTCAAGTAGGAGTTAGGTATAGCTCTTGGGGCAAAAGGGATCAAAGGATATGGGGAGAAAGTAGGAGCAGGCTATTGAGTTGGATGATCAGCCATGATCATAATGAATGGTGGAGCAGGCACGAAGGGCCGAATGGCCTACTCCTGTTCCTATTTCCTATGTTTCTATGTATCCACAAACTTGCACGTCCATATATTGACTGTCGTTGCAAATCCACATGCTGACTGTTCTCAGACATTCACGTACAGTCCGTTCTCACACATCCACATACTGACTGCTCTCACAAATTCACATGTTGAGTGTAGACATACATCCACTTACTGACTCTTCTCAAATATCCACATACTGACTGTTCTCACACCTCCGCATACTGTGTTCTCACACCTCCTCATACTGACTGTTCTCATACCTCCGCATACTGACTGTTCTCACACCTCCGCATACAGATAGTTCTCAAATAACCACATACTGACTGTTCTAACAAAACCACACTCTGACCATTCTCACATTCACATTCTGACTGCTCTCTCACATCCACATGCTCACTCTTCTCGCGTATCCAAATACTGACTGTTCTCATACACCAAATACTGACTGTTCTCATACACCAAATACTGACTGTTCTCCCTGAACAACATACAAACTGTTCTTGCACATCCATATTTTGACTATTCTCACGCATCCACCTACTGACTGTCCAAATCACGCTGAAGCATCTCTGCATCCTCCTCACAGCTCACCCTCCCTCCCAGCATTGTGTCATCTGCAAATTTGGAGATATTACATTTAGTTCCCTCATCTAAATTATTGATATATATTGTGAATAGCTGGGGTCCCAGCACTGATCCCTGTGCTACCCCACAAGTCACTGCCTACCATTCAGAAAAAGACCGGTCTATTCCTACTCTTTTGTTTCCTATTTGCCAACCAGTTTTCTATCCATCTCAATACACTACCCCCAATCCCATGTGCTTTAATTTTACATGCTAATCTCTTATGTGGAACTTTGTCAAAAGCCTTCTGAAAGTCCAAATAAACCACATCCACTGGCTCCTCCTCATCAACTCTACTAGTTACGTTCTCAAAAAATTCCAGTAGATTTGTCAAGCATGATTTCTCTTTCATAAATCCATGCTGACTCTGTACAATTCTGCCACTGTTTTCCAAGTGCTCAGCTATTAAATCTTTTATAATGGACCCTAGAATTTTCCCCACTACCGACGTCAGACTGACTGGTCTATAATTCCCTGTTTTCTCTTTACCTCCCTTTTTAAATAATGGGGTTACATTAGCTACCCTCCAATCTGTAGGAACTGTTCCAGAGTCTAGAGAATCTCAGAAGATGACCATCAATGTATCCACTATTTCTTGGGCCACTTCCTTAAATACTCTGGGGTGTAGATTATCAGGCCCTGGGGATTTATTGGCCTTCAATCCCATCAATTTCTCCAACACCATTTCACTACTAATATTGATTTCTTTCAGTTCCTCCCTCTCACTAAACCCTGTGTTCCCCAACATTTCTGGTATGTTATTTGTGTCCTCCTTTGTGAAGACAGAACCAAAGTATGTATTTAGTTGGTCAGCCATTTATTTCTTCCCCATTATAAATTCCCGTTTCTGACTAAGAGATCTACATTTGTCTTCATCAATATTTTTCTCTTCACATACCTATAGAAACTTTTACAGTCAGTTTTTATGTTCCCTGCAAGCATAAACTTGTACACTATTTTCCCCTTCTTAATCAATCCCTTGATCCTCCTTTGCTGAATTCTAAACTGCTCCCAATCCTCAGGTCTGTTTTTTCTGGCCAATTTGTATGCCTCTTCCTTGGATCTAACACTATCTCTAATTTCCCTTTTAAGCCATGGTTTGGCCACCTTTCCTATTTTACTTTTGCACCAGACAGGAATAAACAATTGTTAAAATTCACCCATGCGCTTTTTGAACATTTGCCTTTGCCTATCCACCAAATAACAATTCCCAATCCATCATATCCAACTCGCGCCTCATACCATCGTAGTTTCTTTTATTAAGATTCAGGACCCTGGTCTCAGAATCAACTACGTCACTCTTCATCTTGATGAAAAATTCTATCATATTATGGTTGCTCATCCCCAAGGGGTCTCGCACAAGTAGATTGCCAATTATTCCTTTCTCATTACACAATACCCAGTCTAGGATGGCCTGTTCTCTAGTTGGTTCCTCAACATATTGGTCCAGAAAACCATCCCTAAACACTCCAGGAATTCCTCCTCTACGGCATTGTTACTAATTTGATTTTCTCAATCTATTTGCAGATTAAAGTCACCCATGATTACAGATGTTCCTTTATTGCATGTGTCTCTAATTTCCTGTTTAATGCCATTCCCAACATCACCACTACAGTTTGGGGGTCAATATACAACACCCACTAACATTTTTTGCCCTTTAGTGTTTCTCAGCTCTACCCATACAGATTCCACATCATCGGAGCTAATATCTTACCTCACTATTGCATTAATTTCCTCTTTAACCAGCAATGCAACTCAACCACCTTTTTCTTTTTGTCTGTCCTTCCTAAATACTCAATACCCCTGGATGTTCAGTTCCCATCCCTGGTCACCCTGCAGCCATGTCTCTGTAAACCCGAGTATATCATACCTGTTTACATCTATTTGCATGGTTAATTCATCCACTTTATTGCGAACGCTCCTCACGTTAAGGCACAAAGCCTTAAGGCTTGTCTTTTTAACATTACTTGTCCCGTTCCCACTATTTTTCACTGAGGCTCTGTTTGATCCTTGCCCTTGATTTTCTGCATCACTTTTTTTATTCCACTTTCTGACTTTTGTTCTTGCCCTTGTTGCCCCCTCCTCTGACTCCTTGCATAGGTTCCCATCACCCTGCCATTTTAGTTTAAACCCTCCCCAACCACTCTAGCAAATATTCCCCCTAGGACATCAGTCCCGGTCCTGCCCAGGTGTAACCCATCCAGTTTGTACCGGTCCCAATGTCCCAGGAATCTGAAACCCTCCCCCTCACACCATCTCTTCTGCCACGAATTCATCCGATATATCCTGTTATTTCTACTCTGATTAGCACATGTCACTGGTAGTAATCCTGAGATCACTACTTTTGAGGTCCTACTTTTCAACTTACTTCCTAACTCCCTATATTCTGCTTTTTTTACCAATGTCGTTTGTACCAATGTGTACCATGGCCACTGGCTATTCACCCTCCCCCTTCAGAATGTCCTGTAACTGCTCTGAGACATCCTTGACCCTAGCACCATGGAGGCAACATACCATCCTGGAGTCTTGTTTGTGGCCACAGAAGCGCCTATCTATTCCTCTTACAATTGAATCCCCTATAGCTATTACATTTTCACACTTTTTACTCCTTCCCTGTGCAGCCAACCATGTTGCAGCTAATTTGGCTGTTGCTGCTTTTCCCTGAGAGGCCATTCCTCCCAACAGTATCCAAAGCAGTATATCTGTTTTGCAGGGAAATAGCCACAGGAGATTCCTACACTGCCTGCCTAGTCCTCTTGCTCTGCCTGGTGGTCACCCATTCCCTTCCTGCCTATGGACTCTTAGCCTGTAGTGTGACCACCACTCTATACGTGCTATCCATGATACTCTCCACCTTGTAGATGCTCCACAGTGTTCCCAGCCACCGCTCCAGCTCCAAAATTTGGGCTTCCAGGAGCTACAGCTGGAGACACCCTCCGCACACATGCTGGCCCCAGGCACTGGAAATGTTCCCGGCTTCCCACATAGAGCAGGAGGAGCACACCACAGCTTTGAGCTCTCCTGCCATGATTTACCCCTTTAAATTAAAATAAACCTTTTGGAAGATACTTAATATCAAACAATATCAATTACTCTAGGGCCCTTCTTCTTTGCTCCTCGTTGTTACAAAATATAGCCCTCACAAACGATGGACCACAAAATAAGACCTTAAAAATTATAAGCGATAAAAGTAGGAAATACTTAACTGACCATACTCACGGTGCTCAAGGGATCACCTCATTCCCTCCTCACCAAATTCCCTCAGTCCAAACTCCAACTCAAGCACTCTACTGCAGCCCAAAGCAGCACTCCATTGCAGACAAAGTCAGCACTGTAAGATGGCCTGTTTTTATACTCTCTGAATCTAGCCACTGAAAACCTGTTTAAACCAGTTATCTAATTAACTAGTTGTAGCTGCAAGCAGAGCCTGTATAAACACTGCTTTAAAGTTGGCCTAAAACTCACCATCTTCCAACCCAAACAGCAACTTTTAGTTAATTACTAAATTAAAGAAAGACTAGACTTTACAGAATCACAGAATCACACAGTGCAGAAGAGGCCCTTTGGCCCATCGAGTCTGCACCGACACATGAGAAACACCTGACCTACCTACCTACCTAATCCCATTTACCAACACTCGGCCCATAACCTTGAATGTTATGACGTGCCAAATGCTCATCCAGGTACTTTTTAAAGGATGTGAAGCCTAGATTCTGCTTTGGTTCAGGCTGCAGTAGAGTCCTTAAGTTGATGTTTGGGGACTGAGGGAATTTAAGGGTTAATTTCTAGTCTTTCTTTAATTTAGTAATTAACTAAAAGTTGCTGTTTGGGTTGGATGAAGGTGAATTTTAGGCCAGCTTTAAAGCTGGGGTTATACAGGCTCTGCTTGCAGCTAAAATTCAATACTTTAGACTGAAATTAACCCTTAAATTCCCTCAGTCACCAAGTTCCAATTTAAGCACTCTACTGTAGCCCAAAGCAGCACTCCAGTGCATACTGACCATCCTCACGAATCCACATACTGACTGCGCTCGTACATCCACATAATGACTGTTCTCAAGCATTCACATACTGACTGTTCTCAGAAATGTACATCCTGCCGGTTCTCAGACATCCACGTGCTGACTATTCTCACACATTCACATGTTGACTGTAGTCACACACCCACATACTGAGTCTTCCCACACATGCACATACTGACTACTCTCACACATCCCACATACTGACTGTTCTCACACGTCCACATAATGTCTGTTCTGACACATCCACATACTGGCTTTTCTCACACTTCCACATAATGACTGATCTCAAAAACCCACATACTGACTGTTCTCACACATCCACACACATATTGCTTTCACACAACCGCATACTGACAGTCCTCAGAAACTTACATGCTGACTGTTCTCACACGTCCACATACTGATTGTTCTCACACAACCACAGGCTGACTCTACCCACACATTCAGTAACTAATTTTTCTCACACGTCCACATGCTGACTGTTCTCACACGTCCACATGCTGACTGTTCTCACACATCCACATGCAGACTGTTCTCACACATCCACATGCAAACTGTTCTCACACATCCACATGCTGATAGTTCTCACACATTAACATACTGAATGCTCTCATACATCTACATACTGACTGCTCACACATTCATATGCAGACTGTTCTCACACATTCTCATACTGACTCTTCTCACACATCCACATACTGACTGTTCTCACAAATCCACCTATTAACTGTTCTCACACTTTCACATCAAGACTGCAGTCACACATCCATATACTGACTGTTTTCACAACACATAGAAACTAGGAGCAGGAGTAGGCGATTTAGCTCTTCGAGCCTGCTCCACCATTCATTATGATCATGGCTGATCATCCAACTCAATAGTCTGCTCCCGCTATCTTCCCATATCCTTTGATCCCCTTCACCCCAAGAGCTATATCTAACTCCTTCTTGAAAACATACAATGTTTTGGCCTCAACTACTTTCTGTGGTAGCAAATTCCACAGTCTCACCACTCTTTGGGTGAAGAAATTTCTCCTCATCTCAGTCCTAAATGGTCTACCCTGTAACCTCAGACTGTGACCACTGGTTCTGGACTCCCCCACCAAGAGGAACATCCCTCCTGCATCTACCACATCCTTTCTGCATCTACCACAAATTCACATAACAAATGTTCTCACAAATCCACATGCTGACTGTTCTCCCAACCCCACATAATGACTATTCTCACACATCCACACACTGACCCTTCTCACATATTCACATACTGACTGCTCTCACTTATCCATATACCGACTGCTCTCACACATTCACAGACTGACTGTTCTCACACATCCACATACTGACTGTTCTCACACATCCACATACTGACTGTTCTCACACATCCACATACTGACTGTTCTCACACATCCACATACTGACTGTTCTCACACATCCACACACATTTGCATTCACACAACCGCATACTGACTGTTCTCACATATCTACATACTGACTGTCCTCAGACATTTACATACTGACTGTTCTCACACGTCCACATACTGATTGTTCTCACACAACCACATGCTGACTCTACCCACACATTCAGATACTAATTTTTCTCACACAACCACATGCTGACTGTTCTCATATATCCTCACATAGACTGTGCTCACACATCTTCATGCAGATTGTTCTCACACATCCACATGCTGATAGTTCTCACAAACCTACAAATTGACTATTCTCACACATCCACAAACTGCTCTCACACATCCACATGCCCACTGTTCTTAAGTATTCACATATTGACTGTTATCGCACATCCACGTTATGACTGTTCTCACACATCCACATGCTGACTGCAGTCATACATCCACATACTGACTGTTCTCACACATCCACACACATGTTGCTCTCACACAACCACTTACTGACTGTTCTCACACGGCCATGTACTGAATGATCTCTAAATCTCACACATTGACTGTTCTCATACATTCACATGTTGACTGCATTCATACATCCACAGGATGACTCTTCTCACACATCCACATATTGACGGTTCTCACACATACACATACTGACCCTTCTCACACATTAACATACTGACTGCTCTCATACATCTACATACTGACTGCTCACACATTCATATGCTGACTGTTCTCACACATTCTCATACTGACTGTACTCACACATCCACATACTGACTCTTCTCATTCATATACTGACTGTTCTCACAAACCCACTTATTAACTGTTCTTACACTTTCACATCAAGACTGCAGTCACACATCCATGTACTGACTGTTTTCACAAAACATAGAAACTAGGAGCAGGAGTAGGCCGTTTAGCTCTTTGAGCCTGCTTTGCCATTCATTATGATCATGGCTGATCATCCAACTCAATAGCCTGCTCCTGCTTTCTCCCCATATCCTTTGATCCCCTTCGCCCCAAGAGCTATATCCAACTCCTTCTTGAAAACATACAATGTTGTGGCCTCAACTACTTTCTGTGGTAGCAAATTCCACAGCTTACCGCTCTCTGGGTGAAAAAATTTCTCCTCATCTCAGTCCTAAATGGTCTATCCTGTAACCTCAGACCGTGACCCCTGGTTCTGGACTCCCCCACCATCAGGAACATCCTTCCTGCATCTACCACATCCTTTCTGCATCTACCACAAATTCACATAGCGACTGTTCTCACACATCCACATACTGACTGTTCTCACATATCCACACATTCACTGTCCTTAGATATCCATATACTGACTGTTCCCACACATCCACATACTGACTGTTCTCATGTATCCATACACTGACTTCTCACATGTCCACATTCTGACAGCTCTCACACATCCACATACTGACTGTTCTCGCACATCCGCGTACTCACTGTTCTCACATATCCACATACTGACTGTTCTCACATATCCACATACTGGATGTTCTCATATTCACATACTAACTGTCCTCACACATTCACAAACTGACTGTCTTCACACATTCACATACTGACTGTTCTCATAAATTCACATTCTAACAGTCCTCACGTATCCACATACTGACTGTTCTCATACATCCACATACTGACGGTTCTCGTGTATCCACATACTGACTGTTCTCAAGTGTCCACATACTGATTGTTCTCAAGTGTCCACATACTGACTGTTCTCACATATCTACATACTGTTCTCACACACCCACGTACTGACTGTTCTCACACATTCACTTCTTGACTGCAGTCACACATTCATCTGTACCCAATCATCCACTTAATGATTGATGTCAAACATGCACCTGTCCATTGGCCTCATGCTCAAATATTGAATATTATGCAAGCATTCATCCACCAACTGTACCAACATACCCACCTCCTGATTGTAAATATATTTCCACTATTGGGAAGTTGAAGACAGCCTTCATTCCTTGTGTCATTCTCAATAAAGGCATATCCTCTCCATAACTTTTAGAACAAAAACTGTACTCAGTTTGCAATCTTCCAGAACTATGTTTCATTTAAAATGGATACTGATGAACTGCAAAGATGGCTGCTGAGGGTCACCTGATGGGTCTCATGGATTCAAACTTTGACACTATCTCAAAAAGTCAATGGAGCCCATTTCAGACTAAGAAGTGTCACCACCCAAATCTCAAATCATCCAGAACTGCATTCCTGGCTTGAATAAGTCTCTTCAGGAACAAAGACAGTAATGGCCTCAAGCCCCAGAGTGGATGGCTGGAAACAATAGTCCAGGTTGTGGATATTCAAATAAGGCCAACACCATGGCCAGGCTATTTCAGATGGCGGGGTTTCCCATCCACCATCCGAAGAGTCAGCAGGGAACACATTCCTGCCAACACTGCCTGCCCCTCAGTCGCTTCACTCTCCAATGAGCGTTAATTGGCTAAAGTTGGGACTTCGGCCCCTCACTCTGGAGGAAGTTGTGCCTTAGTCCCTGCAGCGACAGAAGTTGCACTGGACAGAAGGGGAAGTTCATGTAGTCCATGGAGTCTAAGTCCAGGAGAGGACAAAAAGGTGAGTTTTCAGGATCTCAGAGTGGGGATGATAGGGAAGTTCTGGGGGCGTGGGGTGAATAGTGAGGGATTGGGGTGTCAGGAGAGGGGCCGGAAGGGAAGGGAGGTCCAGCGGCCACCGGACCTTAAGAGGTGGGGTGTGGGCGTTCAAATTTAGAAGGGGGCTTCTGATGGAGGTGTTGCTTCCCCTTCCTGCCCGTGGCCTAAACCGAATTATATTTGGGCTTTCCCCACACTCGGGAAATCCTCCCACCAGCCTATTTCAAGTCTGTAAAGAAGCTTGACTTCCTGGTACGAAAATGATAAGTGCCTAAGTTCTTGACATTCATCCCTCCAAGGGAATCCTGCAACAAATCTGATATAAGACTTTGGCTATCTAAATCTACCTACGTTCACCCTTCAGGAGTCAAATGCCACCTTTAACAGGCCCACAAGGACTGGTTTCCTATGACAAGTCAAACAAGTGAACTATGAACTATTCTTGTGTATGTTACGGACAGGATGGGCTCAGTTCAAACAGCACTCATTTTTCCTCTTACCACCTGTCTGTGAACAAGTGTTTTGAATTTTTTTTTAGAATATACAGTGGTATATTTCCTCACCCCTCGGTTTTCATGTGATCCAATTTCTACCAATATCCCCACAGAAAACTTGAATTGGAATTAACTCACGTTAAAAAAACATGCAAAAAGGCGTGTCTGCAACTTCCCATTCTGCATTCATGCAGTAAAGGGAGGGACAGAGAAAAGAAGGTTTTATAGTACAAGAGTCACAGAGAAAATAAGTATTAGTTCATGTGAGTTCCAGAGTCCAAATCAAAGTGCAATGAGAAATTCTTTCACAGAGTTCAGCTGGTTAGAGACCAGCGGTGTAAGGTTCGCTTTTCCGGTGACGTTAAAGTCACAAGATGAAGTAGGCATGCAGAAATTGAATGAGGTCTGTAGGCAATAGTACAAAATCTTCTCAGCAGTCAGTTTAGATGAGGACCAGTTGTCCAACCTGGCCAGAGCTTGCTTCTGGGTGGCCTGCCAGTCGGGTGTTAAACAGCAGCTGGGGTATGCAGCTCAGTGAGTAATATTAACCTGTTCAGCAAGCCAGAACCTTAGGTTATGTGACCTGTCTTTCCACAATGACTTCAACAAAGGATGTTTATCCAGTGTCTTAAAATGGTTTTGTGTCCCAGACTGATAACATCGAAAGAGATGCTATTTGTTGAGGGCCTGGTGTTTGGGAAGTTACTAACTCCAAAGACTCACTGACTCCACTAACTAGCTTGGCTTTTCAAATGCAAATTGCCTTCATGTAGCTATCTTTGAAGTTGGTTTGTGCAGTTCCAGGTGGTCTGTTAGAAGCTCCGCAGACATAACGTGGTGCAACAGTTCCAAAACTGAGAAGTGAATTCCTTTGTTTGAGAGACTCACAGACAGGTGGTCAGCCATCTTAATTGTCTTCATTCTGCAGAAAAGTCCAGTTTAAAAATAAGAAATAGCAATAAGGATAAAGTTTTTTTTTAATTCCGTAACATGTGTGAGAGTGCGTGTGTGTGTGTGTGTGTGTGTGTGTGTGTATGTGTCGCGCACACGTGAGTGATAGGGCATTTAGACTTTTCGGGAGACTGCATGAATAAATAATCCTCTCTATTTAAACCAATGAAAGCTTGCTGTTATTTCTAATTTGACCACACACTCTGGGGACTAAGAAACATGTGGCAGGTGGGGCCACTTAATTTGGTAGGAGGCAAAAATCTGTTTTTCAACAGCGGGTAAACTGTTTGAATTTTGTTAAAGGCGGGTCGAGCTTCCCGATTAACAGTGTTGGGAACCCCATTTAAGAACATAAGAAACAGGAACAGGTGTAGACCATTCAATAAGATCATGGCTGATCTTCTTGTGTTTCAATTTCCACGTTCCCATGTAACCCTGATAACCTTTGATTCCCTTGCCTAACAAGAATCTATCTACCTCTGCCTTAAACATATTCAATGATCCCGCCTCCACCACCTTCTGAGGCAGAGAATTCCAAAGTCACACAACCCTCTGAGAGAAAAAATTCCCCTCATCTCTGTCCTAAAAGAGTGACCTCTAATTTTAAAATAGTGCCCCCTAGTTCTGGATTCACCCACAAAAGGAAACATCCTTTTGACATCCGCCTTGTCAAGGCCGTTCAGGATCTTGTATACTTCAATCAAATCACTCCTCACTCTTCTAAACTCCAGTGGAAACAAGCCCAGTCTGTCCAACCTTTCCTCATAAGACAACCCACTCATTCCAGTAAATGGAGTAAATTCCACTCAATCTAGTAAACCTCCTTTGAGCCGCCTCCAATGCACTTACATCCTTCCATAAATAAGGAGACCAAAACTGCACACAGTGTTTGAGGTGTGGTCTCACCAATGCCTTGTATAACTGAAGCATAACATCCTTACTTTTATATTCAATCCCTCTAGTAATAAAGGATAGCATTCCATTAGCCTTCTTAATTACTTGCTGTACCTGCATGCTAACTTTTTGTAACTCATGTACTGGAACAGCTAGATCTCCCAGCACCTCAGAATTCTGCAGTCCTTCTCCATTTAAGTAATACTCTGCTTTTTTGTTCTTCCTGCCAAAATGAACAGCTTCACATTTTCCCACATTGCACTCCATCTGCCAGATCTTTGCCCACTCATTCAACCTATCTATATTCATCTGCAACCCCCTCATGTCCTCTTCACAACATATCTATTTTTTCCTACCTGTCTTTAGGTCATCTACAAATTTAGCTACCATGTCTTCACTCCCCTCATCTAAGTCATTGATGTAAATCATAAGAAGTTGAGGCCCCAGTACAGACGCCCATGGGACTCCACTCGTCACATCTTGTCAAACAAAAAAAAGACCCATTTATGCATACTCTCTGCTTACTGCCAGCCAGTCAATCTTCTATCCATGCTAATATGTTAACCACGATACGATGCAATTTTATTTTCTGTAATAACCTTTGATGTGGCACCTTATCAAATGCCTTCTGGAAATCCAAGTACAGTATATCTAAGGCTCCCCTTTTTCCACTGCGCACATTACTCCTTCAAAAATTCCAATAAATTGATTAAACATGATTTTCCTTTCACAAAACCATGCTGACTCTTTCCTATTGCCTTGAGGTTTTCGGAGTGCCCAGCTATTATCTCCTTAGTGATCGATTCTAATAACTTTCCCATGACAGACAGCAAGCTAACTATCCCATAGTTTCCTGTTTTCTGCTTCCCTCCCTTCTTGAATAGAGGTGTTATATTTGTTACTTTCCAATCTGATGGAACCTTCCCATTTGCATGCTAAAGAATCTCACATGAAGGCCTCCTCACTTGAATTAAATTCGCCTTTCAAATTAAGTTCTCTGCCAGCGAGAATTTAGAATGTTTATTTTTGCCACTGTAAATAAGTGGCATGCACATGGTGAGCTTCACCTCTTCCATGACCTTGTGGTCAGTAAATGCTGCTTTCGCCTTCTCAGGGACCTTAAGTAACTTCACTCATATCAAGTGCCAGTAGCAAAAGCTTCAGCAAGGCTGGACATGGGTGGTAGGCTAAGCGAGGCAGTGGGGAGAGGGTCCAGGGAAGGTGGGTAGAGAGTGTCTGGGGGAGGTGAGGAAGAGAGTGCCTGAGGGTGCTGGGTCGGTGGTGTTGATGGTGGGGTCCTGGGGGGGGGCGAACTCAGGGTACTGGTGATAAGAGGGAACAGCCACAGTCAGAGTGGGGAGTGGAGTGTGGTCAGGCGGCAGGTCCACGTGACAGTTTGGTAAGTGAAGGTCTCATAGCGGGGTGCATCATGGAGAGGGACTAGTCAAGTGGCTCGGATAATGGGAGGGGGCAGAGTCAGGGTGGGCATAGGGACAGTACCAGGTGTCAGCTCTGAGAGGAGTGAAGGCATGTGGTGGTAGATCGTAATAGGATCCAGGGTAATGGCAGGAGTTTCAAGGGTGATAGAGGAAAGAGGAATGGTGATATTGGGTGGGTCAAGGGGATGTAGGGGTGGGTAGATGATGGGTCACAGGGATAGAGTAGAAGGAGGGGGAGTGAGTCTGCAATGTGACGCGGACCATTTTTAAAAACTGACCTTGACCACAGTGTTAGTCACGGGAGGAGGTCTTTTCGGGTGGATGGAGTTCAAGGTCAGCACAAGGTCAGCACAGGTCAAAACTAAAGGGACACCCTAATAATTAAGAGGTACCTGGATGTCAACCATGCTCAGTTGCTTTCTCCTGTCTATGTGAAGTTCACACGGCAGCAGGTCTATTCCCAACTCTTGGGTCTCATAACATTGAAATGCCAGCGAGGTGGGGAGCTGCTGTTCATCCTGTGGCATTCGCCATCTGCTGCATTCAGAGGTAGAATGAAGGGAGGGAGGGAGGTGGATGTCTCCAAGGGGTGTGGCTGGTGGATGACAACCAATTCGTGACTCCAAACTTCCATCCTCTTGGGTGAATAGTCATGGCTGAAAATGGCTTGAGTGGTTAGTCTTTCTATGCTGCCAAGGCAGTAGCCTATCTTTAGAGTCTCAAGGGTAGTGGAGGTAAGGAAATAGTGTCCACGAGGTTTCTTGCACATTGCTCTCATCACCCTGGTCTCTCTGCGCAGTCATGTATGAACAGGAGGAACACCCAATTCTGATCCTCCAGGATGTCCTTCACCTGGAAGGGTTGGGGGGTAGATGCCATGTATTGCAGAGGCCTGGTGAAGAGCTTAGCACTGGTCTGTTGGCTTTGAGATGGAACTGTAAAGGGCATGCTCACTGAATGAATCACTTCAACTCGTTCACACATGCACTGAGGTGTCAATGATGCAGGCTGCAGGCAACCCCGCCTTGCTGATGGCTCTCACCCAGATAAGGGGATGGAGGGCCAGGAAGAGCAAGGGCCTGAGCAGCAAGAGGCAGCAAGGCCTCAAGAAGTTCAAGATGCTGGCGAACAAAGTCCACTGCAGCAGCCAGCATTGGCCTGACCATAGCTTATCAAAGGTGGTGCTTTTATCGAGAAATGAGTGAAAGGCACTATTGTCTATGCCAAGATGTGGTTGCTCACATCTGCCAGCTTCTCCAGTATGAGCTGAGGCCACAAGAATTCTGTAGGAGTAATGCAATGCTCCTGGCCTGCATTGAGTGAATGTGTGTCCAGGTGCCCTTTAAAGATGGTGCCAGTATTTCAACCCCATGAGGTAATAGCAGGGCACATGTCATCCTGCCCGCCCTACCATGAGATTCACTGAGCTCCTCGAGGATGCATAATTAATGAGCTGAATAGTGGAAGATCATGCATGTTCTGTTGTCCTGCCATCCAGGGGGAATCACACCAACCTTCCCATCCATCACCCGATGTAGTCTCAAGAATGGAAGATTCTGCCCTTAGTTACTACCTTTGCCATGGGAGCCACCAACCAATAGAAATGAAAGTCAGAGATTCACAACTTAGTTTCATTGTTGAAACTGCTGCAGCTGTGGCTGCTATCTCAGAAGCAGAGCATGAAGTGCCCCTGTCAAATTCCCTTATGCAAAACTGGTGTGAAACTGTACAGTTATTCCAAGAACAGTATTCCCTTATTCGGCCCAAGTTAGTGGAATATGATGATACATCATATTACTTGTCATTAACAGCAGTAGGAGGGAACAGCCTCCCTGATGGGAAGGAATTGCCTTAAGTAAATATGGTTAGATTGGGCCAAGTTGTTTACTGTAGGAATCAATAAGAGAATGCCTGTCATTGAGGAAGTGTTAAGAGAGCACAAAATGGTCTTTCAGCAAGGAGGATCAAATGATAAAGTCAGCCATCAACATGATACTAAATATTGTAAGTCAGCAGATCATGTTAATGCAGGCATTCTTTCAAGGTTTCCCATGAAGACTGATTCATTTCTAGCCCCTAAGTTACCTATGAATTACTTTACATACACAAGTAACATGCCAGTGTCTGCCAGAGAAATTAGTGAAGAAACTCACAAGAATGTGGTGCTCAGTAAAGTGCCTGATTGTTTAGGCCAGCCTTTCATGACACAGAGAAATTGTAGGAGTATTTCACATAGAAATGAACTGAGTATAGCTCAAGGATGGCTCCTGTAGTTTTAAGAGTCATTACTCAGTCAAGGTTGAGAGAGAGATTGTTAGAGGAGCTTCATCAAGAGCACACAGGGATAGTTCTTATGAAAGCAGTAGCAAGAAGCTAATTTTGGTATCGAAAGGCATATAGAGATATTGAAGAATTGGTGAAAAGTTGGGAAGTTGTCTCAGAATGGGAAATAATCCAGTCAAACACAAGAAAACCATGGGAATGAGTATATGTTGATTTCTTTGAAGTGGAAGGGAAGGAGCACTTTGTTGTAATCGATAGCTATAGCAAGTGGATAAATGTTGAGTCTATGCCCAAAACCATAGGTGCAAAAATAGTTTTCAAACCAATACTTTAAGGAGGGAGTAAGTGCAAAAACTATTGAGTTTTGAGAAAGAGACTAGGTGGATTCACATATCTAGTGAAGATTGGAGAGAGACTCCATTAAGAAAATGTAGATCATTTGCTTAAAAAAAGAACAAAGGGAGAGCATGATGTAATCCAAATTCCTCCTACAGTCCAAAGTGAATGTCAGAAAGAAACTGAAAGTTTGCCGGTATCACAGAATCCATCGGTGGAGCAAAGTGAGTCAGGGTTTTTGATTAGATTAATCAATCTATGTCACAGTCCCAGCCATTAAATGGAGTTGGTAGTCAAAGTTAAAGTTCATATTTGACACAGTTAGAAATGTTGAGAGAGTAGAGTCAAGCTGATAGAAATGGAAGGAGATACCCAGACAGAAAGAGAAAGAAGCCATTAGGTTAGTCGAAAGTAAGAAGAAATAAGTTGTTCTTCTCATTACTTCTTGTCAAATGATGATATTTTTGTTAAACACAAAAACATTTTTTAATAAAAAATTTAAGGAAAGCCTTTTGTTTCCATGTAAATTACTCTGGCAGTATTGGTCATATATGTTTTGGTTGTGCTTAAAGTTGAAACAAATTAGCAAGGCAACCTGTTAAATTTCAGGCATTGGTGATGCTGGTTTAGTATTCTGGGAGATTATGTACATGTATCAATTTGCATTTTAATGTATAAATTGTTTTTAAAAGTGGGGAGGGAGTGTAGTGTAGCGTCCTCTGCTGCTGTCTCTGTTGGGGAGGTGTAAATAAAGTTAGTTAAGTAATCGCTGCTGCTTTGAATCTGAATGCAATATACAACAAGGTGCAAGATTTTTTAAAATTCACATGCGGCAGAATTTTGCCCTTTTCGGCCGGGCTTGGCGGGGGTGGGCAAGGGCGGTTGGGAAGTTGACTGCTGCCCGCAATCAGGGCCAGACGGATAAGGTTTCCAAAAAAGTGCAAAGGCCGCTTGGCCTTTTCATCTGCCCGTCTACTGAAAAATTTGTTTCAATTACCTTGTTAATGGCCTTAACAAGCCTTTTAATTGTCAATTCCCACACACACCCACTGACCGAAATATCGCGCGACTGCATGTTGACGTCGGGACGCTTGCCCAACGTCAACGCATATCATTTTACACTCGAGCAGGTTGGGCGCATGGCCACCTACCTGCTGAGGTAAAAATTCTGCTCATGAAAAACCTTGATGTACAGCAGTGATAGCAAGATCTCCATCATGCTTCCAAATAAACTCCAGATGTGGCTCTCCAAAGGACGGCCTCAAATATTTATCACAATGGCAATGGGTCTTCAATGGGCTGGGAATTCTGCTGGCCACTTGGCTGCAGCCCTGACCCTAGCTCATTTCCCTGGGTAGGGAAGAACTGACAAATTCTGAGTGGGTAGTGAAGCTAGTTTTGGAGATATTAGGCTGGGTTTTCCGCACCCGCCCATCACCACGATCTTCCGGTCCTGCCGCAAGTCAATGGGCTTCTGGCTGGGGTGCCGCCTCACCCGCGGTGGGTCCCACCTGCGATGGGTCTGGAAAATCCCAGCCATCGGGTGAAGTGAGGGAGAGGAGAAAAGTCACTGCAGAAATTTGCATGACAGGAATTGTTGGGTACAAAGTTGGCCATTAAAAAATGTAATCCAAACTCTAAGGGAAGTTGATACAGATCCACTGTTACCCTCCAAAATTAGTGAGCTCCTGGATTTAATTAAACTAAGAAAATCTTGATTCTTAAACAAAAAAAAATTCCCATGCCAACAGGAACAGTAATTGCTTGAGGGAGCTCAAGGTTGAAATGTCAGTGAAGCAGAAGCAGAAGTCGTGACAATCTCTAGGCAAACTGGAGCCCTCTCTAAAGTAGAACTAAAAATAAGGATATGATTTAAATCCTTGTATAACAATGATGTTCATATCAGATGTTGTTATCTGAGACAGCAACCAAAAAATATTTCTTCTTCCCTTGTTTTCCTTTCAAAAATGTGCTCTGGTGTATTTACTTTTTATCAAATGCACATGTACTGGCATCGTGTATATTATCACCTGCAAGCAGAATGGTTATATTTAACTGGCTCAGTTGGGAGCATTTTTGTCCTTGAAACAGGAATTTGTGGCTTCAACGTCCCGCTCCAGAGACTTGATATATGTAATCCATACTGATATCCCAGTGAGTAATGAAGGAGTGCTACACTGCCACAGATGCCATTGTTTGGATGAGACATTAAACTCAGGCCCCATCTGGCCTCTCTTACACTCCTTTGATGAAGAGCAGGCAGTTCATCCTAGGGGCCTGACCAATATTTGTCGTTCAACCAACATTACTAAAAATTAACTATCTCATCATTATCTCATTGCTGTTTGTGGCAGCTTTCCCTGTGAAAATTGGCTGCTTCCTACAACAGTGACTGAAGTACACACCCGGGGCTGTGAAAGGCACAATATAAATGCAAATCTTTCTTTTATACTTTTTATCACTCCCTCCTCAAAGTATTGGTTTGAAAACTATTTCTTGAAAGAATGTCTTGCATCCCTCAAAATTATGTTTATTTTTAATAAGTTATAAATCTCTTTTCCAAACCTTATTTTACGCTTTATAGATTCTTCATAGAATCCCTTGGTATCACCAGTATACATTCCATCCTAAAAAAGAAAGACTTGCATTTATACAACAACATTTATGGCCTGAGGAGATCCCAAAGGGCGGAATGATCCCAGATCTGCACTAAGTGCAGTAGCAAGCAGGAAAAAGCATGTTTTACCCACGGGCCGCAATGGCGGGTTTTTGCACCATATCATCCCATTCACACTTCATTCACTATGCATTCCTAGGAAACACACTGGGTCTCTGGTAGGGTGTCCTCTGATTTGCCAGCCCCACCATCACCTCAGGCCTTCAGTAAATCAGGCGCCACATTTAGAGGCTGCCCCTGCACAAAGCTAGAACTCTTCAAGGGATAAGAAGCTACTGGGAACTGATGGCTGCCAAAGGGAGGAAACATTCTGCCCCCAGATTTAGCGACTTCTCTCTCGAGTGCCGACTGGGTCCAATGGAGGCTTGCGGCAGTGTCTTCTACCCACGCTCTAGGTGAAGACCAGCAAGCAAGGTCACCAATCCTACATGGGAGGCATTGACAGTAGTGGTCAGCACCAACACCATGCAAAAGCAGACGGCCACATAGTTCCAAAAGAGATGAATAAACTCCTCCATTCTGCCAGAGTAAGTCACTCTTCTCATCGCTCTCAACTCACACACTCACAAACCCATCACACATCCGCAGAGATCTCACTCACTGCCAGTTCAAGGGACACCACCATTCGCTCTCTCATGCACACCTCCATTTGCCCTGCGGATCTAATCCTCATCCCATCCATTGCACCACTCAGCACCCACACGTGCCAGGCATCTTTCTCACCTGGCCTGGCAGGCGTCCTGCTTATGTTCTCTCCATTTGCCTTCATGCAGGACAAGCTGGCACACAACAAAAGGAAGTGGTGGAGGAATGCCTGAAATCAAGGTCCTGATGGACTTTGAAAATAGAGTCATCCAGCTGGCCGTCAACAATCTGGACCGTTCCTGTGCTGACTGAGGTCAGCAGTGCTCAACCAAATGAAGATTGAGCAGTGCAACATCCATCAGGCAACCATGCTATGAGTTACTTCCCCTATTCTGCAGTCCCATGCTATGAACTAATTATCTCCCCTTGCTTTCGCAGGGTCATCTGGGAAACAGCTGAGGGGGTCCACAATCCAGGTCCTCAACTCAAGCCCTAAAGAATCCCCAGAAGAAGAATCTGATGAAGGCCTAATTGAAGTCCCATCACAACATAACCCTCTACTAGTACAAAGACACAGACCTCAGTGGTCCCTAGTTTTAGAGTAGCCTTGGTGTCACATTATGCTGAGCACAGTGCACTGTCTGATCCACAGCAGGTGGAGGCAGGGACTTACCAGGTTTCCAGCATTCAAAGGACTGATGAAGACCAGAAATCTACTGAGGCTACAAGTATATAAAAGGAAAGAGAGTAGCTAAAGTGAATGTTGGTCCCTTGGAGGATGAGATTGGGGAGTTAATAGTGGAGAACGCAGAAATGGCAGAGACGCTTAATCAATATTTTGTCTCAGTTTTCACGATGCAGAACAGTAGTACCACTCCAATAGTAACAGATAGTGCAGAGGGTATAGAGAAGGAGGAACTTTGAACTATCACTATCACTAGAGAAAAAGTGCTGAGCAAACTATTGGGATTAAAGGGTGACAAGTCCCCAGGGCCTGATGGCCTACATCCTAGGGTTTTAAAGGAAGTGGCAGCGGAGATAGTGGATGCATTGGCTATAATATTCCAAAATTCCCTGGATTCTGGAAAGGTTCCAGTGGATTGGAAAAATGCTGATATAATGCCCTTATTCAAAAAGTGGGGGGAGGTATAAAATAGGAAACTATAGACCAGTTAGTTAAATGTCTGTCGTTGGCAAATTGTTGGAATCCATTATTAAGGAAGTAGTAATAGGGCATTTGGAAAGTCAAAATGCAATCCATAAGAGTCAGCATGGATTGCTTGAGGAGTAAATTGTGTTTAACTAATTTGCTAGAGTTCTTTGAAGATGTGACAAGCGAAGTAGATAATGGGGATCCTGTAAATGGACTTCCAGAAGGCCTTTGTTAAGGTGCCACACAAAAGATTAATACACAAGATAAGATCACATGGAGTTAGGGATAATATATTAATTTGGATAGAGGATTGGCTAACCAACAGAAAGCAGAGAGTTGGGATAACTGGGTCTTTTTCTGGGTGGCAAGATGTAACTAGTTGGGTGCAACAAGGTTCGCTCCTTGGGCCCCAACTATTTACAATCCATGTTAATGACTTGGATTCAGGGATTGGAGGCACAATAGCTAAATTTACAGAGGACACCAAAATAAGTGAGAAAGTAAGTTGCAATGAAGAAATAAGAAACTTACAAATGGATATGGACAGGTTAGGTGAATGGGCCAAAATTTGGCAGATGGAGTTTAACGTGGATAAGTGTGAGGTTATCCATTTTGGTCGGAAGAATAAAAAGGCAATTTATTATTTTAATGGAGAGAAACTTCAGAATGTTTCAGTGCAGAGGGATCTGGGTGTCCTCGTGCATGAATCGCTGAAAGCTAGACTGCAGGTACAGCAGGTAATAAGGAAGGCAAATGGAATTTTGGAATTTATTGCTAAGGGAATAGAGTATAAAAATAGGGAAGTGCTGCTGCAACTGTACAAGGCATTGGTGAGACCGCACCTGGAGTACTGTGCACAGTTTTGGTCCCCTTACTTGAAGAAGGACGTAGTTGCATTGGAGGCGGTTCAGAGGAGGTTCACTAGATTGATTCTAGAGATGTGGGGCATGTCTAATGAGGAGAGATTGAGCAGTTTAGGCCTATACTCGTTAGAGTTTAGAAGGATGAGAAGAGATCTAATTGAGGTATATAAAATGCTAAAGGGGATAGACAAAGTAGACGTGGAGCAGATGTTTCCCTTTGTGGGACATTCTAGAATGAGAGGCCATAGTTTTAGGCTAAGGGGCAGTAAATTTAAATCAGAGATGAGGAGGAATTAATTTTCTCAAAGGGTCGTGAATCTGTGGAATTCACTACCTCAGAGTGCAGTGGATGCCAGGACACAGAATAAATTTAAGGAGGAGATAGACAGATTTTTAATTAGTAATAGGTTGAAAGGTTATGGGGAGAGGGCGGGAAATTGGCGTTGAGGCCGAAATGAGATCAGCCGTGATCGCATTGAATGGCGGGGCAGGCTCGAGGGGCTGAATTGCCTACTCCTGCTTCTAGTTCTTATGTTCTTATGCTCTTATGAGTCCGACTCAGATGACAAGCCTCTGGACTCAGTCATACCTCAGCTACTGGAGCCGCAAAGGCAAGCTTGGGAACATCAGGAAGGGATGTCCGCTGCACTCCTCAGATTGCAAGGCACAATGGAGGAGTCCGTCCGTCTTCAGTCTGAGGTGATAGCGCTGGCAAGACAATGCACCAAGGTCAACACTGGTAGAATAACAGCTGCTATGGAGGCCTTGATCTAGGACATTGGTCCTTCACTGCTGTACGGGCTGAACTCCATCATTGACACTATGGTTGGTCTCCACCAGTGTCAATGCGAGAGGGGTGCGGGGTAGCTCAGTCTCACTCCAGCTTCCCCTTCTCCTCAAGGAGTCAGCCAGGGGCCCTTGGGCATCCATAGGGAGGAGGATCAGCAGGTGTACGCCCTGGGGCCATGCACCCAGGTGACTCCAGGTGTATCAGGCCCATCTGAATCTCCTCTTCCTATGACCCCAGCAGCTCCAGTTCCTCGAGAGGAGGGTGCCACTGCCACACAGCACGACCCCAAAAGCAGGCCAGGGCCCTCCAGCTCTTGGCCCTCTAGAGGACACCCATCAAGGTTATCACAGCCAGTAGCAGTCAGCAGCCTGCCTCCATCTCTGCTATGGATGTCGGGGGAACACCACGATGTAGCAGCAGGGTTAGAAAGGTTAGGAAGATGTAGTTGCACAGCCTGGGCATGGATGTTAAGCACTTGTACATGATGTTCACTATTGTAAATTAGCTCCCAAGAATGTCTCCTTGCCCATAACTCCTTGTTCTGATGAGTAGTATTCATGTCCCTCAGATGTGAAACCTTGTCCCTGCAAAAGATAAAGGCAGGTGTCTCAGTCCAGGGTCCCTTCCTGTGCTTCATGCAACATTCGCAGCAAACTGATGGTGCACCTGCACTGTCATTGGACACATCAGTCGTGCTGCACCTTGCTGCTGCCACAATGTCCTTGGCGGGCGGCACAGAGTTCTGTCATTCTCTCTGTGTGCTCTCAGCATCTTTGAAGTGCAGCTGGCCCCCCCCCCATCTCATCAGCACCTGTGTTCGGTGACAGCGTGATCCTGAAGGGTTCAGCTCACTAAGGATGCAATAGGATCAGGAGAAATTAAAGTTTCATCTCCATGATAATGACCCTGTTCACAGAACACAAGCGATCTGCCATCAGCCAGACAGGAGTCAAACATTCACATAATCTGTGTGAGGATCTATGGACTGTCCCCACTGCATGTCATCATCATCTTTCTGGAATGTAGGGACTATGGGCATCTGCTGCATCTCCATGACAGGAGCCTCATCACAGAGGGTATGTGCATTGCCGTCAGCCAGACAGGAGTCAAACATTCACGGATGCAATGTGAGGACCTATGGTGTCTCCTCAATGCATGTTGTCATCATCCTCCATGAAGCTAGCAGCTATGAGGGCTTCCCGAGTGCACCTGCCTCATCTGGTCAGGGTGATGTCCTCATCCCCATCATCCTCACCTTCGAGGAACTCCTCACCCTCATCCCCATCAATGTCCTCCTTATCAGAGGAGATGTGCAGCTCCTCCATCTCCTCCTCAGCCTGCTCCTCTCCCTGTTGCAGCGCCAGGTTGTAAAGGGCGCACCAGGTCATGACGATTTGTGACACCTTCTATGGGATGTATTGCAGGGCACCACCAAACTCGTCCAAGCATGGAAATCTCATTTCTAACATTCCAATGATTTGCTTCACCAAGGTGCAAGCTGCAGCATGAGCCTTATTGTACCTTCGCTCTGCTGCAGTCTGAGGCCGCCGCATGTTTGTCATCCATCACGTCCTCTGCGGGTAGCCCTAGTCCTCAAGGAGCCAACCCTGCAGCCTCTCTGGACCCTTGAAGATGTCAGGGATCTGAGAGCTACTGACAATGTAGGAGGCATGGAATCTCCCAATGGATCATGCGCAGGCGTGGAGGATGTGTTTATGGTGGTCACACACCAGCTGCACATTTAGTGAGTGGAAGCCTTGTGGCTGACATTGTTGACTGCTTGATGCCACGGAGATCTGAGCACCACGTGAGTGCCGTCGATGGCGCCCAGTACCTGTGGGAAACCCGAGATCTGGGAAAATCCAGTCGCACTTGCATTCTGGCTTTCCTGATCCTGGGCAAAATGCATCAAGTTGTGTGCCTTCGCAAGGGTGGCATTCATGACCTCACAGATGCATTTGTTGGTGGAGGCTTGCAAGTTAATAGAAGTTGATTCCAATGATTAGTCAGCAGCTGTATTATCGTTGTACCGTGCAACCACCAGGAAGGCAAATTAGATGGACCTTGTCTTTTCTCGATTTATCAATTCCTTTTTTCCACTCCTAGCTGTATCCAGCTGTCACCATGCATATGTCCAAGGACCCTGTGCATGTTTGGGTGCTGCAAACCCCTATTCTGTGATGGCCCCATCACGAATCAGTCCATGTCTCCTAATGTCTAACAGTCCAAGGCCCGTTCACTACTTGGGTTTAATTGTGATCAATGCTAAAGGTCTACTGAAGAAAATATTTAGTGGCACTGTGGTTGTTGTGGTGCTCTTTCCTGAGAATAACTTTGAGATTATACCTCCACTGAGGATTCCTCATTAACAGTTGGAGAATATATATATAGATTTAGATCCAGTCTTTTTTCCTCAGTGTTATCAGTTATTGATTCAATTTTTTCAGTTTAATATAGATATCCACATATCAGTATTTTCTGCATTTAAAATATATTTAAAGGGTTTATTGTTGCTTTCCATATAAAGTAATAGAACTTACAATTTATCAGATAAGTGCTCTATCAATGTTGGAGTAAAATAGATCCCTTCTATCTCCTGTGCATTATTTCCATTCCTTGTTGATTTTTTCATTTATCTAGAAGAGTCACAATTTCGCAGTACAAACATATATTTAGCACACATACAGTCTCTAGGATGTCCTACTTTATTGACCTTGGTGTATTTCATTGATTCTGATTATAGTAACATGATAGAGGGTTTTGATTGCTTCATTATACAAAAATAAGTTATGCATCATTTCTGGTAATATCCACTTTCTCATTAGAAATAATGCCTATTCATCAGAATGTAGTGATACAATTGAATGGGTAAGATTTATGACTTGAAATTTTGCAGTCTCAAAAATGGAAAAGAATCATTAGGTTACTCCTTTAATTAATTTAAAATGGAAAAGCAATCCATTTGGAAGCAAGAACTGGTATTCTGTGTTGCAGTGACTGCCCAAGGCTAGTTTGCTTCCATGTTATGTTCAGTACAGTACAGTTTTGCATCAGTGTTTCTGATAGCAGTTTGGATTTCAGTTGACAACAGTGTCAATTGTGACACAGTGGTAACGCTCTCACCTCTGGGTAAGAAGGTTATAGGTACGAGTCCTACTTAGGGATTTGAGCACACATTTCAGTCTGACGTTGCAGTGCAGATGGAGTGCTACACTGTCAGAGATGGCATCTTTCAAATAAGATGCTGAACTGTGTCCACCACTCCCCAAAAACCTATTTGGAAGAAGGACAGCATAGCATCTTGGTCAATATTTATCCCTCAACCAATATAAATAAAATAGATTATCTAGTCATTCCCACATTGTTGTTTGTTGGAGGTTGCTGTGCAAAAATTGGGTACTGCGGTTTACACATTACAAAAGTGATTTCACTTCAAAAAATATTTCATTGGTTGTACAACACTTTTGGGTGTCCTGGGTGTTTTATGTTTTATATATCTGAGAGCAATGCAGAGATGACACTAGTTTCTAAGTGTGCAACAGGTTTATCACAAGAGTTTTAATCACAAAATACCTTCACATATGCTTACAGCTCAGCTTCTATAGCTTCTGTGGTGTTTATTTAACTTTACTCTGAGTCCACACCCAGGGTTAACTAATCAAACATGGTGAGCATAGATTATCTACAAGACTCACATAATCAAACACAGAACAAATGAACACAATACTGATATTGTGAAGGGCACTATATAAATGTTAGCCTTTTTTGTGTTAGGATTCCAAAACCCTGCCAGCGATGATAGGGGTTGTTCCACAGTAGCTCCAGAGTACAACTGCAAGCATTTTAGAAAATAGTGGGAGGAACCCCACAGAAATTAACCCCTGTTTTATTGCTGGGGCACAGGCTCAAATATGTAACTGTAATTCCGGTCTAAGCTCAGAGTCTTTTATGTCTTCCCGAAGGACACTGCTTACCCCGTGGAACCTAATTTCTCCTCCATTGATGAGATTTCTGGAATAAAGGAAAATGCTTCTAAGTTGTAGCTTCTAATAGAAATCAAATCTATCTTCACAATGCTCTTTCAAAAGGAGACCAACAATACCTTTTGCTCCCCTGTGTTCCAAAAAGCCAAAACAGTAGCTTTAATGCCAGTGGCAGTGCTGTGATACAAATTGTGGCTTGCAGTGGCATCAAGCCCATCAAAAGCATAGGGAGACATGATGCCGGAGCAGCAATGTGAAGAAAGAGGAAATAAGAGAAAGAGAGAGTGAACCAGGTCAACGACTAGAAAATTCCACCCCTAAGATTACTCGTACCTGTGGCTAATTCGTCAGTACAATCATGTGACCCCGAAAGGCAGTAGGAAAGGTTTTACCTACAATCACTACATTCCTGCCCCTTCAGTTTTTTTGTACATTTCTTAGATCAGAATTTTGATGTTAGCATGCAGGGGTGGGCCTGACGAGCCGACACGTAAAAATTACACGTGATGGCGTCGGGCATGCATCCCGACGTCACCATGCATCATTTAGATTTATCATTTGGTGGGTGCGCACCAGAGGCTGAACTGTCAAAGGCCTGTTAAGGCCATTAAAAAACCAATTAAAGTAATTATCCAAACTGTCAAAGGCCCATTAAGGCGATTAATAAACTAATTAAAGTAATTATCCGAACTGTCAAAGGACTGTTAAGGCCATTAAAAAACCAATTAAAGTAATTATCCGAACTGTCAAAGGCCTGTTAAGCCATTAAAAAACCAATTAAAGTAATTATCAACGCTGTACATCCAACCTTAAGGTTGGCAGCAGGCAAAGAGCCCAAGAGGCCTTCGCGTTTTTCAGGAAACCTCATCCATGGGCGGGATTGAGGTTTCCTGAAGGTTTTATTAAATAATATTTTTTGCACAATTCATAAACATGTCCTAGCTCATGTGACACTGTCACATGAGAGGACATGTGTAAATAACTTTTATGTTTCTTTATTCAAAAATTTCAATATGTACTTAATCTCCGAGGCAGCACAGGAAGTGCTAGCACTACCGGTCGTGCGTCATGCTGGGCGGGCCTTAATTAACCCGTCCAGGTAAAATGGCGGTGTGGAGCCGATCGCGGGCAGCATTTCAGCTCCAAGCTCACCCGCGCTTGCTCCCAACTGGGCCGCCCAACACGGGGAAAATTCTCCCCTTATTTACAAGAATACCTGAATCCACAACATATGCGTATATACACAGGTCATGTAATTAAAGATTAATTCTCTGAGGTGGTTTTTTAATTTGGTTAGACCGACGTAGCTCTAAGAATTGAGATTCTCCCACTGGATCGACATGATCAAGAACTGCAGCATCAGAGACATCCTTAGACAATGGCAGTTCAGAATTCATTAATTCAACAGAAACATCAGGTATACCTATCCTAGGTCAATCTGGCACTCAGGGATTAAAGGTTTGACATCAATAACAGGTAGAATGACTGGTTGTCAGAGTGTCTCCCTACTCCTTAGATGATCCACATATTTTCGAACAATCCGGTCTTACACTTCCACTTAGTGTGACAAAGGCCCAGTTTCAGAGAGAAATATACCAGGAACCCAAATAGGTCCATTTCCAAAATTGTGCACGAAAATTGTATCTCCCACAGGTAATTTTTGAGCTTTGCTATGAATATCGTGATTCACTTTCTGACTACACTGGTTCTTCTTTAACTTCCCGTCTAAGTTTGGAAACATCAGACTCAACCTTTTATGAAGGTGGTGTTTCATCAGTAACTCAAATGGTGTTGAACCCATAGTTTCATGAGGAGTCGTACAATAAATTGAGAAATAAACATGAAATTCAATTTTCTAATGTTCCTTCGGATAAATTCTTCATTCCTGATTTGAAAGTTTGCACTGCACTTTCTGCTAATCCATTGCATGAGGGTTGATATGATGCTGTTTCAATATGTCTCATGGCATCAGGTCAAACCTGGGCACAGAAACCACTCCCTCAGTTGATGAATCAGTGCTCCTCCATGTTGAACATCACTTGGAGGAAGCACTGAGGGTGGCAAAGGCACAAAATGTACTCTGGGTTGGGGACTTGAACTGACCGAGCTAGCCAAGTCCTAAAGGACACAGCTACTAGACTGGGTCTGCAGCAGGTGGTGAGGGAACCAACAAGAGAGAAAAATATACTTGACGTCATCCTCACCAACCTGCCTGCCACAGACATATCTGTCCATGACAGTATCGGTAGGCGTGACCACCTTGTGAAGACAAAGTCCTGTCTTCACATTGAGGATACCCTCCATCGCAATGTGTGGCACTACCACTGTGCTAAGTGGGATAGATTTCGAACAGATATAGCAACTCAAGACTGGGCATCCATGAGGCACTGTGGGCCATCAGCAGTATTGTACTCAAACAGAATCTGTAACCTTATGGCCCGGCATATCCCCCATTCTACCATTACCATCAAGCCAGGGGATCAACCTTAGTTCAATGAAGAGTGAAGGAGAGCATGCCAGAAGCAACACCAGGCAAACCTAAAAATGAGGTGTCAACTTGGTGAAGCTATAAACACAGGACTACTTGTGTGTCAAACATCACAAGCAGCAAGTGATAGACAGAGCTAAGCGATCCCACAACCAACGGATCAGGTCTAAGCTCTGCAGTCCTGCACATCCAGTCGTGAATGGTGGTGGACAATTAAACAACTCACTGGAGGAGGAGGCTCCACAATTATCCCCATCCTCAATGATGGAGGAGCCCAGCACATTTGTGCAAAAGGCTAAAGCATTTGCTACAATTTTCAGCCAGAAGTGCAGAGTGGATGATCCATCTCGGCCTCCTCCTGAGGTCCCCAGCATCACAGATGTCAGTCTTCCGCCAATTCGATTCACTCAAAGTGATATCAAGAAACAGCTGAAGGCACTGGATACTGCAAAAGCTATGGGCTCTGATGGTATTCCAGCAATAGTACTAAGACTTGTGCGCCAGAACTTTCAACGCCCCTAGCCAAGCTGTTCCAGTACAGTTACAACACTGGCATCTACCCGGCTATGTGGAAAATTGCCCAGTTTTGTCCTGGACACAGAAAGCAGGAAAAATCCAACCCAGCCAATTACTGCCCCATCGGTCTACTCTCAATCATCAAAGTAATGGAAGGGGTCATCAACAGTGCTATCAAGCAGCACTTGCTTAGCAATAACCTGCTCACTGATGCCCAGTTTGGGTTCCACCAGGGCCACTCAGCTCCTGGCCTTATTACAGCCTTGGTTCAAACATGGACAAAAGAGCTGAACTCCCAAGGTGAGGTGACAGTGACTGCCCTTGACATCAAGGCCACATTCAAGCGAATGTGACATCAAGGAGCCCTAACAAAACTGGAGTCAATGAGAATCAGGGGGAGAACAAAAGAAAATCATCGCCCTTGACGTTCAATAGCATTACCATCACTGAATCCACCACTATCAACATCCTGGAAGTTACCATTGACCAGAAACTGAATTGGACTAGCCATATAAATACTGTGGCTACAAAAGCAGGTCAGAGGCTAGGAATCCTGCAACGGATAACTCACCTCCTGACTCCCCAAAGCCTGTCCACCATCTACAAAGCACAAGTCAGGAGTGTGATGGAATATTCCTCACTTTCCTGGATGAATGCAGCTCCCACAACACTCAAGAAGCTTGACACCATCCAAAACAAAGTAGCCCACTTGATTGGCACCACATCCACAAACATTCACTCCCTCCAACACCGATACACAGTAGCAGCTGTGTGCACCATCTACAAGGTGCATTGCAGGAATTCACCAAGGCTTCTTCGACAGCTCCTTCCAAACCCACGACCACTACCATCTAGAAGGATAAGGGCAGCAGATAAATGGAAACACTACCGCCTGGAAGTTCCCCTCTAAGTCACTTACCCTGGCTTGAAAATATATCGCTGTTCCTTCACTGTCGCTGGGTCAAAATCCTGGATCTCCCTTCCTAACGGCACTGTGGGCACACCACATGGACTGCAGTGGTTCAAGAAGGCAGCTCACCACCACCTTCTCAAGAGCAACTAGGGATGGGTAATAAATGCTGGCCTAGCCAATGAAGCCCACATCCCATGAATGAATAAAAAAAATGTTTAAGTCCATTTAAACTCATGAATCTCTGGAATTCCGTACTAGTGAAGGCAGTACCGTTATCCAAAACAATAACTTCTGGTGGACCATATATACTAAAACATTGGCACAGCTTTTCAATAGTTGCACACAATGTCAGTGATCTAACTTCATACACATCCATCCACTAAGAATGCGCATCAATAAAAACATGGTACCTAAAAATGGACCTACATAGTCTATATATAGTCTAACCCGGGGTCAACCAGGCCACTCCCACAGATGTAGTGGAGCTGAAACAGGCAGCTTATGTTGTTGTTGAAACTGGAGACAATGTTTAACCATTTTTTCTATATCACTGTCTATACCTGGCCACCAGACATAGCTTTGGGCAAGCATCTTCAAAATGCCTGGATGCACACTATAAAATTCTGTCAAGCATGTTTCTCTTCCTTGCGAATCCTTGATCCCCAGAATAAGATTCCGCCTTGACAACTTAGCTCTGTTTTACGGGCATGGAAAAGTCTTATCTCTTCAGAGACTGGTGCATTCAACATCCTTGCAATACCTATTCTCGGACTTTTGATAAAACCGGATTCCTGACTGTCCAATTCTTTACTTGCTTCGCACAGACTGGCAAAGAGTCCAAGAAATTAAACATAATCACAACATCTTGTGGCACTGGAGCATGTACAATGCTATCTGGTAACAGAAGACAACTGAGTGCACTGCATTTGCAATCTGCACACCCGGACAGTGCATAAAGGTGTACTCATATGCTGATAAAATCAAAGCCCAATGTTGAATTCTGGCTGAGGCTATCAGTGGAATTGCTTTTTCTTCACTAAACAAATCAATTAGTGGCTAATGATCTGACATTATGATGAAATATTGACCATGCGGATAGTGATGGAATTTCTTGACTCCAAATATCATGGATGAACCTTCCTTTTCAAGTTGTAAATAACCTTTCTCTGCTGCAGAGGGGGTTCCGGAGATATAGAGCCTATTGGCCTTTCAGAACCATCTTCCATCCCTGTGTGACAATACTGCTCCCACCAGTAGGGAGATGCATCACAGGTTAGCATTAATTCTCTATGATGGGTCATAGTGTACTAGCAGACATGATGAGTGTAGTAGCTTCTTGACTTTTATGAAGACGTCTTCTTGGTGTGCCTTCCATGACCAATTTGGTTCTTTTTCAATAATAAGTGTAAAACACTGTTGACAAGTTTGGCAAGAAGCGACCATAATAATTCATCATACCCAAAAAAGACTTGAGCCTGGTAACACTGGTAGGAGAGGGCATCTCCTTGATTGCCCTGACTTTCTCCTCTACTGGATGCAACCCTTTGTCATCCACTCGGTGCCCCAAGTAAGTGATGTTTGTTGCTTGGAAGGTATACTTCCCTTTCTTCAATCGTACACCAGCTTCCAAAAATCTTCTTAAAACCTCTATGTCGGCCAGTTGTTAATCATCCGTTTATCCTGTGATCAGGACATCATCTAGGTACATTGCTACTCGGGGAAGTCCTTGCAATTGGTTTTCCACGGTCCTTTGGAAAATTGCACGTGCAGATGATACACCAAAGAGTGGGCAAGTTTATTGGCACATGTCCTTGTGTGTGTTGATGGTCACATGCCCTCTAGACGTACTGTCCAGCTTTAGCTGTTGGTATGCATGGCTCATGTCCAGCTTGGTGTAGGATTTTCCTCCAGCAAGCTTAGCATATAAATCTTCAATCATCGGGATAGGATCTGATCTAATTTGGCAGCCTTGTTCACAGTTAATTTGTGGTCTACACAAATGTTTGATCAGGTTTTATCACAGAGACTATAGGTGCTGCCATTCTGAAAATTGGACTGGCTGGACGATGCCCAACTTCTTTAAGCGGCACAATTCTGCATCCACCTTCTCCTTTAGGGCATAAGGCACGGGTCCGGCCTTAAAGAACCGGGGTGTCACATCTGAATGAAAATATGCTTGTAGGCCTTTTGTCTCTCCCAATTCATCACGAAATACATTGTTATACTTCTTTAACAGCTCAGGAATTCCTCCTGTCCTCACTTGAAATATTTCTGACCAGTTTAACTTAATTTTTTATAACCAATCGAGGCCCAAAAGACTAGGTCCTTCACCTGTTACAATGATCACTGGAAACTGGACTGTGTTGCCTATAGGACACAGGTACTGCAGCGATGCCTTTTACCTGTATTGATTCTCCAGTGTACGTCTTCAGCTGAGCTGTGGTTTACTCTAGATTCAGCGGCTGGGCACTTTCACTTAAGTATTTAAATGTGTTTTCTCCCACAGGTCGATGCCTATGTCTACTTCCATGACTAAAGGCTTCCCGTTCGCTTGAAGGGTGACGGTGATTGGTTCAATTTTTACTGCTTTGACATTGTACAGGGAATAGATATCAGTATCAGCAGCCTCTGGTTCTGTTATATTGTATACTTCAATTATCTTGGTCTGGTGTCTGATTGGCTGCCTCAATTTCACCCTGCATTGCTTTATAACATGCCCTTTTTTGTGACAGTAGTGGCATTCTGCCTCCTTAAATCTACAGGTTTCAGGTACATGGTTTCCCCCAAGTCGGTAGCAAATTAATTTCTGAATTGCTGGTGAGATGCTTCCACTATGCCTTTTCGTTTTTCGAACAGTCAAGGCTATCTTCCATTTTTCGGCTGTCTATCTGGTCTTCATGCCACGCCCGTTGGTAGGTTCCCACCCCAACTGAAGAACGGCGCAATTTTACACACTGCAAAGTCTGGAGGTCCCTCTCAGCACTCTCCATTGCTAGCGCTACTTCCATGGCGCACTTCAAATTAACTTCTGCAAGTAAATGGTGCTGAATGGTATCATCATGAATGCCACAAACCAACTCATCCCGCAACATGTCATTGTGTTTCTCCATATTTCCAAAGTTGCTCATTCAAATGATTCAACTTCACGACATAAGTTGTGGATGGACTCACCTGGGGCCCTAACATTGGAGTTGAACTTAAATCTCTGCATAATTACTGATGACTTCAGCTGAAAATGTGTCTTCATGAGATCTACTTTTAAAGATTTAGAATTGGGTGCATTTGGGGCTGTCAGACTACAGATGAGGTTATATGTCTTGATCCCACAGGGAACTTTCTGCTTCTCCTCCGCTGTTATTTAATTTGCCATGTAATAAAAACCTAGGCGCTCTATGCACTGGCTCCAGTCTTACATGGACAAGTCATAAGGGTCGATTCTGCCAAAGAGTGGCCTGATTGGTGAGTATACTTTTCTTTCTTTCCTTAAGAATTGATGCACTCACATTCACGAGGTGGGGTGCAGCGTTAGAGCTATTTATTCTCATGATTGTATCAATAAGCTTGATGTACTGGACAGTTTTCTTGCTTGGAACAGATAACTTTATATACAGAGCTCTTGTAGAAGCTACATGCTTGAAACAGGTGCACAGCTTGAAAATTCCGCCCCTAAGATTACCCACGCTTAGGGTTGATTCATCAGTACGACAAAGGCAATAGGAGAGCTTTTACCTACAATCAGTACAGAGAGAAAGAAAGAGTGAGAGGAAGAGGGAGAGAGAAAGAAAGAGAGAGAGAGGAATTAAGAGAGGAAGGAAGAGAGGGAGGGAGGAAATAAGGGAGGGAAGAAGGAAAAGTGGAAGGAAGGAAGGGAAGGAGGAAAGAAGGAAGGGAGGGAAAGTGGGAAGAAGGAAGGGAGAGAGGAAGCAGGGGAGGAAGGAAGGGATGGAGGGAGAAAGGGAGGGAGGAAGGAATGGAAGGAAGGAAGGAATGGGAGGAAGGAAGGAAAAACAAATAAATTATTAAATTTTCTTGTGGGGAAGAGCTTGGCGGTAGATTTAGAGGAGAAAAGATGGGAGGAGGGAGGAGGCTCGAATGAAGGATAAACACTGACATGGACTGGTTGGGTGGAATGTTTCTGGGGCTTATATCCTACGTAAAAGTTGGCCATGCTTTTTGCAAATAATCCCATGGGACTTTTTAAATCCACCTGAGACAACAGATGGGCCTTGGTTCAATATCTTATCTAAAAAAACAGCCAGAATAGGCACTCCCTGAGTACTGCACTGAATTGGCAGCCTGGACTACATGCTTAAGTCTGGAGTGGAGCTTGAGCTCACGTACATTTGACTCAATAGTTGAGATTGCCAACACTGAACCAAAGATGACACCATCATTTTTATGCGACTTTACTCAAGTCAGTTTTGTGCTATGATTGGTAAAAACCTGATTGGAAAGATTGAAATAAGGAATTTCAGGGAAAATGTGCACAGATTTTGGAAGTGACAGCACATCCAAAGACTTTGAATAGGAAAGGAAGATTTGGAGATAGGGAAATAGTGTGGGGGCAAGAGGTGACATTTTTGAGAAGAGGGATGATGTCAGTAGTTTTGAAGTAGTGAGGACATTAGCTGACAAGAGAGAATGATTTACAATATCAGCTAGCATGGGGCTCTGAAAGGGAAGTTCAGTAGTGTCACATGAGTGATATTAGCTCAAAGTGGGGATGAGGGAGGTGGGAAAGGAATTAGAAAGAGACAATGGGTGAAATCGTCCCAGATTTGCATTGTGTGGTGGTCAGCATGAAAAAAGTCATTTTGCCTACAGGCCGCAATGGTGGGCTTTCACACCCTACCTGGTGTGTCCCACCTCATTAATAATGCATTCACGGGAAACACTCCAGATCGCTGGCGTTCGGGCTCGGATTTGCCTGCCACGCCGTGACCTCAGTGCTTCCTCACGCCGGGCACCATATTTAAAGTGCACCAGAGTGCAGCCTACTTCATGTCTTCAGACTAGGACTGCTCCAGGCAACAGATGGTTCCAAAAGCAAAGAAGGCAGCAGCTCCCAATTTTAGTGACGCCTCTTTGGGCACCTGCTGGATACAGTGGAAAGCCACCACAATTTCCTCTACCCCCACTCTAGCCGCAGGAAGCCCACCAGAGTCACCAATCTGACCTAGGACACTGTGGCATGGTGGTCAGTGCCACCAAAGCACAGAGGGTGTCAGCCATCCATGCAAGAAGAGGATGAATTATCTCATCCATTCTACCAGGGTAAGTCAACCACCTCATCATTCTTAAGTCACACATTCCCAAACCACATCCATAGGGATTTCACACCACAAGGGACAACATCACTAACTCTCACACACACCCTCACACCTCCATCAAGCTCATCCTCTGGAGCTCGCGTCCTCATCCCGTCCATGGATCCGCTCACCACACAAACATTTCATGCAGTGCTATACATCCTGCTAACACTCTCTCCATCTGTTTTCATGCAGGAGAGGTTGGCTCACAGCAGCAGGGAGAGGTCCCAGACCAGAGGGTGAAGTGGTACACATTAGTCCCCTCACTCACTTTTGAGGAGTGTGCCATTGCACTGACTGGTGAGGATGTGGACTGTGCTTGCAGTAACGATGAGGTTGGCAGTGAACACCCATCTGAGGGTGCTAATATGGCACCACATCATCGCTCTCTCAATGCAACTGTGAGTGCTCTCTCCTGTATTTAGCTCTGCTGCCATGCACTAATTATCTCTATATTCCCCACTTTTTTAATCCCCTTCTTTAAAATGTATTTTTATTTTTTATCCACTTATTTTCATTTTTATTCATTTATTCATTGTTTTACCCCCTTTTTAACACTTTTTTTATCCATTTTTTCATTCTTTTTCCCCAACAACCCCCTCCCCCCACCCCATCCCCCAATAGGGCCATCTGTTATTTGTTCCATGTTGTTCTTTCACAGAGCTTGTGCTGCTATTAACATATTCTGCTTTCTTACCTTCATGGCACCATCAGCACCTGCTTTAGCCCATACCACTACCATTAACACTCCCTTTGTCTTTTTGTCCATGATATCTTTGTCAATCTCTCCTTAGCCCCCACCTATCACTGGCCTTCTATCCAGCTTTACCTGCTCCACCCCCCCTAAACAGTATAAATTTCATCACATTTTTACTTTTCATTGGCTCTAATGAAGGGTCATACAGGCTCAAAACATTAACTCTGTTTCTCTCTCCACAGATGCTGTCAGACCTGCTGAGTTTTTCCAACATTTTCTGTTTTTATTTCAGATTTCCAGCATCCACAGTATTTTGCTTTTAACTAATTACCTCTACTTTGGTTCACAGGGAGTTCTGCAAGTGACTGACACCCTCAACCAGCCAGTCCCTCAGCTTCATCTAGGACCTCACCTCCAGCCAAGAGGACACCTCCTCCATTGAGGAGCTGGAAATATGCAGCCTGGGAGACCCATCACAGCGCTTACCCACATCCTCCACCAGCACAGAGACACACACATTGGTGGGATGTAGATCTAGAGCAGGCCTGGGTTCACGGTCTGTTGGTCACCGCATGGACACATGTCCACAGCAGGAGGAGGCAGGTTCAGCCGAGTTTAGCGGCATTCGGAGGACTGTTGGGGAAGAGGCATCTGTGCCGTCGGAGTCAGACGACAAGCTTCTGAATTTGGCCTTCCAACTCATCATGGAGAGTCAGCAGACTCTCCTCAACAGAATATCACCTGAGTTGGAGGAAAGTGTCCGCCCTCACTCTGGAGAAGTGGTGGCCACAAGTGCGCGCATGGGAGGTCTCCATGGGAAGCATGTCGGACAATATGGAGACCCTATTCCAGCAAAATGCGGAGATGTGCGCAGACCTGCACTCTATTATGACAGCCATGGATAAGTTCCTGCAGCTCGACATCCCTCCAAGTGCTGCTTCCCCTCAAGAAGTCAGGCTGAGGCCCTCGGACACCCGAAAGAAGAAGAAGCAGCAGCAGTTGGACAACCTTGGGTCATACACTCTGGAATCTCAGAGGCAGTCTGATCCCTTTGAGTCCCCTTTGCCTGTGACCCCCCCCCCTCAATCTCATCCGTGTCACTGCAGGAGGAAGCAGATGGCCCACAGGAGGACAGTAAAAGCAAGCCGGGGCCCTTAAGGCCTTGGCTGTCCAGAGGCACACACCAAAGTCATCAGAGGCAACAGAGCCAGTTACTTCACAGGCTGTCTCTACCCCTGCTGTGGATGTCAGGGCAGCACCTGGAAGAAGGGGTAGGCATAGAAAAGTTAAAAAATTCCGATCACAAGTGGTTGCACGGGTGAACACATTTTGTCACTTTATAATCTGAAAATATATTCACTTTCATTAAATAATGCATAATGTTGTCTTTCAGCTTCATTGACAGGCTTCACAAGTCCTCTCACTGCATCCCTCCCCACTAGCAGTTCAGCTGCACACAGCTGGGCCACGGGTAATTCTAGAGGGAGACGTGTATATGTGGCAGGGCCTTTTGGAGCCCTCCTACTCCTCACCAGAACTCCTTCCCCCCACCAAACTCCTTCCCTTATGCCTTCCGCCCGCCTTACACCTACCTCCCATCTTGCTACATTCTCCCCCATTACACCATCCTCTCCTGTGCTTCCTCCTCCCCTCCCAACCTCACACCCTCGACACTTTTGTCCCCCCACCGAACTTCACCCCCCCGCACCTTCACCCCATCCTCCCCCAAAACCTCATTCTCCCCTGACACCTTCATTGCCCCCACCTTTCCAACCTCTCCCCCCACCCCTCCACCTCCAATGGTACAGCTTCCTCTCACAGTTAGACCTTCCTATTGCCAATCATCCATAACAGCCCACGGGCAAGACCATGATGTTCCAAAGCAGACCAGAAACAACAATGGAGACCTCCCACTTTCCGTGAGCTGCTTCATGGCAGAGCCTTGTCCATGAGAATCCACTGAGCATGTGATGCATGTGTTCCTCCAGGGTCTGGTAGCTGTAGGACTCCAGCATCTTCTTCTCCTTGGATGTCTGCAATCTAAGTAAGGTCCTAAAGGTAAGTGTCGCTTTTCTGGACTGGCTTGTTTTCCCGCTGGTGTAATGGTAAATCAGGCATGGGGGGATGATTCTGATCGGGCCTTACTTTGCATCCATTAGTGGGATGCAAATTGGGGTTACGCCAGCCTCCAGCGGGATTCGCATTCTACCATGACAAAGGCAGCAGATAGATTGGAACACCACTACCTGGAAGTTCCCCTCCAAGGCACTCACCATCCTGACTTAGAAACATATCGCCGTTCCTTCACTGTCACTGGATCAAAATCCTGGAACCCCCTTCCGAACAGCATCGTGGGTGTACATACACCCCATGGGCTGCAGCGATTTAAGAAGGCAGCTCACCACCACCTTCTCAAGGGCAACTAATGATGGGCAATAAATGCTGACCCAGCCAGCAAAGCCCACATCCCATGAATGAGTAAAAAAAATGACGGACACCATCAGATGTGCTTTCAAACCGGTGTGAGACCGATTTCTGCTCCTCACACCAAATTGTACCTACCCCCCCCGCCCACCATGACGCCCACCGCTAACAGAATGGCACATTCCGCCCAATGAATTCAACACCGCTGGTAGCTGAGACTATTGCAGAACATATTGAGTGAGAGCAGCTGTGAAATAAATACAATAAAGTACACTGACTACTTGAAAAACATCAATGGTTCTACACAGAAGAACAACATGTGTCTGACCTAAGTGCTTACTATTCCTTTGTTGCAAAATATTGGCAGGAGATTCATATCACATTTATATAGCCAGGAAATCCTTGATTATACTGCCTACTTCTAAAGCCTAAAGATGGTCAGGTAAGCTTGGGCCATAATGGTAATAAAAAGACCAGTCTGCTAAGTAGAACTTTAGCTAGAATCTTACCAACTTTCACAAGCAGCGAGATTCCTCTGTGATTGTCACAGTCTTTTGCCCTTTTTCTTCATACAAATGAACAATCATGGCATCCTTGAACTCCTAAGGAATGGTTTGTTGATCCCACATTTTTTGTGAAATAATTGTGTTACTTTGACAGGTAGCTGGGGTCCTCCACATCTGTAAATTTCTCCTGGGATCCTGTCAGAGCCTGGAGCTTTCTTGAGGGTAGGGATCAACCTGCATAACAGAGGAAAACAGAATTACCTGGAAAAACTCAGCAGGTCTGGCAGCATCGGCAGAGAAGAAAAGAGTTGGCATTTCGAGTCCTCATGATCCTTCAACAGAACTGATTGAATGTTAGAAGAGGGGTGAAATATTAAGGTGGGGGGGGTGGGGGGAGAGAAGTCGGTGTGGTGGTGTGGTTGTAAGGACAAGCAAGCAGTGATAGGAGTAGATAATCAAAAAAGATGTCACAGACAAAGGAACAAAGAAGTGTTGAAGGTGGTGATATTAACTAAACCAATGTGCTAATTAAGAATGGATGGCAGGGCACTCAAGGTACAGCTCTAGTGGGGGTGGGGTGGAAAGACTAGCCCGGCATACAAGATTTAAAAATAATGGAAATAGGTGGGGAAAGAAAAATCTATATAAATTATTGGAAAAAACAAAAGGAGGGGGGAAGAAACGGAAAGGGGTTGGGGGTGGAGGAGGGAGTTCAAGATCTAAAGTTGTTGAATTCAATATTCAGTCCAGAAGGCTGTAAAGTGCCTAGTCGGAAGATGAGGTGCTGTTCCTCCAGTTTGCGTTGGGCTTCACTGGAACAATGGAGCAAGCCAAGGACAGACATGTGGGCAAGAGAGCAGGGTGGAGTGTTAAAATGGCAAGCGACAGGGAGGTTTGGGTCTTTCTTGCGAACAGACCGCAGGTGTTCTGCAAAGCGGTCGCCCAGTTTACGTTTGGTCTCTCCAACTCCAATGCAGAGGAGACCGCATTGGGAGTAACGAATGCAGTAGACTAAGTTGGGGGAAATGCAAGTGAATTGCCGCTTCACTTGAAAGAAGTGTTTGGGCCCTTGGACAGTGAGGAGAGAGGAAGAGAAGGGGCAGGTGTTGCATCTTTTGCGTGGGCATGGGGAGGTGCCATAGGTAGAGGTTGAGGAGTAGGGGGTGATGGAGGAATGGACCAGGGTGTCCCGGAGGGAATGATCCCTACGGAATACCGCCACTCTGGATTCTTACCTTCTCTTGATCTTTTCATTGAGAACTGTCGGCGTGACATTAGTCATATCAATTTCTCTGCTCCTCTCACCCATTCTAATTTGTCTCTGTCTGAACTTACTGCACTCCGTTCTCTCAGGTCCAATCCCGACATTGTCATCAAACCCGCTGACAAGGGTGGTGCTGTTGTTGTCTGGCGCACTGACCTCTACCTCGCGGAGGCTGAGCGTCAACTCACAGACACTTCCTCCTACCTCTCCCTGGACCATGACCCCACCATTGAACATCAAGCCATTGTTTCCACTGACCTCATCTCCTCTGGAGATCTTCCTCCCACAGCTTCCAACCTGATAGTTGCCCAACCTCGGACGGCCCGCTTCTACCTCCTACCCAAAATCCACAAACAGAACTGTCCCAGTAGACCGATTGTGTCAGCTTGCTCCTGCCCCACAGAACTCATTTCACATTATCTTGACTTCCTTCTCTCTCCCCTTGTCCAGTCCCTTCCCACCTACATCCGTGATTCCTCTGACACCTTACGTCACATCAACAATTTCCAGTTCCCTGGCCCCTACCGATTCCTCTTCACCATGGACGTCCAATCCCTCTACACCTCCATCCCCCACCAGGATGGTCTGAGGGCCCTTAGCTTCTTCCTCGAACAGAGGCCCGAACAATCCCCATCCACCACTACTCTCCTCCGTCTGGCTGAACTTCTTCTCACACTGAACAATTTCTCCTTCAACTCCTCTCACTTCCTCCAAATAAAAGGTGTGGCTATGGGTACTCGCATGAGCCCCAGCTATGCCTGTCTCTTTATGGGGTATGTGGAACATTCCTTGTTCCAGTCCTACTCCAGCCCCCTCCCACAACTCTTTCTCCGGTACATCGATGATTACTTCGGTACTGCTTCACGCTCTCGTTGGGACTTGGAAAAATTTATTAATTTTGCTTCCAATCTCCACCCCTCCATCATTTTCACATGGTCCATCTCTGAAACTTCCCTTCCCTTCCTTGACCTCTCTGTCTCAAAATCTGGTGATAGACTGTCCACCAATATCCATTACAAGCCTACCGACTCCCACAGCTACCTCGACTACAGCTCCTCACACCCTGCTTCCTGTAAGGACTCCATCCCATTCTCTCAATTCCTTTGCCTCCGTCGCATCTGTTCTGATGATGCTACCTTCAAAAACAGTTCCTCTGACGTGTCCTCCTTCTTCCTTAACCGAGGTTTTCCACCCACGGTCGTTGACAGGGCCCTCAACCATATCCGGCCCATCTCCCGTGCATCCGCCCTCACGCCATCTCCTCCCTCCCAGAAACATGATAGGGTCCCTCTTGTCCTCAATTATCACCCCACCAGCCTCCGCATTCAAAGGATCATCCTCCACCATTTCCGCCAACTCCAGCATGATGCCACCACCAAACACATCGTCCCCTCACCCCCCGGTGGCATTCCGTAGGGATCGTTCCCTCTGGGACACCCTGGTCCACTCCTCCATCACCTCCTACTCCTCAACCCCTACCTATGGCACCTCCCCATGCCCACGCAAAAGATGCAACACCTGCCCCTTCTCTTCCTCTCTCCTCACTGTCCAAGGGCCCAAACACTCCTTTCAAGTGAAGCAGCATTTCACTTGCATTTCCCCCAACTTAGTCTACTGCATTCATTGCTCCCAATGCGGTCTCCTCTACATTGGAGAGGCCAAATGTAAACTGGGCGACCGCTTTGCAAAACACCTGCGGTCTGTCCACAAGAAAGACCCAAACCTCCCTGTCACTTGCCATTTTAACACTCCACCCTGCTTTCTTGCCCACATGTCTGTCCTTGGCTTGCTGCATTGTTCCAGTGAAGCCCAACGCAAACTGGAGGAACAGCACCTCATCTTCCAACTAGGCACTTTACAGCCTTCCGGACTGAATACTGAATTCAATAACTTTAGATCTTGAACTCCCTCCTCCATCCCCACCCACTTTCTGTTTCTTCCCACTTCCTTTTGTTTTTTCCAATAATTTATACAGATTTTTCTTTTCCCACCTATTTCCATTATTTTTAAATCTTGTATGCTGGGCTAGTCTTTCCACCCCACCCCCACTAGAGCTGTACCTTGAGTGCCCTGCCATCCATTCTTAATTAGCACATTCGTTTAGGTAATATCACCACCTTCAACACTTTTGTTCCTTTGTCTGTGACATCTTTTTTGATTATCTGCTCCTATCACTGCTTGCTTGTCCCTACAACCACACCACCCAGCCCCCCCCCCCCACTTTAAACCAGCTTATACTTCACCCCTCTTCTAACATTCAATCAGTTCTGTTGAAGGGTCATGAGGACTCGAAACGTCAACTCTTTTCTTCTCTGTCGATGCTGCCAGACCTGCTGAGTTTTTCCAGTAATTCTGTTTTTGTTTTGGATTTCCAACATCCGCAGTTTTTTGTTTTTATCTCTGTATAACAGAGGGTTTGCTATCCAGGTTTTCACAAATGGGCCAGTCTGGAAGTTTTTCTACTCTATGCTTCTCTATGCTACTCTGTTTATGATGGATGAGTGGCTAAGCACACCCCTAATGTGGTCAGCCCAGCACTCTTGATAACTGTCCTGTCTGTCAAGAGAGACTCCCCATCAGTGCTGAGAACAAGTGAGTAGCCACATGATGGAGGACCATAGTCTTCAGGGCTTTATAGAAATCTTCATGCTGTGCTACTCAGCATAGGCTTGAAGCTCATATCTAGCTTCTTGGCCCATCACATGCCTTGTATCTTAAGCAGCTTCTGTCGCAGGTTCCTTTTGCTCTCCTGGACTTATTTCTTAGCAGCAGATATATCTTTGTTTCCCAGCCATGCTGCATATGCTGCATTTTTCTCCTGCAACAGCTCCTCGGTTTGATCATGGTTTTTATCGAACCAATCTTGGTAGTTTCTTCTCTGTGTTCCCAGGGCATGTTTGGCAGTTTCCAGGACTGTTGATTTGAAGATTTGCCATTGCTACTTCAACATCATCACTCCGATTTTCTTCAAAAGACAGCTGTTCCTCAGGTCTGAGCCTGAATTGTGCACAGCGCTCTGCAGATGCCAGTTTCTGCACATCATGCTGTCTCAGGGGACTAGTGGACATTGGTTTTCTTTTCAATACAGTAGTAAACTTCATCTTGGAGCATAGCACCCTGAATTCTGTAGAGCACTATGCTCCTCTCAGCCTTGGTAATCAAAACATCTTTTATGTTTCTCTGCTGGGTAATGATAAAGTTAATCTGATACCAGTGTTTAGATCGCACTTTGCCTTCTGTCTAAACATGGTGATAGTGTTTGGCCATCAAATGTACAGCAGACGCAAAGACTCAGGAGAAGCATGCCATTGCTTAGCATTCTCCCACACCTTGATTGCCCAGGACACCATCACAAGCCTGATAGCTCATACTCTTGCATTGTAGTCCCCCATCACTATGAGCTTGTCCTCCTGTATTTGCAAAAGCTCTGTCCAAGTCCTCATAAAATTTGTCCTTGATATCCTCAGGTCTAGTCATCGTTGGAACATATGCATTGCTGATTCTCACATGCTTGTTTAAAGCAAAATACTGCAGATGCTGGAAATCTGAAATAAAAACAGAAAATGCTGGAAAAACTAAGCAGGTCTGACTGCATCTGTGTAGAGAGAAACAGGGTTAATGTTTTGAGTCCTTATGACTGTTTTTCAGAGCATACTTATTGTTCACAAGAGATAGGCGTCGAGACATGAGGTGATTGTTTATGCTCCTAGGGAGAGTATCCAGACTTTTAACAATGTCAGAGTTATTGGCTAAGCTGACACCTGCCTCTTGCCTCTCACTTTTTGACTTGTCTATTCATAAAAATGTACAGGGTACTGAAAGCTCTGTTAGCTGGCCCTCCTCTGTTAGGTGGGTTTCATTTAAAGCAGCAATGTCAATATTGTATCATGATAGTTTCCTGCCAATCAGAGAAGTTCTGCGTTGGAGTTGGGAGCTGTTGTCTTTATCAAGTAGAGTTTGTAAATTCCAAGAAGCTGCCATGCACAAGCGATTAGGTGGAGCCACAGGTGAGAGCTGGGCGAGTGTCAAGGACCAGGGGCAGTTATCCATCCAGCTATGAAATAGGATGCAGCTGATTCCTGCAAAAGGGACTATCTTTAACACACACCCCCACATACCCCCTACCTTATAAAAACCTGTCATAATCTTGTAAACACCTGTCAAATCTCCCCTCAATCTCCTTTGCTCCAAGGAGAACAACTCCAGCTTCTCCAACCTAAGTTTGTAGCTAAATTCCTTCATTGCTGGAACTATTCTGGTAAATCTCCTCTCAAGCTCCTTCACATCCTTCCTAAAGTTGGCTTAATGTTCTAGTTGTGGTCTAACCACAGCTTTATAAAAGTTCAGCATAATTTCCCTACTTTTGTACTCAATACCTCTATTTATGAAGGCCAAGATCGCATCTGTTTAGATAATTACTCTCTCAATATAACTTGCCGCCTTCAAAGATCTATGTACAAGAACACCCAGGACCCTTTGTTTCAGTACCCTAGAACTATGCCTAATCTTCTGCCAAAATATATTGTCACACTTCTCTCTATTAAATTCCATCTGCTACTTGTCTGCCCATACTGCTAACCTTATATATGTCATATTGCAGTTGTTAGATATCATCCTCACTGTTTTCCATGCCTTCAAGTTTGATATTACTGCAAAATTTTGAAATTTGGCTCTATTTTCCAATTCCAAGTCATTTACATATATTTAAAAAACTGCAATGGTCCTAGCACTGACATTTTGGGAACACCATTGCCTACCATCTTCTAGTCTGAAAAATAACTATTTAGCATGAATTGTTCTTTTCTGTCCTTCAGTCAATTTATATCCAAGCTGACACTGATCCTCTTATTCCAAGGTCTCAATTTTGTTACCAGCCTTTTATGTGGTACTTTGTCAAACACCTTCTCAAAATCCATTTGGACAACATCCATTGCTTTTCCTTCATCAGCCTCCTGTTACTTCATCAAAAATTATATTTGATTAGTCAAACACGATGTGCCTTTTGCAAATCCATGCTAGATCTCCTTAATTAACTCAAATCTTTCCAATCTGAAGATATTTTTCCATGATTTTAAACACTTACCCACCATTGATGTGAAACTGACCAGTCTAGTTACTAGGAATGTCAGATTTACTGCTTTCCAACCCTCTGGCACCTCACCAGTATCCAGGGGAGATTGGTTTTTACCTCCATTTCCTTCAGCAACCTGGGATACAAGTCATCCGAAGCAAGGAACTTATCTGCTCGAAGCTTAGCCAGCCTTTCCAGGACATCCCACCTATCAATTTTCACCCCACCCATTACTCTTCAATCTCCGGTTCTACCAATATTTTGTCAGCATTCTCTTCCTTAGAAAACACTGATACAAAGTGCTCAATAAGATTCTGGCCTTGGCCTATACCTCTAAGCAGAAATCACCCCCTTTCTCCCTAATAGGATACACCCCACCTCTTACCTGCTTATTGTTTACATACTGGTAGAAGATTTTTGAGTTCCCCTTTATGTCAATTCCCATTCTATTCCCATATTCTCTCTTTGCCAGTATTATTTTCCTCTGCACTCCCCCTCTCAAGTTATTCTATTTGGCTTGGTTCTTGCTCGAAGAATTTACCTGACAGGCATCACACACCCTCTTTTTTGTTTCATCATATTTTCTATCTTCCCCGCCACCCAAGGAGCCCTGGCTTTGGTTCCCTTACCTTTCCCCCTTGTTGGAATATACTTACCTGTATCTGAAATATCTCCTCCTTAAAGATCCCCCATTGTTCTGTTACAGATTTTCCTGTTGATCTTTGGTTTCATTTTATCCTGGATAGATCCCCTCTCATCCCACTGAAGTTAGCCCTGTTTCTACTTAGAACTTCTACTTTAGATTATTCCTTCCTTTTTTCCATTACGAGTATGATCCTTATGATACAATGATCACTCTCTACCACAGGCACTTGGTCCACTTGGCCCACTTCCTCAACATCACAATGCCTCCTTCTTAGTTGGACTGAGAAAATACAGGTTAAGGAAGTTCTCCTGAACACATTTCAGAAATTCCTCCCTCTCTTTTCCCTTTACTCTAACATTATCCCATCCGATGTTTACATAATTAAAGACCCCAATATCACCACTCCAAAGTTCTTGCACTTCTCTGTAATTTTCTTCAGATTTACTCTACTATCTTTCTGACTTTTTGGAGGCCTATGGAATACCCCAGCAGTGTGATCATACCTTTCTTGCTTCGCAACTCTAACCAAATGGATTCTTGTCCTTAACCTACCAAGGACATTCTTGCCTTCCGACACCACAATAGCTTCCTGAATCAATACTGCAACTCCACTCCTCTTTTTTCCTTCCCTATGTTTTCTGAACACTTTATATCCTTGAATATTATGTGTCCAGTGCTCAATTTTTAATTCACATTTCCCTTATTGCCACTAGGTCATATTCTCATACAGTAATTTGCGCTTGAAGCTCACCAAGCTTATTTATTACACTTTGTGTAGTTATATACAAGCCTTCTAAACCTGTATTTGTATTCCCCATAGTTCTTATTAGTCTGCTCCTATCTAAAATAGAATCACAGGCTCATAGAACATTTCCAGCACAGCAGGAGGCCATTCAGCCCATCATGTCTGTGCTGGTTCTCTGCAAAAGAAATTTACCTAGTGTTACTTACCTGCATTTTCCCCATTGTTCTGCATATTTTCTCTTTTCAGATACTGATATCCCCACCATACCCTCAGGCAGTGCATTCTAGATCCTAAACACTTGCTGCATAAAAATTATTTTCCTCATGCTGTTGTTGTTTCTTTTGCCAATCACCTTAAATTGGTGTCTTCTGGTTCTCAATCTTTCCACCAATGGGAAGTTTCTCCCTATCTACTCTGATTAATTCCCTCATGATTTTGAATACCTCTATCAAATCTCCTCTAAGCCTTCTCTTCTCCAAAGAGAACAGATCCACCTTCTCCAATCTATTTACGTAATTGAAGTTTCTTATCACTGGAAGCATTCTCATGAATCTTTTCTGCACCCTCTCTAATGCCTTCATATCTTTCCTGAAGTATGGTGTCCTGAATTAGATGCAATACTCCAGTTAAGGCTGAACCACTGTTTTTTCACAGGTTTATTATAGCCTCCTTGCTTTTGTATTTTATGCTCCAATTTATAAAGCCCAGGATTCCGAATGCTTTATTAACTACACATGTACCCCCAAGCCATTCTGCTCTGGCACTCTCTTTAGAATTGTACCCCTTACTTTATATTGGCTGTACCTGTTTTTCCTACCAAAATGAATCACTTCATATTTCTCTGCATTAAATTTCATCTGCCAGTTTTCCACCTATTCCATCAATCTATGTCCTTTTGAAGTTTACCACTATCCTCCTACAGTTCACAACATTCCAAGTATTATGAGATGCATAAATATTGATACTGCATACACCAAAGTTTAGGTTATTAATATATATCAAGAAGAGCAAGAATCCTAACACCGACCACTGGGGAAGCCCACTATAAACCTTCCTTCAGTCTGAAAAACAATTACCACTACTCTGCCACTCAGTCTTTTTTTGCATCTATACTGCTCCCGTCCCTTTTAATCCACAAGGTCTAACTTAGCTTACAAGTATGTTCTGTGGCACTTTATTAAATGCTTTTTGTCTCTGCACACCACATCAACCACATTACCCTCATCAACAATCTCTGGTACCTCATCAAAGAACTCAAGCAAGTTAAACAAGTTTTCCCCTTAAGAAACCCATGCTGACTTTCCTTAATTAATGCTTATTTGGCTAAGTAACTGCTAATTTTGCCCTGAATTATAGGTTACAAACGCTTCCCACCACCAAGATTAAACTGGCTGCCCTGTAGTTACTGGGCTACATGTTATACATTTGCAATTCTGCACTCCTCTGGCATCACCCCTGTATCTAAAGAGAATTTGAAAATTACGGCCAGTGCCTCTGCAAGTTCCACTCTTTCTATCCCTTTGGATGCAGGTAACTTTGGATACAAATCATCTGGTCTGGCATCATATCAACTTTAAATACAGCCAGCCAATCTAATAGCTTCTTTTTAACAAATTTTAACCCATCGAGTGTCTCAACTCCCTTTTCTTTCACCATGGCCTGGGCAGCATATTCCTCCTTGTTAAAGACAGATCCATTGTATTAATTTAATACCTTAGCTATTTCCCCTGCCTCCAATCATAAATCCCCTTTTAGGTTCCTAATCAGCCTCACTTCTCTTACCACTCTTTTACTATTTACATGCCTATAGAAGTCTTTTGGATTCCCTTTTAGAGCTGCCAGTTTCTTCACATACTCTCTTTGCTTCTCTTATTTGTTTTTTTTTCAACTCCCCCTTCTAAACCTTATATATTGAGCCAGATTCTGAATTGTATTATCCACCTGACATCTGACATACGCACTCTTTTTCCTGCTTCATCTTACTCTTTATCTCTTTCATATCAATTCATATTCATTTCTACCTTTCCCAATTTTGGGAATGCACCTTGACTGTACCCAAAACTGTAACTGAACTGTCTCATCTTTAAAGTCAGCCCATTGTTCAGTTACAATTTTGTCTGCCAGTTGTTGATTCCAACATATCTGGGCCAGATCCATTCTCACCCCATTTAAGTTAACTTTTGCCCAATTAATCATTCTTACTCTGGGTTGGTGCCTTTTCTTTTCCATCGCCAAACTAAACCTTATGATACATTGAACACTGTCCCCTAAATGTTCCCATATTGACACTAGATCCATTTGGCCCACCTCATTCCCAATAACCAGGTCTAGTAATACTTCCTTTCTCATGGGACTGGAAACACACTGATGCAGAAAATTGTCCTGAACCACTCTCGGAATTCTTGTCCCTCTCTGCCCTTTGCACCATTACTATCCCTAGGTATATTCAGATAATTAAAGTCCTCCATTATTGCTACTCTATAATTCTTGCACTGCTCTGTAATTTCCTGCAAATTTGTTCCCCTATAACTTTCCCGCTAGTTGGTGGCCTGGAGAATACACCCAGCAATGTAATAATGCTGTTGTGAAGAAAAGTCTTACAGACTCAAAACTTCAACCCTGTTTCTCTCTCCACAGATGCTGCCAGACCTGCTGAGTTTTGCCAGCATTTTCTGTTTTTATTTATAAAAGTACTGCTGTTGTTTCTCAAGCCAAATAGATTCTGTCCTTGATCCCTCCAGGATATACTTTCTCTCTAGCACCGCAATGTACTGCCACTCTTCCATTGTTTCCTTCCCTATCTTTCCTGAACACCTTGTATTCAGGAATATTTAGTATCCAATCCTGCCCTTCTTTGAGCCAGATCTCCATTATCACCACAACATCATATTTCCACATGGCAATCCTCACCCACAGCTCGTCAACTTCATGCATTCATATACACATTCATATGCACAGTAACCCTAATTTAGACCATATAATATTCCCTCTTACTCTGACGCCACCTAACACCTTACCATTTCCTGTTCTGGTGCTATCTGCCTCTCCCAAATCCCAAAAATGTGCCTTGTTTTTCCTCTCTTACCCCTGCCAAGCTAAATTAAACCATCCCCAATAGCACTAGCAAATCACCCACAAGGAAATTTATCATGGCTCTGTTCAGGTCTGACGCATCTGACTTGTATAGGTCCCATCTCCCTTAAAATTGGTCCCAATGTCCAAGGAATCTAATTCCCACCCTGCTGCAAATGCTGCGCCCTTCTCTTGTACTCTCAAATGCTCTCACTTTATGTACATTATTCCTGTTTTCTACCTCTATATGATACTACCATCTCTCTGTCAATTTATTTTACACCCTCCCCAAACAAATTAGAGCACCTCCCCATGAGGACATTGGTTCCAGCCCTGTTGAGATGCAACCTGTCCCTTTTGAATCTCCTGCCCCAAAACCAGTCGCAATACCCCAAGAATCTGAAATCCTCATGCCTCAAATCATACATTGGTGCTCCATATCTTCCTGTTCTTCCATGTGCAGCATGGAGCACTGGAAGTAATCCAGAGATTACTACTTTCAAGGTCCTATGTCTTAACTTCCTCTCCAGACCCTGAAAATGTGACCACAGGACCACAATAGCTGCCCTCTCTATGTTTTTGACACCAATATGTAGCACTACATCTGGCTCATACCCTTCCCCCTGCAGGATATCCTGCACCTTCTTTGTGATGTACTTTACCGTGACACCAGTGAGGCAAAGCACCATATGAATTTACAGTGACAGAATTGCCTGCCTGACACTTGATTATGGAAACTCCTAGAACAACTTACTCTCTACTCATTGCTGTTCCCTCCTGTGCAGTCTCTAATTTCCCACAGCTGTCATGGTCTGGACTGCATTCATATTCTTTCAAGATGCCACCACTTCCAACAATGTTCAATGCTAAATAGTAGCAGCATACAGTTGACATTTAATAAAGTTTAAAAAAGGAGTCAGACTGGATGAATCTGAGCTTTTTTAATAGAATAATGTTAGCATCTCTGATGCTGCAGTGCTGCCAAACTTTGGGCTTTCCTTGCCTTAAAGGAGCATTAAAGGCATGGAAACAAGAAAGCACCATTCAGCCAGCGGCTACACAGGTACAAAATATCCTTATTGTGTGCTTCACCCATTATTTAATACTTTCCAATCCCTTGAAACTCATCTGCCTTATAGTCATTATTTAAACATTGACTTTTAGCAGCAAAAGTTTATTTCTAACTGTATTATGATCTTTTACATCACTACTTTTAAAAGCTTGCATTACACTGCAGTCTACACTGCAGTGGCCAGCCAGAAGAGGTCAGCCACCCAAACAAAGCAGGTATGGCTGGAAGTAACAGAGACTGAGAGCAGCTGAAGTGTCATGCCCAAGACACAGGTTCATTGCTGGAAAAGGTTTAATGACTTCCTTAGATCAGGAAAGGTGAAGGTTGCATCCAACATTCTCTGACTTCCCTAGTCTCTTCCTGCACAGTATTGCTCCATCAAACACATTCCTTTTTCTCCAGGCACCTCCGCAAATTTCCAGCTGAACCAGCCAACACAACACTCACCCTCATCCTATTGCCCTCTTGCTCACATCCCTCACAGTCACCCTTCACAAATGAACCAAGGATAGCAGCAGAGTGTCCCCATCGGAAGACACAAGATACTCCAAGCTCTGCTCAGCTGGATGTAAATTCTGAGCCTCGAGGGGCCATCCACAAAAAGGGAACTTGTGGAGCAGCAACAGGAAATGTGCATGCTGCTGACAGCATTCCCAGAGAGACTGTACACCCTTACAGAGATTGGTGTTTCACAAAGTTTAGATTGGGGAGAAACCTCCTAATCAAATACCCAGAGTGTTCCTCTCCAATGAGTGACTCCTCCAATCTCTACCATGAGAGTAATGATGTCTCTGACATTTGCGCTGATGTCCACCTCTAAGGAAAATGTGGCCACCTTCATGAAGAATCAGACATGGTAGGCCATTGAGTGTATGTTGACCCAGACCAATGGTCTGCACACCCTGCCTGCCATTTTACACAGGATGTAAGCCTCGCCACATTAACATGCAGCCAAGAGCTCTTGGTATATAAGTGCAGGTGGGTCATAAGAGGGAAGATGGAGAAAGGGCACACAGCAGTGAGGACTCTTCTCAAAGGGGTACCACTTCTCTTTCCTTGTTGCTCCTTCCCCACCCCAGCACCACCCCACCACCGTCCCCACTGAACAGAGCTCTGAAGAAGAGTAAAATAGACTCTAAACATTAACCCTATTTCTCTCTCCACAGGTGCTGCCAGACGCACTGAGTTTTTCCAGAATTTTGTTTTTATTTCTGATGCTGAATGACTAAGAGAGATCTGGAGGGAGGTGAAGTTCCAACCTTGTGCAGAGTTCCAAAGATGTGCATAGAGCCATAAGTAAATAATAACAGTCTTAGTAAACTACAGCCTTGAGAAACTTAGTTAGGAAAAATAGAGAAACCCCAAAGAACACCATGTAGACCTGAACACATGCCTAAGTATGGTGGCAGTGGGCAATGAGTAAAAGACCCAGAAAAACTCCAAGAAAAGGCTACAGACCTGACAAGCCTACAGATCCTTGAAAGAAGGATGAAAGGAACAAGTTAAAGACTCACCAAAAATTTGTAGCATCACGGGTGCAGCAGACGCAAGAATCATGGGTACAGCAGATGCAAGCAGAAACACAACTCTGGAGTCCTGACAACAGTGAGAACAGACCAGAATCAACAAGCAACACCAGTGAAGCAGCAATAAGTCCAGAGCTTGGTACAAGCATGGAATCTACACTGCCACTCCCAGACCCTTTCCAAAGCGCTGAAGACTAGCAACAAGCTCAGCAGTGCATTCACAAACATTTAATCATAGAACGGTCACGGCAAGGCAGGCAAATCTAAGGCCACCCTGCCAGCGATCCAACATAAAACCCGTGCTTCTGATTCTTTTCGAAATATTTCACATAATATGGGGTGAAATACCGCCATTGCCATTGGTGGATCAAACAACAATTTCCTCGCCTGATATTGGATTTTGCCGATTCCAGGGAATATCCCAGCTTTTGTGTCTGTCTTCATGAAGGAAAATACTAAAAAACCTCCCAGAAATGATGGAGAATCAAGGGACTAATGTAAGTGAGGAACTGCGAGATATTAATATTAGTAAAAAAAAGTACTAGAGAAATTAATGGGACTTAAAGTTGATAAATCTCCTGGATATGATGATCTACATACCAGAGTGTTCAAAGAGGTGACTATAGAGATAGTGGATATATTGGCTGGTCATCTTTCAAAACTCTATGGACTCTGGAATTGTTCCTGCAGATTGGAAGGTGGCAAATGTAGCCCCACTATTTAAGAAGGGAGAGGGAGAGAAAATGGGGAACTACAGACCTGTTAGCCAGTAGTTAGTCAGTAGTTGGAAAAATGCTAGATTCTATAATAAAGGATGTGGTAACAGGACACTTAGAAAATAATGGTAGGACTGGGCAGAGTCAACATGGACTCATGAAAGGGAAATCATGTTTAACAAACCTGTTGGAGTTTTTTGAGGATGTAACTAGCAGAATAGATAAAGGGGAACCGGTGAATGTGGTATATTCAGATTTTCAGAAAACTTTTAATAAGGTCCCACACAAGAGGTTAGTAAACAAAATTAGAGCATATGGAATTGGGGGTAATATACTGGCAAGGATTGAGAACTGGCCAATGGGCAGAAAACAGAGAGTAGGAATAGATGGGTCATTTTCAGGTTAGCAGGTCGTGACTAGTGGGGTACCACAGGATCATTGCTTGGCCCCCAGCTATTCACAATCTATATCAGTGATTTGGATGTGGGGATTAAAGGTAATATTTCCAAGTTTGCAGATGACACAAAGCTGGGTGGAAGCATGAGTTGGGAGGAAGATACAAAGACACTTCAAGGGTATTTGGAGAGGCTAAATGAGTGAGCTAAAGTTTGGCAGATGGAATATAATGTGGAGAGGCTATCCACTTTGGTAGGAAAAAAGGCAGAATATTTCTTAATTAGTGAGAGGCTGGGAAGTGTTGAACTTAAAAGGGACCAGGGTGTCCTTGTTCATAAATCACCGAAAGCTAACATGCAGGTACAGCAAGCAATTAAAAAGGCAAGTGGTATGTCAGCCTTTATTGCAAAAGATTTGAGTATAGGAGTACTGCAGTTATATAAAATCCTGCTGAAACCTCACCTGGAGTATTGTGTGCAGTTTTGATCTCCTTTCCTAAGGAAAGATATATTTGCCATAGAGGGAGTGCAATGAAGGTTCACTGAATTAATTCCTGGGATGGAGGGGTTATTCTATGAGGAACGTTTAAATAAACTAGGCCTTTACTCTCTGGAGTTTAGAAGAATGAGATAATTTCATTCCAACATACAAAGTTCTTACAGGGCCTGACAGGGTAGATGCAGGTAGGATGTTTCCCTTGGCTGGGCGGTGTCTAGAATCAGGGGACATAGTTTCAGAATAAGGGGCAGGCAATTTAGGACTGAGATGAGGAGGAATTTCTTCACTGAGAGGGTGCTGAATATTTGGAATTTTCTGCCCTATAGGGCTGTGCAGGTTCTGTCATTGAGTATGTTCAAGGCTGAGATCAATAGATTTTACATATTAAAAACATCAAGGGATACCAAGATCATGCAGGAAAATGGTGTTGAGGTAGAAGAACAGCCATGATTTCATTGAATGGCAGCATGGGCTCAAAGGCTAAATGGCTGACTCCTGTTTCTTATGTTCTTATGTTAACACTTTGATGAGAAGCAATAAGTTTTGTTAAGGGGACACAATAATGTCCTGACTGGGTAAACTGTAGATCAACTGATTTCCCAAAAATAATTGCTTTATCATTCTCCATGTCAAGCTTCATTTGTGCCTTTTTCATAGAAGATTTACTCAACAGCATAGGAATCTCACTATCAGTATCTGTAAAATGGCTTGGTCCTGTTACTTTATGTGAAATTACCACTCTCTTTGGTGATCTCAATGTGTTGTCATTGCCAAAAATAAAGCAAGTAGTACTCTTATATTCCTCACGTAATTCTATATCCCTGGCTATGAGATTTAATATTTCTACACTAACACATAGTGAGAACAAGAAATATTAGAGATAAAGTTATGGAAAGACCAAATAGGGACTGAAGTCGGGACAACTCACATCGATCATCACTACGTAGGGAATCAAGTTAATAATCTTAACTAATCTACCACATGTGCTGCTGAATTACATGCATTTTCTAATACTGTATAATTGAAGGAGTCTGTGATTAAAACATTCATCACAGGATTAAAACACCTTGTGACAGATTCATCATTACCTTCTTCAAAACTATAGGAGCAATCTGAAAGTATGGTTATTAGCTTTGGGGATTCCTATGTTATGTGCAGTGATGGTGGTATGTTACAGTTCACTCAGGGAGTCGAACTTGCCATTGCAACATACACTTTTACATGCATGTTGTAGTCTGGAGCTATGGATAGCGATGGTAGAGACCCCAATATTCTTTTCATCACATAACGGACCTGGAATCTCTCCCGCTCTAATCACCTGCCATTGGTGTGTGTTCAAAGGATTTCATCACTACCCTAAATAGTGATGTTCAATGTGAGGAGAAGGCTTTACAGGTCGATACTCATCCCATTTGGCCACATTATGAACACACCTTCCTTGGCCATCAAGTCCTGAAGTGGGACTTGAACCCAGAGCTCTGGCTCAGATGCAGGGATGCTACCCATTGCACCACAAGACCTCCCATATGTAATGTGCATTCCTCTATAAATAATGGCATACAAGTGTATAAAGATTAGACTCTAGTACTAGCCTTCACTGCCAGTCTATTTGAGTTGTAACATGATAGCAGGGGATGGTCGCCTAAAGGTGAAGGTTGGAAATGCCAATATTTAATTCCCGGATGTAAATCGTGGATAATGGCAAAAAGCAATTGTCAGGGTACAATCACTCTCCGAGGTTCTCGGAGTCTGAATCACGTGACCAGTGGAAGAAAGTAGACATGGACTACTACTCTATCAAAGAGATAACATGGTATGGCCCTGGGATTACTGCTTCCTACACAAAGTAAAATCAGAAATAAGATATTTTCTGAGATGGATGCTTATCAGTTTGATAGTGATAAAAGTTTGAACTTTCTAAGAGAAATCCTCAATGAAATCTACAAGAAAGATGTGATTTTTAATTAACTCATGGGAGGTAGGCATCACTGTCTAGGCCAATTGGAGCAGCAGTGGGAGCGGAGCAAAGCAAACCTGGGGGTGAACAGTGCCAGCAGAGCTGAGGGTCAAGGCCCAGATCGAGAGGGTGAACCGTGCCAACAGGGCTGAGGGTCAAGGCCCAGATCGAGCCAGTTGGAGCAGTAGCAGGAGTCAAGTGGAGTGTACCGGGGGTGAACGGCGCCAGTAGAGCTTCTCAATAAAAGCCTGAGGGTTGAGACCCAGGTCGAGCCAGTCGGAGCAGCAGCTAACCCCGACAGGAACCCTGCCAGAATTTGAAAAGGCTTATAAAAGTGAAGTCAGCACAACGCAGAGAGCGAATTGGTAGGTAGTGGGTAAGTTGTTTTTCTTCACTTTAAAGCTACATTAAGGAAAGGTAAGAGTTCTAGCTTCAGGAAAGCCACAGAGTGCATCTCACTCTAGAGCAGCTTTTCTCTGTTTGAAAACGGTGAGAGTGACGTTTCCTCTGGGGAGTGCAGCCAGAGCCTAGCTGCACAAGGGGGAGGAGGAAGAGGGCAAGAGCAATAGTGGTAGGAGACTGAATAGTGACGGGTACAGACAGACGTTTCTGCAGCCACAGACGTGACTCCAAGATGGTGTGTTGCCTCCCTGGGGACAGGGTCAAGGATGTCATTGAACGGCTGCAGAGCATTCTGAAGGGAGAGGGTGAACAGTCAGAGATCGTGGTTCACATTGGTACCAACAATATAGGTAGAAAGAAGGATGAGATCTTGCAACAAGAATTTAGGGAATGAGGTAGCAGATTGAAAAGCTGGACCTAAAAAGGTTGTAATCTCTGGATTACTCCCGGTGCCACGTGCTGGTGAATATAGGAATAGGCAGATAGAGCAGATGAATGTGTGGCTGAAGAGTTAGTGCGGGAGGGATGGATTTAGATTCCTGGTTCACTAGGTCCGTTTCTGGGGAAGTTGGGACCTGTACAAGTCTGATGGGTTGCACCTGAACTGGAACGGGACCAACATCCTTGTGGGGGGGGCAGAGGTGGGGGGGGGGGTGGGGGGGGGATGCTAGTGCTGTTAGTGCAGGTTTAAACTAATTTGGCAGTGGATGGGATTTGGAGTGGAGGTATAACAGGGGCTGATGTACAGACAAGTATAGAAGAAAAACCAAGTCAGCCTGGAAGGCAGAGCGTATATAGTCAAGTTAAAGCACAAGGGAGCATAGCAAGGCTGGCTGGCATTTATTTAATGCAAACAGTCTTGCGAGTAAGGCAGATGAGTTAAGGGTGTTGATTAACACATGGGGATGTGATATCATTGCTAGCAAGGAGACATGGTTGAGGGAGGGGCAACACTGGCAGCTCAATATTTTAATGCATAGAACCTTCAGGCCAGATGCGGTGGGGGTGTAAAAGAGGAGGTGGTGTCGCAATTGATCAAGGAATCAATTACTGCAATAAAGAGAGATGATATCTTAGAAGGTTCCTCAAATGAGGACATATGGGTAGAACTTAAAAACCAAAAAGGGGCAATCACATTGCTGAGAGTGTACTATAGGCCTCCAAACAGTCAGGGAGAGATAGAAGGGTAGATATCACAGAATATGTAGGAGAATCTCAGAGGAGTGTAAAAATAATGGGGTAATAATAGTAGGGGATTTTAACTTCCCCGATATTAACTGGGTGTGAAAGGCTTGGAGGGGGCCGAATTCTTAAAATGTATCCAGGAGAGCTTTTTAAGCCAGCGCATTGAAAGTCCTACAAGAGAGGGGGCGGCGCTGAACCTAGTTTTAGGGCCAGGACTTTACATTCGGCATGTGAGGATGGGCCCAACATGCAACCACGTCAGGCGTGTGTCCGAATGTCATCACGATATTTCGTTCGGCAGGCGCACACCAGAGTTGGCTCCACGCCCGCTGATAATTAATAGGCCTATTAAGGCCATTAACCAGGTAATTAACCTGAATTTCACGCTGCCTATCCAACCTTACAGTTGGCAGGCAGGCAAAAAGGCCACGAGGCCTTTACGTTTTTCATTTTAAAACAAAGGGACAGATTATGGCACAACTATTTATGACTTGATACCGATAGCATCTTTCTGGGTTTAGGAGAATTAGAGCTGGACTTTACAGGGTGACATATTCCCTGCGCCGCACCTCCTCCCCACCCCCAACCCGGCCTAAACATAAGTAGGGAGCCTGCCTACCAAAAAGCTGGCTGCCGCAGAGCATTAATTAGCTCAGGGCAAGACTTTGCCCTTGCATTTGAGGAGGAAGTTCTGCTTTAGAGAACTGCCAATCAATCCAATTGGCAGCAGCTCGGAGGTTCCAGGTGCACCAGGTTCAAGCAGTGGCCACTGCTGGTGCTACAACCAAGCCACAGAGGAGGGGAAGTTATGGAGCTGGTCTTCGAGGTAAGTCGGGGTATCAGCAGGGCCTGGTTGGCAGACTCCAGTGAGGGGGGTGAGGGAGATGGGGAGGCAATGTTTGAGAGGCCAGGGTGAGGTATGAGCTGGAGGGCTACCTCCAACGGGCACAGGGGGCCCCCAAAGATAACTCTTCCCCCCTTGCTCGACACCAGCCTGCACAAGTAGAGCTGCCGGGCTACCACCTGACATGGGCCTCATGATGCCCTGGGTAAAATAGCAATGGAGGCCATTAATTGGCCACTTTAAGGCCTCAATAGACTCAAGGGCAGACGGCTGCCTGACACCTCCCCATCCATTGTAAAATGGGAAACAGGTCAGGATGGGCGGGAAGGCAGTGGGAAGGCCTCATACTGCATTTTACCAGCACCAGGCCTCTGCTTCAACCACGCAGGCATGATTGAGCCACTCCAAAACATGTGGCGATTCCGCCTGTGAGAAGTGCTATTCCTCCCTTACACCCCATATCGTATTACATATCCTACGTAATCTTATGTAAAAACTGCAAGTCCCAGAAATTGCAGGAGCAGCTACAATAGCATCAGCAGCTGCCTTCTCCTCAGCCACATTCCACTTCACAGGACAGAAGGGCTGGGCACAGAGCTCCAGAGATGGGACAATGCATAATCAAGGTACCAGTGGAAGTCAGTGGACTTATAGTAGACATTATTAGATAGCCTATCTCAAGAAATAGAGATAAAGAAGTCAAGGAAGGGAAAGGAAGAGTGGAAAATGGACTATGCAAAAGCAAGGGACAGGTGGAAATTGGAAGCAAAGTTGATGAACATTTTAGTTTGGGGCAAGAGCAGGAAATACAGTCATCAATTTACTGGAAAAAAAAAAATGAGGGACAGAACCTGAGTGGAGCTGGAACAGTGATTTTCACATCGCCCATAAAAAGCTAGACATGGTTAGGGTCTATATAGCTTCCCATGACAACACCTCTTAGCTGAATGAAGAGAATAAGGACATAAGAGATATTGTCCAATTTAAGAACAAGTTTAATCATGCGGAGGAGGATGGTGGTGGATGGGGAGTGGTTGGCTGTCTGTTCCAGGATGAAGCAGAGAGCCCTCAGGCCATCCTGGTGAAGGATCAAGGTGCAGAGGGTTTGGATGCTTATTGTGAAAAGGAGGCAGTTAGGCCAGGAAACAGGAAAATATTGAAATCATGAGGGTATTGCTCGAATTGCAAATATAGAATGGATGAAACAGGACAAGAGGATAATAAAAAGAATCGTGCCTGGAAGATATCAGGTCCAGTGGAGCAGGAACAGGCTGAAACATTGAGTGCACTGGTCTGATCTGTGGATCTTGAGAAAGAGTAGAAGCAGGCTATACAGGGTTGGAGGTGATGGAGGGAAGATCTCCTGAGGGAATGAGGTCAATGACAAGCCTGGGAATCAATTACTTGATGTTTGGTGGTGAGATCATTGTCCAAGGGGAGGTAGGAGGAGGGATCAGAGAGGGTTCAGCATCTGCACAGTAGAGGCTGGTTCACCAAATAACAATGGCACCTTTGTCAGACGGTTTAATGCCAATATCAGTGTTGCACTTGAGAGAATGGAATGCTGTAAGTTCAGTGGGGAGTAGGTTACACTGAGTGAGGGGAGTAGAAATCTGAAATAACTAGTGTCACACTGACAGTTCCCAATGAAAAGATTTAGAGAGGGTAAGAGGGCAGCGGGAGAGGGCCAGCTGGAATGAGATTTCTGGACACAGGTAAAAGGGTCCACTGTGTAGGGAGAGGACTCCTGGCTAAAGAAGTGGGTGCAGAGGCAAAGGCAACAGAAGAAGAGCTCAGCATCATGTTGAACTCAAAATTCCTTGAGGTGAGGCTGCAAGAGGATGAAGTTGAGGCCTTTGCTAAGGACAGAACAATCAATGTCAGAGAGGGTAGGTCAGAGGAGATAGCAAAAACATGACAAAGGATGAACTTGGAAGGGGGGAAGAGCTCAAAGGAAAGTGAAGGGAAAGAAGGATTCAGAGGGGTGTTGGTATACAAGATTTGTTGAAGTTTGTGATCCATGGCAGCTGAAAGGAAGAGAAAGTTGTTTTGTTAAAGTGTTGAATGAGACAAAGGATGAAATGAAACCGTGGTCCTGGACAGGTTTGAAATAGAGTGTATTGATGATACTGAAGCGAGAGGTCAAGGGCGTGCATGTGGCACCACAAGGTGTTGGGTGCGGACCTCAGAATGTAGCAAGAGCATACATTCAAGGAACACTGAATATCTTGGAGATATCAGTAATCATGGCTAGACCTGAAAGATGAAAAATCGAAGTTCAGTTGGAGTGACTGCTATAATCTGTGAACAATTTTAGTACATTTAGTATTTTAACATTAATCTATGATGAGAAAAGTTGTTTGCTTAATACTGGTCATTTAGTAATATAAAGGTTACATTATAACTCTCTTCAAATATAGTCTTTATCTTCAGTGAGCCGGAGAATACGCCTGATTGGCATTCACCTGCACTTTCACATGTACTGATTAAATCTATCTCACTGGTGGGTCACATGAATTCACAGAATCCTTTTTATGGTAGGAGGAAACATCTGTTCAAACAAAGACTTGATACAAATGTACGATAGTCCCTTAGTACCCATCATCACAAGATAATGAGAGGACCATTTGGTTCAACATAACTCATTCATCTAGAAAAGCCAACAGAGCCCCATCACAGCATCTTCATGCCTCTAAAATGTGTTAAGATCGGGTGAGGAGGGGTAGAATGACTCCCACTCTTCTTTACCACTCTTTGTTTGACTGAATGTGCTTACATGAATGACTCATTTAAAGAATGTGCTTACAAACTGCATGAGTGTTAATTGTTTACTTGCTGTCACTATAAAAGACACACAAGACAGGTTTCCTTGTAAGTTTTTTAAAAAAGAAAAAATAATTGTATTTATTGCATTTAACACCCAATCTAAAGAAAAATAATAAAAGCACTCCAACTCTCATACACACATGCATTCAAGGGATCACACACACACAAGTAAGTTACAAAGTGGGAGGATAAGATTAAGCAGTTTTTAAAGTCCAAATAAAGTCAGTGGTATAGGGATCTTGTAGATTGATTGATTGGAGAGAGTGCAGAAGAGGTTTACAAGCATGGTTCCAGGGATGAGAAACTTGAGTTACAAAGATAGATTGAAGAGGTTGAGACTGTTCTCCTTGGAGAGGAGTAGGCTAATAAGAGATTTGATAGAGGTGTTCAAAATCATGAGGGAGCTGGATAGAGTAGATAGGGAGAAAATGTGATTTGTAAAAGGAGCAAATGTGATGTGAGAAAAAATGTTTTCACACAGCAAGTGGTTTGGGTCTGCAATGCACTACCTGGAAGTGTGGTGGAGGTAGGTTCAATCAAGGCATTCAAGAGGGCATTAGATTATCATTTAAATAAAAAGGGAAAAGGCAAGAGAATGCCACTAAGTCACAATACTCATTTAGAGAGCCGGTGCAGACATGATGGGCTGACTGGCCTCCTTCTGCATTGTAACAATTCTGTGACTCTGTGATGGTTTCAGACTGGACTCGATGGTCCTCCTGGGCTGGAATTTTCCAGCCTCCCAGTGGTGGGTTCCCCCGCAGCAGGGACGGTGAGCCATTGAAACCTTCATTCACATCGGCGGGACTGGAAAATCCCACCGGTGTGAGGGGCTGGAGAGTTCCAGCCCTGGGTTCAGTGTCAAGACAGTTTAAAGATATTGATAGATGGTTTATAACTTTACCTTTGTAGCCAGCAACTGCTGGGTTGATTCTTAAAACACTGCCTGCAGTGTGTGGGTGGTCGAACAATAAGCAGGGCTTGAGTTGCTGGCTGCATGGAGAGAGAGGGATAGTACCCACTATGGGTCCTGCTTCTTGTGTTCTCTGCTTCTTCTGTCCCCTAGCCTAGAGGGGGGTAGTTTCTTAAAAATACAAGAGAGTTAGTTGGCTTACATGATTCCCCTCTCACCGACTGACGAGCAATGACAGACCTGGTCACAGCAATTTGATTCCAGGTCCATGGTTTAACCATGATTAGATTATGACTGGACTCCTTACTCAGCCAGAGCCTATTGTCCAAAGTGGTTACATGGCTTGTTCCCCGCCCAGTTGAATATACAGGTTGGGTCTGGATATTTCCTGAATGTGTTGTTCGCAATCCTCTAAGGTAATTGTCTTTGATAGGTTCTTCTAGACACTTAGACTTACCCTTTCCTGTGCCTAGTGGCACATGAAGCAGACAAGGCACATGCTCATGTAAGTTTCCACAGCTAGTTTTTTTTCTTTGAACAGGTCACCAGTACCTATAGCTTGAGGGGTGCCCCTCTTACTGCCTGATATAAGCACATCAGAAGGATTTACAATCAACCTGTTTGGCCACTTTATAAATGCACATTCCACAACCACCAAGTCATGGAGTGGAACATGAACCCAGAGCTTTTGGTTCAGAGGGAGGGACATTACCACTGCGACACAAGACCTCCCTGCTCTTCTAGGCAGACTGATTCCATTTCAATGGCTTTGAAATGTGTAAGGTACAGTCATGCAAATGTTCAGCCATCTTAGAGGCTGCTGTTTTAAGTCAGTGGAATACTGTTTTAGTCTTCTAAAACTCATGCAGCAGTTTCAGCCAATAATTAAACAAAGTCACTTTCAACATTAAGCATGGCTTAATAACAAATGACACCATGGACTATGTCTTGATGACTTTACATAAAAGTCTTTGTCAAGGCTTACGTTAAGTCATACACCAGTTCAAGCATCTGTCAACTTGCCCTACATATCTAGATTGGTGCTTTAGATTTAATTTATTTCTGCTACTTAATATTTTATGCCCCTCTATAAGTTCCAGCCACTAACTTTCAAGGCCAAGGAGGTCAAAATTCATGGTCTTTCCTTATATTAAAAATACAATTTTTAAAAAATATTTCTTGGGATGTGCGCTCTGCTGGGAGAGCTGGTATTTACCTTCCCATTTCTTGGTGCCCTGAATACAACTGATTGGCTTGCTGAGCCAGTTTAAGACTCAACCAGATTGCTGTGGAACTGTAGTCACACATAGGCCAGAGCAGGTTTCCTTCCCTACAGGATGAGTGAACTAGTTGAGTTATTATGACAGTTTTGGCTTCATTTGGCTGCTTATGCTGTTACCAATTTTTGAAAATGATGTTAAGGATGAACATTATGGCTCTTTCTTGTACTAACTCCAATATTTGAATTTTTCTTTTGTATCTATTTGCCCAACAGCAGAGCAGTGCAGTTTTAGTGTGATATCATCCAACTTGATTTAGCAAAATATTGGAGGGCATTTTTGCTTTGTTGGCCGTTGCTCCGCAGTGACTTGACCTAGAAAGTGGGAAACCTACTACCATTACATGATCTCTTTCAAACTCAGCATTATTTAGATCAATATCAGAATATGCATAGTACCCAAATCTGCAATATCTTATATATATTGGTATGGAATTGAGCCTGCCTCTTATAGCTCCTTTTGTAGATACTCCTCAGACTCAGGTCCCCATCCCCCTCACTTATTCAGTATCTGTGAACTTGATTAATTTGCCTTGAACTTTAGAATCACCACTGCCAGTTAGCTTTTGACTTAATACTCAGGAATGAGGAGAGGTCTTGTGGCCTAGGGGGTAGTGTCCCTACTTTTGCCAGAAACTCCAGGCTTTGGAGGTGTGTTCATAACATGGCAAAACAGGTTGATTATCAGGCTGTAAATCTTTCTAATCTACCTGATGGCAGGTGATATGAGAGGGAAAGTTTCCTGGTCAGCCATGGCAATGGCAAACCACTGCAATGCTTTGCCAAGCATAATCACAGACCAATGCAATGGAAGTCCATGGTTGCCAATGTCCTCTTAGGGCATGGTACCTGGAGGAGGAGGAGGAGGAGTCAGGAAAGAAACAAAATGCATAAATGGCAAATACGAAAAGAACTTGCATTTATATGGTGCTTTTCACAGCTTTATGATGTCCCAAAGTGCTTCTCAGTCAATGAGTTGCTTTTGAACTGTAGTCACTGTTTTAATCTAGGAAATGTACCAGGCAATTTGGGCACAGCAAGGTCCCAATTAATGACCAGAATGTTTCAGTCAAGGGATAAACTTTGGTCAGAATAGCAGGGAGCACTCCCAGGTTCTTCCTCAAAAAATGCCATGCAATCTTTTATGTCAACCTGAAAGGACCTTGGTTTGATGGCTCTTCTGAAAGACAGTAGCATCCTCAGTACTGCTCCCTCAATACTGCACTGAAGCAACAGTCTGGATTATGCACCCAAGACTCAGGATTAGAACTTGAATCCACAAATTTCTGACTCTGAGCCACAGCAGACACCTTGGGGTGAATATTTGGTCTCTGCTGGAGGTGGAAATGGAAGCGGACAGGATCTGAAAATACTGGAGCCAACTGTTGTTCTGAGCTGCCACCATGTTCTGAGCCTGGATCCTTCTGTCTTGGACTCTAGGGCCAGAATTTTGACGTCGGCTTGCAGAGCCAGGCCCGACACGCTGATGCGTAAAATGATGTGCGGTGATGCCAGGCGTGTATCCTGACGTCAGCATGCGTCATTTAGATATTATATTCAGCAGGCGTGCACCAGAAACGGCTGTGCACCGGCTGAACTGTCAATGGCCTATTAAGGTAATTAAAAAACCAATTAAAGTAGTTATCAACGCTGCCCATCCAATGTTAAGGTTGGCAAGCACGCAAAGAGCCCAAGCGGCCTTTGCGTCTTTCAGGAAATCTCATCTTAGGGGTCACATGAGGGGATGTGTGTAAATAATTTTTATCTTTCTTTATTAAAAGATGTCAGTATGTACTTAATCTCCCTGAGGCAGTTCCACGCCTCAATGAGATTTCAGCGCTCTTCTGTGCGCATGCTCTGACTCTCCCTCCTCCCACAGCCCAACAGGTAGCGCTAGCGCTACCAGCCATGCATCACATAAAATGGGGGCGCAGAGCTGATCGCGGGCAGCAATCGGCTCCATGCCCGCTCCCGACCAGCCTGCTCAACATGCAGAAAATTCTCCCCCAGATGTGGGTTCTGGTTCTTAGGCTGTAGACAAACTTTGGTATCTGCTTGGGTGAAGGATTTCCTGGAGGTTTGATTATGTGGGATTCTGACCCATATGACATTATTTCTACAAATGTTATTGCATTTACCTAAAGCTTGGGCCCCCTGTGTCTTTGTTTGTGGCTTCCTGCCAGCAACTGTTGTGCTACAAGTTCCAAGAATCAAAGGACCACTTGTGAGCAAAGCAGTTCAACAAGGAAAACCAAGGGCAGGGAAGAGGCTGGTGACATTCAATCGGTGCTGAGAACAAAATGCAAAATGTGAAATTATAAATGTGAAGCATGTCAGTATTAGTAATGTACAATATTTTTACCTATGATGAGGCTCTACATGAAAAGTAGAGCTCCACAATACTAGGACTTACAAGTTCAATTGTGAGGGTGATTCCACAACTCAGCACTTCTAGAGGAATGCAGCGGTCCAGAGGGATGTAGCGCTCCCAGAAAGCACATGTGTGAGAATCTTTGGAATTAGTTTCATGAAACCAAGCCTGTGATGCTCACTCTGTCCGTACATAATAGTTAAAGTTCAGCATCTTTATTTTTATTTTAGTGCCCTTTTTATAAATATCCCTTTTAGTATCTTCTTTCACCATTATTTTATATGGTTAATGATACATCATCTTATGAGGCTTTATATTCACTAAGGTTATCATGGCCAAAATTTAGGGATCACAGAGGAGAAGATTTCTTGGGGGGGTAGCATAAAACGGGTAGAATCACATCACCAGTCTGCTATATTCTCCAACAGATATTTAGTTCTGTTGACCGCAATTGATGCTGACCATTTTGCATCTGATATGAATTTCCACCCCGCTATGTTGAAATGAAAGAGTCAAAGTATGATCATCAGTTCGTGCAGTACTAGATTCCTACTATTAGATGTCAGTAGCAGGCTTTACAAAACTTATGATCAAATAATTGCTAAGTATACTAGAGTAACAAGTGCAGACTATCCTTACCATCCTGTACTACCTTTGCTTTTATTGGATCAACTGTCCTCACCTAAAGTGTAATGTTAGCTAGCTCATTTTAAGTGAATTCATTCATTGGCAGTGAGGCACAAGTAAAGTTTTGCTCATTCAAAGTTTAACCCTTCAAATAAGGTAAAGAGCTTGAAAAATCAAGTAAACTTGATTTGGGGAGTGAGGTCTATTGATTATACAGTATTTGAACTCAAACATCCTGGGCAAAATCCATTAACCAGTCAAGATCAATCACTGTGAGTGGGGCCATATATATATATATATATATATATATACACACACATACATACATACATACTTACACACATACATATATATATATATACACATATGGATAAAATTATACTGACATTATATTGACTGACATGGGATGACTTGACATCATAACAGTTTTCCTGAACATCCGCATACACTTTATCTTCTTTATTCAAGGACACTGGGTCTACTTCGTTTAAGTCCCACATAATACGATCCATGCAGGACAAGGTAAGAATGTAGGTACTTATTCTTGCATTCTTATCTTGTCCTGGAGACAGAAATAGTACGAGATTCTATTGTTCAATCTCTGCAATTTTTTAAAGTACATTTTAATCCTTTTTCTATGCATGGCTTCTATGCATGTAAGAAAACAAAAAGAGCTAAAAAAAAATAAACTGCCTTTATATAGGATCTGACCTTAAAACTTTTTGAAGTAAAGTCACTATTATAATCCAAGAACATACCACTTGGTCAGCAAAGTTCAAACTTATAATACAGTGGCTTTCTCATTATAGTATCTGAATAGCTCGAATATAAAAGTGTTTTTTCTTAATTGGTCCAAATTTACTTTTCACTAAGTTTCATTTATATCCTCTAACACTACATTCTTGTCTTACTCAAGGCAGCTTAACAAAGAACAATGTGATCTTCCAGACTGGTTTTGATTGCCTGAGAAGGCTGGAGAGAAATTTTCCAGGTTTTTCTTCCCTTTTTCTTGGCCCTATCTTTTTCTCAGTTTAATTTTCTTGCTCAGGAGATTACATGGCTTCAGGAAGAGGGTGGGTGTGGGTCAGGAAGTATCTAATCATGATGCTTCAACTATCATGTGTGTGGGTCAGGCCTGATGAACTAGTTTGTCTTTTCCCACCTGTCATACTCATGTGTTATCTTGACCGTTTTATATACTTCAATAACATTTCATGAATCTTTGGTATTTCTAGATTGCAAAGATTCAACTTGTCTTCAGCTCCATCATAGCTCCTCCCCATTACATGGGGCAGAATTTTGCCCTCATCGGGTAGGATCAGCGGGGACCAGCAGGAGCAGTCGGCTGGAGCTGGACCACGATTTCACATGAAACACGTGTTGCAGCGCTCAGCAATGCTTGTGTAGGAGAGGGGGACAAGGGTGAGCGGGGAACTTCGCACATGCACACAAGTGCGTGCAGGAAAAGCTCCCTGAGGCACAGAGTTACCTCAGGGAGCTGAAGATATAAAAAAATCAAAAATAAAGATTTTAAAAATGTAACAAAACATGGCCCCTCATGTGACTGCCACAGGAGCACGGATATGTTATCAATGAAAAGTTAAAATTTTTATTTTATTTTTAATTGGTGTTGGAAACCTCATCCCACCCATGGATGGGCAGTGAAAAATTACATTTAATGGCCTTAATGTGCCTTTTAATTGCCAGCTCCTGCGTGCCCGCCGACCGAAATATTGCAATATCATCATTGACATCACCGCGCGTCATTTTACGCTCATTCAGGTAGGGCACATGCCCGCCTATCAAGCTAAAGATTCTGGCCATAGTATTGGTCTTTTTTCCTTTTTCTACACCTTTAAGATTTATTGTGTTGACCAAGAAACTGAACGCAATATTTTAAGTGTGGTCACACCAGCATATTGTACAGTTTTAACATTAAGGGGAGAATTTTCCCCATGTTGGGTGGGCCGATCGGGAGCAGGCACAGGTGGGCACGGAGCCAATCACTGCCCACAATCGGCTCCGCACCACAATTTTACATGGGCGGGCTAATTAAGGTCTGCACATAAATCTTTTTGAGGCACAGAGCTGCCTCAGGGAGATTAAGTTCATATTGAAATCTTTAAGTAAAGAAAAATAAAATTTATTTAGACATGTCCCCTCATGTGACAGTGTCACATGAGCTGGGACATGTTTATGCATTGTTCAAAAAATAATTATAGATTTTATTAAACTTTCAGGAAACTTCATCCCACCTGAAAAATGTAAAGGTCACTTGGGCTCTTCGCCTGCCCGCTAACCTTAAGACAGAACTTTGCCTCAGGGAGCAGTGTGCTCTTTCGCGCACATGCACGAAAGAGCACACTTTAACAGATGGGGATTCCCTCCCCGCCCTGCACAGGGAGCACATAGCACTTCCTGACGGAAAGGCTGCTGGGCAGGTCGTAACTGGCCCGCCCACTCAAAATGGCGGCGGGCCCCGTTTCGGCAGCAGGGGTCGGCTGCCCGCCTGCCGCTGAGCCACTGGGGCCCACCAGCCAGCCAAGGGTTAAATTCTGCCCTATGAGTGTAAACTTCTATTCTACTGTTCTGGTTATATATACGCATGTATTCTATTATACTTTTTACTAAATGTTTCAACATATCCTTTGGGCACTAAAAGTGGCATTCCTATTAATACTCCAACCTTCACAATTCTCTCTTCACTGAGTCAAATCAATATTTTGTTCAATTTTCTCTAATATTTTCACAATTATCAGTGTTATTTTGAAACAGCCATGTTCCCACCAAATACATAATCGATTTAAATACTGCAACAAATCCTTCGCAACAAAACCTATCTTTACTGTTTTAATTATTTTTGCCTCGTCATCAAAATCTAAGTAACTTGTAACATGCTTTCTATATCGAGTGGTTTTAATTATATCAGAAGCAACAACGTTCTATGTACTGATTCCTGTTCAATTCCACTCAACACCAATGCCCAGTCTGAAATAATGTATCTATAAGGTCATTGATTTGTTTCTCTCTCCAGATGCTACCAGACCTGTATTTCTAGCAGTTTCAGTTTGTATATCATGAGTGCTCTGTCTTTCCTATTCTTACCGAGTTTCTTACAGAGACCCATCTTGTACAGCAGGTTTTAGTGAACTTTAGACTTAAGAGTTTTTCATGTGGAACATTGATTAAAGCTTCCCAAATGTTTAGCATCATAGCCAGTGCTTCTCTCTATTTTATCTGTAAGGTCCTCCAAGATATCAAAAGTCTTCTAACTACAGTGTCCAGTTAAATGTTCATAGTCCAATGGGATTTGCATGTCTGGAAATAAGATTTCCAATTGTTCCTCTATTTCAGACAATAAGTAGTTCAGCTATATTGATGAAGAACATTCTAGATTCCATTTAACATCTGTTCTGCACTAACTGATCTACCCAGAATGCAAAAAGATGCTAATAACTCCTGCAAAGTGTATTGGGATGTTTTACTAAGTTAAAGGTGGATTATAAATGCAGGTTGTTGCTTAGCATTGGCCTGAGCACTCGTAGAGTAGGAAGGAGGAAATCATTATGAATCCCACTTCAATACACTATCAGTTAATCAATGTTTGAAGTGACTGTGTAGCATTGTGTAAGGATAGAATCAGCTTTAGCCCATCGTTGTAGTGCCTATGGACTCTCATTGCTTAGATTCACAGGTAGTAAATTTAGAAGAATACTGACTACTGCACACTATTTTGCAAAAGAGTTAATGCCTTCAGGAGAGAAGAGCAGGCAAAGATGCTGAGAAATGGCGGAAGGGAAGATTATAGAAGATTATAGCTTTCAATCACATATCTATGTTCTTAAGAGTCTTGCATCCAATGCAAATACACTTAAAAATGTCATATTCTTATATACAAAAGAGAAGAAAATCCAGTCAGGCATTTCCTGCTTGATTTCTGAAGTTGATAACTTAGGCCAGGATTTTCCAGTCGTTGGGTGGGCTCGGAGGGAACGGGTGGGGGTGGTTGCGGAACCGACAACCACCTGTGATCAGCTCTGCATCATGATTTCACGTGGGTGGGCCAATTAAGGCCAACGCTGCGTGGATCATGAACGGTAGCACGGAGCTGCCTCAGGGAGATTGAAGAGCTTTTTGAAGAAGTAAATAAATACATTAAAAATTTAATGAAACATGTCCCCTCATGTGACAGTGACACATGAGATGGGACATGTTTTTAATTTCAAGAACAAAGAAAAGTACAGGACAGGAACAGACCCTTTGGCCCTCCAAGACTGCGCCGATCATATTGCCTGTCAACTAAAACATTTTGCACTATTCCCTCTATTCCCATCTTATTCATTTATTTGTCAAGCTGCCTCTTAAACACCACTATCGTACCTGCTTCCACCACTTCCTCTGGCAGCAAATTCCAGACACTCACTACCCTCTATGTAAAAAACTTGCCCCACACATCCCTTCTAAAGTTTTCTCCTCTCACCTTAAATATATGTCCCGTAGTAATTGACTCTTCCACCCTGGGAAATTGCTCTAGTGAGAGCAATCCAAGTTTCTCCAACCTCTCCTCATAGCTAATAACCTCCAGACAGGCAGCATCCTGGTAAGCCTCCTCTGCACCCTCTCCAAAGCCTCCATATCCTTCTGGTAATGTGGCGACCAGAATTGCATGCAATATTCCAAGTGTGGTCTAACCAAGGTTCTATACAGCTGCAGCATGACTTCCCAGCTTTTATACTCAATACCCCTGCCAATGAAGGCAAGCATGCCATATGCCTTCCTGACTACCTTATCTACCTGCGTTGCCACTTTCAGTGACCTGTGGACCTGTACACCCAGATCCCTCTGCCCTTCGATGCACTTAAGGGTTCTGCCATTTACTGTATAATTCCTTTATATAAATACCTCGCATTTGTCCGGATTAAACTCCATCTGCCATTTCTCAGCCCAAGTCTCCAAATGATTTATATACCGTTGTATCCTTTGACAATCCTCTTCACTATCTGCAACTCCTCCAACCTTAGTGTCGTCTGCAAACTTACTAATTAGCCCAGTTACATTTTCCTCCAAATCATTTACGTATACTACAAACAGCAAAGGACCCAGCACTGATCCCTGCGGAACACCACTAATCACAGCTTTTAAATTTAATTAAATTAAATTAAATTAAAGTGTGACTTTACCTTCTGTACCAGTCTGCCATGAGGGATCTTGTCAAAGGCCTTACTGAAATCCATGTAGATAACATCCACTGCCCTTCCATCGTTGATCATCTTTGTCACTTCCTCGAAAAACTCGATCAAGTTGGTTAGACACGACCTCCCCTTCACAAAACCATGCTGCCTGTCACTAATACGCCCATTTGCTTCCAAATGGTAGTAAATCCTGTCACGAAGAATCTTCTCCAATAATTTCCCTACCACTGACGTAAGGCTCACCGGCCTGTAATTTCAAAAGAAAGTCTTTGTTTAATTTGCATTAGGTTTAGGAAAACTCATCCCATGAGTAGATGAGGTTTCCTAAAAGGTATAAAGGCCGCTTGGCCTTTTCGCCTGCCCACTAACCATTAGGTTAGACGGGCAGTGTAAAATTCAGCTTAATTAGGTCCTTAATGGCCTTAATAGGCCTTTCAATTATTGGCGGGCATTCAGCCGACTCCAGCGCGTGCCCACCAAACGAAATATCGCGCGAATTCACGGTGACATCGGGACACAAGCTCAAGGTCGTCACGCGTCATTTTACGAAGTTAAAGACGGATTATAAATGCAAGTTTGCTGAATGTAAAATTCTGCCCCTAGTTTCAAAGCACAAACTGTACCCATTCAAAATTGCCGGGTATTTCTAAAGTATGAAATATTCAACTGATTATTTCCAGTGAACTGTGAAGTGAATATAAGTGAACATTGTTTAAAGTTTTATTTTAATGCAACATTGATTATTTCAAATGATTTTCTGTCATAAGTTCAGGCAGCATCATTTTTCACTCAGTGATTTTGATGTAAAATGTACATATTTAGAAGTGATGGCAGATAGAATGATAGTGTCAGAGCAATTAAGGCAGAGAAAACATCCCAACAAGTAAATTACAATTATAATTGAAATGTAAACTATATAAGCACTTAATGAATAGAAATTAGTATCTTGATAATAAGTTTGGGAAAGGGGGCACCCAGCCACTTAAAGGGGTTAAAGGGGTAAAAAATTATGAGGAATCGATATATTAAAAATAAGTTTATGTTGGGAAATTATTTAATTATGTAAAATTAACAAAACAAAATGCTAGAAATATACATCAGCAAAGAGAAAGCCTTAGGTTAACATTTTAGGTGGAGACCCTTTGTCAGAGCCCAGTGTTGCTTTCATTGCCGCAGTATCAGCTTTATAAAAACAAAATACAGCTGATGGTGGAAATCCTAAAATATTAAACTCTGTTTTCCTCTGCATTGATGCAGCTTGATCTGCTGAGCATTTCCAGCATTTTCTGCTTTAAGCTTTTAGATCCAATATTTAGGCTTTTTTAAAAAACTTTATGCTCAGAAATGTATTTGTTGTATTTTATTCTTGAACACTGAGGGCCGGATTTTCCCATCCTCATGTGGGGCTGAATCATATCAAGCAGGAAAAAAGAAACCAATCCAGATTTCCTGCCCCAATTTCCAGCACTGGCCATTTTCACTAGCATGGGAAAAGGGATGGGCCTCAAGTCGATAAGCGCAGCAAGGGACATCGGACACGCCATTGAAAAGAGCACTGAAACAGTTCACTAGTTTGAAGGAGTCATGCGGGCTTTAGAAGCCTGTGTAAACCATGCAGGCTGAGTACAGTCGAAAACATAGCAGGAGGTCCCTCAGAAATTTGGAAAAGTCCTGAAAACTGTGCAAATAAAGAAACCTTTACAGTTCCTCAACCAGAAAAGCCTCAGGGATTTACACCAGGGAGAGGGGAGGATGCAGAGGCAAGGTCCCTGAACAAACAGAGCCTGGGTAAAGTTCTGTCACCAACAGGGCATTAGCCCATTAGCCAAGTTTGAGTAATCTATTCTCCAGGAATGAATTCTGCTACCGAATCACAGAATTGTTACGGTGTAGAAGGAGGCCATTCAGCCCATCGTGTCTGGACCGGCTCTCTGAGCATTTTAATTTAGTGCCAATCTCCTGCCTTTTCTTCATAACCCTGCACGTTGTTTCTACTCAAATAATCACCCAATGCCCTCTTGAATTCTTCAATTGAACCTGCCCCCACCCAGGCAGTGCATTCTAAGCCCTAACTTCACTTTTTTCACCTCGCATTTGCTTCTTTTGCAAAACACTTTAAAACTGTGCCCTCTGGTTCTCGATAGAAATTAAGTTAAAGAAGAAAAGTGTGCTTACGACAGGTGTCGGATAACAAATACAATTGAGAACCAAACTGAATACAAAGGATCAGAAGGGATGTGAAAAAGCAAATATGAGAAGCAAAGAGAGATTATGAATAAAGACTGGCAACTAACATAAAAGGAAATCCTAAAGTATTCTATAAACAAATCAATAGTAAAAGGGTGGTAAAAGGAGGAGTAGGGCTGATTAGGGACCAAAAAGGGGATTTACACAGAGAGGTAAGAGGCATGGAGGCATGGCTGAGGTGTTAAATGAATACTTTGCACCTGTCCTGAACTTTACCCGCATTGGACGGGCTTGGTGGGAGCGGGCGGAGGCGATTGGGGAGCCGCCAGCAGCCCGCGATCAGCTCCGCACCACGATTTCACGTGGGCAGGCTTCCCTGTGTGGATCACGAGCGGTAGCGCTGAGCACTACCTGTGCGGGCGAGGGGAGGATGGAGAATTGGGTCTAGTGTGAGAAAGCACTTCAATCTCCCTGAGGCTTGGAGTTGCTTCAGGAAGATTGAAGCACTTTTAAAAAAAAAATTACATAAAAAATTTAATAAAACATGTCTCCTCATGTGACTGTGTCAAATGAGATGGGACATGTTTTTAATTTCAAAAGAAAGTTTTTATTTAATTTGTATTAGCTTTAGGAAACCTCATCCCGCTCATGGATGAGGTTTCCTAAAAAATGTAAAGTACGCTTGGCCTTTTTGCCTGCCCGCGAACAGTTAGGTTGGATGGGCGGCTTAAATTTGAAGCTAATTAGTTCATTAATGGCCTTAATAGGCCTTTCAATTATCAGCGGGCACACAGCTGACTCCGGCACACGCCCACCAAATGAAATATCACGAGACAGCGTGATGACGTCGGGACACATGACCAACATCATCGCGTGTCATATTACATTCGGGTGTGTCGGGCACGCACCCGCACGCTGAAAGTAAAATTCTGGCCTCTCTCTTTACCTACGAGGTAGGTGCTGCCCAGGCCTTGGTGATAGACGAGGAAACTCAGTGACATGGGTGCAGCTCCCTCACACCTGCAGGCCAATTAGGCAGACCAGCCACTGTAACAGTCTCCCAGGCCACAAGAAAGGGTATCCAGGCAATAGCGGCAGCCAACACCAAGGAGGAGAAGGAGCAGAGAATACTCTAAGATCCATGTGCATTACAACGAGCTCACCTTCCTGGAGATGTTTGACTGCCAGTGAGATATTTCAGATGTCCAGGGAAATATTAAGTGAGCTCTGTCCCCTTCTGAATGTAGACCTGGCCCCTAGTGCCACCCATCCCCAGGCCCTGCTGGTAGGACTGAAGGTCACCATGACCCTGAACTCCTTCATCTTGGGTTCATTCCATAGGTCTGCTGCTGACCTGTGTGGCATATCTCAAGTGACTCCTCACAACTGCATCCATGCCAAGAGATGCCTTCTTCGCAAGGGTCGCTGACTTCATCATCTTCCTGACTCATGCAGCCTCACAAACATAGAGCTGCTGGTTTTGCATCTATTGCCAAAGTCCAAGGCATTGTACACTGCACCCATGTGGCCATGAAGGTACGGAAAGACCAGACAGGTTTATCAAGAGGAAGGGATGCCATTCCATAAACTTACTTTCAGGGAGAGAGGTGGACCTGCAAGAGATACACAACCAAGGAGTAGATAAGTACAGCCTGAGGATTGAGGCCTACAGGACTTACCTGTGGGGACAGAGAAGTAGGGATGCCCTGAATTTGAATAACAAGTAAACAGTGACATCACAGGAAAGTAATGGTGGTTGGCTGGTGAGTATTGCTGCTTAGGGACTGTGACAACTGGGAGTTCAAAAAAACATTGAAAATATTAACTATTAGTAGCAAGTAACAAGTAAGTAGCTGGTGAGTCTTACTTTTTATTCTTAAGTAAGGTTTATTACCACTAGTAAGCTGTACTAAATGCTGGTAGAGTTTTTCAGCATGAGTAGGGTTTATTAATAGTAGTAAGTTTTATTAGTATTGGTAAAGCTTTATTAATATTGGTAAGGTTTATTACCAGGAGTAAAGTTTAATCGCAGTAATAACATTATCAGTTAATAAATAGAGAAACAGCAGGGCTACTCCAACCTTTAGAATACACATCCTGTGTAATGTGGGAATTCCGGGACACTTTCCATGTCCTGGGTAACCATTTATGCAGGATGTGTCGTCAGCTGCCGCAGCTTAAGCTGCATGTTTCAGAACTTGAGCAGCAGCTGGCATCACTACGGTGCATCAGTGAGGCTGAAAGCTACGTGGATAGCACATTTTTAGATGTGGTCATCCTGTAGCTTAAGAGTATGCAAGGAATGAGGGAATGAGTCAAAAATGTACAGTCAAGTAGAGCAGGTGTCCTTTGAGTGCATCCCACTCTCCACCAAGTATTCAGTTCTGAATATTGAGGAAAAATGTTTTCACCCAGAGGGTGGTTGGTATCTGGAATTCACAGCCTGAAAGGGTGGTAGAGGCAGAAGTCCTCATAACATTTAAGAAATATTTGGATGTGCATTTGCAATGCCATGGCATATATGGCTACGGGCCTTGTGCTGGAAAATGGGATTAGAATAGTTAGGTACTTGTTTGGCCGGCGCAGACTCAATGGGCCGAAGGGCCTTTTTCTGTGCTGTAGACCTCTATGACTCTATGACTCTACTAATGAGAATGATGGTTCATTTGAGGAATGCTGCCAGAGCCAAGTCCACGCCACCATGGATGGCTCAGCTGCACAGGGGAGGAGTACAAGGAAGCCTAGAAGGGCAATAGTGATAGGAGATTCGATAGTTAGGGGAACAGATCAGCATTTCTGTGGCCGCACACGTGAATTCAGGATGGCGTGTTGCCTGGTTCCAGGGTCAAAGATGTCACTGAGCGGCTGCAGAGCACCCTGAGGGGGGAGGGTGAACAGCCAGCAGTCGTATTACACATCTGTAACAATGACATAGGTAGAAGAAGGGATGTGGTCCTGCAGTCTGAATTTAGGGAGCTAGATAGAAAATTAGCAAGCAGGACCTCAAAGGTAGTAATCTCTGGATACTCCCAGTGCCACGCACAAGTGAGTACAGGAACAGGAGGATAAGACAGATGAATGTGTGGCTGGAAAGGTGGTACAGAAAGGAGGGCTTTAGATTCCTGGGATATTGGGACCGACTCTAGGGGAGATGGGATCTGTACAAGCCGGATGGGTTGTACCTAAACAGAGCCAGGGTGAATTTCCTTGTGGGGAGTTTTGCTAATGTTATTGGGGAGGGTTTAAACTAACTTGGCAGGGGTGTGGGAACCAGGAGGTAATATCAGAGAGGAATATCAAGGTACGCAGCATATTGGGAGAGATAGATAGCATTAGAATAGGAAATAGTAAGTTGATAGGCGGGGTCAGAGTAAATGAGAAAATAATAAAGCCTAAATCAGGGTTGCTGTACGTGTATGTGAATGTACAGAGTGTAGTAAATAATATTCGTGAATTACAAGCGTAGATTGCCATGTGGAAATATGAAGTTGTGGCTATAACAGAGACCTGCTCAAAGAAGGGCAGAACTGGGTGTTAAGTGTCCTTGGATACAAGTTGTTCAAGAAAGATAGGAAAGGAAGAAAAGGAGGAAAGGTGGCAGTACTGATTAAGGAGAGCATTGCATTGCTGGAGAGAGAGGAAGTCCTAGAGGGGTCAAGAACAGAATCTATTTGGCTAGAGCTAAGGGACAAAAAAGATATAATTACATTGCTCAGTGCGGTCTACAGGCCACCAACTAGTCGGAAAGATGTAGAGGAAAACATTTGCAAGGAAATTACAGAGAGGTGCAAACATTATAGATAATTATAATGGGGGACTTTAATTATCCAAATAAAGACTGGGATAGTAGTAGTGTTAAGGGCAGTGCTAATCAATGGACCACCTTCAAAGAAGAAATAATTTGGGCACAGTCAAGGTACGTTCCCTTGAAAGGGAAAGGTACGGCAAACAAAGCCAGAGGTCCCTGGATGACAAAGGAAATAGAAATTAATTTAAAGAAGAAAAAGTGTGCTTATGACAGGTGTCAGACAGAAAATACAATTGAAAACCAAGCTGAATTTAGAAGATCCAGAGAAGCAAATAAGAGAAGCAAAGAGGGAGTATGAAACGAGACTGAAAGCTAACATAAAAGTGAATCCCAAAGACTTCTATAGGCATATAAAGAGTAAGAGGATGGCAAATGAGGAATAAGAATTAGGGACCAAAAAGGGTCTTACACATGGAGGCAGAGGGCATTGCTGAGGTATTAACTGAATACTTTGCTTCTGTCTTTACAAATGAAGAAGATGCTATCCAGGCCATGTAAATAGAAGTAATTGTGTACAGTTCTGGCACCATATTATAGGAAGGATGTGCACACATTGGAGAAAGTGCAGAAGAGGTTTACAAGAATGGTTCCAGGGATGAGAAACTTCAGCTATGAGGATAGATTGGAGAGGTTGGGACTGTTTTCTTGGAGAGGAGAAGGCTAAGAGGAGACTTGATAGAAGTTTTCAAAATCATGAGGGATCTGGACAGAGTAGACAGGGAGAAACTGTTTCCACACATAAATGGATTGAGAGCCAGAAGGCACAGTTCTAAAGTGTTTTGCAAAAGAAGCAAATGTGAGGTGAGAAAAAACATTTTCACACAGCAGGTAGTTAGGGTTTGGAATGCACTGCCTGGAAGTGTGGTGGAGGCAGGTTCAATTGAGGCATTCAAGAGGGCATTAGATTATTATTTAAATAGAAACAATGTGCAGGGGTACATGGAAAAGGCAGGAAATTGGCACTAAGTTAAAATGCCCAGAGAGCCAGTACAGACATGATGGGCCAAATGATCTCCTTCTACACTGCTGGGTGTCAGTAAACAAAGTGGTGGTTAATGGATGTTTTTCATGCTAGGGGAAGGTTTGTAGTGGAGCTCCCAGGGGTCAGTGTTGGGACCTTTGCTTTTCTTGATCTATATTAATGACCTAGACCTTAGTGTGCAGGTACAATTTCAAAGTTTGCGAATGATACAAAACTTGGAAGCATTGTGAACTGTAAGGAGGAGAGTGTAAAACTTCTAAAGAACGTAGACTAGTTGGTGGAATGTGTGGACGGGCAGCAGATGAAGTTCAATGCACAGAAATGAGAGTGATTCATTTTGGGACGAAGAACATGTAGACAATATAAAATAAAGGGTACAACTCTAAAGGGGCTGCAGGAGCAGAGGGACCTGGGTGTATATGTGCATAAGTCATTGAAGGTGGCAAGACAGGTTGAGACAGTGGTTAATAAAGCATACAGTATCCTGGGCTTTATTAATAGGGACATAGAGTACAAGAGCAATAAGATTATGCTGAATTTGAGTAAATCATGAGCTCGGCCTCAGTTAGAGTATGGTGTTCAGTTCTGGGTGCTGCATTTTAGGAAGGATGCGAAAGCTTTGGAGAGAGTGCATCAAGGATTCATGAGAGTGGTTCCTGGGATGAGGAACTTCAGTTATGAAGACAGATTGGAGAAATTGGAACTGTTTTCCTTGGAGAAAAGAAGGCTGAGAAGAGATTTGATAAAGGTATTCAAACTCATGAGGGGTCTGGGCAGAGTAGATAGGAAGAAAATATTCCCATTGATGCAAGGATCGAGCACAAGAGGGCACAGATTTAAAATAATTAGTAAAAGAAGCAATATGATATGAGGCAAAACTTTTTCATGTAGCGAATGATTAAGATCTGGAATGCACTCCCTGAGAGTGTAATGGAGGCAGGTTCAACTGAAGCATTCAAAAGGGAATTAGACTGTTATCTGAAATGGAAGAACATGCAGGGTTATGATGAGAAGGTGAGAGAGAATGGCATGAGATGAGTTGCTCATTTGGAGGGCTGGTGCAGACATGATGGGCCAAATGGCCTCCTTCTGCACCGAAAAAATTCTGTGATTCTGTGATAAATGTGCAGCTGGTCTGTGACCATGGGAAGAACTTCCTACACATCTGTGCATGCTTTCCAGGAAACTTCTATGACTCATTTGTACTTCAGTAGTCAAGGCTGCCACAGCTTTTCTAAACCCCTCCCCTCTAGCTATGCAGATTGATTCTGGGCAATAAAGGATACCTCTGAGAGGTGACTTCTAACCCCACCGAGGGATTCTCAAACCAAACTGAAGTGCAGATACAACAAGAGCCACCTGCACACTAGGGCATTCAGTGAAAAGGCCATAAACCTGCTCAAGGTGAACTTTCAATACCTTGGCCGCTCTGGTGGAGCGCTCCGATATTCTCCTGCCAGACTTTCCCACTTGGTTGTCAGAGCGGCATGCTGCACAACATGGCACAGCAGATGGGTTTGGAGCTTGAGGAGGCAGAGCATGAAGAAGGCCCCATATCATCGGAGGAGGAGGAGAAAGAGCAAGAGGAGGGTGGAGAAGAAGGACAGTGGACTTTGAGGCTAAGGAGGGCTGAACAGTAAGAGACATGGCACAAGACGGGCATTTGTTGCAAGGGACCTACTGATCCAACAGTGGTTCAGCTAAAAGCACTCTAAGTAGCTGATGATGGAACACGTGCCTAGCACTGGACAAATCCGGAACTTTCACATGGATGGCATAGGCATCCCTGTTCAGAAGAGAAAAAGACTGGTCACGGATGTCTCCTTCTGCTGCTCCAAGGTGAAGTGTCTGTCTAGCTGGACATACTAGCAGATTGCTGAGCAAAATTAGTCTAAGAATCTTAGATGAGTTGCTCTAAAGCTAAAGTAACAGTGAATGTCAAGTGAATTCTGGATCTCAAGGGATACCAAGTTGTCAGCAGTCTACTGGGAGAGGGAACTGCATGGAGCAGGTCCTAAAGGAAAAAGAAAATGGCCAAGAAGCCCTTTAAGTTAAGTCAATGGACAAGGACAGGAATTTGGAACAAGATCCAGTTCAGTGGAAGTGATAGTAAAGGAGCAGAGAGGAAGGCTCCAAGCTTAAAGGGGAAGGATAAGGGGAAAATTGACAGGACAGCGAGGAGATTACATTTGGAGAGGCCACTCTGCTTTGTGAAGAAGCCTTAAATCAGCATCACAAGGTATGAGGAACTAAAAGCAACTGAAGCCTAACTAAAGAGGCGCACACCTAAGAAGAAAACATGAAGAATAAGTCAAAGAAGCTTCTGTAGAGACTTGGAGATTGAGGGATCCACTAGAGTGGGGTGCAAGTCCATTGCAAGACGCCTGAAGAAATTGTTGCAGTTTTAAAGATTTTTTAAAAAACGGAAACTTAACGACCTGGGGTAATAAACAGCAGTACCAGTGAAATGAAACACAGGCTGTGAGTACAACCCTTCTAAGCATTTTAGAAATGCTGAAATCTGAATTTTTATAAGCACTCTAAACTCAAAGGGAAATAGCTTCAAACACTAATTTTAAATAAGGAGAACAGATTTTTTCCCCGAACTAAAACAGAGGCATTACTAAGGGCAGAATTTTACCTTTGGTGTGCGGATGCACGCCCAACGCGCCTTAGTGTGAAATAAAGCACATTGACGTCAGCCAAGTGTGCCAGCATCAACGCGTAATCTCGTGATATTACACTAGGCAGGTGCGCGATGAAGACAGTGATGCATCCGCCCTGAACTAAGTAGCCAGTTAAGGCCCTTGAGAGACCAATTGTCTCTGACTTTACATATTCCCTGCGATTTTCAGGCCGTCACACAGGCAAAACAGCAGGTGGGCAGGCCACAATTTGCAAACTCATCCATGGGTGAGTTAAGAGGGGTCAGTGAGTTTGACAAAGCAAATAGTGAGTAGTTTTGGATATCACTTGCTGCTGGTTGCTTCTCTGAACAGGACAGTTTCACTTCACTTCAGAGCTGCATTCAGAGCATTTAGAGGCTTCAGTTCAGGACTCAGTGTTGTCTTCCAGGCCCCCGGAGGATTCACACCGCATGGGGCCTTCCAGGTATCAGACAACCTCCCCTTACCCTGGTAAGGGGGATTGTGCTCTCGGATGGAGGAATCTCCTCTGAGAAGGAAGAGAGGGGCAGAAGGGAGAGGAGGCCAGGTGTCCTTATTCAGCTCTAGGGGAGCAACCTGTGGGAGGAGAGGTGCAGGCACAAGGGACGCAGGGCCAAAAGGAAGTCTTAGGCAAAAGGGGCTGCAGAAGACACCACTAGCCTGCTGCCAGGGTATACAGGCAGCAACCCAATATGTTGAACTGCAGTGCCGAAGAAAGCTCCGTCTCTCAAGGGAGACAGTGACCTCCATTTGTCAGAGTATCGGCCTTGGGATCAACTCAGACTGTGTGGGTGGACACCCCATGCCAGTGGTGCTGAAGGTCATGGTGATCCTCAACTTCTATGCCTCCGGCTCTTTCCAGGGGTCAGTGGGGCATCTTTGTGGAGTCTCCCAATCAGCTGTCCGCAGTTGCGTCAAACTGATGACAAACATCTGTTCAGGCGTGCATTGACTTTCATTCATTATCGTACGGACAAAGCCAGCCAGGCAGAGTGAGCCAGAGGCTTCGCGGTTATTGCTGACTTCCCCCGCGTCCAGGGTGCTATAGACTGGACACATGTGGCCATCAAGACGCCAGCAGGTGTGCCCGGTGCCTTCATCAACAGGAAGGGCTTCCACTCCATGAACGTGCAGATAGTGTGTGATCAGAGGATGCTGATTCTACAAGTCTGTGCAAGGTACCCAGGCAGCTCCCATGACGCTTACATCTTGAGACATTCCCTGGTTCCGAGGCTCTTCAGTGCTACAGCCCAGTTGGATGGATGGCTGGGTGACAAGGGTTATCCGCTCAAAAGGTGGCTCATGATGCCTCTCTGCCATCCAAGAACAGAGGCTAAGTAGTGGTATAACAGGAGCTACGGCTCCACAAGGGCGTTGGTAGAGAGAACCATCAGTCTTCCCAAGATGCACTTCCGATGCCTGGACCGTTCAGGGGGCGCACGACAATAACCACTGATAGTGGCTGCATGCTGAGCTCTCCACAATCTGGCACTGACAAGGGGGGATGCAGTGGAGGAAGAAGACCTTGATGCAGCTGCACAGGCCACAGACGATGACTCCAGTAGTGAGTCCAAGGTTGAGAACACTCAGGAGAACACTGAGGGCATAGATGCTGACCTGGGTAACCTACAGAGAAGCAGGGACACCTGGGGCACTTTGATCCAATGGTCCTTCAGCTAGCCTACCAAATAAGAACCACCACCACGTGCCAAGGCTGCAAGCTCCATACTTGATCCCTGGCAGGATCAGTTCCTTGGTCAACAACATAAACTTTATTGCAAAGGCACATAGTGTAAGGAGTTACAAGTCCATTGTAACATCATGGCTTACCCTGCACCTACAGAACAAATGAAGCATCCAGAGGCCAGTTGCAAAAAAAAGGACATCTCATTTACTGCTGACAAAACATTGCAGAAATTAACATTGACTGGTGTTTAACATCACATCATTAAAAAAGAACAGAAAAATGGGGGGAACAACAATCACCCATGATCAGGCTATGTTGCGGTTAAGGTGCTTTAACTTTTTGTTTGCAGGTGCTACGTCTAGGTGCTCTCCCCTCGCTGGAACCAGCATTGGAGACAGCCTGCTCACTCTGCTGTCTTGTTGGCTTGATGACCTTGGCGGGTGTCCTCTGGCCCATGGAGCCTGTGCTGGCCCCACCTGGGAGGGAGTGGCCAGTGCCACGGCTGGCATCTCCCCAGTCACCGCAGCCTCATCGGATGCCATGGTCACTGGCTGAGAGGCAGAGGAGCTACTGCCATCATCCGGAACACCCTGAGAAGAGCCTGCTGAGACAACATACAACTCATATGCCAATGTGAGATTGCTTTGGACCTCCCTGCTCACCATTGATGGACAGGCACCTAGCTGGGATACTGGGTACCCAACACTGAGCAGCTGAGGTTATTGTCAGTGTATGGGCTTGCAGGGTCGAGCGCAACCCCAGGAAGCCCTGATTGAGACCCTGGAAGAGCCTCTCCATGAAAGTCACCAATCTCTCCATGGAGGAGGCATTGCGCTCGTCCATGAGGGTCAACGCAGTGCTCACGATCTGCATGGACTCCCCCACAATGGACACTATGGCATGCATTCCCTCATGTATCTCTGACAGATCCTCCCACACACCCTGCTGGGCATCCAGCATCTGCTGCCTCGTGGATGACTCCAGGGGCCCATCATCACTCATCGAATGAGCATTGTCCTGATCCCCAGCAGTCCTCCAACTGCCGACGCCCTGGGTACTCTCTGCCTCCACCTGCACTTCAAGCGAGTGTGAAGTGCCCTCACCAATGTGCATCGAGATACTAGATGGCAATCTTATGCCCACTAAGGTGCTGGTATCTGCCCTGCTGCCTGCCTGCTTGAGAGAGAGTGTGATGCTGATGCATGCTCAGCATACTGGTCCTCAGGGGTCAGGGGTGGGTCTTCAGGCTCCTCAGATTAAAGGACTGCTGGTGAGCCTAAAAGGGAGAAGAAGGGCATGTCATTAGTTTAACTCATAAGACTGTCAGTGTGCATGCCTGGCGTGCTGATGAGACAGAGATCTACATCATGGTGCCCTCGTCTTCCCATTATCAATGGGCATTCCAGGTTCGAGGCTCACATTAATATACAGACTACACTGGAATAGTAGCAAAAACCCACATTCTTACCCCAGTGCACTGCACTCTTACCTCCCTCCAGCACCCCAACCTCACCACGGCCACTCGACCGAGGTGCATGGTGCCTCTCCAGATCCAGGCCTCCTGCTCATATCAACTGAGGATTAGGAGGTGTGGGGGTCCCCTGCCAGTCCGCGAACTCTCAGCATTGTTAAGGGATGTTTTCCCCTGAAAGGATAGAGGAGCATTGATTAGTCCACCCTCTACCAGCAGCACCATTGCAGCCTGGCCAATCCCACCTGAGGAACACTGCACAGGACTCAGCTGATTTGTGATCCTGGAGCCACAAGGCACTCAGTCCAAGCAGCCAGGGCTCACTCACTTTCATTGACATTTGCCACTCACACTCGAATGCCTCTGAGGTCCATGGGGGGATGGGAAACTCGTACTTGTTCTGCAAAGTTTCCCATGCCAACATGGTACTCACCCTTCCCGATTGCAGGAGATCATTGAAGCGTTTCAGGCACTGCACCCATGTGCGCCTCACCATGTTGTGGCTGCTAACCCTGGATGCCACCTCTTCCCAGGCCTTTTTGGTGAGGTGGGGGTACCTCCTCCTCCCATCCCTAAGGACGTGGTTTTCTCCTCCAGGAGGGCTGCGAGGCACTCATCTGAGAAACGCGGGGCCGACTGCCTGCCGGCCTGCCCTCCTGCCTGCCGTGTCCACCCGCTACGGTCTCCATTCACAGGACTTCCATGTTCTTTGGCGGCAGCCTTCCAGGGGCTGCCAAGCTCGCATCTGAATCAGCTGCCAGGTCGCCATTGCACCCGGCAGACATTAGGCCCCATCCCCCGCCCGCCCCTTCGCGCTCTTTACAGGCCGCGTATCACGCTGGGTGGACCCTAATTTGCCCGCCTGTGTAAAATCGCGGCGCACTGCTTCCCAACCACCCCCACCTGCCCCTGCCAACCACCCCTACCGACGGTAAAATTCTGCCCCAAGTTTCCCAGCCCACTGCAGTGCAGGTCAGTGCAAAACACTCTGTACCCACATTGATATATTTGTTGCAAAATGCAAAGTTTCTTTCAAAGATTACCCCAACAACAAGAGCTCAGAAAAAAGAGGGAAGTCAACTGTACCCAAACAACTGCAGCCTGAGTAAAAAAAGGTGGCTACCTTAAAGTACTGCCTGAGTACCAATGCGGGGGAGGGTTCCTCTGGAGACTGCAAGGAGAGTCATGACCAGAGCACCATGGGTGGCTCAGTTGTGCAGGGATGGAGGAGAAAAGACAGGAGAGCAATAGTAGTAGGGGATTCTATGGCTGGGGGAACAGGCTTGTGGTAGCAGATGTGATTCGAGGATGGTATGCTGCCTCCCTGGTGCAAGGGTCATGGATATCACCAAGTGGCCACAGAGCATTCTGGAGGGTGACAGTGCACATCCAAAGATCATGGTTCACATTGGTACCAATGATATAGGTAGTAAAAGGGATGAGATCCTGCAAGCTGAGTTCTGAGAGTTAGGAAAGAGATTAACAAGCAGGACCTCAAAGGTATAACTCTCCAGATCACTCCCAAGGCCACCTGCTAGTGAGTATAGAAATAGGAGAATGCACTAGATGAATGCGTAGCTGGAGAGATGGTGCAGGGAGGTGGGCTTCAGATTTCAGGGGCAGTGGGACTGGTTCTGGGAAAGATGGGATCTGTACAAGTCGGGTGGTCTACACCTGAATAGGACCGGGACAAATGTCCTTGCATGGACGTTTGATTGTGTTGTTGGGAGGGTTTAAATGAGATTGGCAGGGGGATGGGAACCTGAGGGCAGATTCAGATAGGACAAATTCAGAGCAGGGAGCGGGAGACAGAAAATTGGCGGGTGACTCTGAAAGACAGAAGAAGCAAATGTTAAAAGGTTTATAGCGCAGGAATTTGTCAATGTTAAAAGGTACTTATTTAAACGCAAGGAGTATAGCAAACAAAGCCGATGAGCTGAGGGCACATATAGATGCATGGCAGCTTGATATCATCGCTATAACGGATATTTGGCTTAAAGAGGGGCAAAAATTGTGGCTCAACATTCCTGGATATAGAGTTTTCAGGCAGGATAGAGAGGGGACTAAAAAAGATAGAGGTGCAATATTATTGATTAGAGTTAATTACAGCTGTGAGGAGGGATGATATAGTAAATTAATCATTAAATGAGCTATATGGTTTGAGCTCAGGAATAAAAAGGGGTCAGCCACACTACTAGGAGTGTGCTATAGACCCTCAAATAGTGAGAGGAAGAAGAGCAAATATGTCACCAAATTTTTGAGTGCAAAAACAATAGGGCAGTAATAGTTGGGGACTTCTGCACCATGGGCTCTTCATTCCCAGAGTATGAGCTCTCAATGTCTCAGGGAACCCTGCCAGGTGACCACACATCTGCTGCTACAGGTCCAAATACTAAGCCCAAAACTGTGAATCTTGAGGCCCTGTAAAGCATCACTGTGACTGTCCTCCCCACTTCAAGGGGAACTGCCCACAGATGCCTCCACCTCAGACACCTTCTCCTCCACACTAGTGCTGTGCTACTCACCCAGGGCCACAGACTGACCGAGCATTGACCCAGTCTGGCAAGCTAGCCTGGTGTGATGCTGCTTCCTCTCTGGTGTGATGCTGCTTCCTCAGACATGTTTCCATTTTTGTCTGTCTGAGACACACCCTGCCTCCTGGTGGTGGGATCACAATGTTGGGACCTGCAAGAGGCACAATAAAAGTATATGAGAGGAGGAGATGGATACTCTCATCATCCCTCATTGACGGGTTTTCACCTACACCCAGGCTCCACATGCTATTAGACTAGACTTTACTCGCGGATTCAATGCCTCCCTTCCACCATCCAGCACAGCCCCCCAACCAACGCAGTTATTCCCTAAGATCCACTACCATGGCAACCACCATCATGTCATTCTTGGGAATGCCTTTTCCATGGCCCTATGCACCTGGAATGAGGGATTCGCTATCACCCATATGTTCTCTCAAGGGGGCCTAGCAATATCCATGGCTCTCTTCTCCATGGCCTAGGTGGACTTCAACATTGAAGTCTCACCCTTTCATGGATGTTGTGCACCTGTTTCTCCTGCAAGTACAATAGGGAGAGGGAGATGAAGCATTGCGGTGTGTTGATAGTATGTAGACTATATTGTTAAGATACACAAGTGAAGGGCATTATTTAATTAAGTATTTTAAGTACATATAAATAGGGGACAGCTAGGACTGGGTGTGTGAGAGGAGAGCTATGACACTGAAGAAAGCCTATAAACTCTCTCAGTAAAGAAAGGTTCTGTGTCTTGGTTTTGACTTCACCAACTGGCTTGGATTCTATTAATATTGGTAGCAGGGGATGGTTGACCTAAAAGTGAAGATTGGTAACTAAGACTCATTTTCAGACAGAAGGTCGCAATTGGAGCTATTTTGGGGAAGAATGGCAGAAACCAAGTGTAAATTATCAGAGTATGATTTTCCACCATTGTTCTGTAAAGCTGAACCTTATAACCAATGGAAGAATGCAGAGGATATATGGACATGGGTCTCTGAAGTTTTAAAAAAATACCTGGGCAAACATTCATTTCCAGCTGCTCTCATGGCACCAATAGGACTTTCAGCGGGAACAGAAAACATGAGGGATTCAATGCTGGCAGCATTTCTAGACTGTTTAGATATAGGGTGCAAGTGTCAATATGAAGGAAGAACCACAAACAAAAGAAATGAGGATAGAGACCCTTTTGGTAGCAGTAACAAACAATAGGAATTGAGAAATTATACAAACTTACGAATTAGGAGCAGGAGGCCACTCGGCCCCACGAGCCTGCTCTGCCTTTCAATAAGATAGTGGCTCATCTGAATGTATCCTCAACTCCACATTCCCACCTACCGCCAGTAATCTTTCACCCCTTTGCTCATGAAGAATCTATCTAGCTCTGCCTTCAAAATATTCAAAGACTCTGCTTCCACTGCCTTTTGTAGAAGAGAGTTCCAAAGACTCACAGCCTTCTGAGAAAAAATTTCTCAGCTCTTTCTTAAATGGGCGACCCTTTATTTTTAAGCAATGACTCCTAGTTCCAGATTGTCCCACAAGAAGAAACATTTTTTTCACATCCACACTGATAAAACCCCTCAGGATCTTACATGTTTCAAACGAGTCACCTCTTACTCTTCTAAATACCAGCAGATACAAGCCTAACCTGTCCAACCTTTCCTCATAAGCGAATCTGCCCATTCCAGGAATTAGTCCAGTAAACCTTTTCTGAACTGCTTCCCATTTACATCTTACCTTAAATAAGAAGACCAATACAGTACACAGTACTCCAGATGTGGCCTCACCAATGCTCTGTACAACTGAAGCATAGCCTCCCTACTCAGATTAAATCCCTTTCGTAATAAGCAATAACATTCTATTAATTTTCCTAATTACGTGTTGTGCCTCCATATTATTCTTTTGCGATTCATGCACTAGGACACCCAGACCCCTCTGCATCTCAAAGCTCTTCAATCTCTCACCATTTAGATAGCATGCTTCTTTTTCATTCTACCTGCCAAAATGGACCATTTCACATTTTCTCACATAACACTCCATTTGCCAAATCTTTTCCCACTCACTCAACCTATCTACATCCCTTTGTAGCCTCCTTATGTCCTCTTCACAACTTACTTTCCTACTTGCATTTTGGTAGCAAGAACATGGACAGACAATATAAAATAAAGGGTGAAATTTTGAAGGGGGTGCAGGAGCAGAAAGACCTGGATGTATATGTGCATATATCATTGAAGGTGGCAGGGCAGGTGGAGAGAGCAGTTAATAAAGCATATATAAAGCATCCTGGGGCATTAATAGGGGCATATAGCACAAGAGCAAGGAGGTTATGTTGAATTTATATAAGACACTCATTAGACCTCAAATGGAGTATTATGTGCAGTTCTGGGCGCCACGTTATAGGGAGGATGTGAACACATTGGAGAGAGTGCAGGAGAGGTTTACAATACTTTTAAGACCATAAGAAGTAGGAGCAGAAGAATGGTTCCAGGATTGAGAAATTTAAGTTATGAAGGTAAATTGAAGGGGTTGGGATTGTTCTCCTTAGAGAGAAGAAGGCTAAGAGTAGATTTGATAGAGATGATCAAAATCATGAGAGGGCTGGAGAGAGTAGATAGGGAGAAGCTGCTCCCACTCGTAAAAGGATCAAGAATGAGAGGGCACAGATTTAAAGTGATTAGGAAAAGAAACAAATGTGACATGAGAAAAAACTTTTTCACACAAGTTGGTCGGGTCTGGAATACACTGCCTGGAGGCAGTGTGGTGGAGGCAGGTTCAATCGAGACATTCAAGAGGGCATTAGATAATTTTTTAAAAATTCATTCATGGCATGTGGGCTTCACTGACTGGGCCAGCATTTACTGCCCATCCCTAGTTGCCCTTGAGAAGGTGGTGATGAGCTGCCTTCTGGAACCATTGCAGTCCATGTGGTGTAGGTACACCCACAGTGCTGTTACAAAGGGAGTTCCAGGATTTTGACCCAGTGACAGTAAAGGAACGGAGATATATTTCCAAGTCAGGATGGTGAGTGACTTGGAAGGGAACTTCCAGGTGGTGGTGTTCCCATCTATCTGCTGCCCTTGTCCTTCTAGATGGTAGTGGCCATGGGTTTGGAAGGTGCTGTCGAAGCAGCCTTGGTGAATTTCTGCAGTGTACCTTGTAGATGGTACATACTGCTGCCATTGTGCACCAGTGGTGGAGAGAGTGAATGTTCATGTATGTGGTGCCAATCAAGCAGGCTGCTTTGTCCTGGATGGTGTCAAACTTTTTGAGGGTTGTGGGAGATGCACTCATCCAGGCAAGTGGGGAGTATTCTATCACACTCTTGGCTTGTGCTTTGTAGATGGTGGACAGCCTTTGGGAGTCAGGAGGTGAGCTACACAATTCCTAGCCTCTGACCTACTCTTGTAGCCATAGTATTTATGTGGCTTGTCCAGTTCAGTTTCTGGTCAACAGTAACCCCCAGGATGTTGATACTGGGGGATTTAGTAATGCCATTGAATGTCAAGGGGTGATGGTTAGATTCTCTCTTGCTGTAGATGATCATTGCCTGACACTTGTGTGGTGTGAATGTTACTTGCCACTTGTCAACCCAAGCTGGATATTGTCCAGGTCTTGCTGCATTTGACATGGACTGCTTCAGTATCTGAGGAGTTGCGAATGGTGCTGAACATTGTGCAATCATCAACAAAGATCTCCACTTCTGACCTTATGATAGAAGGAAGGTGATTGATGAAGCAGCTGAAGGTGGCTGGGCGGAGGACACTACCCTGGGGAACTCCTGCAATGATGTCCTGGAGCTGAGATGACTGACCTCCAATAACCACAATCATCTTCTTTTGTGCTAGGTGTGACTCCAACCAGCGGAGAGTTTTCCCCCTGATTCACATTGACTCCAGCTCTGCTAGTGCTCCTTGATGCCACACTCTGTCAAATGCAGCCTTGATGTCAAAGGCAGTCACTCTAACCTCACCTCGGGAATTCAACTCTTTTGTTCATGTTTGAACCAATGTTGCAATGTGATCAGGAGTTGAGTGCCCTGGCATTATACTGCATCTGCCATGTATTTTCTCACTTACTCAACCTGTCTAAGTTGCCTTGAAGCCTCTTAGCACCCTCCTGACCATTCACTTTCCCACCAAGTTTCGTGTCATCAGCAAACTTGGAAATATTACATTTAATTCCCTCGTCCAAACCATTGATATCTCTTGTGAATAGCTGGGGTCCAAGCACTGATCCCTGCGTTACCCCACTAGTCACCACCTGCCACTCCAAAAAAGACCCATTTATTCCTACACTCTGTTTCCTTTCTGCTAACCAATTCTCAACCCATGCCAATATATTATCTCCAATCCCATGTGCTTTAATTTTGCACAGTAACCTCTTATGTGGGATTTTATCAAAAGCTTTCTAAAAATCCAAATACACCACAGCCACTGTTCTCCCTCATCTATTCTGCTAATTACACCCTCAAAAAATGCTCATAAGTTTGTCAAACATGATTTCCCTTTCATAAATCTACATTGATCTTGTCTAAGCCCATTTATACTTTCCACGTGTCCTGTTATCATATCCTTTATAGTAGACTCTAGCACTTTCCCTACTACTGATGTTACGCTAACCGGTCTATAATTCCCTGTTTTCTCCCTCGCTCCGTCTTTAAATAATGGGGTTACATTTGCCACCCTCCAATCTGCCAGGACTGTTCCAGGGTCTACAGAAGATGACAACCAACATATCCACCATTTCCATGGCCACCTCCTTTTATACTCTGGGATATAGATTATCAGGCTTTGGAGATTTATCGGCTTTCAGTCCCATTAATTTCTCCAGTACTGTTTTTTTTAGTAAGACTAATTTCCTTCAATTCCTCCTTTTCACTAGACACTTGGTTCCCTAGCATTTCTGGGAAGTTATTTGTGTCTTCCTCCATGAAGATAGAACTAAAGTAGTTGTTTAATTGCTCTGGCATTTCCTTGTTCTCTATTATAAATTCTCCTGTTTCGGACTGTAAGGGACCTACATTTGCCTTCACTAATCTTTTTCTTTTTACATATTTATAGAAGCATTTACAGTCCACTTTTATGTTCCTGACAAGTTTACTCTCAAACTCTATTTTTCCCCTCTTAATCAATCTCTTGGCCCTCCTTTGCTGAATTCTAAACTGCTCCCAATCCTCAGGCTTGCTGTTTTTTTCTAGCAACTTTATATGACTTCTCTTTGGATCTAATACTATCCTTAATTTCTTTCATTAGCCATGGTTGGGCCACTTTTCCTGTGTGTTTTTGCACCAGAAAGGAATGTATAACTGTTGCAATGCATACACTTATTACTTAACTATTAGCCATCGCCTTTTAATGAAGTTCCCCAATCTATCTTAGCCTCATATCTTCATAATTTCCTTTGTTTAGATTTAGGACCCTAGTTTCGGATCAGACTACTTCATTTTTCATCCTAATGAAGAATTCTACCATGTTATGATCACTGTTCTGTGAAGTACCCCAGACAAAATTATTAATCAACCCCTTCTCATTGCACAAAACCAAATCTAGGATGGCCTCTTCCCTAGTTGGTTCCTTGATGTATTGGTCTAAAAAACCATCCTGTGCACACTCCAGGAATTCATCCACCACAATATTATTGCTAATTTGGTTTGCCCAGTCTATATGGAGATTAAAGTCACCCATGATTACTGTAGCAGCCTTGTTACATGCATCTCTAATTTCCCGTTTAATGCTGTGCCCTACCTTATCAATACTGTTTGGAGGCCTATAGACAACTCCCACTAATGGTTTCCGCCCTTTGTTGCTTCTTAGCTCCACCCAGCCTGATCCTACTTCCAGATTTTCTGAGACAATATCATCTCTCACTATCACACTGATTTCATCCTTAACTAACAATGCTATCCCACCTCCTTTTCCTTTTTGCCTGTCCTTCCTAAATATTAAGTACCCTTGGATATTCAGTTCCCAGCCTTGATCACCCTGCAGCCATGTCTCCATAATCACAATGATATTGTACCCATTTACATCCAATTGCACTGTTAATTCATCTACCTTATTGCAAATGCTCTGTGCATTCAGGTACAGTGCCTTTAAACTTGTCTTTTTAACATTTTTATACATTGTTTTTTTGTACTATGTCCCTATTTGCTGCTAGCCGTTGTTTCCTCTGCCTTCCACTTTTGTTTACACTTTTCTGTCTTTCATTCCTATCCTTGTTCCCCTTATGATAGAATCCCCTATTACTACTGCTCTCCCACTCTTTTCTCTCTCCCCCCGACACTCCCCACAGCCCCCGTGCAGCTGAGCCACTCATAGTGCCACAGACTTGGCTCTTGGTGCATTCCCCTAAGAAACCATCTCCCCCAGCAGTATCCAAAATGTAAAATCAATTGAAGAGGGAGATGGACCCAGGGGACTCCTGCACTACCTCCCTAGTGCTTTTATTCTGCCTTGCAGTCATCCATTCCCTATCTGCCTGTACACTCTTTACAGTGACCACCTCACTGTAGGTGATATCAATGAAAATCTAATTCTGGAATGGTTTAGAGAATATTAAGGACAGAAGAAATACTCATCCGGTCCTACTTACCGCTTTGCCTCAGGGGGTTCTGTGTGCTCTTCCGTGCACATGCATGAAAGAGCACACAGACCTGCTCAGGGAATCCCCCTCCCCGCCTGCACAGGGAGCACACAGCACTTCCAGGTGAACATCACGCTGAGCAGGCCTTAACTGGCCAGCCCAAGTAAAATGACGGCTTACCCCTGGCTGGGGGCACCAATCTGGAACCCGCCTGCTTGCTCCCGCTCCCACACAAGTCCCCCGATGGGAGGAAAATGCTACCCCATGTCATCTCTGGCTCTTTTGCCAATCACCTTAAACATGTGCCTTCTAGTTAGTGATCCTACTGACCTTGGAATTTCTCTTTCTTTATTCCATCCTTCATAACTTTGAACACCTCAATAAAATCTCTTAACCTGGGTGTGCAAAATTATGAGGGGAATAGGTAGAGTGGACAGGATAAAATTGTTTCCCTTGATGGAGAATTCTAGAACCAGGGGACATAGATTCAAGAGAAGTGGCAGAAGGTGTAGAGGGGAACATGAGGAAGAACTTTTTTATGCAGAGGGTAGTGGATGTCTGGAATTCGCTGCCCAAGTTGGTGGTAGAGGCAGAAACTTTAAACTCTTTTAAAAAGTACCAGGATCTGCACCTAAAGTGCTGTAAGCTGCAGGGCTATGGGCCGGGTGCAGGAAGGTGGGATTAGAAAGGGCACCTGGGTGTCCTTGGGCTGGCATGGACAAGATGGGCCAAATGGCCTCCTTCTGTGCTGTAACTTTTCTATGGTTCTATGGTTCTAACTTCCTTTGCCCTAAGGAGAAACTTCCCAGCTTCTCCAGTTCCTCCACAACACTGAAACTTGTCATCACTGTTACCATTCCAGTAAATCTCTTCCAAACTCTCTCCCATGCCTTGACATCTTTCCCAAAATTTGGTGCCCAGAATTGAACACAATACTCCAGCTGAGGTTTAACCATATTTTATGTTTTTTTAAAGTGTAACTTCAACGCTTATGTATTTTATTCCTCGATTAATAAAACCATGGGCCTCATGTGCTTTTTTAACGTCTTTCTTAACTAATTCTGTCATCTTCAGAGATTTGTATACATAGATGGCAGGTCTCTCCTTCTCTATAGCCCTGTTAAAATTGTAGCATTTAGTTCAATTTGCCTCTCCTCATTCACCCTATCAATACGTACAATTTTTAAAAATCTTTCACAGGATGTGGACATCACTGGCTAGGCTAGTATTTAGTGCCCATCCCTAATTGCCCTTAAGAAGGTGTGATGAGCTGTCGTCTTGAACTGCTTCAGCCCAGGTGGTGTAGGTACACCCACAGTGCTGTTAGGGAGTGAGTTCTAGAATTTTGACCCAATGAAGGCAATATAGTTCCAAGTCAGAATGATGTGTGGTTTGGAGTGGAACTTGCAGGTGGTGGTGTTGTTCCCATCCATCTGCTGTCCTTGTCCTGCTAGGATTTGGAAGGTGCTGTGGAAGGAGCTTTGGTGAGTTGCTGCAGTGCATCTTGTAGATGGTACACACTGGTGCCACTGTGCATTGGTGGTGGAAGCAGTCGATGTTGAAGTGGTGGATCGGGAGCCAATCAAGTGAGCTGCTTTGTCCTGGATGGTGTCAAGTTTCTTGAGTGTTGTTGGAGCTGCATTCACCCAGGCAAGTTGAGAATATTCCATCACACTCCCCTGACCTGTATCTTGTTGATGGTGGACAGTCTTTGGGGAGGAGTAATTCTATAGAATTTCCAACCCCTGACTTGCTCGTGTAGCCACAGTATTTATATGGCTAGTCCATTTCAGTTTCTGGTCAATGGTAACCCCAGGACGTTGACAGTAGGGGATTCAGTGATGGTAATGCCATTGAATGTCAAGGGGAGATGGTTGGATTTTCTCTGGTCGGAAATGGTCATTGCCTGGCACTTGTGTGGTGCAAATATTACTTGCCTCTTATGAGTCCAAGCATGAATGTTCTTGAGTCGCATATGGAGTCACGAATGGTGCTAATCTTGATGATTGAACAAACATCCCCTCTTCTGACCTTATGATGGAAGGAAGGTCATTGATGAAGCAGCTGAAGATGGTTGGGCCAAGGGCACAAGGTCAGATGCTGCCTTGATGTCAAGGGCGGTCACTCTCACTTCACCTCTTAAGTTCAGCTCTTTTGTCCATGTTTGGCTGCAATGTGGTCAGGTGCTGTGTGGCCCTGGCAGAACCCAAATTAAGTGTCAATGAACAGGTTATTGCTAAACAAGTGCCGCTCGATAGTACTGTTGACAACATCTTCCATCACTTTGCTGATGATCGAGAGCTGACTGGTCAAGTGGTAATTGGCCAGGTTAGATTTGTCCTACTTTTTATGGGCAATTTTCCACATTGCTGGGTAGATGCCAGTGTTATAGCTGTTCTGGAACAATTTGGCTAGGGGCACAGCTAGTTCTGAAGCACAAGTCTCCAATACTATCGCTGGAATATTGTCAGGGCCCATAGTCTTTGTCGTATCAAGTGCCTACAACCATTTCTTGATATCACGTGGAGTAAATTGAATTGATTGAAGAGTGGCATCTGTGATGCTGAGGGTCCTCAGGAGGAGGCCAAGGTGGGTCACCCACTTGTACTTCTGGCTGACAATTATTGCAAATGCTCAGCCTTGTCTTTTGCACTGATGTGCTGGGCTCACCCATCATTGAGGATGGGGTTATTTGTGGAGCCTTCTCCTCCAGTTAGTTGTTTAATTGTCCATCATCATTCATGACTGTATGTGGCAGTACTGCCATTCATGGCTGATTGTGGGAACACTTACCTTTGTCTAACGGATACTGCTTTTGCTGTTTGGCATACAAGTAGTTCTGTGTTGTAGCTTCACCAAGTTGACATCACATTTTTAAGTAAGTGTAGTGCTGCTTCTGGCATGCCTCACTCTTTTGATCCCCTGGCTTGATGGTAATGGCAGACTGGGGGACATGCCAGGCCATGAGGTTACAGATTATGGTTGTATACAATTCTGCTGCTGCTGATAGCCCACAGCGCCTCATGGATGCCAAGATTGGAGTTGCTAGATCTTTTTGATGGAGAGTTTCTTCAATGTGAAGATGGGACATTGCCTCCACAAGGGAGATAATGTGCTCTGGTCACTCCTACTTGTACTGTCAAGGACAGATGCATCTGCGACAGGTAGATTGGTGAGGATGAGGTCAAGTAGGGTTTTCCCTCTTGTTGGTTTCCTCACCATCTGCTGCAGACCCAGTTTATCAGCTGTGCCCTTTAGGACTCGGTCAGCTCGATCTGTAGTGATCGAGCCACTGTTAGTGATGGACATTGAAGTCCCCCACCCAGAATGCATTCAGTGCCCCTGTCACTCTCAGTGCTTCCTCCAGATGGTGTTCAACATCAAGGAGCGCTGATCCATCAGCTGAGGGGATGGAGGCGTGGTGGTGGTGGAACATTAAGTAGTAACCAGCAAGAGGTTTTCTTGCCCTTGTTTGAGGTGGGCATGAGACTTTATGGGGTCCAGAGTTGATGTTGAGGACTCCCAGAACAACTCCCTCCTGACTGTATACCACTGTGCTGCCTCCACTGGTGGGTCTGTCCTGCCGGTGGGACAGGACATACCCAGGGATGGTGATGATGGTGTCTGGGATGTTATTTGTAAGGTACAATTCCGTGAGTATGACTATGTCAGGCAGGCTGTTGCTTGTGAGACAGCTCTCCCAATTTTGGCAAAGGCCCCTAGATGTTAATAAGGAGGACTTTGCAGGGTTGACAGGGCAGGGATTTCCCTTGTCATTTCTGTTGATGCTGGATGATCCTTCTGGTTTTATTCCTTCTTGTAGACTTTTTAGCGGCTTGATACTGAGTGGAGGCTTGCTGGGCCATTTCAGAGGGCATTTAGGAGTCAACCACATTGTTGTTAATCTGCCCATTTTGCCAGTCTGTCTATGATTTTCTGCATCTGTTACTATTTGCCTTGTTATTTACTATGTTTATGAGTTTCATATCATGTGCAAACTTTGAGATAATGCATTGCCCGCAAAAGTCAATCATAAATATCAAAAAGTGCAGTGGTCCTAATACTGCTCATTGGGGAACACAACTGTAAATTTTCCTCCAGTCTGAAAAACAACCGTGCACCATTACTCTTTGCTCTCTGATCCTTAGTTAATTAAAAGTCGATTAAAATTAAACATTAATTCATACTGTCACTGTCCATTTAATACTATGGGCTTTAATTTTGTTAACTCTATTATTTGGCATTTTGTCAAACACCTCTTGAAAGTTAGTATACATAATATTTATCATACTATCTTCATCAACCTTCCCTGTTACCTTAACAAAGAACTAATTCAAGTTAGTGAAACACAATTTACCTTTAATAAGTCTATGTCCACTTTATTAAGTAGACCTTAGTTCTTCAAACGCCAATTAATTTTGAAATAAAACCAAAAAATGCTGATAAAACTCAGCAGGTCAGGCAGCATCTGTGGCGAGAAACAGAGTTAACATTTCTGGCTGAGATGACCCTTCATCAGAACTAAGAAAGATAGAAATGTTTTCAAGCAGTGGAAGGAGGGAGGGGGCATGAAGAACAAAAGGGAAACTCAGTGATAGGGTGGAGGGAAGGGGAGGTTAAATAACAAATGGTTTCATAATGAAACAGCCAAAGAGTATGGTAATGGGTATAGTAAAGAAACAAAGCTTGTGTCCAATGGGGCATGAATGGCAATTCCACCTTGCTCCCAATACTGAACATCCTGTCCATGGCCTGCTACAGTGTTCCAATGAAGCTCAATACAAGCTTGAGGAACAGCACTCTTCTGACTCGCCACTCAGCCTTCTGAATTCAACATCGAGTTCAACAACTTTAGATCATAACCTCTGCCCTCATCTTGTTCTATGTAACTTTTTGCTTTAATTTTTTTTGTTTGATTGGGTTGTTTCTTCCTTTCCCTTCATGCTGCATCCAGGTGGTTACTATATTGCCACTCACGCCCCATTGGACACAAGCTTTGTTTCTTTACTATAGCCATTACCACTCTCTTTGGCTGTTTCATCATGAAATCATCTGTTACTTAATCTACCCTGCCCTCCAGTCTACCACAAAGCTTCCCTTTTGTTCTTGCCCCTCCCCCTTCCACTGGCTTAAAAACTCTTACATTTCTATCTTTCTTAGGTCTGATGAAAGGTCACTCGATCTGAAACATTAACTCTGTTTCTCTCCACATATGCTGCCTGATCTGCTAAGTACTTTCAGCATTTTTGGTTTTTATTCCAAATTTCCAGGATCTGCTATATTTTGCTTTTGTGCCAATTAATTTTGTCTTGGATTATTGTCTCAATAATTTCCCTCACCATCGATGTTAGGCTGACTGGCCTGTAGTTGTTGAGCAAAGGCCCAGAGAACCAAGACAGGCCATTTACATATGCCACCTTGGCACGTGACTGTCCCTACGATCTGTGTCCACAGATTTTATCCCATACCTGCCCTCCCAGAATAAAGATCGCGCCTTTCAGGGGAGTTTCCCCCAAGGCCGGTCTGGCAAGCCAGCAAGCCAATTCGCGCTACCTGCCTTGGGCGCGAAAATCCGGGCTGCTGCGCCTTATTCATGGCACTTACAACACATCAGCATAGAAAGATTTTTGGAAATAATATTACAGTTCTTTGCTGTAATTAATATTAAGATAGCTGAACCATTATAAATCACTGGTTAGACCCTAGCTGGAGTATTTTGTCCAATTTTGGGTACCACACTTTAGGAAAGATGTTAAGACCTTGGGAAAGCTTGCAGGGGAAATTTACTAGAATATTACATAAATGATGTGTTTCTTTACTATACCCATTACCACTCTCTTTGGCTGTTTCATCATGAAATCATTTGTTATTTAATCTACCCTGCCCTCCAGCCTATCACAAAGCTTCCCTTTTGTTCTTCTTGCCCCTCCCCCTTCCACTGTGGTTACTGAAAATTGAAATAAAAACAAAAAATGCTGGAAATACTTAGCAAATCTGGCAACATCTCTGGAGAGAGAAACAGAATTACAATAAAAGGTTATTGACCTGAGAAGTTAATTCTGTTTCTCTCTCCACAGGTGCTGCCAGACCTGCTGAGTATTTTCTGTTTTTATTTACTAGAATGTATCAGGGATGAAGGACTTGGTTTTTGTGGAGAAGCTGGGATTGTTCCCCTCAGAACAGAAATAGTTAAGGGGCAATTTAATAGAGGTGTTCAAGATTATGAAGGATTCAATATTATGAAGTGTTGGGATAGAGTAAATAAGGAGAAATTGTTTCCACTGGCAGGAGGATCAATAATCAGAAGACACAGGTGAAAGGTAATCAGCAACAGAACCACAAGGAAATTGAGCTTTGTTTTTATTCAGAGAGTCATTATAATCTGGAATCTGAAAGTGTGGCCAAAGTAACTTTCAAAAGAAAACTGGAAGAAAGCTTGAAAAGGAAAAATCCGCAGGTCTATGAGGAAAAATCGGAGGAGTGAGACTAACTGGATAGTTCTTTCAAGGAAACATGGTGTGATGGGCCAAATGGCCTCCATCCATGCCATAAGATTCCATTCTATGAAACGATCATAGAATTTAAATTTTGTAGTTAGAAATACACACCACAGAGTATAACTCTGATCTAACAAATGCTTCAATATGAGTGCAATGCCTGACTTGGCGGCTGCGACAAAGGGCGGTGCGTCCCGTAAGGTGTCGAAACAGTCGCTGATTAAAGTCACCAAGAAGCCGCCTAAGAAGCGGAGAAAATCTCGCAAGCAGAGCTATTCCATTTACATGTACAGGGTGCTCACCCAGGTCCACCCTTCCACCAGGATCTCGTCCAAGGCCATGAGTGTTATGAATTCCTTCGTTGTTATTTTCGAGTGCATCGCCTCCGAGGCGTCGCACCTCATTCACTACAACAAGCGCCGCACCATCTCGGCCTGGGAGATCCAGAGCGTCGTCCGCCTCATGCTGCCAGGGGAATTGGCCAAACACGCCGTCTCCAAAGGCACCAAAGCGGTCACCAAATACACCAACTCCGTTTAGGTAGACAATTCTAAAGATTATATTAAAAAAATAATGCTACAAGATTAACAAATGCATTAAGCCTGTACATCTTGATGATAGGTTCAATGCCATTTTAAAATGTCTCAAGTCGAGTTGTTGCCTGCTTTGGTGGCAACAATCCATCAACCCAGTTTCCATGCAATGATTTAAAGATCAGTCCAGAAATGTCTTCAATCTGCTATGATGCAGAGTAATCTCAGTAGCTGCTAATGCTGAAATAGCTAAATGGATTTTGTTCTTAATTCCTGAGAATGCATTTTCTTCCCTGTTTGTGATTGTGGTGTTATATGCTTGTCAAAAGATGTGCATGAAAAGTCTCTGCTGAAGTGCAACTTCGAAAGGCAATCTTTAATTTAGACTTTAAAATGTATTGTTAAACATGGGGCTCAATTTGCAAACGTATGAGTGAGAATTTTATTTTAAGATGCATTTATTGGTAGTTCGTGAACGGTTCCCCTGAATGATTGGACCACAGTGCCTATTACTTAAAACATCTAGATTTAATATGGTCAGTCACTTATATTGATCAAAAAGATGTAACCATTAGTCATTTGCATTAACATCAATTTCACAATTGTCAAACCTGGAGTATTTTAAGTGCTCCATATATTTCAGGTAGAAACAGCTGTTCTCATTCACTAGTTATGACTTATTATCCCACACTATTTCTTGTGCAGAATCTTGCCCTTGTCGGGCAGGCTTGGCGGGGGCGGGCAGGGGCAGTTGGGAAGCCAACCACATCCCACGATCAGGGCCGGAAGGTGATTTCACGTTGGCGGGCCAATTAAGGATGCCCAGCGTGAAACGTTACAGTGGCGCTTGGTGCTGCCTGTACAGGTGGGGGAGGGGAGTGCAAGCAGGGTGAGCACTACCTTCGTGCATCCGCTTGAGTGCGCGCTTCATACTCTCCCTGAGGCACAGAGCTGCGTCAGGGAGATGAAGAGTTATATTTTAAAAAAACTTAAAAATGTAATAAAACACATCCCCTCATGTGACTCTGTCACAAGAGCAGGGACATGTTCTAAATTAAGTGTTAAAATTTTTATTTTATTTTTATTTGCTTTAGGAAACCTAAATATCCCACCGTGGATGAGGTTTCCTAAAAAGCGCAAAAGCCACTTGGCCTTTTCGCCTGCCCGCCAACCATAAGGTTGGACAAGCAGCAAAAAATATTAATTATTAAATATTAATAACTTAATGGCCTTAACAGGCTTTTTAAATGTCGGCGAACGCGCTGCTGACTCCGATATGTGCCCGCCAACCAAAATATCGTGCGACTACACGGTGACGTTGGGGCGCTCGCCTGACGTCAATACGTGTCATTTCACACCCAAGCGGGTCAGGTGCGTGCCTGCCTGCCAAGCTAAAAATTTTGCCCCCTGTTACATTTCTCTCTTTTTTATTGATATATCTTTAGTGCATGCTACAGCGTGAATTTTAGCTGTCCTCCCTCTTGATGTGCACAAATGCTACTGTGCTGCTTATTTTGTGCTGTTTATTTTCCCTAAAAATGCACAGCACTGCAACCAAAGTTATTTTTAATTTTACTGATGCTGCCATATTATTACAAGCCATCATGTATAGCGAATAAATTGCGTTTGCTTGGATATATGCTCTATAAGTGGAGGGGATTGTATCTGCATTTTTACAGTCAAGAGATCACAAGAGCAGCAGTAGACCATTTGGCCCATCAAGCCTGCTCCGCTAGTAAATACGATCATAGCTGATCTTGAGCTTCAAATCCATTTTCCTGCTCACTCCCCATTTCCCTTAATTCCCTGAGAGGCCAAAAATCTGTCTATCCCAGCCCTAAATGTATTCAATGATGAAGCATCCACAACCCTCTGGGGTAGAGAATTTCAAAGATTCATAACCTTTTGAGTGAAGAAATTTCTCCTCATCTCAGTCCTAAATAATTTGTCCCTTATCCTGAGACGGTGTCCCCATATTTTAGATTCTTCAACCATTGGAAACAGTCTCTCAGCATCGACTCTATCAAGCGCCTTCAGAATTTTGTAGGTTTCAATGAGATCACCTTTCATTCATCCCTAGAAATGTCCCTGTCCCATTGGCAGGACAGACCCATCAGAGATGGCAGCAGAGTGGTATACCCCTGGAAGTCCTCACCATTGACTCTGAACCCTATGAAGTTTCATGGCATCAAGTCAAACATAGGCAAGGAAACCTCCTGCTGATTACCACCGATGAATCAATGTTCTTCCATGTTGAAGACTATTTGGAAGATGCACTAAGTCTAGCAAACACAGAATGCAACAGCGCCCCTGTACACTGGGGCCATGATGAAATGAAAGCTGTTATGATATGGGAGGTGGTAATTGCCGGGCTGACCAAATCCCAAAGGGAAACTTGGCCAAGCTATCACAACAATTTGCAATTTGTATTTTATTATGCCAAAGTATATGCACTGAAGTCAGAAGTAAAAATTCCATAACCACTTTTGGCAATTTTAAATAGTAAGTTAAAACATTTATTTAAAAAAGAAAATTTAAACACACCAGATTATAGTGACACAGTTAAATTTAGTCTTACAGTACTTTCCACTTAGCTAGACTCCCAAATAAACACCCTTTTCCAGGCAACATTCCAAATAGATTCTTAATCTACAAAACATCCAGTAATATTACCACAAGGTACCCACTATTGTTATATGGGAGGTATTTCACAGGACTCACTCTCCCTCTCACTCGACAATGGAAATCCAAGTCTTGTAACAAAAACTTACTTTCTGAAAAAAGCATGCACTTCTCTGAGGTAACTAGAAATTCCTACTTCACAGTACACTCTTCAAGGCCTCACATGACCACCCACCATACAGCTTTCAATCTTTCCTTAAATATGTTTTTCCTCTTTAATCTTTAAACCCATTGTTCTCATACCCCTTTGAAATTCAAACTCTTCCAAATATAAGGTTTTTCATGTTTCCATCTTGTCTTTGCTTTTGGGTCAATAAAAATATGATATCATCACTATTTGTTTACCTATGAACTCCTGCAAGAGGCAAAAATTTTCCATGTCACCTTCTAATTCCCCTTTAAAATTCAACCTTTCAACTTATCTACAAATGCAAATGTTATCTCTAACCTATTTTCTTGTACCCCATCTTAGATCGTCCACTTCCATTTCAAAATGCCTGCTTCTATACCTAATCCCATTGATGATTTAAACCTTGCAGTATGACCGTCTTCAGACTGATTAAATTAGTCATACACATACACACATACAACCTACAGACAAGCCTGCTTCACAGTATCTCACAGTAATATTAGGAAAAATTATATTCTCTTTACAAAGCATACAAGTCTGCCTTAGTGAAACAACATGTCCAGTGCTTTATCGATTAACAGTTTGATATCATGCACAACATAAACATCCAAGTAACATCATTGATACAGTGGATTGAACTCACTGCCAATCCTATGAGGTGCTCCCACTGTGACTGAGGATGTAGTGGAGGAAGACTACTCATTAGTGCCTGTCTGGGACTGAGATGCCCTGGCAGTCGGCCTCATTGTGGAGGTGCTATGGGTGGAGCACCTCAAAAGGCTGCTGCAATGGTGGTGGCAGCCTCTGTCACAGGGTGTAACTTGACAGGTGCTTGGAGGGGTCATGAGTGCAGATGAGGATGACAGACTCCATGAGGGGTGACCCCCACCCACTTCCCCGCTCCCCCCCACCCTGCATCACCATCTCAGCCCTTTCATGACAGGTTTGATCACTAGAGGGAACCACCATCTGGGGTACAGGTGACATCCACGCCATGCTTCTTTGTGCCACTGATTGGTCAATGCTACAGTCTGCAGCATGCATTGTACCATGTCAGTGTGCTGTTCCTGCATCCACTCTGGGTTATGCTGCATATGACTCCCCAGGAGATTGGTTATTCTCTCAATAGAGGAGTTCATCTGCTCAAAGCACAGAAATATTGAGGGGCATTTAAGATGAATGGATTCCTCCATTCTCATCACATGACTCCACAGTGCCTCAGGTAACTGATATGTGGGCACACATCTCCCACCGGTTCTCCAGGTAGAGCTGCCTGTTTCATGACTCCCTAGGCTCTGTATGTTCACCTGCTAAACGGGCTGCACCTGTCTTCCATTCTCTGAGGAGGGCTGACCACAGTCTCCCCTTGCTCTGAAATAATATGCGCTTCACCCTGTGCCACCCTCTCTAATAACCCACAAGGGCCCAAGGAGGTGCAAGGATCTGTGTTGGTGGAGGATGCATAAGAAATGTGTGTTAGTGCAGATTCTGTGAGTTATCTTCTTCCTCCAACTCCTGCAGAACAGGTTGTAGTGTCATAACCCTTCATACTCTGCAGCTGTTCTTGTGGGAGACATAACAGGAGATGGTGATGTGAGATTGGGGTGGTTAACAGATGCTTTTGCAGCATGAAATAATGAGATGACAGCTTATACATTGACAGCTCGTTGCACGGGGAGCATTGCCATGATCCCCTGAACCTGGAGATGTTGAGATGGTTTCACTCTGTCTATGTTGGTCCCCGTTTCTCTGTCTCCAGCATCCCAGTGACTTGCTGCCCTGGCAAAATCAAAAGTAAGCTCCACAAAATGCGAGTGACATGAGCTGGGAGACCCCCACTATCCAGACATGCCCTCTCCTTGCCATTGTTCTCCCATTTGGTCTGTTTTGATTTTGCATAGAATGCTACAGACATCCCCATAGCCCACTGTCCAACAGTACTCAGATGATGAACTATGGGTCATCAATGATGCTGTGCATGTCTCTCCTATGCTTACGAGACCTATTGCGCCCTCAGGATGCCCATCTTTTTTGCATTATGGTGACCATGAGGCATGCTATCTGCGTCTATCTTTGAACAAAGAACAAAGAAAGGTACAGCATAGGAACAGGCCCTTCGGCCCTCCAAGCCTGCGCCGATCATATTGCCTGTCAAACTAAAACAATTTGCACTTCCGGGGTCCGTATCCCTCTATTGCCATCCTACTCATGAATTTGTCAAGCTGCCTCATAAACAACACTATCATACCTGCTTCCTCTGGCAGTGAATTCCTGACACTCACTACCCTCTACGTAAAAAACCTACCCCGCACATCTCTAAGGTTTTCTCCTCTCACCTTAAATCTATGTCCCCTGGTAATTGACTCTTCCACTCTGGGAAAAAGCTTCTGACTATCTACTCTGTCCATGTCACTAATAATTTTGTAAACTTCTATCAAGTTTCCAGACCTAGGCAGATCATTGAAACATTTACTGCACTGGACCCAGTTCTTTCTCATCGTTGCTCTGCTGCTGACCTCATGAGCCACCTCCCTCTTCAAGGCATTCTACTGCCACTAGCAGGGAACAAGCTTCACCATGCTGTCACCACCTCCAGCAGCACTTCAAGTGAGATGTCAGAAAAATGGAGGAGCCTACCTGCCTCTGCTTAGCTGTACCTTCCATCATGGAAACAAATAGCCCTAATACCAATGGGCATCATTGGGGGTGTGACAGGAAAATTTGGAGAGCCATTGGCTTTTAACAGCTCTCCTAATTTTCCCACAGTGGCACGGCCAGAAAACAAACTGGAGGAAAAATCAGTTTAAGAGGATAGTGCACTTTTACAAGTTACAAACATAGGAATAGTTCATAGGTCATGTGATTGGCTCGTCTCAGTGCATGCCTGATGAAGAAGAGGTTCTTTTCCACTCTTTAAGTATAGATAGGTGAATTCAATAACCAAAGTCGTATATCAAAGTCATTGGATTTTCAACAGGTCATGAAGTTAGTTGCTTGTAGTCATATTACTAGAAGATCGGTTTTCTTTGCTGGTGGGCTTGAAAAGGAATAGGTTTGGAGACTACATGATGTTGTAGTCTCCAGTTTTAAGGCATTGATGTTGCTGCCTTTGCTGCTGCTGCTATTTCTTTATGCGTTATTTGCAGACTGACTATTTTCTCCCTGGTGCTAGGAGTAAGTAAGATCAAAGACAGTTTTGATCAGGTGACTACATGATCAATATTTATATTCCAAAATGATTTGGGGAAATACACGATGGGGAAATGGATAGTGACAATTCACACCTACTTAAGATTTGACTGGTTTCTCTATAGGTCTCTTTGTTAAATTTCAAGATCAGAGGCAGTGGCTGAGATTTTCCGTGCCCGTTGGCGTCAGACATGTCCGGCGGTGTGAGTGGACAATATGGTGTGATCGGTTTCATGACCGAAACCAGGTTGCGATCACCTGCTCAGCCCACTAATGGCGGGCCGCGATTCCCACCATCGGACATCAGGAACCTCATTGTAATACATTTACATGTCATTATTAGGCCAGCCAGCCAGAATTGTTTCCCCCCGCCCCGGCCCTGGACCGTCCATCTACGTTGGTGGGAAAGCATCTGACATGTTTCACAACAGCATATAAAAGGCATGCACTTGTCAGGCTGCACTTTGAAGGGAACATGGAGGTGAGTATATACCAATGATGTGCAACGCTCGCCAGGGTTGCCTGTTGGATTTCAAGCTTGAGGCGTGTTTGAGGGGTGGTAAAGCACTGCCTTGCACCTGATGTGACTTGTGGATGGGGGAAGGGCAGCCCTGCTGTTGAGGCAACTTGTGGGAAGGGGGTGGGAGGGCAAGGGCAGCCCTGCCATTAAGGTGACTCGTGGAGGGTGGGGCAAGGGCAGCCCTGTCATTGAGGCAACTTGTGGAGTGGGGGGAGGAGGGGGAATAAGGGCTGCCTCATGGCTGAATATAGCGCACAAGCATTCGGGGTGGGGGATAGGGTGGGCAAGGAAAGCGGCCATGCATTAGGGACACCTTGTTATAAAGGGACCATTCCTCTGAAACTGAGACAGTTCAAGCACAGCCATTGTTTTGATTGGCGTCGGGCTTCTAATTTATCTGCCCACTCAAGCAATGCATGGGCATCAAAGTGCCACCAAGTGCTCCAGAGCTTTTCAAACCTTCTCCCATCTCCACCCCTGCACAGACTGCAAAGTCATGACCATTTCAGTGGACTGCAGAACAGTTGTACAACTGCACACATTGTGCAATCTCCTAACTAAAACTGGCCATGGAGAAGTCACTGGTGGAGGCGCTCACAGCCCCTTGCAATGTCAGCATCCTGGTTTGGACCAGTCTCCCCCATGGTTCAAGCTAACAGCACAGCCTTGTAGTATGGGTTTGGAGAATACCTGCGCCTGAGCTGTGAGTACAGCATGCAGTCCAATGGGTAAAGCTGCAGCCAATCGGTCAGGTGGAGTGGGGCGTAGGTGGTTGGCGTCTCGGGCAGCCATTCAGCGCATTAATCTCTGGCCATCCAAGTGGTGGCCAGTGCTCTCCGGGAAGCGTTAAGGAGCCTTCAGGCTTAACCAGGGCAGGTTCTTAGTACAACCGTGTGAACCCACGTGTCTCTCCCTTTCATCCTGCAGGAGGACTACAAGGGGATCATGGAGCCTGTTAAATTACAGAAAGCAAAGACAATGGAGGCAAGAGAGTGTCTGAGGGTCCTGGCTGTGCAGGGGGGGGAGCAGCACGCTATGGAAATAGGGGCGGCTTAGGCTCCCACATCTGCCGCCAAAGAGCCACAGCGAGCCGTTGCTGGTTGGTGCCTAGCCAGACCCAGGGTCTATAAGGTTGCCTTTCATTACTGCAGATGACCAAGAACCAGTGTCACTGACGACTGTGTATGTCTAGGGAGCTGATTGGACACACCTGCCACCTGTTGCAGGATTTGGCACCATGGGGACATGGAGGGCATCCACTGGCAGTGGCCATGAAAGTGACAGCGGCGCTCAATCTCTACACCAGTGGCTGCTTTCAGGGCTCCACAGGTGACCTCTGTGGGATACCACAAGCTTCCACCCACAAATACATCCATGAGGACACGGATGCCAGCTTTGCGATGGCACACAACTTTGTGCATTTCGCCCAGGACCAGGACAGCCAAAGCGATTGGATTCGCCCAGATCTCAAGTTTCCCACAGGTGCAAGGTGTGATTGACTGCACTCACATGGCGCTCAGGTCTCCATCGCAACACACAGTTAACTTCATCAACCGCAATGGATTCTATTCGTTGAATGTGCTGTTGGTATGTGAGCATCCTGCAGATGTACGCACGGTTTTCAGGGAGTGTGTGTAACTCCTACATCCTCAGTGGGTCACAGATCCCGGAAGTTTTCCAGGGTCCACAGAAGCTGCAGAGATGGCTCCTTGGGGAAAAGGGCTACTTGCAGAGGCTATGGATGATTCGGCAGCCTCAGACTGCAGCAGAGTGAAGGTATAATGAGGCTCATGCTGCAATCACAACTTGGTTGAGCAGACCATCGAGATGCCTAAAATGAGGTTCCAGTGCCTGGACCAGTCGGGTGGAGCCCTGCAATATAGTCCACAGAGGGTATCATGCATCATTGTCGTCTGCTGCGCCCTTTACAACCTGGCGCTACAATGGGGAGAGAAGCTGGCTGAAGAGCTGGAGGTCTCTTCTGATGAGGAGGATGTCGACGGGGATGAGGTGAGGAGGTCCTCGAAGGCGACGATGACAGGAATGAGGCCCCCGCACTGGCTAGACAAGGCAGGCATGCTCAGAAAGCCTTCATAACTACTAGATTTGTGGAGGATGTTGACGACATGCAGTGAGGAATCCCCATAGATCCTCACATTGCATCTATGAATGTTTGACTCCAGTCTGGCTTATGGCAGCCCGCATACCCTCTGTGATAATGCTGCTGTCATGGAGATGCAGTGGAGGCCCTAATAGTCACTCGATCGCAGGAGGATGATGATGACCTGCAGTGAGGACACTCCACAGATCTTCACATAGCCCCAGAGAATGTCTGACTCCTGTCTGGCTGGGGGCAGCTCCCTTGCACTCTGTGATCAGGGTCATATCAGAGAGACACAGCCATGAAACTTTAGAAGCATCTGATCCTTTGTCCGCCTTCAGCACCTGAGCCCTCCAGGAGCACAGCATCACTGGTCACAAATACTGAAGAGATCAGGGCCAGCCCCACCTTAAAGGTGCAGAGAGCACACACACAGTATGATGGAAGTTTGTGATGCCTGCCCACGACATTCACGCAATAACAAGCACCATCGAGGTCCAGGCAAGGGTAATGTGTCCAGGGAGTGTGAGGCTGGACTATCACTTTGGCCTGAAGGCTGCACAAAGCACAGGGAAGAGGCCCAGGACTGAGACACCTTCCTCTATCTTGTGCAGAAAGGTTTCTCATCTGAGTGACATGAACACTGCTCATCAGAACAAGGAGCCATAGGCCATGAGACATTCTTGGGGGTTCATTGACAATAGTGAACAGTATGTACAAGTGATTAACAACCATGTCCAGGCTGTGCAATTAATTCTTCTTAACTTTCCTAACCCTGTTGCTACTTCTTGGTGCTCTCCGGACATCCACAGAGAAGGTGGAGGCAGCCTGCTGACTGCAACGCCCTGTCTGTGATGACCTTGTTCGGCGTCTCTTGGAGGGCCGAGACCTGGAGGGCCCAATCCGCTTTCGGGGTCCTGCTGTGTGGCAGTGGCACCCTCCTCGGCTTGTGGAGCTGGAGTGGCTGAGGTCACAGGAAGAAGGGATTCAGATATGCTGGACACTCCCAGAGTTACCTGGATGAATGGCCCCAGGGTGTGCACCTGTTGATCCTCCTCCCTATGAGTGCCTGAGGGCTCCTGGCTGACTCCTTGAGGAGAAGAAGTAGCTGAATGAGATCGAGCTACTCAGACCCATCTCACCTATACACTGTTGGGGGCCAATTAGGGCATCAGCGATGCAGTTGAGCCTGCACAGCAGTGCAGGAGCAACGCCCTGGACCAAGCTCTACTTGGCCACCGCTATCCAACCAGCGTTGACCTCAGTGCGTTGGCATGCTGGCGCTACCACCTCAGAGAAGAGGCAGATGGACTCCTCTATCGTGCCTTGCAATCTGAAGAGTGCAGCGGACATCCCTTTCTGGTGTTCCCTAGCTTGCCTTTGCAGCTCCAGCAACTGTGACATGAGCAAGTCTAGTAGCTCATCATCTGACTTGGACTCAGCAAATTTCTGTCCTCCAGCAGTCCTGCAGTGCCGGGGTGGTGGGAAGTCCCTGTCTGCAACCTGCTGTGGGTCAGAAAATGCAATGTGTTCACCAGGTTGTAATCCCGAGGATACGCTAAAGCTAGGTCCCACCGAGGTATGTGTCTCTGCGCTGGCGGTGGGTGTGGGTGAGTGCTGTGACAGGACTTCAAGGAGGGTGCCTGCAGATTCCCCTTCAGAGGTTTCTTCAGGGTTTGATTGGAGGCCCTGGGTCATGGACTCCATCAGCTGTTTCCCAGATGTGCCTGCGGAAGCAAGGAGAGATAATTAGTACATGGCAGTGGCCTGTGAAAGAGGACACATCACTCACAGCATGGTTGTCTGATCGATGTTGCACTGCTGGACCCTCACTTGGTAGACCAGTGTCAACCTCACCATCAGCACAAGACCAGGGTGCTGTTCATCACCAGCCAGCTGTTTTCAAAGTTCATGAGGACCTTGATTTCAGGCATTCCTCCACAGGTCTGTGATCGCTCCCTCTTATTGTGTGCCAGCTTGTCCTGCCTGAATAGAGATAGAGAGAATGTAAGCAGGATGCCTGCCGAGCCAGATGATAAGAATGCCTAGCTTGTGTGCATGGTGAGTGCTCCCATGGACAGGATGAGGCCAATAATGGTGAGAGTGAGAGAGTGAATGGTGATGTCCCTTGAACTGGCAGTTAGTGAGGGCCCTGTGGATGTGTATTGGGTTTGTGAGCGTGTGAGTTGAAAGTGATGAGAAGAGTGACTTACCTTGGCGGCACTGGTCAGCTGTCCTCTTTTGAAGGACATTGGCGCTGACCACCGCTGCCACCACCTCCCAAGCCTGGTTGGTCATGCTGCTGCCCATTCTGCGGCCAGAGTGGGAGTAGAAGACATTCCGGTGGGCATCCATGGCATCCAAAAGGCATTCCATCTTCCCTGCAGCAGTCGTGGGCTGGAAGCACTGAGATGTGGTTCATGTGGCTAGACTTTAAATATGGCACCCGGCATGATGAAGCAGGTGAATGAGAGCCCGCCCACCATCGAAAAGGCGTGTTTCCCAGAAATGCATAAGTAATGTGGCAGGTTTGGGGCAATTCATTTTAACCACCCACTACCACACAGTGAAAATCTGGGATGATTCCTCCCGGTGAGTCTAAATCCAAAGATTTTGAGTTGTGGGTAAGTCCACTATAGGAGGTGCGAATTCCACACATGGATTCATCTGTCCATTCAGTGGAGGCACTCCATCCATGCTCTTTAAGTTAGGAACTTTCTGGAGACTTGGGATATCTCTGAGTCAATGCAAAAGTCATCTGACTCTCAGCAGCCATCTTACAGCCTTTTGATGTCCATTTTAAAAATAAAAGGTATATTTACCTTTTAAAGTTTAAAGTTATGAATATGACATGCCTTTACAGGGCATGACAGCTGCTAACTTGCTTTGAAGGACAGTTCTGTGTCTTAAGTTGTATTTTACTCATAATATGTGAATGCCTGGTTGCATCTGAGTCATATCCAATTGTTAATTGATCCTTGTTCTCTTGATGTTATTCATAGCATGATGGCCACAAAGTAAACAAGCAGAGGCAACGTGCTACATTATACTTCAAGTTTAAACACAGTTCATTCAGCTGAGATTTATAATCATGATTATATTGTCTCTTCTTGGAAGAACTGTCACTTACTAAATACTGTGCTTAATGTCATTGGTAATTCTTTGCTCTAATTGCTTTTAATGCTTCCATTTAGTACTCTAATAAACAACACTGTATCTTTTATATGTTTTCTGCATTTTATCTTTGCAGGAGCATGCAAAGGCCATTTTACATCATTATTTACCTGTCCTGCTGGGTTGTGCCCCCTAACTCCTCAAGGAAATAAGTGAGGAAGTTGATAAAACTGTGATTTAAAAAAACATTTTGGAGTTTAGATTATAGCTGAGGACTGGAGGATAATTGCTATGTTGACATTCAAGGAAGCAAAAGTGTATAGATTGTAGTGTCTGTAACTTAGGAACATAAGAATAGAGAAACAGATGCAAGCCGTTCAGCCCATAAAGCCGTTCAAAAACATCATAGCTGATCAGTCTCAGCTCCATTTACCTGTTTGGATTCTGTATCCTTTCCTAACAAAAAATCTATCACTTTCAGTTTAATTGACTTAGGCTCAATGGATTTTTGGGAGAGAGTTCCAGATTTTCACTGCCCATTCCACAAGCAATCCTTTCTGACATTACCCCTGATTTCTTAGCTCTATTTTTAAAGTTACACATCCTTATTCTGGAATCTCCCATCAGAGGAAATGATTTTTTTCCATCTACAGGATGAAATCCTATAATCATCTTAAACTACTCAATTAGATCACTACTTAATCTTCTATGATCAAGGTGATGCAATACTAGTCCATGCAACCAGTCGTCCTAATTTAACCATTTAAGCCCCACTATCATTCTGGTGAATCTGCGCTGCACCCCATCCAAGGCTAATATATGTATTCTAATGAGTAGTGTCCAGAAGTGAACACAGTACTCCAGACAAACCAGAATTTTATAAAACTGAAGGATGATTTCCATGCCTCTGTATTCCAGCCTTCGTGAGATAAAGGCTAACATTCCATTAGCCTTTTAAACTATGTTTGTACCTGTCCACTGGATTTTAAATCTGGCAAAACAGATATATGACTTCTTTGATTGTCAGGTCAACAAGCTGTTCAGGCAATTCAGACATCTGTTTTGCCAGATGGTATCCGTCCAACCTACTTGAAAGATTTCAATGTATTCATTTTATAAGATTTGCTGACACAGTTGTAAGATGGAATATCAATAAGAATGCCTGGCTGAGCTCCAAGACCCACTAAAGTGGCAGAATTTAATTCTCCCCCCAGGTGTGGACTGGGCGTCAGGGGTGGCCTATTTAATTAGGCATGGAGGTCTGGAGTGCAGATCCCATTGCCTTCCCAATTCTCCCCGATTAAGTCTGTGAGGGAAGGCTCAAGGGTGGCCTACCTGCCCAAAAGCCAATTGAGGCCACACCATGCGGGCTGGCAGGCATGCCTACAACCAAGTGAGGGTGCCCCTTCTACTTGAACAACCCAACAGAAAGACCTGCCGGAGTCATGGGCCACAACTGGTGAAGACCCCCACCTGCCCTTAAACTTAACACCCTTAAATCGCCCCTTGCTGGGGCCTTCTCTGCTTGTCCTGGCAAGCCCACCTTATTTAATTCCACTCCAAGCTCCAGTGACAATGCTGCAGCCTAGGCTGCCTGCAGTACCAGGAGTGGCCACCAGTCCCAGTGGCACTGCTGATACTGAAGAGCTGCCAGCTTCTGAGACAGGATATCTTTCCTGAGCATGATGAGGACCCCAACACCAATCAGTTAAGTGCATGATTGACACCAAATTGGGCTGGGGGTGTGGAATGACCATGGCACTTGCTCACTTGCCATTAGAGACGTCCACCATCATGAGCAGTAATACCACTCATGATTCAGCCTGTAGAGGTTGTTTATTCAGCTGTCAAGGAGACTGTCAACTTTGTTGTGTGGGTAATTTTATTATCCTGTGCTAGGTTTATCTTCCTTTGAAGTGACTTTTGACTGCCTGTTTGTTTATTTGGACAAATTTTATTAAGTGTTAAGAGGATTGAAGTTTTTTTTGAATGGGAGTATGAATGACTGTTTTTGAATGACAATTTTATGAGTTCGTAAGATGAACAATTTTTCATGGGGATTTTGAATGATTGATTCTTTATTTTGACAGTTTTATTAGCATTTCAAAGACTTGATAGTGTTATTTTATGGTTCGCCCATTAGGGTTACAGAACTGAAACATTGGGTGGAATTTTCCGGTCCTGCCATCAGTGTGTTACGTGACAGGTGGGAGCAAAAAATTCAAAGAGAGGCCAAAAATCAGATTCCCGCCAGTGGGAAATCAGTTTGAAATTTTCCCCTCACCTCATGAGGGGTTAATGGTGGGTCAGGTTTCCTATTGATCCATGTTGGGAATGCCATTTGCATGCATTGCTAAGTCATGAATGCTCATTAAAAATGCTACTTACCAGAATCACGTTCCCCCTCCAATCTTGTGCCACACCAGCGGGAATGTAGACCAGTCTGAATCACATTTGGAAATGAGTAGTATGCAGCTCGTGACTTCAAGGTGAGGTTTTAAAGCCTACCTGCATCATCACCACTCCAGTTTCTCACCAACAGCAGTGTAACACCAGATTGGTGGTGGTGTAGACTTGGTCTGCTCCTCTATACTCCAGGAAGACAGCACTCAGTGTGTGCAGTGGATCTCAACCAGGGCTGCACTCTGAGACAGAAACATTGTTATGACGGGGAGGAAACGGGTGGGAAGGATGACAGAGACATGGGGGTCAATGGGGCATGGTGGGATTGGAAGGGGGAGTGAGGAAGAATGACAAAAACATAGGAATCAATGGGGTATGGTGGGGTTGGAAGGGGGAGTGAGGAAGAATGACAAAAACATAGGAATCAATGGGGTATGGTGGGGTTGGAAGGGGGGTGGGGGAAGGATGACGGAGATATGGGGCTCCATGGGGTATGGTGGGGTTGGAGGCAGGGGGATGATGGCAGGCAGAGGGGAGACTGAGGATGGGGAAGCTGGAGCCTGACATGGAAGACTAGAATGCAGATACAGAAGGGGGTGGATGAGAATCAAACTGTATGAATGGGAGGGGATGCACGCAGACTCAGAAATAGAAGGGGGATTTGTGTTAGTGTGGCACAAGAGAGATGTGTTGCAAAGAGACACAGAGACTCATGAAGTGGTTGGGGGGGGTGCGGTGGTGCAGGGAGACTGTGTTGTAATCAGTCATGAGGAAATGGGAGTGCTTGTTGAAAGACAGTCATAGTCCCTGGTCTGGGGCCAAGAAGTCGGAGAGAGATTAAAGGCAATTCTGGGCATTTGTGGAACTCATAGTCAGGGTGGGAGATTAAAGGCAGTCCTGGGGCTTTGCCGGCTATGCTACAGGGCAATGCATGGCACGCACATCATAGGGAGGGGCAAGGCCTGTGAGCTCAATTGGGATAAGGCACAGCTTGGTGTGTGGGGCATGTTCATGGTCTTACAGTCAGTGGTGATCGGGTTGTCTGGCTCAGTGCTGGGCAGCAAATGGGATGGTCGTGGTTAGGGGAGGCATCTGCAGCCTGTAAATGAGGAAAATGCAATAAAGGGGGTACTTAAATCTCTCTTGAGGGAGCTCTCCTCTGTATGTGACTGTGCACACAGCCTCGAAATGTGGAGGGATGGGAATGTCAACAGTGATGAGTTCAGGGATGTGGCCTGGAATATCCACAACAATAGCAATGGAATCCATGGTTACTGGGAGAGGATGGAGAATAATCGGAGGGAAATCTACCTGTATCATGAGGTTCCAGGAAAATTGGAGGGACCTGAAAACTGACAGGTGGAGGGTCAAAACAGGTCCCAAAATAAAAATGCAGTCCCACCATCTTGAAAGCACAAAGTTATTGCACTGTTTAAAATCAAAACTAAAATAGAATCTGCATGGGAGGGGTCTGAGGCGGTGTGGGAGAAGCCAACGGCTGGGTTAAGGGGCCCTTTCATGGGGCATCCTCTAACTGTTTAGAGTGACAACATTAAAATCGAGTCAGAGCAGAGAGAAAAGAGGAAGACTTCCCTGAGAAGATGGAATTGAAGCCATTGCCTTTTGGTGCACTTCAACGAGAGACTGCAGGTGTCATTAGCTTCACAATCCAGTTGCTCCATTTGAGTATTAACAGAGAGGTATGTGAGAATGGAAAATGAGGGTAACTGTTAAGGAAGCACAGCTGATGCATATCTGCCAGATCATCAATGAAAGCCTCTAATGTGCTTTCTCCAATTGGCATGGATAACGGGCCAAAGGGCATCCAGTCATTGCTGAAGTGCAAGTTGAGCTTAATCAGTATACCAGATCAGCAATTGCAGATTTAAAAGATTTAAAAGATTATCAGCAATTGCAGGAGTTCCTTTGGTAAGGTGGCACATTTCATGAATGTATCCAACCCTCTTCCAGCCTCTGCGGGATTGAGAGGTCAAGTATCAGGGTTGGCATCTTAGTCATCTAGATCTGTGCGCCTCAGCTACAAGGCCGTATCAGCAAAAGCCAGTAGCACAGACATAGCTCTGGGGCATTACAGTGACTTCTGTTTGTGAGTGGGAGGGCTATTATATTTGCCAAGTATTCATTAATATGTTGGATCAATCTGTCCATGGAGAGGAGGATTGAATAATGGAGCCTGGGCTCAATGTTGCCTTCTTGATGGCAGTGATCCGATTGATGTGGAGAAGGGCCCAGCACTGCTTAGCGCAGCTTCGAGCAGATGATCTGCTGAACCAAGGTCTCCAAGGTGGCCGTCACACTTCCCATGGAGACATCAAAGCACTCGCATATCAGAGCCGCAACATCAGACAAAACACCGCCTCCTCCGCTCTAGTCTGTTGACTGCCTCTCACAACTCTACCTGAAGTTCCAGCCGCGTGTCTTTGTATTTGTCATAGATGGCCGTTTCCAGAGGTTCATCATCTGACTCGGACTAAGCGGGTGCCTGTTCTCCAGCAGTCCTCCAATTGCCAGAGACCTGAGCTATCACTGATTCCAACTGCTGTGGAGACGTGGCAGTGTAGTGTTCTCCAGAAAGTGACCACGAGCCTAATCTGGATCCATGACCAACAAGGTGCTTGTCTCTGCACTGGTGGAGGGTGCAGGTGAACAAGGTGACGGGTGTTCTTCAAACGGATCCTCATCATCCTCCTCTGAGGTGGGCTGGGGCTGGGCCTTACGTTGGCTGTGCTGATCTGTCTGTACCAGCTGTTATCCAGAAGAGACAGAAGATAGATTTAGTTCATAAACAGGCTGAATACAACATTGCATGCCACTCATTGAGAATGTCAGTATATGATCAACTCATGGAGGGCTCATCCATACTGAGCTGCTGAGAGAGCCTGATCTCAGCTTCCTCACAGAAATGATCTTTCTCCTCCCCTGCCAACTTGGCGGCATTGTCCTCGAATTTGGAGAACCTCTGTATGTCACTTCACTGCCACGTCTCCACAGCAGTCAGAGGCAGTGATAGCCCAGGTCTCTGGCAATTGGAGGACTGCTGAAGAACAGGCACCCACTTAGTCCGAGTCAGATGATGAGCCTCTGGAAACGGCCATCTATAACAAATACAAAAAAGGTGGCTGGAACATCAGGTAGAGTTGTGAGAGGCAGTCAACAGACTAGAGCAGAGGAGGCGGTGTTCCCTCCTCCAGTCTGGGATCTCTCCCTCTTGTATTGACAAGCTTGGCCTGCATGAAGGCAAATGGATGGAATGTGATGAGAAGAGATGGAGAAGAGGTTTGGAAGCATGCATGCCTACTGTGTGTGCTGAGCCCTCCCCAGTCAGGGTGGAGTTTGTGCAGCATGATAGACGAGGTGCTGGTGATGTTAAAGTGTCCATGAGACAATCAGTGCTGATGACTCCCTGGCTAATAATGTGTGAGATCCCTAAGCAGTGTAACCCTTTGAGTGCAAGATGCCATAATGAAAGTGTGAGGTTGGAGTGAGCTGAAGGTTGACTTACCCTGGCTGAGCAGATGAGATCATTCATCCTCTTTCTACACAGGATGGTATTTCTTGGGTGAGTGCCTAATGGGCTGACCTCCCATGCAACCGCCTCCCAGGCTGGCGAGGTGAGGCTGGTGGGCTGCCTGGAGCCCAGTATCCCTCAGGTAGAGGACAAGCTGGTGCTGGCGGACTCCATAGACAAGGGCCTCAAGGGAGTCACTGCTGAACCCCGGTGCAGCTTTTGTCTTGGGCACAGCCATATCAAGAGGTCTCCTCCACACATCTGTGCTGAAGAGAGTGGCTGTGTGTGTATGGGTGATGTTTAAATTTGGTGCCCAGACCTTCAACCCCATTAGGTAATGGCAGGGCGGACAAATCAGTTCCTGCCCTGCCATGTGACTTGGAGAACTCACCCATGCATAATTTATTAGCTTCCGAGTGTGAAATCGGATGAGTTCCCGCTACGCTGCCCAGTGGGAAACACACGGCGAAACATGCCCACCATCACATTTAGCCTCTAAAATGGAAAATTCCACCCATTGATTCAGTTTATCTCTCTCTATGTGGAAGCTGTCTAGCCTGCTGAGCTACTTTTCTAGCATTTTCTGTCTTTATTTTAGCATCCACAGTATTCTGCTATTCAATTATTATATGGTTCGTTGGTTCTGTACCTAGTGGCTACTGGAAGAGGGGTATGTAGGATGCAAGGGGTGTGGAAAGAAAATAAGGATTTGGAAGGGGCATGGGGGTATAGAGGGGGCATTGAGTGTGGGGGGTTGAGGGGGAATGAGGGCTACTGGGCCTAATGGACATGAATAGAATTGCGCTGATGTGCGAGCAGCTGGAAGCATGCCTTCTAACTTGCCAGCCTCGGCATCCATCCAACTCCATTGCTGCCTTGTGTATGCTTCGGAAGGTCATGGGCCTGACTCCTCAGAATGAAAATTTTGTGCAAGTGGGCTGACTTTCAGAAGTCAACAAGTGACATCAGGAATTGCCCTGACTCACAGTTCCCGATGCTAAGGAGAAAACTCAACCCATTGAGTCATTGCAGTGTAGATGGAGGCCATTTGGCAATTATTTCCTTCATTAGTATTATTTTGCTTAAGTTTATTTGGCTGAGTCCCTGCCAATGATTCAATGATAGTTTCCTTTGGGTGGCTGACATGCTGACCTTTTCCTCTACTGTAAATACAAATTCAAAATAATTATTCATCAAGTCTGTCATTTCTTTATTTTCTGATTCCCTGTAGCTCTACAAGTTTATCTCCTTCAACTACCCATCCAATTTCCTTTTGAAATCATTATTATCTCTGTTTCCATCACCCTTGTGGGCAGTGAGTTCCAGGTCACTACCAGTGACATTCCCCCTGCATCTCTTTGCCAAAACCTTATGTCTTTGTCCCGTAGTCCTTGTACCATAATCTAATGGGGACAGTTGTTCCTTATCTACCTTATTCAAACTGGTTATAATCTTGTACACCTCCATCAAATCTCCCCTTAATCTCATTTGCTCCAAGGAAAACACTCAGATTCTCTAACCTAGCCTTGAAGCTAAAATCCCTCATCCCTGGAACAAATAATCATTCACCTTGATCTTTCACCTTTCCGTTGTGCTGCCTTTATTCCAATCAAGCCACCAAATTACTGGCTACTAGGTGATAATGGATAGTCCCTTCAGGGACCCTCACATTCCTGCAGAACTAGCCTTTAAATGAGATCCATACCACCACAAGAAATTAGATCAAGCAGACAGTCACTGTGCTAAAGGAACACTTTTCCCACCTGGACCATTGCAGAGGAGCAGTGCAGTACACCAGATGGCTATCTAAACCTGCAGTCTCTGCTACATGCTCATTCCAAGTCTCTTCTATCATGAGAGATGAGCTTTAAGGCAGCACCAAGGAAAGGCACAGGACAAGTATGAAAACAAGAAAGAGTATGAGAGGCATCAATCACCAGAACCCTAGCCAACAGAGCTCTTAGAGTGCTTCAACTAAATCAGCCTTCTCCCATCAGGTTTCCTTCCTTCAGTATAGCATTTTAAATCTTTCTCTCACTTCAATGCAAGGAAAAACAGCAACGCCAAATCCAGAATAAAAATGAATATTCCATCCAATCTAACAATTAACACAAACATTGAAGCACCACCCTATAGCATCTGTTTTGTGTATTTCTTTCCACTGCTCCTATGAGATGTTCCCCAGAGGCTGCAGCTGGAGAGGTGAAAGGTTGCCGTACTTCCACTGAATATCAGATCGTTGTGGTGGGTTGCCCCAAGCAGCAATTGACCTTGAGAGCCCGAGTGCAGACTGCAGCATGTCAATGTGAGCCACAGCAATCTGGTCTAGCTGACTGTATGGCATTAACAATAGCAGCACTGCTGGATGCCAGGGGAATATCCTGAGAGAGAATGATCTTTGGGCTTTCCTCATATGTACTTTTATGTCCCTTTTTTTTCAAATGTTGGTATGATTTCCATTTAAATCATATGTCTCTATTTCAATAGAAACTTGTGATAAAGTATTCCAATTACTAACAGCTCTGTGTGAAAACATATCTTCAAACTTTCCCCTTCGATTGATAATTCTGACTCTGTGACCTTTTATTACAATTCAGCAGCTAGTAGAAGCAACCATTACTACACACTTTCTCAAACCACTTATAATTTTGAAAAGATTTATTATAGCAACTCACCCGCCTTCGATCAGTGAGGGGCAGGGATGGGTGGAGGAGGTGATTTAATCAGGAGGGGGTTTAATCAGGATCAGGGATCAATTTAGTAGGATACCAATCCAGTGGAGGAGGATTCGGAGGTCTTGTGGTGGGGAACAGCTGGGAAGCGCGATCAACATCTTGCAGAAAAGGTTGCGGGGGGTCCCAATTGTGGAAGCACTGTGCATCAATGGCAGAAGGAGAGAATGTGGTGGATATGGTGTCAATCAAGCGTGCTGTTTTGTCCTGGATGATGATGAACTTCTTGGGAGCTACATTTATCCAGGCAAGAGAGGAGTATTCCATCACACTCCTGGCCTCTTCCTTGTAAATGATGTACAGCTTTGGGGAGTCAGGAGATGAGTTACTCGCCGCAGGATTCCCAACCTCTAATCTGTTCTTGGAGCCACAGTATTTATATGGCTAGTCCAGCTCAGTTTCTGGTCAATAGTAACCCCCCAGGATGGGGGATTCAATGACGGTAATGCCATTGAATGTCAAGGGGAGATGGTTAGACCATAAGCATAAACCCATAAGACATAGGAGCAGAAATTAGGCCAATCGGACCATCAAGTCTGCTCCGCCATTCAATCATGGCTGATAAGTTTCTCAACCCCATTCTCCCACCTTCTCCCCGTAACCTTTGATCCCCTTACCAATCAAGAACCTATCTATCTCGGTCTTAAATACACTCAATGTCCTGGCCTCCACAGCCTTCTGTGGCAATGAATTCCATAGATTCACCACTCTCTGGCTAAAGAAGTTTCTCCTCATCTCTGTTCTAAAAGGTCTTCCCTTTACTCTGAGGCTGTGCCCTCGGGTCCTAGTCTCTCCTACTAATGGAAATATCTTCCCCACGTCCACTCTATCCAGGCCCTTCAGTATTCTGTAAGTTTCAATCAGATCCACCCTCATCCTTCTAAACTTCATCGAGTATAGAACCAGAGTCCTCAAACTTTCCTCATATGTTAAGTCTTTCATTCCTGGGATCATTCTCATGATCCTCCTTTGGACCCTCTCCAGGGCCAGCACATTCTTCCTGAGATATGGGGCCCAAAATTGCTCACAATATTCTAAATGTGGTCTGACCAGAGCCTTATAAAGCCTCAGCAGCACATCCCTGCTTTTATATTCTAGTCCTCTTGAAATAAATGCCAACATTGCATTTGCCTTCCTAACTACCGACTCAACCTGCAAGTTAACCTTAAGAGAATCCTGGACTAGGACTCCCAAGTCCCTTTGCACTCCGGATTTCTGAATTCTCTCCCCATTTAGAAAATAGTCCATGCCTCTGTTCTTCCTACCAAAGTGCATGACCCCACACTTGCCCACGTTGTATTCCATCTGCCACTTCTTTGCCCATTCTCCTAACCTGTCCAAATTCTTCTGCAGCCTCCCTGCCTCCTCAATACTACCTATTCCTCCACCTATCTTTGTATCATCTGCAAACTTAGCCAGGATGCCCTCAGTTCCTTCGTCTAGATCATTAATGTATAAAGTGAAAAGTTGTAGTCCCAACACTGACCCCTGAGGAACTCCACTAGTCTCCGGCCGCCATCCTGAGAAGGACCACCTTATCCCCACCCTCTGCCTCCTGCCAGACAGCCAATCTTCTATCCATGCTAATAGCTTGCCTCTAACACCATTGGCTTTTATCTTACTGAGCAGCCTCCTGTGCGGCCCCTTGTCAAAGGCCTTCTGGAAGTCCAAGTAGATAACATCCATTGGCTCTCCATTGTCTAACCTACTCATTACCTCCTCAAAGAATTCTAACAGATTTGTCAGGCATGACCTCCCTTTGATGAAACCATGCTGACTTTGCCCTATTTTATCATGCATTTCCAAGTATTCTGAAAGCTCATCCTTTATAATGGACTCTAAAGTCTTACCAACGACCGAGGTCAGGCTAATTGGCCTGTAATTTCCCGTCTTTTGCCCCACTCCCTTCTTAAACAGGAGGGTTACATTAGCGATTTTCCAGTCCTCTGGGATCCTCCCTGACTCCAGTGATTCCTGAAAGATCACCACTAATGCCTCCACTATCACTTCAGCTTTCTCCTTCAGAACTCTGGAGTGTAATCCATCTGGTCCAGGTGATTTATCCACCTTCAGACCTTTCAGTTTTCCGAGCACCTTCTCCTTGGCAATGGCCACCATACTCACCTCTGCCCCCGACTCTCTTGAACTTTGGGGATGTCACTCGTGTCTTTCACTGTGAAGACTGACACAAAGTACCTATTCAGTTCCTCCGCCATTTCTTTGTTCCCCACTACTACTTCTCCAGCGTCATTTTCCAGCAGCCCAATGTCCACTTTTGCCTCTCTCTTACCCTTTATATATCTAAAAAAACTCTTGCAATCTTCTTTTATATTACTGGCTAGTTTACCCTCATATTTAATCTTCTCCCAACTTATTTCTTTTTTAGTTGTCCTCTGTTGGCCTTTGTAGGCTTCCCAATCCCCTGGTTTCCCACTGCTCTTCGCCGCATTGTATGCTTTCTCTTTAGCTTTTATGCTGTCCCTGACTTCACTTGTCAGCCATGGTTGTCTTGTCCTCCCTTTAATATGCTTCTTCTTCCCAGGGATGAATTTTTGCTGTGTCTCCCAAATTACTCCCAGAAACTCCTGCCATTGCTGTTCCTCTGTCTTTCCTGCTAGGCTCATCTCCCAATCAATTCTGGCCCACTCCTCCCTCATGCCTCTGTAGTTGCCTTTAATCAACTATAATACCGTTACATCTGATTCCAGCTTTCTCCTCACAAATTGCAGGGTAAATTCTATCATATTATGGTCACTTCCTCCTAAGGGTTCCTTCACCTTAAGCTCCCTTATCAAATCTGCCTCATTACACATCACTAAATCTAGAATTGCCTGTTCCCTAGTGGGCTCCACCACAAGCTGCTCCAAAAATCCATCTCGTAGACATTCCACAAATTCCTTTTTTTGGGATCCACTACCAACCTGATTTTCCCAGTCTACCTGCATATTGAAATCCCCCATGATCACTGTAACCTTGCCTTTCTTACACACCTTTTTTATCTCCTGGTGTATCTTGTGCTCCACATCCTGACTACTGTTTGGAGGCCTGTACATAACTCCCATTATAGTTTTTTTACCTTTGCGGTTCCTCAACTCTACCCACACAGATTCTACATCATCTGACCCTACATCATTTCTTGCTATCGATTTAATTTTATTTCTTACTAACAAAGCAACCCCACCCCCTCTGCCAACCTGCCTATCTTTTCGATAGGATGTATATCCTTGGATATTTAGATCCCAGTCCTGATCCCCTTGCAGCCATGTCTCCGTAATGCCCATCACATTATACCTGCCAATTTCAATCTGCGCCACAAGCTCATTTACCTTATTTCGTATACTGCGTGCATTCAGATACAACACCTTCAGTCCAGTATTTCCCGTCCCCTTTCTCATTGTCATCCCTTTATCTGATATGCTTGAAGTTAGATTCCTAGCCCTTTCCAAACACTCTGTCCCATTTTGTATTCTGGAGACTTTAATAGCCTCTCCTGGGCTCTCCTTTATTTTCAGTTTTTTCATAATTTTCCATGAAGTTGAATCCACTCCCCCATAGACGCTAACCTGCTGCTTTGTTTCCCATTAGTCATGTTTCTTGGAGTTTTATCCTTCCCCCCACCCCCTACCCCACACTTTTTAGTTTAAGATCCTGTTGACCACCCTATTTAACCTTTTCGCTAGAACATTGGTCCCAGATCAGTTCAGGTGGAGACTGTCCCAACGGTACAGATCCCTCCTGTTCCAATTCTGATGCCAGTGCCCCATGAAATGGAACCCCTCTTTCCCACACCACTCCTTTAGCCACGTGTTTACTTCCCTTATTCTCGTGTCCCTATGCCAATTTGTAAGTGGCTCAGGTAGTAATCCGGACATTATAACCCTTGAGAACCTGTTCTTTAATTTAGTTCCTAGTTCCTGATAATCCCCAAACAGGTCCTCTTTCCTAGTCTTACCTATGTTATTTGTCCTGACATGGACCACAACAATTGGATCCTCCCCCTCCCTCTCCAATATCCTTTAAAGCCGGTCAGATTTATCCCTCACCCTGGCACCAGGCAGGCAACATACCATGCGGGACTCTGGATCCTACTTACAAAGGAAGCTATCAATTCGCCTAATTATAGAATCCCCTACAACTACCACTTGTCTTTTTGCTTCCCCCTCTTGAATGGCCTCCTGTGCCATGGTGCCATGGTCAGCTGGCTCATCCTCCCTACAGCCCTGTTCCTCATCCACACAGGGAGCAAGTACCTCATACCTGTTGGACAAGGTCAAGAGCTGAGGCTCCTCTGTTCCTGAACACAGGATCCCTCTACCTGCCTCACTTGCAGTCACACCCTGCTGACCCTGACCACTGACTGGACTTGAGGTACTTAATCTACCGGGTGTGACCGCCTCCTGATACAAAGCGTCCAGGTAACTCTCCCCCTGCCGGATGTGCCGCAGCATCCGGAGCTCGGACTCCAGCTCATCAATTCTGAGCTGGAGTTCCTCAAGCAACCAACACTTGCTGCAGATGTGGTCACTGCCTCGCAATGGGACCTGCCAGCTCCCACATCATACAGCTACAGAACATTACCTGCCCAACCATCTCTATTTAGATAATTAATTTATTAATTAGCTTTGCAGTGTTTCTTTTCAGATTTGGTGCAGATTTCCTACCAACCAATCAGGTCACAGCTTTCCTGTGACGTCACTTTTTCAGTTTTGGCTTCAGTTACTCTGTGCTCAAGGTCAGCACTCTGGTGCTCCTCCCTCCAAGTCTGCTCCCTAAAGACAAGGCCGTGAATCCCCGAGGTAAGCTAGACTTATACTCACCACTCCGGTGCTCCTCCCTCCGAGTCTGCTTCCAGGATTACTCACCAATCAGCTGCTTTTTCTTTAAAATCCACTTTCAGAAGAGTGTCCCTTGCAGGTCTGGTGCGCTCCTGAAGGCACTGCCTCTTCCTCTCTTTTTATTTAGGTTTGCGGAGGATGGAGGGATGGAAACACTACAGCAATGTAATGTTTGGGGCTATTCCGTTCTTTGACAGTGGGTCCTCCTCGATTCCCTCCTGAGTCGCGGTGGCTGTGATGACCTCTCCCAGAATGCTTCAGTCACTTCTCATCAGCGCCCTGTGATCGATGCCCTTCCTCCTGTTGAATGCAAGAGTCCTTCTCCTTGGTTCCCTCCTGAGTCGCAGTGGCTGCGATGACTTCTCCCAGATTGCTTTAGTCACTTCTCACCAGCGCCCTCTGTTGGATGCCCTTCCTCCTGTTGAGTGCAAGAGTCCTTCCCCTTGGTTAGATGCTCTCTTGTTGGTGATGGGCATTGCCTGGCACCTGAAAGTTACTTGCCACTTAATAGCCCAAGCCTGCATGTTGTCCAGGTCTTGCTGCAAATGGACATGGACTGCTTCAGTATCTAAGGAGCCACAGATGATGCTGAACATTGTGCAATCATCAGCCAATATTTCCACTTCTGACCTAATGATGGGGGGAATGTATTTGAAGCTGAAGATGGTTGGATCAAGGAGACTATGCTAAGGAACTCCTGTAGCGATGTCCTGGGACTGAGATGATTGACATTCAACAACCACGACTGGTTTGGCTTGTTGCCCTTTACTTATGTTGCCTTCTGGCTCAATGAGCTTTCACTTGCTCTAGGTGTGACTTGGAGATAGTCAGTATTTAGCTTTTCTAAAACTATTTATTTGCACTACTTACATCCAAGACCTCATGGTTTGATCAACATTGCTTTCCAGACACAGAGTGTTCTGTGTCTTGCAGGTTATTGGGCATAGGCGGAATGTGGAGTTGAGGCCACAATCAGATCAGCCATGATCTTACTGAATGACAGGACAGGCTTAAGGGGCCAAATGGCCTCCTCCTGCTCCTAATTTGTATGTTCGTATGTATGTTCACATGAACATCAGTGAGCAGGTTATTGCTGAGTAGGTGCTGCTTGTCAACAATCCTTTCCATCACTTTGGCCACTTGTGCTTGGTAATTCATCACATGCTGATGCCAACTCCATACTATCCTCCAAGGTGCATATATTGCCTATATTTAAATTGGTAGCTCTGAGTGTAAGGTCAAGTGTTTCTTCTTCAGGCATCTGGTATTATTCTCACCCCTCTCATGAGGCTAAAGTTCTCGATTATCTGAAAGCATGAAAGCATAATGGGAGGGTAGAGGTGAGGGAAGGGTGGGTGGGAAGGAAAGCAGGAAGTCCACAGTCACTCCATCTGCAGTCCATGGCACCTTTCGGGATGAGGTTGAGGAATGAGTGGAGAAGGTGCATAAGGCAGCAAATCCATTACCCTGGATGGCCTCAGCAGCACTGGCTGCCACTGACTTTGTGGCTTTAGTCCCACTGACTCTACAGACCATTTGCTTGAGGGAGCAGAAGGGGATATAGGTGTGCTGGTCATCCATGCATCCTGTGAGTTTCCTGCTGTTGTGTGCCACTTTTTCCTCAAAGACAAAGGGCAGAATGTCAGTGACAGTGTATCAATGTGGTTGGTGATATGCCTCCCATAGCTGAATAACCAGGTTTGCAGAGGTGTATGGAGTTTGCTGACAACACGAAACTTGGTGGGAATGTGAGTGGTGAGGAGGGTGTTAAAAGGCTTCAAGGTGATTTAGACAGGTTGGGTGAATGGGCAGATACATGGCAAATGCAGTATAACGTGGATAAATGTAAGTTACCACTTTGGCGGGAGAAACAGTGTAGCAGAGTATTATTTAAATGGTGATAGATTGGGAAATGTTGATGTGCAAAGGGACCTGGGTGTCCTTGTACACCAATCACTGAAAGCAAGCATGCAGGTGCAGCAAGCAGTTAAGAAGGTAAATGGTATGTTGGCCTTCATTGCAAGAGGACTTGAGTACAGGAGCAAGGATGTCTTACTGCAGCAGTACAGACCCTTGGTAAGACCACACCCAGAGTATTGTGTGCAGTTTTGGTTTCCTTACCTAGGAAAGGATATACTTGCCATAGAGGGAGTGCAGTGAAGCTTCACCAGACTGATTCCAGGGATGGCAGGATTGTCAAATGAGGAGAGATTGGGCAACTAGGCCTGTATTCACTAGTTTAGAAGAATGAGAGGGGATCTCATAAAAATGTATAAAATTCTGACAGGGCCGGACAGACTGGATGCAGGGATGATGTTTCCTCTTTTCCTCTGGCTGGGTGGGTGGGTGGGGGGGTGGGGGGGTGTCTAGAACAGTCTCAGGATACCGAGTAGACCATTTAGGACAGAGATGAGGACAAACTTCTTCACTCAGAGGGCTGTGAACCTGTGGAATTCTCTACCACAGAAGGCTGTAGCGGCCAAGTCACTGAATACATTTAAGAAAGTAATAGATAGATTTCTGGACTCCAAAGGCATTAAGGGCTATGGGGAGAGTGTGGAAGTACGGTGTTGAGATAAAGGATCAGCCATGACCATAGTGAATGGCGGAACAGGCTTGAAGAGCCAAATGACCTACTCCTGCTCCTATTTTCTACATTTTTATGTTTCTATGTGAGTTTGTGGCTGGAATTTTTTGAATGTATATCTGGGTGAGATTTAGGATTAGGACATGGGGTGCGTTCTGAATGTCAGGGTGTGCTGCTGGGTGCTGTATGAGGTGTGATCTGCAGATTCTCTTCTAAGGCTCATTTGTGAAGGTTTCCAGCCCTCCAGCAGGAACAGGTACTGGCGTCTACCTGTCTGACCAATACTCCCAGCAGGGGACCCTTTTCCTGCTGAAGTGCGACATCCTTCCCATCCCTTAGTGGATAAAAGTGATTGTCCAACAGCCTGCCATGCATTACTGCAGCTTCCCGTTCATAGGGACTGTCTTTAAAAAGGGAAGGTTGCATGGGGCATATGATTTCTTCACATTACTACTCAGCCCCTTGTGGTGCGCAGAGGCTGTTGACATTGCTACAGAACCACTTGGGATCACACTACAATTATAGAGATGAGATGGCTATCTGAATTTTATGTGTTGCGCACTTCATTTCAAGCCGGCTCAGGCAAATGAGGAATCACAATTCCCCACCCAAAAACTGAGGCACACAAATTTCTAGCCCATTCCTATGATTATGATCAGTAGTATGATTAGTATGATTATGAAACTATGAAGCCAATGAAGCTATTAAATGGTTCCGGATAGGAATTTTTAAGGCATTCTTAGTGATTTTAAACCAGTTTGCTCACAGGTCGAGGATTGGGTAGCTTTATGAAAAGTGCTTATTTTTGATGATAACCCTGACAAAACTGCACCCGGTTACCACTCTGAAGTACTTGAAAATGGAAAGAAAAAGAATATGCAAAGTTTGGTCTTTTATGCTGCTCGATTGCACTGGTTGAGGTAAACATAGGAGTATAGGAAATAGGAGCAGGAGTAGTCCATTCAGCCCATCAAGCCTGCTCCACCATTTGAACAGATCATGGCTGATCATCTACCTCTAAGCCATTTTTTCTGCACTATCCCCATTTCCCTTGATGTCATTAGTATACAGTAATCTATCGACTTCTGTCTTGAACATGATCAATTACTGAGCTTCCACAGCCCTCTGGAGCAGAGAATTCCAAAGATTTACCACCCTCTAAATGAATAAATTAATCTCAGTCTTACATGGCCTGACCCCTATTCTGAGACCATGTACCCTGGTTCTAGACTCACCAGCCAAGCAAAATGTCCTATCTGCAACCACCCTGTCACGCCCTGTAGGAATTTTGTAAGTTTCAATGAGATCACCTCTCATTCTTCGAAACTCTAGAGAATACAGGCCCTGTTTCCTCAATCTCTCCTCATAAGACAATCCTGCCATCCCAGGAATCAGTCTGGTTGCATTCCCGCTATGACAAGTATATTCTTACATAATTAAGGAGACCAAAACTGTACACAATTTTGAAATTTAAAATTGCAATTTTAAACTTAAAATTTTAAGTTCACAATTATACAAATAGTTTTAATGGAAACTTGAAGTGTAACCTAACTGGCTTAATTTCAAGAGCATTTTGGGTGCAATTTCCTGATTGCATCCAAAGCAGTAACTGCACCCTCCAATGCTGACATTTCTAATTACCTTATGTATTTCAGCCAAAGATAGAGAGTAAACGCTGCAGCATTATTTGATTTTAAATGAACAACAGCAACCACTCTGGAAACAAGAATTGGCTGCTTTAAGCAGTGGAAACAACCACTTTTTATTGTATAGGAAAGAAAGTGCGCTAAATATTAGACTAAATGATAGCAGGAACTTGATCCTGGATTCTGAATTGTCAGATCTTGACTTGAGACACTGGAAGGGAAGGATGATGAATTGAATGAGTGTGATGTGATCTTTTCAAAGAGTCTAGTAAGCTGCTAGTTTATTTTTAATCTGCCTTTAGAGCCAGTCAGTGCCAGCATAGTAATGGCTGGATAAAGGAACTAATAACAGAACAACTTTAGCAATTAGTTTTTATTGATTTTGCAAATAGTGGCTTGAAGGAAAAAAAAGTTATTCAGTCAATGGAAATTTAAGAGCCTGGAATAACTGTTAGCAGTCAGAGAACATGTTAAATGAGAGTTATTTTGCTCTTCTGTTTTAAAACATGCACTATATTTGACAGTCAAAACCATCAGGATGAGCCAGTGCCACAATAAAAGTGGTCCAAAATTATTTAATATTCTTGCCAAGCAATTTAGAAGTACTTAAGTTCTGCTCAGTATCTGTATTAATGTTCTGTGCAGATCTCACTTTGTGATTTGTGGCAAAACCCAGTGAGTTGCAACCCTTTATCAATGCAGAGTAAGGAAATGTTAAATCAAAGGAAAAGGCCAATCAGCTTTACAGGCCGTGATGGATTCTATCCCAACCACTCAATCCCCTGATTCAGGATGGCATGTGACTTGGAGGAAAACTGGTGATGTTCCCATGTGTCTGCGGCCTAGTCCTTCTAGGTGGTAGAGGTAGCCTGTTTGGAAGATGTTATCGAAAGGTGAGGTGCTGTAGTGCATTTTGTAGATGATTTGGTAATGGATTAAAAAACCACATATCCAAGTTTGCCAATGACACAAAAATAGGTGACATTGTAGATGGAAATGTGGCCATTCACCAGTCAGAGGAGAAGCCTTTGGCTCCCTAAATTAATCTCATGTACTCACTGAACAATAGCCCTCATGTTTAGTTCAAACAGGGCAGTATGGGAGTGCAGATAATGATGATCCCAGCCCCTGGGCTAAAAGCAGAACATGCAGTCACCTGGCCAAAGCTGTCAGCAGTTGGCCATGTGGGCTGGGGGGTGTGAGCAAGGGATTTATGCATTGGGCTTCATTTCAGGGGCCAGTACTTTCTGAAAAGGCCTTGAGCCCACAATTACAGACAGAAATTGGACCTTTGGCAACAAATGCTGACTCTTGCATGTTTCTCAATGATACTGCAGTGAGGAGGCTATCAGGAAGATGGAGCTTGATGTTATTGCTGCCTGCATTATTGCTTATAGACAGGAGAGAAGAATGGGAAGAAGGTGATGGAGGAGCTTGGCTCGCCAAAAGGAGGAGCAGAACCCTCAAGACCAAGGATCAGTTGGTCCTCCTCTGGACACAGAGGATGATCCTCAGAGAGCCATCATACATAGACACCTCTCTAAACCCAGGATGTATAGATATCGCATGTGTTATCTGCAGATGAGTGAGAGCCAATGTCGCAGATGCCTCTGTGTGTCAAGGGATCTGGTGACTCAAATTTGCCACGTTCAGCAGGATTTGGTGCCACAGGAACTTGGAGGGTATCCATTGCAAGTGGCTGTGCAAGTAACCACTGCACTTAACTTCAACATCAGTGGCTCCTTCCAGGGCTCTACTGAGGATCTCTGTGGCATCTCCCAAGCGCCCACCCACAAATGCATCCAGGAGGTCACAAGTGTCCTTTTTGCGAAGGCCACAATTTTGTCCACTTTGGCAGGAATCAAGCAAGCCAGAATACAAGAGAACTGGGCTTTGCAGAGCTTCCTGGTTTCTCACAGATGCAGGGTGCTATCGACTGCACTCATGTGACTAGAAAAGCTCCCTGGAAACAAGCAGTCCAGTACATCAACCAGAAATGCTACCACTCGCTCCACGTGCAGCAGGTGTGCGATCATAACAAACTTATCATGCAGATGTGCACGAGATTCCCAGGTAGTGTCCATGACTTGTGCATCCTGAGTAGGTCTCAGATCCCTGACATATTTGAGGGACCACACAGGATGCAGGGTTGGTTCCTCAGGGACAAGGGTTATCCATAAAGAATGTGGTTGATGTTGACTGTGTGGCGGCCTCAGACTCCTGCAGAGAGCAGGTCCAATAAGGCTCATGCCACTACCCTGACATTGGTCGAACACACCATAGGCATCCTGAAAATGTGATTCCGATGCCTGGACAGATCTGGCAGAGCATCCCAGTACACTCCCCAGAGGGTCTCATGTATCATCATGGCTTGCTGCGTGCTACACAACCTGGCACTGCAAAGGGAGGAGGACTTGGCAGATGATGAGATGGAGGAACTGCACATCTCCTTCAATGAGGAGGACCTTGAAAGGAATTATGGTGATGATATCATGGAAGCTGAGGATGTAGGCGAAGAGGCCATTGAATGGGCCAGATGAGGCATGCTCGTGAGGCTGTCATTGCCAGCACATTTCAGGAGGAGGATGACAAGATGCACCGAGAATCCTCCTGGACAACTCTCCTGCATTGAGAGCCAGCATGACCACCAGCATAGGGACTCCTCTAATGTCATCCGTGAACTTCCAGATGACAGTGCGTCATTGCACAGGACGCTCACATTGCCCTGATGCTATGAAGGATGAGAGAGCCTGGAGGGCATGTGTCCATGATGAGATGAGATGCTACCTGGAGGAGGGTGTTCCAGCATCCGAAAGTGCTGCCTCTTCACACATCCATCCAGCATCCCAGTCGCAACATCACCTTACAAGACGCAGGGGCACTTGCACGATCCTCAGTGGCCTAGCGCCTGCATGCCTTCAATCTGGCAAGGCTCCTCATGGAGATCCATCAGAAACAATGCAGCCATGCATAATGTGTTACATCATTGGTGAAACAGAAACATAACACTTGGGACAAAGCAGCCAATGAAATACCGCTGCTGTGACTGCACCGAGAGAGTGACTCAGCCAACTGTGATACACTCCCTGAAATGACAGTAACATTCGACAGTTAAAGTTAGGGATCCTGAGCTACATTTCTCCTAACTCCACATCGGAGGCAGAGCACCTGAGCATGACGAGGTTAGACACTTGGCTGCCTGATACTGAGTTGCCCCCTCTTACAAACAACCAGCCCTAGCCTGAACCCTAGCGAAGTCCAACATGATCAGAGAACATGAAGCCTTCAAGGGCACGTGCCATTGCTAATGAGTAGCATTGTTCTGCTTCATCACTTACTTGCTCCTATCCCTTTTCCCTAATCCACCTTGTCTGAAGCAACAATGTTCAATTCCAGATCATGCCTAAAGGCTGTCCTGGCCTCCAGAAACCATCATTTGGAAGTAGCATCAGTAACCTCTTGACATGTCAAGGCGATGGGACGCACACCTCTGTCTACCAACTTCATGACCAGACCCTTCTCCCCGCAATAGTCACAACCACAGGGTGAAAAACACTTAAGGTTGGACATCTCAGCACCTGCACACAAATGTGCCATTGCTTCATCACCTTGAGGCGGCAAGGTTGTCCCAGTTTTTGCTGAGCTCAGCAGATTGATACCGGGAACATTGGAAACCTGTTTGGCTGAGGGCACAGTACATAAGCTCTGAGTTCAGGCTCATATCATTATACGAGTGTCTGGCTGATCTTTGTTCACTCCACGAGCACACTTAACATGAATGTGTAGGAATTACTGATAATGGAGCATTATGTTGAAACAGGACACTCAGGTGAGATGCTAGCACACTGTGCAGGAGAGAGGCCCAGGATAGAGACAATTGCCACAAGTGGGTGCAGGAACCAGGATATCACATGTGATTGACAGTATCATGGCTCATCATAATAAGGAGGCATAGACAAGTAAAGATATGAAATGATTGCGAGTCTACTTACATTTGCGAACATTATATGCATGTGGTTAACATCCGTGCCAACATTGTGCAACTACATCTTCTTCACTGTCCTTACCCTGGCTTGGTGCTCCCCCAATATCCACAGCGGAGGTGGAGGTAGCCTGGTGACTGCTATACCCTGTTGACTTGGCGGGTGTTCTCAGGAGGCCTGAGACCTGGTGGGACCCAGGCCTGCTTTCGGGATCCTGCTGTGGGGCAGGTACACCCTCCTCAGCTGCTGGAGCTGAAGCTGATGGGGTCACAGGAAGAGGAAATTGAGATCGGCTGGACAGTCCCAGAGTCACCTGGATGCATGGTTCTGAGGTGCCAAGCTGCTGCTCCTTCCCGCTATGGGTGGCTGAGGGACCTAGCTGATTCCTTAGGTGGAATTTTCCACTCCCACCTGCCGCCGGGATCAACTAGTTCCGCCGAAAGTCAATGGACTTTTGGCTGGGCTGCCGAATTTCCCGCAGCAGGTCTGCCTGGACAGGGCTGGAAAATCCCAGCCCTGGAGTGGGATCGAGGTGATCCGCAGCCTCTTTTGTTGACACTAATGGAGGCCACCAATGGCTAGAGCGATGGAGTGTAGCTCCTGCAGCAGTGCAGGACCACTGCCCTGGACCAAGGTCCTCACGGCAGCTGCCAACTTTCCACTGTTTACCTTGGTGCGTTGGCATGCCGGCTCTATTACCCCAGAATGAAAATGGATGAACTCCTCCATCCTGCCTTGAAATCTTAGGAGTGCAGCTGGCATCCCTTCCTGATGTTCCCATAATTGTCATTGCAGCTCCAGTCACTAGGAATGAGTCTGGAGGCTCATCATCAGACTTGGACTCAGCAGAATCATGGCCTCCAGCAGTCCTCTGAGTGCTGGCGACCCCTGATGCGGAGAGATCACAGAATCACAGAATCGCACAGTGCAGAAGAGGCCCTTCGGCCCATTGAGTCTGCACCAACACGTGAGAAACACCTGACCTACCTACCTAACCCCATTCACCAGCACTTGGCCCATAGACTTGAATGTTATGATGTGCCAAGTGCTCATCCAGGTACTTTTTAAAGAATGTGAGGCAACCCACCCCCACCACCCTTCCAGGCAGTGCATCCCAGATTGTGACCCCGAGGCTACTCTAGAACTAGGTCCCACCAAGGTTTGTGTCTCTGAGCTGGTGGAGCCCTGTGACGGGTCTTCAAATGTGCAGTCCTCAGGTTCCTCAACCGAGATGTCATCAGGGCTGGCCCGTGGACACCTTCCTCTTCTTATTGTGAACAAGCTTGTCCTGCATGAAGACAGATGGAAAGAGTGTGAGCAAGGACAGATGATATGGATGCCTGGCGTGTTGAGTGGCATGTGGAGCCCTGGATAGGATTAGCATGCAAATTCCAGAGTAGATGAGGCCAAATGGAGATGTGAGGGTGCATGAGAGTGAGTGGTTATGTCCCTTAAGATGGCAGCAAGTGAGATCCTTGTGAATGTGTGACGGGCTTGAGAGTGTGTGAGTTGAGAGTGATGAGATGGTTGTCTTACCCTGGTGGAACGGATGAGATTGTTCATCCTCTTTCTGCACTGGGTGGCTGACCGCTTCTGCAGGGCATTTGCACTGACCCACTGCTGCAACTGCCTCCCAAGACAGATTGGTCGCCTCGGTGGAGGTCCTGCAGCCAGAGCAGGGGTAGAGGACATCGTGGCGGGCCTCAACTGACAGGCGCTCCAGTGAGACATCACTGAATTGGGGCGCAGCATGCTTTCTGCCTTTAGGAGCCATGTCTTCACTGGAGCTGCAGCAGAGAGTGCGAAAGCTGTGCAGGTGCGCCGTTTAAATATGGCGTCCAGAGTTAGGAGGCGCTAAGGTCACGGCGGGGCAGGCGAATCAGATGCCACCTGCCGGCAGAACGGCGTGTTCCCCGTGGATGAATAATTAATCAACTGCAATGTGGGCAATTTGCCACAAAAAGCCACCATTTTAGCCAGTAGGTGAAACACCATTTATCCCGCCCACTAACAGACTTTGCGCATTTCAGGGAAAATCCTGGCCAACACCTCTGGCAGTGCAGCACTCATTCAGTGCTGTACAGAAGTGTCAGCCTAGATTATATGTTCAAGTCTCTGGTCTGGGACTTGTACCCACAATTTTCTGACTCGGAGACTACCACTAAGTCAAGGCTGGCACAATGCACTAATACTAATATCTTGGTGTTCTACTTTAAAATGTATCCACCAATGAAACAACTCCAATTCCCAGAGTGCCTGGGAATTACTCAATCAGTCTCGGTGCACATTACTATTTACAGAGTTTGATTTTAGTCAAGAGAAGCTTCAGAATTTGACCTTTTTAATTTCAAACCTAGCTTCCCCGCTAGACGGATTTTCATTTCAACCTATTCTCTTTCAAACAGAAGGTTTACCTTCTTAATTTCAATGATATATATGTGTGTGTCTATCTGTTGTCAGGAAGTTGTTTTTCCACCATTCAGATAATGGCAATATTCAGAACCTATCAGTGCCATCAATCTGCAGCTGCTGATCTCATTTTGATTTATTTAACATAGAATTATTCCATTCTCTGTTGGGGAAGAGCAAAAATGAATTATCATTGAGCTGGACTATCCTAACCAGTCACTGTACCAGGAGTAATTAAACTTTTATCACTGCTCCTGTGCAATCTGCTTCCTGAAGCCTTTCAGCCTGGATCCGACAAAGTAAAACCCAAATTGAATAATAACGTTCTTAAAGGGACATTTGTTTCGATTAAAAGATTTTTTTGGGAGGGGTTGTGGGGTGAAAAGAACCATGTGTTTTTTGTTAAGTACCACTCGCAAGATACATAGTGAGGCAGTTTGGTGTGATTAACAACATTAAACATTTTTTTAAAAGATTTGTAGGGCTATGGTACAGGTCTGGTTGGAGGCCTTCCTGAATGTTAGATCATGTGATGTTCTGACCATATGACATCTGATGACACAATTTCTAGAAATGCCACTGAATTTACCTTATAAAGGTTGAGTCTTCTGCGGTTGAGAATCTTTACTCATGGTTTTACTCCAGCAACTGCTGTGTGAGCAGTGTGGCAAGGCCACCTGTGAGCAGGTGAAGACAGGAAACCAAAAGCTGAGGAGCAATTTATGGGAGGGGAAATCAGAACTGAGAATAACTTTCACTCCCCCGCTAATTAACCAGTAACTCACGCAAAAACTGATGACTCATAAACACATTGGTAATGCTCTGTCATAACCAATAGTACTACAATAACTCAATGATAGTCTATATGTAACTCATTGTTATAGCTATAATATCTCATTATCCTACCTGTGCCTTTAAACTTCAGTCTCATCAGCTATCCACCAAAGCTCCTCAGTCTCATACAGTTTGACATCATCACTTCCGACAATTCCAGGGTAAATTATGGAGTAAAACAGGGCTGTGTCCTAGGCCCCATTTTGTTAGGTATCTTATTCTCCATGATCTTGAACTTTGCTTTTCCTACCGATATAGAAGGAGTTTACCTGCAAACTCTGCCCAGACTGAAAATGAAGAGAAAATACAGGACATCTTGATCAGAGAACTACTCTACACTGATGATGTGCTAGTTTCTTACATGGAAACTCAGCTAACAAAGACTCACAAATTGTCTCTCCCAGGCCTTGCGAGAAGTTTTAGGAAAACCATCATCATCAGTTGTCCCTCAATTCGAAGATGACATATGTTCAGGGTCGTACGTTTTTGTCATGGGTCTTCATGTGACTGAACAGGCCAATTCTCAACACACATATCTTTAGGCACATGGGGCAGGACATCCAATGAGGTAGTGGGATCCAGAGGGCAGAATTGCTTCCTTTTCTTTCCCCTTCTGCAGCCATTCTGCTTCATGATTAAGATATTGTGACTCAAAGCACAGTGTACCATTCTGAACAATTGGTAGCAAGCTCCTCTCAGTCATTAATGTCAACACTACCACTCTTCAAGGAGAGCTTCAGAATGTCTTTTTTGTCCTCCCCTGGAATGTTGACTATTTGAGAATTGAGAAAGCAGGACCTGGTGGGGTAGAATGTCTCTGGTCATCTGGGCACTGTCCAGTCCATCAGAGTTGATTTTGTGGAATTTAGCCTGAATGCTTGTGAGATGGCTTCAAGAAGGACTCTAACACTTGTTCAACAGTCCTCCCATTGAATCTAGAGGAAATGGTGGGGGCATTGTTGATGGAATATCTGTAGCATTCTTAAGTGCCAGTGATACACAGTCCAGGTCTTGCTGCAGTCAGAAGTGTGGTAACAACAACTGCTCTGTTCACTAGGACATTAGTTGACTCACAGAGGTCCTTGTTGTCAAACACTCACCGCTGTAGTTTGTAGAAGGCTGAGCTGGCGCAGCTGATCCGCTGTGAGATGTCCTCATCAATGGTGGCCTTTTGACAAAAGTGTCAGCCAAGGTATGGAAGTGCTCGACATATTCCAGGGTCTCTCCTTCAACATATATGTGAGGTGGAATATTTGGCTGATCAGATGTGAGTTGATATGAGTTTTGTTTTGGCAACATTGAAGGACAAGCTGAGTTTCTTGTATGCAGAATTGAAGAGATCAAGAGTGCCTTGCAAACCTGGTGCAGAGTGGATAATGACACTGCAATCATTCACAAACTCTAGATCATGTACATCTATATTAGTCAGTTTAGTTTTGGCACAGAGGCAACTGAGGTTAAAGAGTTTTATGTCTAGACAGTATTTAATACTGATACCAGAGGGCAATTGATCTTTGTTGAGGTAAATAACCAACATCAGGTAGATTGTAAATAGTACCACACAGCCTTGCTTGACTGTGTTCCGGATTTTGAAGTTGTCTGTTTCAGATCTCCCACTCTAGACAGTTACAGTCATATCATCATGAAGTAATTACAGGATTGTGATGAAGTTTGTTGGGCATCCAAATCTTTGGAGCATGATCGACAGAGCCTCGTGATTTACTGATCAAATGCTTTGGTCAGGTCAATAAACACAAGGAAGAATTCCCGGTACTGTTCTTGACATTTTGCTTGGACTTGTCTGGTGGGATTGTGTCTCTGGTAGGATTTCTTCAGCCACAGAAAATAGGCAATTCAGGTGTGTCAGGATTTTCCCTGCTTTGGACAAGAGGGAGATACCTCATTAGTTCCCACAGCATGAATTATCTCCCTTCTTGAAGGTAGCTATTATTGTCACTTGGTAGTACTGAACTTAAGTATTGTTGAAAATAAAGACATGCTGCTGAAATTTTTCCTCTCGCACTTCCAGTGCCTTGGCCAATCAAAGTCGACAACCAATCAGAGCCCTTTTCCCCTGTAGTATAAATTGTTGTGATCATTTGAAATTTGGCATTCTTGTGATTGTCCTGATACAAGAACAAAATCTTCTATACCATGTCTTTCTTTTCAGCAATATTCATAGTTACTACTGTCACTTTCTTGAAATCAGGGGAAATACCTCTTCCTCCCAAATTCATAGGATGAGTACATGGAATCTTGATGTGAGCAAAGGACCACCAGCTTTGAAGACCTCGGTTTGAATACCATCAGGGCCATAGGCTTTGTTGTTTTTCATCCAATTGTTGTCGCAGCTCCCCATCAATGATGGTTCACCCATTGATTCCACCACACTACCACAGGGTACTAGCACCTGAGATGTGTCAGCTGCCGGTTGTGGGTTCACGGCTGAGGAGTTCTTGAAAATGTTCATTTTAGCATAGACTGATGGAATTGTCATCCTTAAGAAGAAAGACACCATCCTGTGAGTTAAGGGGATTTTGTCCATTTGACCTTGGTGGCTACATGGCCCTGGTGGCTTCAAATAGATTTGCATGTTATGATGGTGAGCATATTGTCCAATCTCTCCGGCTTTCTCTTCTCACCACTTGTCCTTTATCTTCCAGATTTGTCTTGTAACTTAAGCCTAGAGTTCTCTATTCATAGTCATATAATCTGGAATGCAAAAGTAGAAAGTGCTGGAAACACACTGCAGATTGGTTAGGATTTTGACAAATACACCTGAAATCTCAATTCATCACTTCTTCCCCACAAATGTGACTGACCAGCTGAGTATTCTGGCATTTTCTGTTTTAGTTTCAGTATTTATATATTTTACTTGAGATTCATGTAATGATACAAGTTTTTCCATATCAACCTGACATTCATGAACAGGGGAACTGAGCACAAACTGTAAATTAACACATGGGCTCTGACATTTTCAGGAAATTGGACAGGGAGTGAGGGACTTGCCTTGCATTTGCGAAACCCAGAAGAAAAGATTTCCCTCTGAATCTGCCAAATTTAATGGCAAGACTTGATTTGTATTTTTGTCTCTGTTTCTTGGCCGCAGAGACTGGCTGAGTGTCAAACCTGTGGCACCAGCACACAGCTGGTGAGTGAGTAACAAGGAGTAAGAGATCTGAAAGGCGGGGATGGAGAAGATTGGAGGCTGGAGAGGCTAGATCAGAAAGGTCAGGGTTAGCGGGCTGAAGGAAGACCAGCAGTCTTGCCTGCCTTTAGCTACTATGTTTCCTGAAACCTAGAATCCTAGCTGGCCGGGTTAAACCTAAAATAGAGGAAAACATGTGAACCACACAGTGTCATTAAAATATTTAAATAAGCACCTGCCTCCTTGTTATAAGCAGAAGTGAACAAGTAGACAGGCTAAATTAAAACAGGGTATTGAGTATAAAAGCTGGGAAGTCATGCTGCAGCTGTACAGAACCTTGGTTAGGCCACACTTGGAATATTGCGTGCAGTTCTGGTCACCACATTACCAAAAGGATATGGAGGCATTGGAGAGGGTGCAGAGGAGGTTTACCAGGATGCTGCCTGGTCTGGAGGTTACTAGCTATGAGGAGAGGTTGGAGAAACCCGGATTGTTCTCACTAGAGCGACAGAGATTGAGGGGCGACTTGATAGAAGTTTACAAAATTATGAGTGGCATGGACAGAGTAGATAGTCAGAAGCTTTTTCCCAGGGTGGAAGAGTCAATTACTAGAGGAAATAGATTTAAGGTGAGAGGAGAAAACTATAGAGGAGATGTGCAGGGCAAGTTTTTTACACAGAGGGTAGTGAGTGTTTGGAATTCGCTGCCAGAGGAGGTGGTGGAAGCAGGTACGATAGTGGTGTTTAAGAGGCAGCTTGACAAATACATGAATAGGATGGGAACAGAGGGATACGGACCCCGGAAGTGCAAAATGTTTTAGTTGATGGGCAATATGATTGGCGCAGGCTTGGTGGACCGAAGGGCCTGTTTCTGTGCTGTACTTTTCTTTGTTCTTTGTTCTTAAAAGCAGGTTGAATTGAGTTTGAGGTTTTAACCTCACATCCAAATTAAACATACCTATCCTTGGGGAATAAACCTCCCCAATTGTGCTTCACCTGGCTTTGTCAGTCAACCGTATATCTGAACCAGCACCACTAACTCTCAAGGCTCATAATTACTACATGCACCTGCAGCTTTCCCTCCATCATTTGATGCTGCTTTTGTAGTTCCTTCATCCCTGGTCTCTGGAATTCCCTCCCAATGTTATTCTGTTTTGCTGTTCCTCTTTCCTTAAAGCCTGTTAAAATAAACTTGCATCATCAACTGCACTTTGGCTCTCAAAACTGCTTCATTTTCCCCACCTCCTGCTCAGCATTTCCCTCATAAAACACTCAGAGGCAACCTTCTACCAGGAGTACTATATAAAACAAATCATTATTGTTGTTAAAGAGACTTAGGTGAAAGAAACATGAGTTGCTTTACCTGAATCCTACTGAAATACAGATTCTACACAATACAACTGCCTCTAATTTGACTGTTTGATTCTGCTGGACCTTAAAGAATCATGGTGTGTTTAATGGATTGATCTGTATTATTTGTGATCCATTAGCTTTGCCTACCTCTTAATTAATTGGTTATCCTTGCAGCATTAAACAAGGCCTGTTGTAATATGTGCCCCACTACCATTTTCTCAAGGAGAATTAAGGACGAGCAATAAATGTTGGTCTTGCCCGTGATGTTCACATCCCATGAACGGATAAAACAAATTGGTGCGGTTAATCTGTGTGGAGTATTCAAAGCAAAGTGTGGAAAGTCTTGCTGGTGCAAGAGGAGGTGCACTATGGTGAATACAGGATGCTGCTTTATTCTGCCAAGTGATCCTGACACCTGGTCCCAGATTTTCACCAAGTAAACTTCTAGCCTGGCAACTTTACCATCCAGCCGCCTCCATTGCTACCTCAGGTCTGCCTCCAGCGGTAGTAGACCTTATTCCATCCTCTCCCTGCCTCTCCAGCACAAAAAATAGGGTGGGTGTGGACCTCCTTAATGGAGATGGGTTTGCAGAGACGTAAACTTTCTCAACTCCTGCTACCTGTCTTCTTCATGAAAATCTAGCCCTTGTTGTCAAAGGTGCACAAATGTACCTATTCTCAGTTTGATGAGTGTCAATGATTTCACTTAAAAATATAAACTGGAAAATGGTTGGAAATTAAAGAGGGTGCAAGTGTGGGGTAAAAGCTATCATTCACGACGTTCCAGTCAGGCCTTGCTGCTGTGTGAAGGCCAACTGATCTAAAAAGATCTAGGCATAAAATGTCCATTTTTATTAAGGAGGGACAATTGACCATTTAAAATCCAGACGATTAAAAGGGACAGCAGTAACATGAATATGAAAATTATAAAGAGACAGAAGGCAGAGAGTAGTGTTGAAGCGTTTTTTATCAGACTGAAATGAACAATGCAGTGGTGTTCTCCTTGAGTTGATACTTGAACCTTTGCTCTTTTTAATGTATATTAATAACCATGGGCATACAAGGTATATTTTTTAAGTTTTCAAGTGACATGCAACTTGAAAATGTAGTAAACTGTGAGGAGAATCATAACAGACTTCAGGACATTGATGGTCCAGTAATATAGACAGACATTTGGCAGATGAAATTTAATGCAAGAAAGTCTGAAGTTATACATTTTGCTTGGAAGAATGAGAAGACAATGGCCCAGATCCACCGATCGCCAGAAACTAGATGTACTCTGGAAGATGCGCAATGGGAGCTGTCAGGAGGTCCTTGTTCTTATTAGGGCCACCCAATGGCAGGAAGATCGAGGGGAGGTGCCAGACAAAGTGAGGCCCAAAAAGTGCTCAATGACAGAGCAGACAAAGGAAGACTGTCTGTCTCATTGGCTGCAAAGGTGGAAGAAGGTGAAAGTAAAGAAATTATGCTGATCCTTTGTAAAACATTGATTAGATGTCTGCATTTAGTTCTGTTGATCTGTTTCTGAGAAGGTCTAGGATACAAATTTAACAAGATATACTCCTTGAAGGATCAATGAAAGAATTTAAAATGGTTAAATTTGTGATTTATTTGACCAGAACATTTACTGTTATTTCTCAAAAGCCAACCCTTATTTGGAGTTTCAAGGTCACTCTTGTAGCCTCTGGGGAGATAATTCAATTTGTTATATCTGTAAACATGTTTTCAAATGTACATGTACAGGTCATCAGTCCCTCCTATTAAAAATGCTTCAGTGGCAATAGACTTTGCTTTCTGACAATAAAGGATGTTATTTGCTCTGTCTCTCGTGACATGATCCAGTGGGAAATGTTTTCAGATGGAAGTAAAGTGACAGGAAACAGCAAAAGTTTTTTTTATTTGTGTTTCAGCATGTGACAGTCATGGACATTAAAGGTTTCAGCTCAGTGTTTATTACAAACATAGCCACCATTAAACTATCAGTAAAGCTGAGTGTAAAAAAAAGTCCAACCAATCACATGGTGTTTTATATTCAGCAAACATACCTACCCGCAGTCAAGATAACAGGGTAAAAGTGTTTTTGTTGAATTAATGTATGAAGGTTATTGCTGAAAAGCTCTGGAAACATGACTTGTTTATCAGTACCAATATAATCTTTCTGCTCCATAATCTTATCATTGACGAGAGACAACGGTTCAGAAATTGAAATTTTATTACACAGTTTTATTATTGAGTAATCTCCACCAGAAGTATTACGATTTAATGACGTTAAATCACAACCCTAAAAGGGTATTATTTGGCTGTACACACCCTCAGGAAGATGCACCTCATAGACTCAGCCTATCTGCAAAAGGGAACAAACAATATCTGAATGAACTCTACCCCTAATGTAGGAGTAGCTATTTTAAGAGCAGAAGGCAGAAGTTAAGGCTTGAGGAAGAAGCTGCCACATTTTGGGTATATTACACCTGATATTTTCTTAGGTTTCTTGACCTGAGTTGTGGACAGTTCTGTGGGTAGAGCCTGATCCAAGTGAATTAAATGTTGAATGAGTGTTAAAGATGGCGAAAAACACAAAAGTAAGTCCACTTGGAATGTTACTATCCCCACAGAGACTGATAACTTTTTAAAAGAGATTTGAATTCCCAGTGACCAAGAATCACTTGGCAAAATTTCACATTTTGAGACTTCTGTAATAAACAAACTAAAATCAACAGTGATTAAACATTACTCAGTTGGCAACTAATACACTAAACTACAGAAAAGATACCTCCCTTAACTTCCTAACATGACCAAAAACCCCACACCATGTTTATGTGTTACACTGCATTCTCCGTAGAATTGTAGTCTTTGCAGGAACCAGTCCAAAATTAATTCCAACTTCCAACAGCCTTGCTGTTGACCCCATTTCACTGAGCCATAACCTCCAGTGTCCATCAAAGGTTGTTACCCTCATTATTCTGAGAATCCCCAAAATGACCTCCAGCAGCAAGAACCACTCCGGTGACTCCTTCTCCAGCAATGCCAAGGTGAATCTTCCTGTGTCCATAACTCTACAGTCCCATCTCTTCAACCAAGGAATAAGCTCCCAGCAGCATTCTGCCTGGTGGCTAACAAAGAGCATCCTTTTTCCCTGCTGTTCACAGGAGCTGCTGTTTCCCTGTGTCTTTCTCTCTCTCTCTCTTTCTGTGCAAGATGTCTGAGTCAGTAAGTCTGCAAGCAGGAAGAAAAGCTGCTTCTCCCTTCGTGTTCAGGTGTTAAAGATTGCTGTTGACTTTGATTAAGTTTTGACCTTGGCCCCATCCCCACAGCAACCAGGTCACACAGACTTATCACTGGGCAGAACTAGCAGGAGGTCCCATGTCCCTCTCCAATGTTCAATTGAACCTTTAATTAAAAGACAGTTTAGAACATAACCATCTTATAACATATAGCAGTCATAAAAGAGCATAATTTTAAATGGCCTGATCTTTTGTGCTGGGATCAGCTGAATTTTTTCAATTCATTCACAGGATGTAGGGTGTTGCCAGTAAGATCAGTATTTATTGCCAATCTCTAATTGTCCTTGAGAAGGTAAAGGTAAGCCACCTGCTTGAATCCAACTGAGTGACTTGCGAGGCCAATTCAGAAGGCAGGTAAGAGTCAGCTCCATTGTAATGGGTCAGGAGTCACATTTAGACGAGGCAGGCTAAGGATAGCAGATTTGCTTTGCAAACCGTATGGGTTTTTATGACAATCCAATGGTCACCATTATTGACACTAGCTTTCTATTTCAGATTTATTTATTTAATGGAATTTAGGGCAGAATTTTCACCTCGTGGCACACGTAAAATAGCGGGAAGTGACATCAGGCGAACATCCCAACATCATCCTGCACGCCCGCAATCTTCAGGTTGGCAGGCACACACAGGTGTCAGAGCTGCACCCGCCATCAATTAAAAGGCCACTTCAGGCCATTAAAAAGACACGTGATCCCAATTTTACGTTGACCATGCGATTTTGCGCTCTGGTGGCTTGATGGCCTTGATTCCTTGGCGGTTGTCATCTGGCCAGTGGAGCCTGTGCTGGCCCCACCTGGGAGGGAGTGGCCAGTGCTTTGGCTGGCATCTCCCCAGTCATCACAGCCTCATCAGATGCCATGGTCTCTGGTAGAGGGGTGGAGGAACTGCTGCCATCAGCCAGAGCGCCATGAGACCGCAGAGACGACAAGCAGCTCGTGTGCCAACATGAGATCGCTCTGAATCCCTCTACTCGCCATTGATGGACAGGCACCTAACTGGGATACTGGGTGCCTCATCCATTTCCCACATGACACTGACCACCTGAGGTCACTGCCTGTGTGAGGACTTGCAGGTCCAAGCGCAACCCCAGAAACCCCTGATTCTGTCCCTAGAGCTGCCTCTCCATGAGAGTCGCCACTCTCTCAATGGAGGAGGCAGTGCATTTGGCCTTGAGGGTCAACACAGTGCTTATGCTCCGCATGGACTCCTCCACAACAGAGACCATGGCACACATACCCTCATGGATCTCCGCCAGATCCTCCCGCACATCCCGCTAGACATCCAGCATCTGCCACCTGGGTGACTCGAGAGGCTCATCATCTGCCTTCGACTCAGCATTGGCCTGGTCTCCCAGCATTCCGCTGACTGCTGGTGCCCTGGGCACTCTCTGCCTCAGCCTGCTCCTCAAACGAGTGGGAAGTACCCTCAATGCAGTACTCTGACCTTCTAGCCGATGATCTAACGTCCACTGAGGTGCTGGTATCTGCGCTGGTGCCTGGTTCAGAGAGCAGGTGTGACGTGGATGCAGCTGAAGCCCAGTGGTCCTCTGGAGTCAGGGGTGGCTTTTCGGGGTCCTGTAAGTGAGTGCATGCTGGCAAATCTAAGGGAGGGCAATGACATGTCATTACTTTAAGCCATCACACTGTCATTGTGCATGCCAGGCACCCTGGTGAGGCAATGGAAATCTGCATCATTGTGCCATCATCTTTCAATGATCAATGGGGACTCCAGTTTTGAGGCTCCCATCAATGAAGAGACTACACAAGAATGTTTGCACCATCCAAAACTCTCACTTCTATGCACTGCATTCTTACCTTTGTCTGACACTACAGCTTCTCCATGACCAGCTGACTGAGGTGCGTGGCCCCTCTCCAGCTCCAAGGTGCTCTGCTCAAATCTTATAAGGATTAGGAGGCTTGGGGGCCTCCGCCTGTCCGTGACCTCTCAATGTTCTTCTGGCTCGTCTTCTCCTGAAAGGACAAAGGAGTATTGATTAGTCCACTTTCTACCTGCAGCGCCCTTACAGCCTGGCCAACCCCACCTGAGGAACAACTTTCAGGGCACATCTGAGTTGTGGCCTTCAAGCCGCAAGGCACTCAGTCCAACAGCCAGGGCTCACCCCCTTGGCCAGCTCCTGCATGATTGACAATTGGCACTCAGACTCTAATACCCCTGAGCTCCACAGGGAGGACGGCCAGACCTTACGGCTTCACCACAATGCTCCATGCCAACATGGTACTCACTTTTCCTGAGCACAGCAGGTCGTTGAACCTTTTGTGGCACTGTACCCATATGCGCCGCACAACATCATAGCTGTTGACCTGGGCTGCCACATCATCCCATGCTCTTTTTGTCAGGTGCAGTAACCCCCTCCTTCCATCTCTGGGGACAAGAGTGTCCATCCTGGCAGCCGCCTCCTCCAGGAGGACCACGAGACAGTCGTCTGAAAATCGGGGGGCCAAGTGCCCAACTGACCTGCCCTCCCACCTGGCGTCTCCAACCACAGTAGAGGCCATAGCTTTGGTCTTCAGCACGCAGAAGATACGTTCTTCTCTGACAGCCTTCAAGGAGCTGCCTGTGCTGTTTTTAAACCATCCGCTGGGTTGCCATTGGACCCTGCGCCCGACAGGACCCCGTCCCTTCCCAACCATTGGGAAGACGTATTTCACGCTGGGTGGGCCTTAATTAGCCAGCCAGCGTGAAATCATGGTCGAAAGCCAATCGCAGGGAGCCTATTTCTCAACCAGCCCCTGGCTCACCGATCATGTGCACCTACCAAGAGTAAAATGCAAGCCCTAAATTCCCCAGTTGCCATGGTGGAATGTGAGCTCATGTTTCTGGATCATTAGCCCAGGTCAGGTAACATGACCACTACGCTAGGCACAACACAAGCAGAACCTCTATTCCTACCTACATGGAATCAGGTTCTCCAATGCCCTTTTGGATAAGGAGTTGCCTAGTCAGTACAAGTAAATATCTAGGATTTTCACTGAGCTCTACATTGAATTGATCCTAGTCAGCAGTCAATCAACAATAAACAGAGGATAAACAGCACATCTGATACCTTTAGTCAATTTCAAAAATATACATCACTGTGGACAGACAGTACACGTTTTAGCATTCTTGCTCCCCACAGGCTGAGATCCTCAATGAGGCAATTGCATGGAATGTTCAAGTATAGCAAATTCCCTTTCTCACAAAGGGTGAACTTTTACAGGCCTATCAAGCTTCTATAAACAGTCTGCAGCTGCTGCTAGTACCTAAATCTGCTGTACAGTTTGAATAATCAGATTCTGCTGCGGGTCCCGATTTGTAGTTACGCTGTCACTCACTCCACTGGTAAATGAATCAGCTTCATGACATTCTCCAAGCTGAATTACACTGACTTGGACCACATCACAAGAACACAAGAAAAAGAGGAGTAGATCATATGGTCCTTCGAGCCTGCTCTATCATTCCACATGACCATGGATGATCTTAGGGGCTTTAATTCCATTTTCCCACCTGCTCCCCCATATCCCTTAATTCCCTGAGAGATCAAAAATCTGTCTATCCCAGCATTAAATGGATTCAATGATGGAGCATCCACAGCCCTCTGGGTAGAGAATTCCAAAGATTCACAACATTTTGAATTAATTTCTCCTCATCTCAGTCCTAAATGATCGGCCCCTTATACTGAACCTATGCACCTCTGTTTTAGATTCCGCAACCAGCAGAAACGATCTCTGAGTCCACCCTATCAAGCCTCTTCAGAATTTGGAAGATTTCAATGAGATCACCTCTCATTCATCTAGACTTCAGATAATATAGACCCAATTTACTCAGACTCTCATCATTGGACAACCCGCTCATCCCAGGGACCAATTTAGTGAAACTTCACTGTACCACCTCCAATGCATATCCTTTCTTAAATGTTGAGACCAAAACTGCATGCAGTATTCCAGGTGTGGTCTCACCAAAACCCTGTACAGTTGTACAGTTACAGCCACAAACCACTACAAAGTCACAAAAAGGAATGAAACCGGACTGACCACCTGACATCAACAGCGGCAATCTCAACCCTGCAAAGTCCACCTTACTAATATCTAGGGGCTAGTGCAAAAAGTTTGGAGAGCTGTCTCACAAACTAGTCAAGCAACAGCCTGACATACTCATCCTCACAGAATCATGCCTTACAGATACTGTCCCAGGCACCACCATCACCATCCCTGGGTATGTCCTGTCCCACCAGCAGGACAGGCCCAGCAGAGGTGGTGGCACAGTGGTACACAGTATGGAGGGAGTTGTCCTGGGAGTCCTCAACATCAACTCTGGACCCCATGAAGTCTCATGGTCTCAGGTCAAACATGGGCAAGGAAACCCGCTGCAGATTTCCACGTACCGTCCTCCCTCAGCTGATGAATCAGTGCTCATCCATGTTGAACATCACTTGGAGGAAGCACTGAGGGTGGTAAGGCCACACAATGTACTCTGGTTGGGGGCTTTCAATGTCCATCACCAAGAGTGGCTCAGTTGCACTACCACTGATCGAGCTGGCCAAGTACTAAATGAAATAGCTGCTAGACTGGGTCTACGGCAGGTGGTGAGGGAACCAACAAGAGGGAAAAACATACTTGACCTCATCCTCACCAACCTGCCTGCCGCAGATGCATCTGTCCATGATAGTATCGGTGGGAATGACCACCGCAGTCATTGTGGAGACGAAATCCCGCCCTCACATTGACAGTATCCTCCTTTGTGTTGTGTGGCACTACCACAGTGCTAAATGGGATAGATTTCAAACAGAACTAGCAACTCAAGACTGGGCATCCACGAGGCACTGTGGGCCATCAGCAGTAGCAGAATTGCGCTTGAACACAATCAGTAACCTCATGGCCCGGCATATCCCCCACTCTACCATTACCTTCAGGCCAGGGGATTAACCCTGGTTCAATGAAGAGTGCAGGAGGGCATGCCAGGAGCAGCACCAGGCATATCTAAAAATGAGCTGTCAACCTGATGAAGCTGTAACTCAGGACTACTTGCATGCAAAACAGCATAAGCAGCAAGCGATAGACAGGGATAAGCAATCCCAGAACCAACGGATCAGATCTATGATAAAAACAAAAAAACTGCGGATGCTGGAAATCCAAAACAAAAACAGAATTACCTGGAAAAACTCAGCGGGTCTGGCAGCATCGGCAGAGGAGAAAAGAGTGAAGGATCAGATCTATGCTCTGCTACCCTGCCACAACTAGTCATGAATGGTGGTGGACAATTAAACAACTCACTGGAGGAGGAAGCACCACAAATATCCCCATCCTTAATGATAGAGGAGCCCAGCACATCAGTACAAAAGATAAGGCTGAAGATTTGCAACAACCTTCAACCAGAAGTGCCAAGTGGATGATCCATCTTCCAGAGGTCCCCAGCATCACAGGTGCCAGTCTTCAGCCAATTCGATTCACTCCACGTGATATCAAGCAACGGCCAAAGACACTGGATACTGCAAAGGCTATGGGCCCTGACAATATTCCGGCAATAGTACTGAAGACTTGTGCTCCAGAACTTGCCGTGCCCCTAGCCAAGCTCTTCCAGTACAGTTACAACGCTGGCATCTACCTGGCTATGTGGAAAATTGCCCAAGTATGTCCTGTACACAAAAAGCAGGACATATCCAACCTGGCCAATTACCGCCCCATCAGTCTACTCTCGATCATCAGTAAAGTAATGGAAGGGGTCATTAACAGAGCTATCATGTGGCACCTGCTTAGTAATAACCTGCTCACTGACGCCCAGTTTGGATTCTGCCAGAACCACTCAGCTCCTGACCTCATTACAGCCTTGGTTCAAAAATGGACAAAGAGCTGAACTCCGGAGGTGAGGTGAGAGTGACTGCCCTTGACTTCAAGGCAGCATTTGACCAAGTGTGGCATCAAGGAGCCTGAGCAAAACTGGAGTCAATGGAAATCAGGGGGGAAACTCTCCACTGGTTGGAGTCATTGTTATGACACAGCAGTTGGTAAAGGCTGAGTTATTTAAAATCCCAGAGGGAAACTTTAAACAACTGTCACAACCTATACTTTCAATTGGAAGGTTTTGAGTTGCAGTTCTAAATTCAGGAATAAGATCACCAGTTCTCGAGAGGCTTTTATGTCAAACTATTTGAAACATTTATTAATTTACAACAAATTGAATACATATGGATGGCTACAAATTACTACTATCATAACTTTTTAACAAATTCCCAAATTAATCTCCACTAAGGCAACAATAATCAATAGAGTTAACCAGACATTAGGCAAAGCATTTTCACCTTACAAATTCAAAATGAGGTTCCTTTCAATTTGGTTCCTTTGCAGCCAGGTGTAGGCTTACAGGCTTTGATTTTACATGCCTCTGACCTGTACACACAAAACTTCTTTCTGTTATACCCAGTGCTCCCCTTTGAATGTGCATTTTCATTGTATCACCAGGCCCTTTGAAACCCTTTCATAGTACCAATATTATCATATAAAAATTGCTTGGTGTCTCCTAGCTGGTTGAAAGATTTCATTCCCACTCTTGAATGTTCTATTCAACAAAACACAAATGTACCTCTACCTACTGGTTACATCTCAAAATTATTATACATTAAAGCACCCAGACCATCTGGCTTTAATCCAGTTAGCACACACACAGACTAAACCTCTATTTAAAAAAAAATAATTTCCAACAACATTATATGCATTAATATCTCTTCCTGACAGTCATACTTAGCACAAAGGAAAATGGCTATGGTTGTTGGAGGTCAGTCATCTCAACTCCAGGACATCACAGCAGGCGTTCCTCAGGGTAGTGTCCTAGGCCCAACCATCTTCAGCTGTTTCAGCAATGACCTTCCTTCCATCATAAGGTCAGAAGTGGAGATGTTTGCTGATGATTGCACAATGTTCATCACCATTCGCAACTCCTCAGATACTGATGCAGTCCATGTCCAAATGCAGCAAGACCTGGACAATGTCCAGGCTTGGACTGACAAGTGGCAAGTAATATTCGCACCACACAATTGCCAGGCAATGACCATCTCCAACAAGACAGAATCCAATCATTGCTACTTGACGTTCAATGGCATTACCATCACTGAATCCTCCACTATCAACATCCTGGGGGTTACCATTGACCAGAAACTGAACTGAACTAGCCATATAAATACTGTGGCTAGAAGAACCGGTCAGAAGCTAGGAATCATTCGATGAGTAACTCACCTCCTGACTCCCCAAAGCCTGTCCACCATCTACAAGGCACACGTCAGGAATGTGATGGAATACTCCCCACTTGCCTGGAAGTTTACAGCTCCCACAACACTCAAGAAGCTTGATACCATCCAAGACAAAGCAGCCCACTTGGTTGGCACCACATCCACATACATTCACTCCCTCCATCACCAACACACACTGTAGCAGCAATGTGCACCATCTACAAGATGCACTGCAGGAATTCACCAAGGCTCCTTCAACAGCACCTTCCGAACCCACAACCACTACCATCTAGAAGGACAAGGATAACAGATAGATGGGAACATCACCACCTGGAAGTTCCCTCTGAGTCGTTCACCATTCTAACTTAGAAATATATCGCCATTCATTCACTGTTATAATCCTGTAACCCACTTCCTAACAGCACTGTGGGTGTACCTACACCACAAGGACTGCAGTGGTTCAAGAAGACAGCTCACCACCACCTTCTCAAGAGCAAATAGAGATGGACAATAAATGCTGGCCCAGCCAGCGAAGCCCCTATCCCGTGAATGAATTTTTAAAAAGCGTAACAAAACCTCTTGACTCTTGTACTCCAACTCCCCTACAATAAAGGTCAAAATGCCACCTGCCTTCCTAATTCCTTGCTGCACCTGCATGCTAACTTTCTGCATTCTTTGTATGAGCACACCCAAGTTTCTTTGAATATCAACATGTACAAGCTTCACACCTTTCAAATAATATTCTGCTTTTCTGTTCTTACAACCAAAGTGAATAACTTAACACTTCCCTACATTATACTCCATCTGCCATCTTGTTGCCCACTCACTTAGCCTGTCCATATCTCTTTTCAGCCTCTCTATGTCCTCTCCACTGCTTACCTTTCCAACTAGTTGGGATCATCAGCAAACTTAGATACATTACTCTTTGTCTCTTCATCTAAGTCATCAATGTATATTGTAACTAGCTGAGGCCCCAGCACTGATCCTAGTAGCACTCCACTACTCACTGCCTGCCAACTTGAAAAAGCCCCATTTATGAGCACTTTCTGCTTTCTATCCATTAATCAATCCTTTATCCATGCTAAAATATTACCCTCAAATCCATGAGCCCTTATCTTGCCTATTATCCTTTTGTGTGGCACCTCATGGAATGCCTTTTGGAAATCCAGCTACACCATATCTACTGGTTCCTCCTTACCTACCCTACTAGTTATATCCTCAAAAAAACTAATAAATTTGTCAAAGAAGATTTCCCTTTAGTAAAACCATGATGACTTGTTCTAATCATAGTATGCTTTTGCAAGTGCATTGTTAAGATTTCCTTAACAATAGATTCCAACATTTTCCCAACAACTGATGTTAGGCTGACTGACCTGTAGTTTTCTGTTTTCTCTCTCCTTCCTTCCTTGAAAAGCAGGTGTAACATTTGCCAACTTCCAATCTAATGGGGCCGTTCTCAAATCGAAGGAATCTTGGAAAATCACAGCCAGCACATCCACTATCTCTGCTGCTATCTCTTTTAGAATTTTAGAGTGTAGGCCATCAGTTCCCTGGGATTTGTCAGAGTTTAGCCCTTTAAGTTTCTCTAATACTTTTTCTCTGCTGATATTAACTTCCTTAATTTCCTCTTTTTAGACTCTAGGTTATTAACTAAGTCTGGTATGAAATTTGTGTCTTTCTGCTGTGAAGACAGACACAAAGGCTGCGATTTTCTGGTCCTGTCATGACTGCGGGGGATTCGGCAGCTCAGCCAAAAATCCATTGACTTTTGACAGGACCGGATAATCCCAGCAGTGGGTGGGGCTGAAAAATCCCACCCAAAATATCTGTTCAACACCTCTGCCATTTCCTCATTTCCCCATGAATATTTCTCTTGTCTCTGCCTCTAAAGGACCAACGTTTACTTTAGTTACTGTTTTCCTTTTTATATACTTATATCAACTCTTACAACCTTTTTTATATTTCTGGCTGGCTTACTTTCATATTCCACTTTTTCCCTTTTTAATCAAGTTTTTGGTGAGCCTCTGCTGGTTTCTAAAACACTCCTGATCCTCAGACTTGCTACTTTTTTTGCAACATCGTATGCCTCTTTTTTAATCTAATACTTTCCTGAGTGACCCAGCATTCTTGCTGAGTTTTGTCTTTCAATTAAATGTATTTTTTTTGAACATTTTGAATTGTTTCTTTAAATGTTTTCCACTGTTCATTTACCTCCATACCTTATGGTCCATTTACCCAATTATCCTTAGCCAATTCTCCCCTCATACCTATGTAATTGGCTTTGTTTTAGTTTAAGATTCTTGTGATTGGAGTACGTCACTTTCAAACTTAACATGGAATTCATTGGTATTATGATCATTATTTCCCAGTAGATCTTTTACAACAACATTGCCAATTAACCCTGCTTCATTACACAATACTAGATCTAAGATAGCTTTAGCCCCACACAGTTCCACAATGCATTACTCCAGGAAAGGGTCACAAAAACATTCTACAAACACATCTTCTAGGCCACTCTTGCTAATGTGATTGTCCCAGTCTATATGAAGATTGAAATCCCCCACAATTATTATATGCATTTTTCACAAGCTCCAATCATTTCCTGTTTAATGCTCTGCCCAATGATATAACTACAGTTAGCCTATAAACGACTCCCACCAGTGTTTTCAGATGCTTGCTATTCCCAATTTCCATCCATATTGATTCTACTGCATGATCTTCTGAGGCCAGATGCTTTCACACTAATGTGCTTATGGGCGGAATTTTCCCAGAATTGCACTCAGTGCGGTATCAGGCGGATTAAATAGAGTCCTATCCGCCAACAAAAATGGCGGGTTTTCACGCTGTATCTTCCCGAGCCCATCTCATTATTTATGCATTCCTGGGAAACACAAAGTTTTCATGGTGGGCGGATTCTCATTCGCCCGCTCGCCATCACCCCACTGTTGCGTCACACTGGCCGCCATCTTTAGAGTCATAGTCATAGAGTCATAGAGGTCTACAGCACAGAAAAAGGCCCTTAGGCCCATCAAGTCTGCGCCAGTCAAACAAGTACCTAACTATTCTAATCCCATTTTCCAGCACTAGACCCATAGCCTTGTATGCCATGGCATCACAAGTGCACATCCAAATACTCCTTAAATGTTATGAGGGTTTCTGCCTCTTTCACCCTTTCAATAGCAAGTTCCAGACACCCACCACCCTCTGGGTGAAAAAATTTTTCCTTACATCCCCTCTAAACCTCCTGCCCCTTACCTTAAATCCATGCCCCGTGGTTATTGATCCCTCCACCAAGGGGAAAAGTTCCTTCCTGTCCACCCTATCTATGCCCCTCAATTTAAGACACCTCAATCATGTCCCACCTCAATCTGCTCTGCTCCGAGGAAAATAACCCCAGTCTATCCAATCTCTCTTCATAACTAAAACTCTCCAGCCCAGGCAACATCCTGTTAAATCTCCTCTGCACTCTCTCTAGTGCAATTACATCCTTCCTATATTGCGAATTCGAAAACTGCATGCCATATTCTAGCTGTGGCCTAACTGGCGTTTTATACAGAGATAAAAACAAAAAAACTGCGGATGCTGGAAATTCAAAACAAAAACAGAATTACCTGGAAAAACTCAGCAGGTCTGGCAGCATCGGCGGAGAAGAAAAGAGTTGACGTTTCGAGTCCTCATGATCCTTCGACAGAACTTGAGTTCGAGTCCAAGAAAGAGTTGAAATATAAGCTGGTTTAAGGTGTGTGTGTGGGGGGTGGAGAGAGAGAGAGAGAAGTGGAGTGGGGGTGTGGTTGTAGGGACAAACAAGCAGTGATAGAAGCAGATCATCAAAAGATGTCAACAACAATAGAACAAAAGAACACATAGGTGGTAAAGTTAAAGTTTGAACGTTGCTGTCTAAGGAGGCTTGGTGAGTTGTTGCAGTGCATCTTGTAAATGGTACACACCACTGTCACTGTGTATTGATGGTGGGAGGGAGTGAATTTTTGTGGTGCCAATCAAGTGGGCTGCTTTGTCCTGGATGCTGTCAATCTAAACGAATGTGCTAATTAAGAATGGATGGCAGGGCACTCAAGGTATAGCTCTAGTAGGGGTGGGGAGAGCATAAAAGATTTAAAAAAAATTTTTTTTAAATAATGGAAATAGGTGGGAAAAGGAAAATCTATATAATTTATTGGAAAAAAAAAGGAAGGGGGAAACAGAAAGGGGGTGGGGATGGGGGAGGGAGCTCACGACCTAAAGTTGTTGAATTCAGTCAATATTCAGTCCGGAAGGCTGTAAAGTGCCTAGTCGGAAGATGAGGTGTTGTTCCTCCAGTTTGCGTTGGGCTTCACTGGAACAATGCAGCAAGCCAAGGACAGACATGTGGGCAAGAGAGCAGGGTGGAGTGTGAAAATGGCAAGTTCTTCCAGCAATTTTTGTTTTTGTTTCAGATTTCCAGCAATCGCAGTATTTTGCTTTTATCCAGCATAACATCCCTGCCCTTATATTCCATGCCTCGGCTAATAAAGGCAAGCATCCCCATATGCCTTCTTAACCACCTTATCCATCTATCCCGCTACCTTCAAGGACCGGTGGACATGGACACCAAGGTCCCTCTGGTCATCGGTGCTTCCCAGGGTCCTACCATTCATGTATTCCCGTGCCTTGTTTGTCCTGCCCAAGCGCATCACCTCACACTTATCCGGATTAAATTTCATTTGTCACTGATCAACCCATCTGACCAGCCCGTCAATATCCTCCTGTAATCTAAGGCTATCCTCCTCATTATTTACTACCCCACCAATTTTTGTCATCCGCGAACTTACTGCTACATTCAAGTCTAAATCGTTTATATATACCACAAACAGCAAGGGACCCAACACCAATCCCTATGGAACCCCACTGGACCCAGGCATCCAGTCACAAAAACACCCCTCTACCATCACCCTCTGCTTCCTGCCACTCAGCCAATTCTGGATCCAATTTGCCAAATTGCCTTGGATCCCACGGGCTCTTACCTTTGTTATCAGTCTCCCATGTGGGACCTTATCAAAAGCCTTGCTGAAGTCCAAGAAGGCTACGTCAAATGCATTGCCCTCATCTACACATCTGGTCACCTGTTTGAAAAATTCAGTCAAATTGGTCAGACATGACCTCCCCTTAACAAAACTATGCTGACTGTCCTTGAGTAATCCCTGCCTCTCCAAGTGTAGATTAATTCTGTCCCTCTGAATTGCTTCCAATAGTTTCCCCACCACTGTGGCTAGACTGACTGGCCTGTAGTTCCCTGGTTTATCCCTTCCTCCCTTCTTGAATATCGGTACCACATTGGCTGTCCTCCAGTCCTCTGGCACCTCTCCTGTGGCCAGAAAGGTACTGAAAATTATTGCCAGCGCTCCTGCTATCTCTTCCTTTGCCTCACTCAACAGTCTGGGATACAATTCATTCAGGCCTGGAAATCTATCTACTTTTAAGTCTGCCAGATCACTGAGAATCTCCTCCCTTTCTATGCTAATTTCTTTAATTATATCACAGTCCTTCTGCCTGATTTCCATATCCAAGTCGTACCTCTCACTTGTGAACACCGGCACAAAGTATTCATTTAGAACCCTACCTATGTCTTCCGGCTCCACATACAAATTACCACTATGGTCCTTAATGGGCCCTACTCTTTCCCTAGTTATCCTCTTATTCTTAATGTACTAGTAAAATAACTTTGGATTTTCCTTTATTTTACCTGCCAGTGTTTTCTCATGCCCCCGTTTTGCTCTCCGAATTTCCTTTTTAAGTTCCCCCCTCCACTTTCTATACTCCTCCAGGGCTTCTGCTGTTTTGAGCCCTCGGTATCTGCCATAAGCGTTCCTTTTTTCTTTCTCCAATCCTGTATATCCCTCAACATCCAGGGTTCCCTGGATTTGTTGGTCCCACCCTTTATCTTGATTGGAATATGTTAATATTGGGAAGTTGAAACCCCCCACTATTACTACCCTATTATTTTTACACTTCTCTGAAATTTGCTGACATATCTACTCTTCTATTTCTCCCTGACTGTTTGCGGGACTAGAGTACACTTCCAGCAATGTGATTGCTCCTTTTTTAAGTTCTACCCATATGGCTTCATTTGAGGAGCCTTCTAAGATGTCATCCCTCCTTACTGCTGTAATTGATTCCTTGATCAATATTGTGATATGCCCTCCTCTTTTACCTCCTTCCCTGTCTTGCCTGAAGATTGGAATATTGAGCTGCCAATCCTGCCCCTCTCTCAGCCATGTCTCTGTGACAGCAATGACATCATATTTCCATATGTTAATTTGTGCGCTCAACTCATCTGCCTTATTCGTCAGACTCCTTACATTAAAAGAAATACCATCCAACCTTGCCAAACTCCCTTGTGCTTTAACTGGCCTATAATTTCTATGCCTTCCAGACTCAATTGCTCGCTCTTCTAATTTTGGCTGTGCATCTTCCCCTGCTGAACCTCCTCTTAGGATCCCATCCCCCTGCCATGTTAGTTTAAACTCACTCCAACAGCATTGGCAAACCTCCCCTTAAGGACGTTGGTCCGATTCCAGTTCAGGTGCGACCCATCCGCCTTGTACAGGTCCCACCGCCCCCAGAAACGGTCCCATTGTCCCAGAAATCTAAAGTCCTCCCTCCTGCATCATCTCTCAAGCCACACATTCATCTGGACCAATCTCCTATTTCTATACTCAATAGCACATGGCACAGGAAGTAATCCAGAGATTACAACCTTTGAGGTACTGTTTTTTAATCTGCCTAAATTCTGCTTACAGGACCTCATCCCTCTTTCTTCCTATATCATTAGTACCAATATGTACCCCGATCTCTGACTGTTTGCCCTCTCCCTTTAGAATGCCCTACAACCATTCAGTGACATCCTTAACCCTGGCACCAGGGAGGCAACATACCATCCTGGAGTCACATCTATGGCCACAGAAACTATCGAGTTTCCTACCACTATTGCTCTTTCTCTCTTTTTCCTCCCATCCTGTGCAGCTGAACCAGTCACAATGCCATGAGTGTGGCCGCGCTCCCCAGAGGAACACAGAAAAATGATTCTCGAGCGAAATGCACCCTGGGGATTTCCTGACTACCTGCCTAACACCTTTCTTCTGACTGATGGTCACCCATTCCCTCTCTGTCTGCACTTCCGTAAACTGTGGGGTGACCACGTCTAAAAACGTGCTATCCACGAAACTCTCAGTCTCGCAGATGCACCTCAGTGCCTCCAGCTGCCACTCAAGCACTGAAACTCAGAGCTCGAGTAGATGCAGCTGGTGGCACTTCCTGCATATGTGGTCAGTCAGAGCGCAAGGAGTGTCTAGGACTTCCCACATGTTGCAGGCAGTACATAACGCAGGACTGAGTTGCCCTGTCATGCCTCTATTGTCAATGAACTAAGAATGTCACCCTGCCTGTGGTTCCTTGTTCTGGTGAGCAGTGTTCTTGTCACTCAGATGTGAAACCTTTCTGCACAAGATAAAAGGTTCAGTCTAGGGCCTCTTCCCTGTGCTCTGTCCAGCCTTCAGACCACAGTGATGGTCCAGCCTCACACTCCCTGGAAACATTACTGATGTCTGCACCTCAGCGGTGTTAGTCATTGCTGCCAGAATGTAGTGTGCCGATGCCACAGAGTTCTCTCATTCTGTGTGTGTGCTCTCAGCATCTTTAAGGTGGGGCTGGCCCCGATCACACCAGCATCTGCAACCAGTGATGCTGTGCACCAGCTCCTGAAGGGCTGAGGTGCTGAAGGCGAGCACAGCATCAGATGCGTCTAAAGTTTCATGGCTGCATCTCTGAGATGACCCTGATCATGGAGCGCAAGCAAGCTGCCCTTGGCCAGACAGGAGACAGACATTCTCAGGGGCTATGTGAAGATCTATAGAGTGTCCTCACTGCATGTCATCATCACCCTCCTGCGATCAAGCGACTATTAGGGCATCATCTGCATCTCCATGACAGCAGCATTCTCAGAGGGTATTGGCGCTGCGATAAGCCAGACTGGAGTCAAACATTCACAACTGCGATATGAGGATCTACACAGCATGTCGTCATCATCCTACACAAATCTGACAGCTATGAGGGCCTCCCGAGCGCGACTGCCTCATCCAGCCAGTGCGAGAGCCTCATCCCCGTTACTGTCACCACTGAGGACCCCCTCACCCTCATCCCCGTCAGCATCCTCCTCATCGGAGCAGGTATGCAGCTCCTCCATCTCCTCCCTAGCTAGCTCCTCTCCTTGTTGCAGCACCAGGTTGTAAGGGACGCAGCAGACAACAATGTGTGACACCCTCTGTGGACTGTATTGCAGGGCTCCACCAGGCTAGCCCAGGCACCGGAACCGCATTTTCAGCATCCCGATGGTCTGCTTCACCATGTTGTGAGTTGCTACATGAGCCTCATTATAGCTTCGCTCTGCTGCAGTCTGAGGCTGCCACACGGGTGGCAGTCACGGCCTCTGTGGGAGCCTCTGTCCCCAGTGAGCCAACCCTGCAGACTCTGTGGACCCTGGAAGACTACAGGGACCGGCAAATGGCTCCGGATGTAGGCGTCATGTACGCTCCCTGGAAACTGTGCACATACCTGCAGGATGCATTTCTGGTGGTCACATACCAGCTGCACATTCAGTGAGTGGAAGCCCTTGTGGTTGATGAAGTCCACTGGGTGTAGCGATGGAGATCTGAGCATCACATGAGTGCAGTCAATTGCTCCCTGCAGCTGTGAAAATCCTGATATTGGGGCGAATCCAATGACTCTTACATCCTAAACAAAAACAGAATTACCTGGAAAAACTCAGCAGGTCTGGCAGCATCGGCGGAGAAGAAAAGAGTTGACATTTCGAGTCCTTATGACCCTTCAGCAGAGATTTTTTTATCTCTTTGGCTCTTACATCCTGGCTGTCCTGGTCCTGGGCGAATTGCACAAAGTTGTGTGCCATGGAGAAGATGGCATCCATGACCTCATGGATGCATTTGCGGGTGGCGGATTGTGAAATCCCACAGAGGTCACCTGTGGAGACCTGAGAAAAGCCACTGGCATAGAAATTGAGCACCGTCATCACTTTCAGAGCCACTGGCAGTGAATGCCCTCCATGTCCCCTTGGCACCAAGTCCTGCAGTAAGTGGCAGATGTGAGCCATCAGGTCCCTAGACATGCGCAGTCATCAGCGACACTGGTTCATAGTCATCTGCAGCAATGGCAGGCAGCGTCTATAGTCCCTGGGTGTCGCCAGGCATCAACCAGCCACAGCTCACTGCTGCTCCTGGACAGCGTGTGCAGGAGCCCCTGCTGCCCCTTCTTCAAGAGGTTGCTGCTCCTGCCCCTGCATGGCCAGGTACCTCAGTCGCTCACTCCTCCATCTTCTTTGCTCTCTGTAAACCATCAGGCATACAGCTAGGTCACCAGGATCCATAATCTTGACGTGGTCCTCCTGCAGCATGAAAGAGAGAGAGACATGGTTACTTTTGCTGTATTTAGCACCTTTCCAGACCCTGTATAGCCTCCTCTTAATGCTCTCCGGAGAGTGCTGGTCACCACTCAGATGGCCAGAGATGTGTGTGCTGCGTGGCTGCCCTGTCAACCTGCGACACAGAGGACACTGGCTACTACATGGCCAGCATTGGTGAGGGGATTGTACAACATGTGCAGTCCAACTGCTCCGCGGTTCAATAAAGTGGAGGCAGATTCGAAGTCGTACCAGGTCGGGGGGGGGTAAAGTATGGAGCGTATGGTGGTTCTTTCGTGCCTCAGCGTTGTTTGCATGGGTGGGCAGGCTAGAAGCCCGACCCCAATCTTATCACAGTGGTTGCGCCTGATCTGTCTCAGTTGCAGAGGCATGGTCTATTTATACAGATGTCCCTAATGTGCGGACACTCAACTTGCTTACCCTAACCCCCACCTCAATAGCCTGTGCACGAGATGCAGCGCCAGGGCAGCACTTGACCACTCCCGTTCCAGCAGCAGCCTCCGAGGCTCACCAGCACTTGACCCTGGACACCATCCCCGCCCCCTCAGCTGTCGCCTCCAGAGCCAGGCATCAGTCGCCTGCGTGCTCTTGTGAAACACGTCGGCTTGCTTTCCCGCTGATGTGGACAGATGATAGAAAGGGGTTCCAAGAACCCGATGCGTTGGTCTTTTAATTATATGCTAATTTATTACAATTAGCTCTCCGCCGACCAATGGTAGGAAATGCAGCCCACTATCGGGGGGCTGAGCGGACGATCGTGACCTGCCTTCATGCCATTGCGAAACAAGTTGCGCCATATTTTCCGCGCACACCACCTATCAAACCCGCCACCAGCGGGCTCGGAAAATTCTACCCTATGCCATCATTTACTATCAGGGCTACCCCTTCTCCTTTCCCAATCTGTCTGTTTTCCAAACTATTGTATACCCCGGAATATCTATTTCCCAAACTTGATCACCTTTTAACCATATCTCTGTAATAGTGATGGGGTCTAAATCATTAACCTCTATTTGCGCCACTAGTTCATCTACCTTATTGCAGATGCTTTGTGCATTCAGACAAAGAACCTGTCACCTGTCCTTCTTCTTAAGGATAATAGACAATATGGCAGAGAAGATAGAAAGAAAGCAATATCTGGAAGATTGAGCTGCTGAATGGAATGTATCTCATTTATGTAAAATATTGCAAAATTCATCATTTATTCCTTGAGATGCAGTAACTGATATTATTTACTGGTCCATGCATTTAAATGTTTAGGAATCAATCAAATCTTACTGAACTGGTAATGCACTTAGTTGCAGCTTCATTTAAAGATTCAACTGCAAACCAAATCAAGTTTAATATGTACAAGAGCTGGAAGAGGAAAGTTGCATCCAATTGCTGGTTGGGAACAGTGGTAAACAAACCTCTTGAATGTTTTTTGAAAGGCTGAAAGCGCATTTCTACCCATTTGCTGGTTTGTCAACGATGAAGAGGCAGGCAATTGAAGTTCTGATGAAATGTCACCAACCTGAAACGCTAACTTTGTTTCTCTCACCACAGATGCTGCCTAACCTGCTGATTATTTCCAGCATGTTCTGTTTTTAATTAAAAAGTGATAGTCTGACTCCAGCCCTGAACTAGTAGGTTATGAGTTGAAATTTGAGGGCATAATTTTGGCTGGCACTTGAATGCTGTGCTAGGGGACTGTTGCATTGTTGGCAGTGCCAATTTTCAGAAGAGATATTAAAGCAAAGCTCAATCTGTCCTCTGAGGTCGAACATAAAATATCCCTTGGCACTATTCAAAGAAGCTTTCCTGGCCAATATCTATTCCTAAAACAACAACACTAAAACAGATTGGCTGGTCAAGTATCTGATCACTGTAGTCTGTGGGGTCTAAAATGAATCTTGAGTGCTCCTATGTTACAACTTATACAGCAAGGGCACCCTAACAAGGTGCAAAACAATATCTAAATACAGTGTTTTCCTTCTTTCTAACAGACAAAAATGAAAGAAAAGGAAACCGTGTACAGATTTGAGGCTGCAGTTGACTGGTTCTGTCACTGGCTGTGTCAGCCCAGTGCGTTGTAGCAGAAGCCAAACTTACAGCAGATTGCACACAACTCTGTATTTGGTTCTTCATTGACCTGGAACCTGTGAAGGCAGTTCCCTATAACTGCTGCCAAGTACGTGCACCAATATCAACAAATGTAGTTGGTTGCACGTTTGGTGCAACCATTCAGCCCTTGCGAGTACCAGTCATGAAGCATTCCCACCTCTGAGTCAGAGATTGTGGGATCAAGCCCATATTCCAGAGATTTAGAGCTATTTAGAGCACAAAAGGAAGCTACTCAGCCCATCAAGTCCATGACGGCTCTCTGTGGAGCAGCCCAATCAGTCTCATTCTCTGCTCTATCCCCAAAGCCCTGTGAGTTTATTTCCCTCAAGTGCCCATCCAAGTTCCTTTTGAAATCATTCATCTCTGCTTTCATCACCCCATAGTCAGCAAGTTCAAGGTTGTAATATAATAACATAATATCTTAACACCTTGAGGTGGGAAGTGAGTGTCGGGAAAATTCCAGGCCCGGCCGCCATGGGGGGAAGTGCCAGGAAGGATTGGATTTTCATTCCTGGTTGGGGGGGGGTGGTTGGTGGAGAGGAGCACGGGTGCGAGCTGCAGTCGGGCTAGCCAACACCGGAAAATATTCGGAAGTGGCTACAGGGGCTGCCAGGTGTAGAGGCAGGCTGTTTAAAAGACCTACCTTGGTGCTGTGGGACTTCAGCCCAGTTATAATGAAATCGGGAAGGCTCTCCAGGCCTCACCCCTCAGCCTTCACCCCCAACACACTCCCCATACCCCACCCATGCCACCTCATGCTCCCCTGCCAATGGATGCCCCCAATCAATCCCTATATCCCTCATGTGCTTATGCCAAGGTATGCCTCCCAAACCATCCCCATGGCCCCAATGACCCCATGCCAAGCAATGGTACTTATGTACCCACTCATCCACTATACACTGTATAGAACTAATGAACCCTATAGTGACAATACGATGAGTAAATAAGGCTTTTAACATAAGGTCATTCATTGATAATATTCGACCTTCTTAGAAAAAACTCCATTTTACTACAGCTCTCTTATCTCTGCTGTCAACCTTGCAATGTTTATTTACACAAGATAAAGAGGTTTCAAGTGCTTGCAGTTTCAACCATTGATACTTTAAAGAGTCTGGACGATTGATACTTTTATTGGGTTGTAGTAAAAAGGTTTTTTTTAAGAAAGTGGAAAATTATTGATTAATGACTGTTTTAAAACTTCTTTTACACATCTTATTGTTACTATAGGGTTCATTGGTTCTACCCAGTGTATATTGGGTAAATGGATATGGAAGTGCCATATGAGGGGCGTGAGGGTTTGGTTGGGGGTCATGGCTTGATATGGGGGGGGCATGGGAAGCTATAGGAGGTAGGTGGGAGGCATATCTTGGCATAGGCATGAGGAGGACCTTTTGAACTTACTTTTCAAAGGATTCCCTCATGCAGGCTATGGTCATGACACCTCTGAGATGTCGTGAACCATGACTCTTCAAAAGCTGGCCCAACACCATGAAAATTGCCAAGGATTAATATGTGTGTATCCCACGATGGAGCTGGCCAGGTCAGGAGTGCAGGGTATGGGCTCGCGAGCAGAAGAAGCCCACACCCTTAAAGGTCTCTGCTGAAAATGGAAACCCCTGGAATGGGGTTGGGAATCCCGTAATGGAGTCCGGGGTGCCATTTTCAACCCTCCACAGAGACTCCCTAACTCCATGAAAATCCAGCCTGTAATCTAGGCTGACACTCAGTTCAGTTCACTGTCTTTCAAGTGAGATGTTAGATATTAGAAAGGCTTTGGCTAGCCTCTCAAGTCTAAGTAAAAGTACATATGGCACTATTTCAAGGTAACCAAAAGACATCCTCCTGGCGTCCTGGCCAAAATTTATCCCGCAATCAACATCACTAAAACAGATGATCAAATATCACATGCTGTTTGTGGGACCATGTTAACCTGAGTTTCCTTCATTACAACAGTGACTTCTTTTCTTTTCAGTTTTTCCCATTTGACTTGGTTTCACCACAATGCTGGTTGACCAACCTTCCCCATCTCCTGCTGTCAGTCACCCAATCCCACTGCATTAAAACTATGGGGAGAATTTTCCCCACATCGGGTGGGCCAGTCGGGAGCGGGTGCAGGCAGGTGCGGAGCAGATCGCTTTCCGCGATCGGCTCCGCACCGCCATTTTACGTGGGCTGGCCAATTAAGGCCCACCCAGCATGACGCATGGCTATTGAGCACGAACTGTCCGGGTGGGGGGAAGAGAGGGAGTCAGAGCCTGCGCTCTTCCATGCATGCGCAGAAAAGAGCGCAGAAATCTCCCTGAGGATGGAACTGCCTCAGGGAGATTAAGAACATATTAAGAATTTTTAATAAAAAAGCTAAAAATTATTTACACATGCCCCCTCATGTGACAGTGACATATTTATGAATTGAGCAAAATTTATTTACTAATTTAATAAAACCTTCAGGAAACCTCATCCCGCTCGTGGATGAAGTTTCCTGAAAAATGAGAAGGCCGCTTGGGTTCTTCACCTGCCTGCTAACCTCTGGCGCGTGCGCGCCAAACAAAAGATCTGAATGACACACGGTGACATCGGGACGCATGCCCTACGTCACCGCACATCATTTTATGCATCGGTGTGCCAGGCCCACCCCCCACACGCTGACGTGAAAATTCTCCCCTGTGACTACACTTCAAAAATGTTTAATTGGCTATAAAATGGTTTGGGATGTCGTTGCTTGACAATTATAAAAGTCATTCTTTTTTATTTTGTTTATCATCATGGCATGGCTTCTTTCATTCAATACCTGTGAAATCGCCCCATGCTATGATTGAGATGCTTCTGCAGAACTATCCAGCACAGCAGTGACTCAGATATTCTCACATATCTGTGTCATCACGACTTACTGAAAATTTGGAATTCTACAAGTACTAAATACCTTTCAAAACAAGCCAATCACCTTTATCTCAAGATTCTGGTGTGCATGTACTATGAGGTGGGTTTCCTTTAAATTTTGCCTTTGGTTTTGCAGTGACCCTAACTTTGGGGCTACATTTTATTTTATCCCTCATTTTATTAATTTAGTTTATTTGGTTGGCTTTAAAAGAGGTGGGCAGTGAATGGTTCTCATGTGTATGACCCACTTGATATCTCTTAAGCAACTTAGCCTTCTTATGATCACCTCATTTAGGAAGTTTACGTTGGGAATCCAATGATTCCTATAATAGTGCTATGGAGAGAAAAGAAAATAAAATAAATGGAACAAAGATTAATGAGAACCACAACGTTTATCAAAAGGTGATAAAATAGGCTGACACGACCTCAAAACTTCAAAAACAAGCTCTTATGGGAAGACAGCTATTATCTTTACTATCATCGATATCATTTCACCTGCCTTGCTGTTTGACTGCAGGCCCTCCTGCATGCCAGTAAGTCGCACACCTAATTCCTAAGTGCCTTGATAAACCTGAATCTGCAAAGGCATTGCTACTCTATAAGGCCCAAATAATCATGTTAGGATAGTGCCTGAAATAGAAACCTCTCCTGAAATCTTACTTGATGTTCCTGGAATTGAACATCCTTGCAACAACCTCTTCCTCGTCCTCCAAGGAGCACATCACAATGGGAGCCTAATGAAGACATCCATAGTGCAAAGCCAAATGGTGATGGGGTGAAATTATATCTCCTCTCAATTCCCTAGTCCCACAGTGATGGACGCTGTTAGACAAAGTTTCTACTCAGCAAACAGAAGATGCCTGCCACTTTAAGATTTAAAAGACTTAAATATCTTCTGTCGCCAGGATCGTAGGAACAGGAGTGGCCATAAGCCCATCAATTCTGTTCTGCCATTCACTTAGAGTATGGCAGATCTTTATCTCAACTCCATTTAGCCACCTTTTCTCCATATCCCTTGCTACCTTACACAAAAGTCTATTTCAGTCATAAAACTTTTGCAGCTTTTCTTCAAAACTGCACTGAAGTATCATCCTACATGAAGTATTTCAAGAGATAATGGAGCTATAACTGGTGTGGGTGATAGAGAATCAGCAGCACATTTTCCATGGTGCCTGATCTGCTTTTGAAGTCAATGGAAAGAAAATGGAGCACAGTGTACAATGGACAATTAATCATTGCATGGTTCATTGCTTTCACTGAAAACCAATTTCACGCCTGGTAACTGCAACTTGTTTGACTATTCAATGTTTCTCCTGCCTCAATGCCTTTAAGCAACAAAATACAGTTAAAGAAACAGCATAAACAAAACCAGAAAGGAAGTGTTTACTGACAATGAATCGCCAGGTGTGAACCTCTCCCTCATATGCAGTTTCATTGTCCATGATGTCTTTGGTTACAGCCTCTTCAGTGCCATGCATGTGTTGTTCATTAAAAATGACGAGTATTTTGGCGACTACTTTGCTAGAAATCAGATAAAGTGACCAAGGGGAGGGAAATTTGGAGGCTGCATGAAGTGGATAGAAGGGGAACCAACCCTTCTTCATTCAAACATGGAGTGATAATAGATTAATATTCCATATTGAATTTAGGCCAATCTCTTAGGTTTCACATAGACTAGATTAGGAATCAAAGCCAAACATTGAGGAAGTTGCTCACAGTATAGCAATCAGACCCAAGATCGGTTGGTTGATCAAGGGATATCTGGTATTATACTAGCAAGTTCAACAGTGAGATTATTGGGAAAAATATTGTAAATAGCTACACTGACCAGTCAGAACTCATATATTGGGATCTATGAGGTAACCAGAAGTGAGACTCCATTGACCCTATTTCAGCCCTATCTCTGTCTGCAATAAACAGTTGGAGAGATGAGTGGAATACACGTTGAGTTGTATCCCAGGAAGAAAACTGTCAGCAAGGAAACTCTGGATACCACAGACAGCCTGTCTGTCATGGCAGAGCTGGATATCAAACCCACAGTGGAGGAGCTTCACAAAGTCATTGACTCACTTACCATAGGCAAAGCTTCAGGTGCTGATGTAATACCACCTGAACTCATCAAGCACAGGAAACAGGCACACCTGCAGCATTCTCTTCCCTGCCTCTGTTGGAGGGAGATGTCAGTGCCCCAGAATGGTGCAAACATTGTGACCTTGTGCAAGAACAAAGACGACCGCAGTGATTGTAACAACTATTGAGGCATCTCCATGCTGAGCACTGTGGGAAAACTATTTGCTGTGTTGCACTTGTCAGTTCCTGGCTGAACACATCTACCCCAAATCCCAATGTGATTTCAGAAGATCTACAGTTGACATAATCTTCTTAGTCCGGCAGTTGCAAGGGAAATGCCGTGAACAAAGGAAACCACTCTCTATTGCCTTCATCGATCTCACCAAGACATTCGGCCATGTAAGCAGAGGTGGTCTATTTAAGCTGCTGGAGAAAGTTGGCTGCCTGCTGAAGCTGGTCAGTATGATCCCCTCTTTCCATGATGACATGATGGGTAAGGTCAGCTATGACGGGGAAACATTGGAACTCTTTGAGATCCTCAGTGGGGCCAAACAGGGTTGTGTTCTGGCACCGACGCTCTGATATATTCTTCTCTTTGCTGCTGTCAAATGCCTTCACATCATCTACAGAGGGTGTCTATTTACTTACCAGAACTGACAGAAAGCTGTTCAGCTGTGCTTGCCTGAGAACCAAGAGAGAAGTGCAAATAATGCTCATTAGAAAGCTGTTTTATGCTGACGATGCCACACTAGCATTCATACCAGCGCAAATGGACAGGCTCTCTCACGCCTGTAAAGAGTTTGGTTTGACCATCAACATCAGGAAGACAGATGTCATGGTTCAGGATGTTGCCCTACCACCATGTATCAGCATTGACAATGTGATGCTAGAGGTTGTCAATTGCTTCACATATCTCGGCTGCAATCACCAGCAGTCTGTTACTTGGAGCTGAAATCAACATACACATCACTAAAGCTGCAACAAAAACAAAAATATCTGGAAAAACTCAGCAGGTCTGACAGCATCTGCGGAGAGAAGCACAGTTAATGTTTCGAGTCCGTATGACTCTTCATCAGAACAGTCATCAGAACAAACCAAATTTGCTGACGATATAAAATTAGGTGAGAATGTGAGTGGTGAGGAGGATTTTAAGAGGCTTCAAGGCAGTTTAGACAGGTTGAGCAAGTGGAAAAATACATGGCAGATGTAGTATAATGTGGAGAAGTGCGAGGTTATCCACTTCGGTAGGAAAAACAGAATGACAGAATATTATTTAAATCGTGATAGATTTGGAAATGTGGACCTGGGTGTCCTTGTCCACCAGTTACTGAAAGCAAGCATGCAGGCGCAGCAAGCAGTTAAGAAGGCAAATGGCATGTTCGCCTTCATTGCGAGAGGACTTGAGTACAGGAGCAAGGATGTCTTACTGCAGCTGTACAGGGCCTCGGTGAGACCACATCGGGAGTATTGTGTGCGGTTTTGGTCTCCTTACCAAAGAAAGGATATACTTGCCATAGAGGCAGTGCAGCGAAGGTTCACCAGACTGATTCCTGGGATGAGGGATTCCATTGTTTGAGGAGAGATTGGGTTGACTAGGCCTGTATTCACTGGCGTTTAGAAGAATGAGAAGGGATCTTATTGAAACGAATAAAATTTTCACAGGGCTGGACAGACTGGATGAAGGGATGATGTTTGCTTTGGCTGGGGGGTCTAGAACAAGGGGTCACAATCTCAAGATACAGGGTAGGCCATTTAGGGTTGAGATGAGGAGAATCTGAGGTGAACCTGTGGAATTCTCTACCACAGAAGGCTGTGGAGGCCAAATCACTGAATATATGTAAGAAGGAAATCGATAGATTTCTAGACTCTAAAGGCATTAAGGGGTATGGGGAGAGAGCGAGAATATGGCGTTGAGACAGACGATCAGCCAAGATCATACTGAATGGTGGAGCAGACTCAAAAGGCTTTTTCCTACTCCTATGTTCTATGTTTTTAAGAGTGTGTGGAACAACAGCAACCTGACTGAGAAAACCAACCTGCAAGTCCACCAAATTTGCAGCCGCAGCAGACTCCTCTACAGTGGTGAAACCTGGACGAGATATGCTGGGCAGGAGAAAAGACTGAACAGTTTCCACTTTCTCTGTCTCAGACGTATCCTCAGCATTTCTTGACAGGGCAAGTTCACAAACTCAGAGATCCTGGAGCATGTTAATTCCATCAGCATACACTCATTTCTAAGCCAATGATGTCTGTGCTGCCTCAGCCATGTTCATTGAACGGATGATGGCCATATACCGAAACACCTTCTTAACAGTGAATGACTTACTGGACGTCCATACCTCTGTTGCAAGGACACCTGCAAGTAAGATATGAAGATGGTGGACATTGACACTGACAATTGGAAGACAGTTGCCAATGGCCGTAACCTCTGGAGGCTGACTGTTTGAAAGGGCTTTGGAAGGGGTGAGCAGAAACAGAAATCTCAGCTGACTGAGAAGAGGGTCCAGAGAAAACAGAAACCAGTAAATCATGCACCTTCTCAGCCCACTGTCTTCCTCTGCAATAAATGAGGCAGGGACTGCCATACCAGAATGGGGCTCCTGAGTAGAGTTGACCACCAATTGGTAAACCATTGTGTCACAAGACAGAAGGCTGCAAAGACTGTGTGTAATATTGTGTGCGAAGTGTGCATATCAAATCGAGGGTGCGACAGTGCATCTTGTGTGTGTATTGAGTGCAGGGTAAGTGACTGTGTACGAGTCGGTATTGCTGTGACAGTGCATGTGATGTGTCACAGTGTGTGTGAATAGTGTCATTATGTGTTTGATACTGTGTGCGATATGTTATTTATTTATTCATTCACAAGATGTGGGTGTCGCTGGCTAGGCCCATCCCTAATTGCCCTTGACAAGGTGGTAGTGAGCCACCTTCATGAACCATTGCAGTCCATTAGATGTAGGTACACCCACAGTGCTGTTTGGAAGGGGGTTCCAGGATTTTCAGTCAGCGACAGTGAAGGAACAGCGATATATTTCCAAGTCAGGATGGCGTGGGCCTTAGAGGAGAACTTGCAGGCGATGGTGTTCACATGCATCAGCTGCCCTTGTCCTTCTTGGTGAGGAGGTCATGGGTTTGAAAGATGTGTGAGTTGGTGCAGTGCGTCTTGTACATAGTACATACTGCTGCTACTGTGCATTGGTGGTGGAGGGAGTGAATGTTGAAAGTGATGGATGGGGTCCCAGTCAAGTGGGCTGCTTTGTCCTGGGTACTGTCGAGCTTCTTGAGTGTTGTTGGAGTTGCATTCATCCAGGCAAGTGGAAAGTATTCCAACACACTCCTGACTTGTGCCTTATACAGGCCAAATTAAAAGGGAAGATGAAAAAGTTGTAGAAGGCAATGGTTAGAAATTTCAGGCATCATCTTAGTGAATCTACAATTTATGTTGTCTATGGTTTTCATGCACTTTCAATATGCAACGTCCACAGCTCCACATGGAACTCTTAACTGAAGCCTCTAATCATTGCCTTCATCTTCCCTTTATTCTCATACTATTAGACTAAATGGATAAAATGTAGTGGCATTTTGGGCTTAATACTTAGGAGTTTAGCGTAGATGAGTTTAAAATTAAAGTGTTTTTAAGTCATTTTAAGTTATATTAAGTTAATTTGTTTTTGCCAAACATTGCTAAATTTTCATTCAGCAGCACTGCACAAAACTGACACAAGAAAGCCATATGCCTAATTTGCAATTATATACTTGCATTTATATACTGCCTTTAACATGGGAACCCCTCCCAAAACATTTCACAGAGACATAATCAAAACATGGATGCAAAAGCAAAGTGTGAGATATTGGGAGCAGTGATCAAAAACTTGAGGACTTTAAAAGAAAAAAGGGAGGTTGAGAAATGGAGGGGTTTTTTTGGTCACGGATGCTAGAACATGGGGGTTACGCAGCTGTCAGTACCGTCATCTATGGTGGGACAAAGGAGGCGGGGGTAATGCATAAGAGGCCCAAGCCAAGGCAATGGACAGTTCAAAGGAATGAGAATGAAGATTATAGGGTTGGAAGAGGTTACAGAAATGGGAAAGAACTATGAAACAATTTCAACATGAGGGTGACAATTATAAATTTGAGATGTTGGGGGATTGGGGACCACTCACTGGATGTGAGCAATGATAAGGGTAATGATCAGTAAAACTGAGTGTGGGTTGAGAAATTTGCAGAAGAATCTTGGATGCGCTTAAATTTATGGAGTATTTGGAGACTGTCCGGAAGAACATTAAATAGAGCCTGGGAAGTGAGAAAATACACTGCAGATTTAGTCATCATTTTATGAATACCAAATAAAGAACTGTATTGAAACACAAGAGAAAGAAATTTGAAACCATGTCATTTTATTTGCTAAACTTGACCAAAGAGTGAGTTAGTGGTCAGCTTAAATTGCTTCACTATGGGCGGAATTATACGATCCTGTCGCGGCCATTCAAAATTCCATTGACTTCAGCAGGACTGTAAAATCCTGCTGGCGTAAAATTCAGCCCTGTGACTTACCAGCTGAAAACACAATTATGTCACACCAAACACCACAGTATTACTGGGCAGTGAAACAAGATAACTGGTAGGGTAACCCAGTGAGAAAATACAATTTAGCATTGACACAACAGCGAGTATTGGGCTTGCATTTTATTGTAGATACATCACTGAATCACAGAATCACAGAATCTTTACAGTGCAGTTGGAGGCCATTCGGCCCATCGAGCCTGCACTGGCTCTCTGAAAGAGCATTCCACCTAGTCTCGCATTACCTGCCTTATCCCTGTAACCTTGTACATTACTTCTTTTCAGGTAGCAATCCAAATCCCTTTTGAATACCTCAATCGAAGCTGCCTCTGCAACCCTATCAGGGGGCAGAATTTTCTGCCCACCAGGTGGGCGGGCTCGACCCAATCTCCGGCGGGTGGGGAGCCAATCCCCGCCGGAGAAGCAGGCCCTGCTGCCATTTTAAGTGGGCGGGCCAATTAAGGTGTCACGCCAGGCGGGAAACGCTATGCTTTTCCTGTGTGGGCGGGGGGGATTCCCCAAGTGCGAAAGTGCGCTATTTCGCAGATGCGCACATCTCCCTGAGGCTAAGTGCTGCCTCAGGGAGATCGCTGACAGTTGTATAAACTTTAAAAATAGAAAAATAAAAAAATCCTTAACATGTCCCCCTCATGTGAAAATGTCACATGAGATGGGACATGTTAATAAATTTCACTGAAAATTTAATAAACTTTTTTAAACCCTACATGAAACCTTATCCCGCCGGTGGATGAGGTTTCATGTTTTTTCAGAAGCCCGCCGGGGCTCCTGGCCTGCCCACCAACCTTAAAGTTGGACGGGCAGGTCCTTTAATTGTTTTAATTATCCTGTCAATGGCCTCAATTGGCCATTGACAGGTCAGCGGGCGGACAGCTGATCTCGCTGTGCCCCCACTTTCCTGAAGATTTAAATGGGGCGGGGTAACATCGGGGGCTCCCCCCAACATCATCCTGCGTCATTTTGCGCGTTGGCGAGCGGGCCCTGCCCCCTGCTCGCCGATGGCAAAATTCAGCAGAGGAAGTATGTTCCAAACCCCAACCATCCACTGGATGAAAAAATTTTTCCTCACATCACATTTACTCCTTTTGCTAATTATTTTTGAATCCATGCCCTCTAGTTCTTGATGTTCTCTTGAGTGGGAACAGTTTCTCACTATTTCCGCTGTCCACACCCATAAGGATTTTGAATAAAAACAAAAAACTGCGGATGCTGGAAATCCAAAACAAAAACAGAATTACCTGGAAAAACTCAGCAGGTCTGGCAGCATCGGCGGAGAAGAAAAGAGTTGAAGTTTCGAGTCCTCATGACCCTTCAACAGAACTGAGTAATATTAGGAGAGGGATGAAATATAAGCTGGTTTAAGGTGTGGGGGGGGCGGGGAGAGAAGTCAGGGGGAGTGTGGTTGTAGGCACAGGCAAGCAGTGATAGGAGCAGATAATCAAAAGATGTCACAGACAAAAGAACAAAGAGGTGTTGAAGGTGGTGATATAGGATTTTGAATACCTCTATCAAGTCTCCTCTCAGCCTTCTTTTCACCAAGGAAAACAGGCCCAATTTCTCCAATCTATCCTCATAGCTACAGTTCTCTATCTCTGGAATCATACTTGTAAATCTCCTCTGTGCTCATTTCAAAGCCTCAGAATAAAGGGGAAAGTAAAAAAAGCCTTTATCAGGGCTAATGTGCTTGTATGTGAATGCACAGAGTGTGGTTAATAAGATTAGTGAACTACAGGCACAGGTTGACAAATGGAATTATGATAATATCGCTATGACAGAGACATGGCTCAAAGAAGGGCAGGGCTGGGTGTTAAATATTCCTGGGTAAAAGGTGTTTAGTATAGACAGGAAAGGAAGAAAAGGCAGGGGAGTGTCAATATTGATTAAAGGTCACATTACAGTACTGGAGAGGGAGGATGTTCCAGCGGGCCAAGGATGGAATCTCTCTGGCTAGAGGTAAGGAATGAAAAAGGTGCAATAACATTGATTGGAGTAGTATATAAACCAGTAGTATATAGTGGAAGGGATGTGGAGAAACAAGTTTGGAAAGAAATTTTGAGAGGTGCAAGAAATGTAGAGTAATCATAATTGGGGACTTCAATTATCCAAATAGGGATAGAAATAGTTCAAAGGGACAAGAGGGGTGAGAGTTCCTGGAATATGTTCAAATCATTCTCTGCAGCAGTATGTTTCCAGTCCAAGGAGAGGACATGCACTTTTGGACCTGGTTCCGGGGAATGAGTTGGTCCAAGTGGATCAAATATCAGTGGGAGAGCCTCTGGCGGTCAGTGACCATTGTATCATAAGGTTTAGGTTAATCATGGAAAAGGACAGGGAGCAATCCAGAGCAGGGATAATTAATTAGGGGAAAGCAAACTTCAGTGGGATGAAAATACATCTAAGTTTAGTGGGTTGGAATCAAATTTTGACAGAAAAGATGGTGGCTGAACAATGGACTACCTCCAAAGAGATAGTATTGCAAGCAATGTCAAGGTATATTCCCTTGAAGGAGAAAGGTACGACAAATATACCCAGAGCACCCTGGATAACGAGAGAGATAGAGCTAAAGATGAAAAGGAAGAAGTGCACATACGACTAATGTCAGGTAGAAAACGCAATGGAGATTCAGACTGAACATAGAAGGACCAGAGGGTAAGTGAAAAAACTGATAAGAAAAGCAAGCAGAGAGCATGAAAAGAGGCTGGCAGTGAACATAAAATGGAATCTCAAGGTGTTCCATAAGCATGTAAGTAATAAAAGAGTAGTAAAAGAAAGAGTAGGGCTGATTAGGGAATAAAAAGGGGACATGCATGTGGAGGCTGGAAAAATATTGGAGGTGTTGAATGAGTACTTTGCATCTATCTTACAAAGGAAGAAGATGCTGCCCAGGCTGATGCAAGAGAAGAGGTAACTAGCGACAGTAGGAGGAAGTGTTGAAAAGGCTATCTTTACTTCAAATAAATAAGGTACCAGGACTGGATGAGATGCATCCAAGGATACTGAGAGAAGTGATAGTGGAAATTGCAGAGGCACTAGTGATAATCTTCCAGTCTTCTTTAGACACAGGGGAGGTGCCAGAGGATTGGAGAATTGCGAATGTTACAACCTTGTTCAAAAAGGGGTGCAAAGATGAAGCTGGCAACTACAGACCAGTCAGTTTGACCTCAGTGGCAGGGCAACTTCTGGAAACTATAGTTTAAGATAAAGTCAATCGTCACTTAGAGAAGTGCAGGATAATTAAGGAAAGCCTGCATGGGTTCAACAAGGAAAAATCATGTTCAACTAGCTTGCTGGAGTTTTTTGAGGTCATTGAGAAGGTTGATAAGGGAAGCGCCGTTGATGTGGTGTATATGGATTTTCAAAAGGCATTAGATCCGTGCCACACAACAGACTTGTGAGCAAAATTCTAGGTCATGGAACAAAAGGGAAAGTAAGCACTTGGATAAGAAATTAGCTAAGTGACAGGAAACAGAGTAATGATAAATGATTGTTTTTCAGATTGGAGGAAGGTTTGCAGTGGAATTCCCCAGGGGTCAGTGTTGGGACCCTTACTCTTCCTGATATATATCAATTACTTAGACTGTGGTGTGCAGGGCATGATTTCAAAACTTGCAAATGATACAAAGATTGGAAATGTTGTCAACTGTGTTGAGGATAGTCTTGAACTTCAAAAGGACATAGACATGTTTATGGATTGGGCAGATGAAGTTCAATGCAGAGAAGTGTGAGGTGATTCATTTTGACAGGAAAATTATGGCAAGACAGCATAAAATAAAGGGAGAGCCTCTAAAAGAGGTGCAGGAACAGAGGGACCTCAATGTATACATACATAGGTCATTGAAGATGGCAGGGCATGTTGAGAGAGCAGTTAATAAAGCATATAGTATCTTAGGCTTTATTAATAGCAGTATTGAGTACAAGAGTAAGGAGGTCATGTTGAACCTGTAGAAGACACTAGTTAAGCCTCATCTGGAGTACTGCGTCTGGTTCTGGGCACCATATTTGAGGAAGTATATGAAGGCTTTGGAGAATACAGAGGAGATTTACAAGAATGATTCCAGCAATAGAGAACTGTAGCTATGAGGATAGATTGGAGAGGTTGGGTCTCTTTTCTTTGGAGAAAAGAAGGCTGAGAGGAGACTTGATAGAGGTATTCTTGATAGAGGGGTAGGGACATGGTAAATAATGAGAAACTGTTCCCACTCAAGAGAACATCAAGAACTAGAGGGCACAGACTCAAAATAGTTGGCAAAAGGAGTAAATGTGATGTGAGGAAATTTTTTTTCACCCAGCAGATTGTTGGAGTCTGGAACAAGGGCGGTGGAGGCAGGTTCAATTGAAATATTCAAAAGGGAATTGGATTGCTACCTGAAAAGAGAGAATGTGCAAGATTACAGGGATAAAACAGGGGACTGGGACTAGGTGGCAGAGAGGCAGTGCGGACTCTATGGGCCGATGTACATTTCACATGGCCAAGCTGCATTGACATACCTCACACTATAAATAAAGCGTTTACTACAGTATTTATTTAGTAATTTATTTTAAATGTTTTCTTAATTAATTTAGAGTAATTCTTATGTATTTTATAATTTACTCTGCTTATTAAATGCCAACAACGCCCATTATCCGTTTCTTAATTACACAGGCATGTGTTTTAGGACTTGTGCTGTTTCACTCCTGACTGTCTCTCATCTCACGCTGTTTTCAGATTCCCAACTGTCTCTCCTCTTACACTGTTTCCAATCTCCTGACTGCCTCTCCTCTCAGGCTGTTTTTAATCTCCCGACTGTCCCTCCATTCACACTGTTTTCATACTCCAGACTGCCTCTCCACACGTTCTGTTTTCAGACTCCCGACTTCCTCTCCTCTCACACTGCTTTCAATTCCATTGCATTTATGCAGGCTCAGAAACAGCAAAATAGTTTAAAGGCTTTGAAAATAGGTTGGCAGATTTTCATCAATTACTATATTCCCTACATTATAGCAATGATAAAATGCAACAACATTTTTATTTAGCCTACTTTATAATAGTGAATATATTGGTATGCAAATGGGTATGAGGTGCTTTGGGATGTCCAGAAATTCCTGAATGGTGGTTTATAAATGAAGGTATTTTTCTTCCTTGTGATTGCAATGAAAAATGTAAATCAATTCTTTACTTTCTTCATCTCATCCTGGTGGAACTGTCATCAGGAAACGCACAAGCGGTTACAAGGTGACACACAGCCTGTTCTCAGTCACATTAATGCTCAATGTGATGATGGTCTTGCAGCCCATGGCAATTTATCTGGAAAATAAATTTCAGTGAGTCACAGATCTATCTGCCTGAGGAGGCTCTCAAGGTGTGCAGTCTCCCAGAGCGGGGATGAGGATGCATGGTCTGTTGTTGCTTTCTATCCTGGATCCTGTCAGGCCTTGAATCCTGGCGGTGGAATCTAATTGGACGCTGGAACAACGAATCTGTTGCTGTATTCTGTGTAGTGCCTAGTTAGGTCGATAGTGGTGGCAACCTCGAGGAAAATGTTTGTTGGATGGTATGTAAGGTGGGATATTTTCCATCATTAGCGAGGCAGTGGCATCCCCGGTGCTCCGCTCACAAACTCCACCCATCCACACTGTGGAACACCCTGCCACAGGAAGCTTTTGTGATTGGTTCTGCAATGAGCTAGGTGTGGAGTTAACACATTGGACTCAACTTGTAACTCCTTCAGGGTTATTTCCACTCAACACTGAAAGGATGCAAACTTAGCTCTGCAGCCAAGTAGTTCCAGCTCTGAGGGTGCTGGTTTTGAAGAACTTACAGCTTGGTCCTGCAGCATTCCATCTTCATGAAGGTGTTAGTGCAGGTGTTATGAGCGTGTGCCGAAAGTATGCAGAATAGTCATGCCCAGTGCTACAGGCACCATAGCTAACATTGCCACCCTTTCAAAGTCTTGGAGGTGACAGAAGCTCTGTACGCCAGGAGAACAGTTTGCATGCAGGTGGCTTTGCAGGCTCTCCAACTCAATGCTGAGATGTACCAGTACCACAACACAATGTGTATTTGATGTGTGACAACATCCAGCTCATCATTCAGTTGAATGCCTGCCATACTGGCAGCAGTCATGATTTTTTTGCCCTCTGCCAGTCCATTATTCCAACAACTTTTCAGCCACCATATGGGTAACATCTGACAATATTAGAAGTGCCCCAACTGCAGCATCTACTGCTGATTTAGACTCATCCCAGTGAAGTGGATCCATTGCTGTCCCTAGAGCACACAGCATAGTTTCAATGAGGTTTATCTGGAGTGGCTGAGAATTTGGATCCTCCATTTCTTGCTTTTCGTTGCAAGTGTGCGGGCGGAACATTTCTTAAACAGACAACCCTTTGCTTGTAACAACAACAACTTGAATATAGCACCTTTAATATAGTGAAGCATCCAAAGGTTCTGTAACAGTGTGGCTGCAGACCATGTTACCCTGTTAAAACACCTACTGCTGAAATTATTATTGCTCTTGGGCTCCAAAGATGTGAAAATGGCAAGAAAAAATTAGCCATCATTGACATTAACACCTCAGGAAGACCGAAAATGGATCAACTGAAAAACACCAAATTAAGGGAAACAGAACGTGAACTATTGAGATTGTGAGTGAGATAAGACAATGAATTCCAGATGCAACTTGCATATGGTCATTCATCATTTTTGACTTTGAGTTAATCCCTTACAAGGTGCACAAGGAAGCAAATTCACAATAGGCCCAGGGGGTGCGCAGAACTGATCATAGGGAAAAAAGGGGTACAGAATTCTGGTTTTTATTCACTCATGGGGTGTGAATGTCATTGGAAGGGCCAACATTTATTGCTCATCCCTAATAGCCCTTGAGAAGAATGTGGTGAGCTGTCTTCATGAACTGCTGCAGTTTGTGTGGTGCAGATGGGTCATTGCCTGGCACTTGTGTGACACAAACATTACTTGCCACTTATTAGCCTGTATCTTGTCTAGGATTTGGTGCATTCAGGCACAGACTGCTTCATTTTGTGAGAAGTTGCAATGAACTGAATGAAGACTGTGTTCACAGCAAAAATCTCCTTTTTCTGATGGAGTGAAGATCATTGATAGAACCATAGAACACTACAGCACAGAAAACAGGACATTCGGCCCTTCTAGTCTGTGCCGAAATATTATTCCATTAGTCCCATTGACCTGCATCTAGTCCATAACCCTCCAGACCTCTCCCATCCATGTATCTATCTAATTTATTCTTAAAACTTAAAAGTGAGCCCGGCATTTACCACGTCAGATGGTAGCTTGTTCCACACACTCACCACTCTCTGAGTGAAGAATTTCCCCCTAATGTTCCCCCTAAACCTTCCCCCTTGAAGCAGCAAAAGATGTTTCGCCCAAGGGCACTACCTTAATGTTTCAGGACTGAGATGATTGGCCTCCAACAACCACAACTTTCTTTCTTTGTATTAGATATGACTCGAACCAGTGGAGTGTTTCCCCCCCACCCCGATTCCCATTGACATCAGCTTTACTCAGGATCCTTGATTAATCCCTAACCCCTCTCTTACATTGCTCATGTGATACCTCTCAACACACCTCAACCATAACCCATTCTCTAAGCCTTACATGACCCATTCCACCTACCCTTTCACACATTCCATTCCCTTTCCCCTCTCACATGTCCCATTCCCCCTTTCCTTTCACACGTCTCATTCCCCCTTTCTCTCCTGCGTCCCATTCCCTCTCTCCTCTCACACATCCCCTTCCCTCTCTCCTCACACATTCGCTTCCCTCTCTCCTCTCACATGTCCCAAGCCCACTCTCCTCTCATTAGTCCCATTTCCCCTCTCCTAACACATCCCATTCCCACTCCTTTCACTTGTCCCATTCTCCCTCTCCTATCTCACGCGTCCCATTCTCCCTCTCCTCTCACGCATCCCATTCTCCCTCTCCTCTCACGCGTCCCATTCTCCCTCTCCTCTCACGCGTCCCATTCTCCCTCTCCTCTCACGCGTCCCATTCTCCCTCTCCTCTCATGCATCCCATTCTCCCTCTCCTCTCACGCATCCCATTCTCCCTCTACTCTCACGCGTCCCATTCTCCCTCTCCTTTCACACGTCCCATTCTACCTCTCTTATCTCACATATCCCATTCCCCCTCTCTCAAACGCTCCATCCTCCCTCACCTCTCAGACATCCCTTTCTCCCTTATTTCTCACATATCCCCTTCCCCCTCTCCTTTTCACAGGTCCCAATCCCCCTCTCCTCTCACGTGTCCCATTCTCCCTCTCCTCTCATGTGTCCCATTCTCCCTCTCCTCTCACGCGTCCCATTCTCCCTCTCCTTTCACGCGTCCCATCACCTCTCTCCTCTCACATGTTCCCTTCCCTCTCTCCTCTCACACGTCCCCTTCCCTCTCTCCTCTCACACGTCCCATCACCTCTCTCCTCTCACACGTCCCATCACCTCTCTCCTCTCACACGTCCCATCACCTCTCTCCTCTCACACGTCCCATCACCTCTCTCCTCTCACACGTCCCATCACCTCTCTCCTCTCACACGTCCCATCACCTCTCTCCTCTCACACGTCCCATCACCTCTCTCCTCTCACACGTCCCCTTCCCTCTCTCCTCTCACACGTCCCCTTCCCTCTCTCCTCTCACACGTCCCCTTCCCTCTCTCCTCTCACACGTCCCCTTCCCTCTCTCCTCTCACACGTCCCCTTCCCTCTCTCCTCTCACACGTCCCCTTCCCTCTCTCCTCTCACACGTCCCCTTCCCTCTCTCCTCTCACACGTCCCCTTCCCTCTCTCCTCTCACACGTCCCCTTCCCTCCCTCCTCTCACAGGTCCCATTCCCTCCCTCCTCTCACAGGTCCCATTTCCCTTTCTCCTCTCACACATCCAATTCCTCTCTCCTCTCATATGTTCTATTCTCCCTCTCCTCTCACATGTCCCATTCCCTCTCTCCTCTCACAATTCCTATTCCCACTCTCTCCTCAGACATCTCATTTTACCATTCACTGCACTGTTCCCACTTGACATTTTCTCCTGACCGTACACCACTGCGCCGGCACTGCAACAGTGTGTCTGTCCTGTAGCCAAACAAAACATATCTAGGCATAGTGATGGAGATGTCTGGGCATTGGTTGAAGGGTATGATGCAGCAAATATGATTATGTCAGTCTGTGGCTTGATTAGTTTTGTGGGGCAACTCTGCCCATTTTGGCACAGAACCCCAGATGTTAGTGAGGAAGACTTTGCAGGGTCATCTTTTCTGGGTGTGCCTTCTTCATGTCTAGTACCTAGGTTGATGCCGGGTGCTTTGACTGGTTTTATTCTTATTTAACCTTTTTGTAGCTATTTCCTTCAACTGAGTGACTCGCTCAGCCATTTCAGAGCGCAGTTAAGATGTGTGTGTCTTGGAGGGTAACTTGCAGGTGATGGTGTTCCTATGCATCTGCTACCCTTGTTCTTTTAGGTGGTAGAGGTTGTGGGTTTGGAAGGTGCTGTTGCAGAAGTTTTGATGAGCTGCTGCAGTGCATCTTGTAGATGGTACACACTGCTGCCATTGGTAGAGGGTATGAATATTCAAGATGGTGGATGGGGTGCCAATTGAGCGGGCTGCTTCATCCTGGATGATGTCAAGCTCCTAAAGTGTTGTTGGAACTGCACTCATCCAGGCAAGTGAAGAAATTCCATAATACTCCTGATTTGTGCCTTGTAGTTGGCTTTGGGGAGTCAGGAGGTGAGTTGTTCCCCACAGAATTCCTAGCCTCTGAACTGCTCTTGCAGCCACAGTATTTATATGGCTAGTCCAGTTTGGTTTCTGGTCAAGCCCCCAAGATCCCAGAAGGAAAAAACAGTCTGGGCCAGTACTCTTACTCTCAGTTTTTACTGGTGTTCCATTTTAAAGTATACAAGACCAGTTCAGACCAGTATTCTTATTTCCAAGTTTTTAACTCTTTTTTCCTTCTGGGATGTTAATGATGGGTGATTCAACAATGGTAATGACATTGAACATCAAGGGGAGATGGTTAGATGCTCTTTTGTTGGAGATGGTCATTGCCTTGCACTTGTGTGGCATGAATGCTAATTGCCACTTACCAGCTCAAGGCAAAATAGGCTTTGCTGCATGTGGGTACAAGCTCATGTTGCCAGAACATTAGTCCAGCCCTCTGGATTACTAATCCAGTAATATAACCAGTACACTGATGTTTGGAGGTCACTAAGATCCAGAAGCGGCAGAGAAAAAGGCTAAATTGCAAGAAAGTCACTTCCTGACCAGGAAAAACACTAGCAAATTATAACTGAAAATAAACCAATAATACCCTCAAGTGGAAAAGACAGTGGAAAATACAGACTTAAGATTTTAATTCTGACAAGAACATAATAAATAGCAGCAGGAGTCAGCCATTCGGACCCTCAAGCCTGCCCTGCCATTCAATAAGATCATGACTGATCTGCCCCAGGCCTCAACTCCTCTTTCATGCCAGCTCCTCATAGCCCTCAACTTCTCGATATTTCAAAAATCTATCTACCTCCTTTTTAAATACTTTCAGAGATCTAGCCTCCACAACTCTCTTGGGTAGAGATATTCACTACTCTCTGAGAGAAGAAAATACTTCACATCTCAGTTTTAAATGAGTGTCCCCTTATTCTGTAACTATATCACCTAGTTCAAGATTTTCACACTCGTGGAAACATCTTCTCAACATCTACCCTGTCAAGCCCCCTCAAAATCTTGTACATTTCAATAAGATCACCCGTCATTCTTCTAAACTCTAATGGATAAAGGTCTAACTTGTTTAGCTGTTCTTGATAAGTGAATCCCTTCATCCCAGGAATCAGCCTAGTGAATCTCTTTTGAACTGCCTCCAATGTCACTATATTCTTTCTTAAATTCAGGGACCAAAACTGGACACAGTACTCCAGGTGTGGCCTCACCAACACCCTGTACAGTTGTAACAAGACTTCCCTATTTTTAAACTCCAACCTCCTAGCAATACAGGCCAAAATTCCATTTGCCTTCTTAATTACTAGCTGCATCTGCATGCTAACTTTTTTGTATTCCTTGCACAAGAACACCCAGATCCCTGCACTTTTTTGGCATCTCTCTCCATTTAAATAATAGTCTGCCTTTTGATTCTTCCTACCAAAGTGCATGACCTCACACTTTCCTACATTAAACTCCATCTGCCAAGTTTTTGCCCACTCACTCAACCTATCTGTATCCACTTGCAAATTCCTCATCACAACATGCCTCCCCAGCTATTTTTGTATCATAAGCTAATTTGGATACATTACACTCTGCCCCCTCCTTCCAGTAATATAGATGATAAATAATTGAGGCCCAAGGATTGATCCTTGGGGACTCCACTAGTTACGTCTTTCCAACCTGAAAAAGACCCATTAATCCTGACTCTCTGTCTTCTGTGTGTTAACCAATCCTCAGTTCATACTAATACATTATCCCCAATACAATGAGCTCCTATCTTGTGCAATAACCTTTTATATGGCACCTTATCGAATGCCTTCTGGAAATCCAAATACACTACATCTACCAGTACCCCTTTATAAGCTCTGCTTGTTATATCCTCAAATAACTCTAGCAAATTTGTGATGAAGCACCATTGATCTGAAAGTTAGCTTTCTCTTTTCATAGCTACCACTTGACGTATTGATTATTTTCTGTATTTTCTGCTTTTATTTCAGATTTCGAGTGTCCTCGGTGTTATGCTTTTAAACACAGACTTAAGCATGGTCAAAGGTTGGTCATGCTGGAAGCCACATTTAAGCCTAATTGGGAGAAGGCAAAATTAACATTAAACTTGAACTTGCAGTTTGGCTAAAGTACATTCATTCTTAGAGGCAGAGAAACTTAGGCAATGAAAGGGAAGAGACTATGGGAGATAGGGCAAAGGATCATCAGGAATCACATTTACAGCAAAGGAACACACCAGGCCCAGTTATACAACCTCTTGCAAAGAGCGTTAAAAGCTACGAAAATAAGTACAATAAGGGTAGGTAAATAAGCACAATAAAGAGTAGTCAATGCTCAAATACTCATGCTTTAAACAATTTTCAGTTTCTTTCATACCATCTTTTTGTTGAGTGTGCAACTTCAAGAGTTTGGAACTCACACCAAAAGTAGGTTCATATGCCAACGTCTGATGATGTTATCACGAGTGGCTGTGCTTACATACCCGATGGTGTCATTGTACACGTTTGCAGATGTGCGAATCTGCAAGAAAAGTGCCCAATCTGCACACGCACAAAGTTGGCCTGCTGGAGATTGCACCTCTAATGAAATTACCCGAGGCTGCACATACACAAACCTGTAAAAGTTGCCCAATGTGCGCATGCATTGTGTGCCTTCTGCTTCACTAGGAGTCACTTTGAATCAGAAATCCTGCAGTGTTCCACACAGCATCTGTGATGAGAACAAAGGAGTCAGGTTTTGGGTGGAAACCCAGCATCAAAACACTAAGAAAACAGAGTGGCTAGAAAGAAACTTACAATAATTATTTTTTCTTTTCTTCCTTTTAGGAAAATGATTTGATCAACAACAGCAAGATTGTTGGTGATGAACACCCACGATTTTGGTTTGATGACTTAGCATTGTAGTAATAATAATCAATCTTACTCTTCAAAAAATGAGTTGATGGGAAGCTTCTGTTATGCTTTGGAAATTGCAAACATCTGTATTCTGGATATTTAAAACAATGAACTTCACAAACTGCTCATATGCATCTTGTCCAGGACAAACAAAAACATTCACTGAAAGGACTGCCATTGCTTTAGTCTTGTCCTTGATTGCAATTATGGCAACTTTGTTCAACTTTGCTGTAATAGCTGCTATTTGTATTACAAAGAAACTGCACCAACCTGCAAACTATCTCATATGTTCCCTAGCTCTGACAGACCTCTTTGTCGCCATTTTAGTAATGCCTATTAGTATTATGTACATTACTACTGAGACCTGGCTTCTGGGTTATATTGTTTGTGAGGCATGGCTGAGCTTGGATATGACATTCTGCACATGCTCAATCCTCCATCTGTGCGTGATTGCCCTAGACAGATACTGGGCCATCACAGATGCAATAGAATATACTAGAAAAAGAACTGTGAAACGAGCACGAGTCATGATACTGGCTGTATGGGCCATTTCTGTTTCCATATCCATGCCTCCCCTGTTTTGGAGGAGCCACAGTGTTAACAGTACAGGGGAGAAATGCACTATACAGCACGACCATGTGATCTACACCATTTACTCAACATTTGGAGCCTTCTATGTTCCATTGGCTTTAATTCTTATCCTTTACTACCGCATCTACCACGCAGCCAAGAACCTTTACCAGAAGCGTGGCTCAAGCCGCCATTTCAGTGGTCGCTATAGCGACAGCCAAATTTCCACCTACGTGAGCTGCAAACTGACACACACTTGTGTGTCCAATCAACCCAGCTCTGAGCCCGCGCTGAAGTTTCACAATGATCGTGTGACAGTCAGGATCTCGCCGCTCGAAAACGGGGTGGGGAGGAAGTGCGAGCGCCAGCAGATCTCCAGCTCAAGGGAGCGGAAAGCAGCTCGCACTCTGGGACTTATACTCGGGGTTTTCATTATCTGCTGGCTACCCTTCTTCATCAAAGAGGTTCTTGTGGGTCTTCACCTTTGGGCTGCTTCTCCCCTGGTTGCTGATTGTCTAACATGGCTGGGCTATGTCAATTCTTTAATTAACCCTCTCTTGTACACAAGTTTCAATGAAGATTTCAAGTTAGCCTTCCAGAAGCTTACAAGGTGCAGGAAGCACGGTTAGACACCCCCTAAACAGGAAGGACACGTGTCTTGCCAACTGTACAAAATGAGCTTTTAATGATTTGAAACATTTTTGCAATTGTTGAAAAATTAATAAATTACTTTTTGTCTGCTTGAAAATCAGTGCTTTTTTTGCAATAATTTTATGGTCGGTTGGTAGTACAGACCTTAAGTATTGATGAAAAAAGAGACATGCTGTCTAAGCTTTTTGTCTTGTACTCATCGGGATAGACATAAGAATACGAACAGAAAGGGATCAACAATTTATACTACATGAGTATTGTTATTGTTGTTATTGTTTTTCCCGTAAATGTTGGTATTTCTTGCAATCTATCCTGATGAGTGCAAGATGAAAAGTTACAAAAACATGTCTCTTTTATTCAGCAATACTAAAGTAATATTTGATAAAGTACCTAGAAAGAATATTTAAAAATACAAAAACAACCTATTCTCTCTGTGCAAAACAACAACTATTTATATTTATATGGTACCTTGACGGAATGAAACATCCCAAGGCTCTTCACAGGAGCATTACAAAACAAAATCTGACACCAAGCCACAAAAGGAGATATTAGGGCAGAAGATCAAGAGCTTGGCAAAGAGGTAGGTTTTAAGAAGTGTCTCAAAGGAGAGGAGGTGAGGTGGAGAAGAGAAAAGCGTAGGGAGGGAATTCTAGAGCTTGGGGCCTAGGCAACAGAACCACAGCCACCAATGATAGAATGATTAAAATTGTGAATGCACAAGAGGCAGAATTAGAGGAGTGCAGATTTCTCAGAGGATCTTTCCATTCATTTCCAGGACTTGGGCATCTCTAGCTAGGCCAGCATTTATTGCCCATCCCTAATTGCCCCTGAAAAGGTGGTAATGAGCTGCCTACTTGAACAGCTGCAGTCCCTGTGGTGTAGGTACACCCATTGTGCTACGAGGGGGGAGTTCCAGGAATTTGACCCAGCGACAGTGAAGGAACAGAGATATATTTCCAAGTCAGAATGGTGAGTGGCTTGGAGAGGAACTTGCAGGTGGTGGTGTTCCCATGAATCTACTGCCCTTGTCCTAGATGGTAGTGGTCAGGGGTTCGGAAGGTGCTGCCTAAGGAGCCTTGGTGAGTTTCTGCAGTGCACCTTGTAGATGGTACGTTGTTCGTCGGTGGTGGAGGAAGTGAATGTTTGTGGAAGGGGTGCCAATCAAGTGGGCTGCTTTGTCCTGGATAGTGTCAAGCTTCTTGAGTATTGTTGGAGCTGCACTCATCCAGGCACGCAGAGAATATTCCGTCATACTCCTGCTCGTGCCTTTTACATGGTGGACAGGCTTTGGGGAGTCAGGAGATGAGTTACTCACTACAGGAGGTCTAGCCCCTGACCTGCATTTGTAACCACAGCATTTATACGGCTAGTCCAGTTCAATTTCTGGCCAATGGTAACACCCAGGATGTTGATAGTGGAGGATTCAGCAATGGTAATGTCACTGAGTGTCAAGGGGCGATGGTTAGATTCTCTCTTTTTGGAGATGTTCATTGTTTGACACTTATATGGTGCAAATGTTATTTGCCACTTGCCAGCCCAAGCCTGGATATTGTCCTGGTCTTGCTGAATTTGGACATGGACTGCTTCAGTATTTGAGGAATCACAAATGGTGCTGATCATTGTGCAATCAACCCCATTTCTGACCTTATGATGGAAGAAAGGTCATTGATGAAGCAACTGAAGGTGGTTGGGCCTAGGACATTACCCTAAGGAACTCCTGTAGTAATGTCCTGGAACTGAGATGATTGAGATGGAGGAAATTACAAAGGTCAGGGGGTGAAAGGCCATGGAGGGATTTGAAAACAAGGATGAGAATTTTAAAGTTTTAAAATTTTAAAGAGAATTGTAAATCTACCTGCCACAGATGCGTCTGTCCATGACAATATTGGTAAGAGTGACTACCTCACAGTCCTTGTGGAGATTAAGTCCTGACTTCACATTAAGGATACCCTCCATTGTGCTGTGTGGCACTGCCACCATACTAAATGGGATAGATTTCAAACAGATCTAGCAATCAAAACTGGGCATTGATGAGGCACTGTGGCCATAAGCAGCAGCAGAATTATATACAACAATAATCTGTAACCTCATGGTGTAGCACATCCCCCACACTACCATTATCATCAAGCCAAGGGGTCAACCCTGCTTCAATGAAGAGTGCAGGAGGGCATGCCAGAAGTAGCACCAGGCATACCTAAAAATGAGGTGTCAACCTGGTGAAGCTATAATAAAGGACTATTTGCGTGCCAAACAGCAAAAGCAGCATACGATAGACAGAGCTAATGGATTAGATCTAAGGTTTGCAGTCCTGCCACATCCACGTGTCAATGGGGTGTACAATTAAACAAATAACGGGAAGAGAAGGCTCCACAAGTATCTCCCGTCCTCAATGATGGAGGACCAGCACATCAGTGCAAAAGACTAGTCTGAAGTATTTGCAACAGCCAGTAGTGCCAAGTGGATTATACATCTCGGCCTCTTCCTGAGGTTCCCCCCAGCATCACAGGTGTCAGTCTTCAGCCAATTCAGTTCACTCCATCCATGTGATATCAAGAAACAGCTGAAGGCACTGGATACTGAAAAGGCTAAGGGCCTTGACAAACATGCTAGTACTGAAGATTTGTACTCCAAAACTAGTTGCACCCTTAGCCAAGCTGTTCCAGTACAGCTACAACACTGGCATCTATCAAGCAATGTGAAAACTACCCAGGTATGTCCTGTCCTACAAAAATTAGGACAAATCCAACCCAGCCAATTACAGGTCCATCATCAGCAAAGTGATGGGTAGTGTTGTTGATAGTGCTATTAAGCGGCACTTACTCAGCAATAACCTGCTCATTGACGCTCAGTTTGAGTTCCTGACCTCATTACAGCCTTAGTCTAAACATTGACAAAGGAGCTGAACTCAAGAGGTGAGGTGAGGTGAGAGTGACTGCCTTTGACACAAAGGCCGCATTTGACCAAGTGTGGCATCAAGGAGCCCTAGCAAAACTGGGGTCAATCAGAATCAGGGGGAAAGCACTCCACTGGTTGGAGTCATACCTAGCACAAAGGAAGATTGTTATGGTTGTTGGAGGTCAGTCACCTCAGCTCCAGGACATCACTGCAGGAGTTCCTCAGGTTAGTGTTCTAGGCCCAACCATGCTTCATCAATGACCTTCCTTCCACCATAAGGTCAGAAGTGGGGGTGTTCGCTGATGATTGCACAATGTTCGGCACTAATCGCAACTCCTCAGATACCGAAGCTGTCCTTACCCATATGCAGCAAGACCTAAAGAACATTCAGACCTGGGCTGAAAAGTGGCAAGTAACAGTCACGCCACACAAGTGCCAGGCAATGACCATCTCCCCTTGGTATTACCATAGCTGAATCCCCCACTATCAACATCCCAGGGATTACCATTGACCAGAAACTGAACTGGACTGGCTACATAAATACTGTAGCTGCAAGAGCAGATTAGAGGCTGGGAATTCTTTGGGGAGTGACTCACCTCCTGACTTCTCAAAGCCTGTCCACAAGGCACAAGTCAGGAGTGTGATGGAATACTTTCCACTTGCCTGGATGAGTGCAGCTCCAACAACGCTCAAGAAAGTTGGCACCATCCTGGACAAAGCAGCCCACTTAATTGGCACCCCAATCATCACTTTCAACATCCACTCCGTCCACCACCAAAGTACAGTGGCAGCAGTGTCTACCATCTACAAGATGCACTGCAGAACACCAAGGGTCCTTAGACAGCATCTTCCAAACCCGTGATCTCCACCACCTGTGAAAGGTCAGCAGATGCATGGGAACACCACCAACTGCAAGTTCCCCTCCAAGTCACCCACCATCCTGACTTAGAAATATATCGCTGTTCCTTCTTTGTCGCTGGGTCAAAATTCTGCAACTCTTTCCCTAACAGCACTGTAGGTGTACCTACACCACATGGACTGCAGTGGTTCAAGAAGGCTGCTCACCAGCACCTTCTCAAGGGTAATTAGGGATAGGCAACAAATGTTGGCCTAGCCAGCGATACCCACATCTCACGAAGGAATAAAAAAAAATTCAAGGCTTTGCTTCACTGTGAACCAATGCAAGTCAGCGAGCAAGTGGGGTAATAGGAGAATGGGACGTGCTGCAAGAGAAGACAAAGGCAGCTGAATTTATGATGACCTCGAGGTTACAAAGGGTAGAACGATGGAAGCCAGCCAGGGGTCTATTAGCATAGTTGAGTCTAGAGATAATAAAGGCATGGATGAGGGTTTCAAGGGCAGATGAGCTGAGACAAGGCAAAGTCAGGTGATACAGAGGTAGAAATAGGCAGTTTTAGTGATGGCATGATTTTAAGTTCGGAAGTTCATCTTAGATCAAATGTGGCACCAAGTTTATGAACAGACTGGCTTCATCTCAGACTGCAGCCAGGGAGAAGAATGGAGTTAGTAGCTAGCAAAAGGAGTTTGGAGCAGAGACCGAAAGCAATGGCTTCAATCTTCCCAATATTTAATTGGAATAAAGATCTGCTCATCCAGTACTGGATGTCAGATAATTTAGCAACAGTGGAGGATTCAAGAGAGGTGATAGTGAGGTAGAACTGCATATCATCAGTGCACATTTGGAAACTAACACTGTGCCTTCAGATTGTTTTGCTCTGTGCTTGGTTCCTGTGCCTGCAACTGCTCAATAGCTGGAGGTATGTGGAAGTAGTGGGAGGTGGGTATGAAGCTGGCATCGTTGCAATGTATGTGAGGATGGGGTGGAGTATCTGGACACTAGGCATGAGTCCTGAGGGCCAGACACTGTTGCTGAGTGAGCAATCAAGGTGTGTTGCATTGAGCAGCGAGAAAAACTGGTGGAGAAATAGGTAAAAAATGTCATGTGAGGATGTATTCACAGATCCTGGCCAGCCACACAAGGTCATTAAACATCATGTGGCAACGCTGCCAGTTCCTTGGCGTCAGACTCTAGGAATTGACCTCCCAGACCATTTGTTTGCATTCCCTTTAGATGATGGTCCTTGAGCGCCTCCTGGCTATCATTATATTATTAATAGTTAGCTGCTATCTACAACATATCATTATCACACTGAGAGATTGTAAATTCACAGTTTAACTGACAGCTCAAAGAGGTTATTAAAGGGTTAGCTGTCTTTGACCTGGGGTTATGAATACAAAATTTGATTTTATAAGGGATTAAGTACCTGAGGGGATTTAAATTTATTGAATGGGCTTTCATGAATGGGTGTGTTTCTTTTTATATAGTGAAGCCTATAACAGGCATTCAGAACTTCATTTAATTTAATCTCAGCATGACTCCTGAGACCTGCCTACGGTGGATACTGGGTGAGTTGGCAGGGAAGGTGTAAGGACAAAGGGTGATAGTTGGACTGATCATGAGTTGGCACTAAGTTGACATAGGGATGGTAAGGGGCCATTGGGATAGGTGGGGGGTCATGAATAGGCATGAGTTAGCACTAAGTTGGGCATGGGACTAAAGGGACCATGGAGGTGGATGGGGTGCATGGTTTGGCATGGAGAGTATGAGGGGTCATTGGGGTTTGTGGCAAGGCCAGGATGGACATGAGTTGGCATGTATGGGCATGTGAAGTTAGTGGAGGGGGTGCGCATGAGGAGTGAGTGCTGGTTAGAGGGCCTAATATTTAAGGAAACAACTGGGTCAAAGTCCCAGAGAAGCAGGCTGAGACTTTTAAGCAGGTCAGCAAGCACAGAGGTGATAGGGAAATGGAGCATTCTGTGAGTTAACATGTGGACAGCTGAGTTTTGGATAATCTGAAGTTGTGGGAGAACAGCCAGGAGGACATTGGAAATAGCCAAGTCTAGAGATGACAAGGCGTGAAAGGGGTTACAGCAGCAGATTAGTTCAGACAGAGACAAATTTGATGTTACAGAGATGGAACTAGACCATCTCAGAGATGGCACAAATATTAGGGCAGATGCTCATTTCAGGATCAAATGTGGCACTGAGGTTGTGAACAGACTGGCTTCATCTCAGACTGTTGCAGGGAGAGGGTTGGAGTCAATGACTAGGAATGCAGTTTGGAGCTGGGATCAAAAGCAATGGCTTCAGTCCTTCCAATACTTAATTGGAGGAAATTTCTACTCCTCCAAATTAGGGATGAGGAGGATGAATAAGGATTTGGGTGAGGAATAAGATACTGGGGGGATGATTAGAGATGATGGACAAGGATTAACGATGTTGGAGGTAATGATCAATTATATGTGGAGGTACTAGAGATGTTGGGGAGTATTAGGGATGCTGGGCAAGGATTAGAAATGCAAAGGGGAGATTTAGAAATGTTGGGTGGAGAGTGGATTAGGGTGCATTAGGAGGATTAGCGATGCTGGAGGAAGGCTAAAAGATGCAGGGAGGGGGTTAGGAATATTCAGGGAAGGAGTAGTGATTTTGGGGGAGGTTTATTAGAAATACAGGATGGAGCATTAGATATGCAAGGGGTTCGAAATGCTTGGGGTGAGGAATGGAAATGTGGGAGATTATTAAAGGTGGGTACAGTGAATTAAAGAAACTGGGGGAGGACTAGAAAAGTGGAAGGAAGGAAGAAGAGCATCGAGGGAGGGTTAGTGATGCTGGGGATTGGATTAGAGCAGTGGGCGATGATTAGAGGTGCTGGGAGAATAGAGGGAGAATAAGAGATGTGAAAGAGAGGATTAGAGATCCAGGGTGGGGTGAGGGTGGATGAAAGATGCAAGAGCAAGGATTGGTGATGTGAAGGAGAGGATTAGTCGTGCAGGGGGAAGCATTGAAGAAGCTGGAGAGGGGATTAGAGATGATCTGGAACATCTAAACAAAACAAATTATGTTGGTATGGAGATGAAGGGATATCAACCTGAAATGTTAACTCTGGTTTTCTCCATAGATGCTGTTTTACCTGCTGAGTATTTCCAAGATTTTCTGGTTTTTTTTAGTTATAGCAGTGAATTGGTTAAGGTGGTTCGGGCTTTATTAAAAGACTTGACAGTAGACAACAAGTCAAGAAGTGACTAACAGAGGCAATATAAAACAAAGGATACAAATTTAAAGGGTTGCAGGAGCAGAGTGATCTGGGGTATATGTGCACACATTGTTGAAGGTGGCATGGCAGGTTCAGAAAATAGTTAATAAGGCTCAATATCCTGGGCTTTATAAGTAGAGACATAAAATACAAAAGCAAGAAAGTTATGTGCACCTTTAAAAAAGTCTGGCTTCAGCTCGGGTATTATGCCCAATTCTGAGCACAAGACTTTAGGAAGGATGCAAAGGCCTAAGAGAGGGTACAGAAAAGATTTACAAGAATGATTCCAGGGATGAGGGACTGTTGTTACATGGATTGATTAGAAAAGCTAGCATTGTTCTCCTCAGAAAAGATGGCTGAGAGGAGATTTGATAGAAATGTTCAAAATGATGAAAGGTCTGTACAGAGTAGATAGGGAGAAACTGCTCCCATTGGTAGATGGGTCAAGAACCAGAGGACATCAATTTATGGTGATTGGCAGAAGAACCAAAGGCGACATGAGGTAAACATTTTTATTCAGCTAGTGGTTAGGATCTGGAATGCGTTGCCTGAGAATGTGGTGGAGATAAATTGTGCTTTCAAAAGGAAATTGAACGATTATCTGAAGAGAAAAAAATGCAGAACAGGGAAAAGGTGGGGAAGTGGGACTAGCTGAATAGCTCTTGCAGAGAGCAAGCAAGGACAAGTCAGGCCAAATGGTCTCCTTCTGTATTGTAAAGATTCTAAGATTCAATGATTCTATGATTGAAGAATTAATACACAATTTAAGATTTAAGAATTAATATATAATTTGTAACAAATATACATTATTTTCAGGCAATAAAACCCCACAGATATGTAGCCCAAATATGGTTAACGAAAGGAGTTAAAGATCAAAGAAAGTGGTTTATAATGTTGCCAAAAAGATTTGTAAGCTTGAAAATTGGGAGGGTTTTAGAATGTAGCAAAAGAGATTCCTGAAATGAATAAGAAAAAAGAGAGTATGAGAGTAGAATACCACAAACATAAGAACAGATAGTAAACATTTCTATGGATATATAAATAGGAAAAGATTAGTGAAAGTATGCATGGGCCAATTCGAGGCAGGACAGCTGAAATTATAATGGAGTATAATGAAATTGCAGAGATATTAGATAAATAGTGCTCAGAGCAAACATAAAGGAAAAGGAAGATGGAAGAAATACAGAAGTACCCTATGGAGCTTGGGATGTAAAAGTCAGAGAAGGGATGCTAGTTAAGGGTGATAAGTGGATAGTTCCAGAGAAAGGCTACTAGTTAGAGATGATATGTGTGTAGAATCACAGAATCACAGAATCACACAGTGCAGAAGAGGCCCTTTGGCCCATCGAGTCTGCACCGCCACATGAGAAACACCTGACCTACCTACCTAATCCCATTTACCAGCACTTGGCCCATAGCCTTGAATGTTATGACGTGCCAAGTGCTCATCCAGGTACTTTTTAAAGGATGTGAGGCAACCCGCTTCCACCACCCTCCCAGGCAGTGCATTACAGACCGTCACCACCCTCTGGGTAAAACAATTTTTCCTCACATCCCCCCTAAACCTCCTGACCCTCACCTTGAACTTATGTCCCCTCGTGACTGACCCTATAACTAAGGGGAACAGCTGCTCCCTATCCACCCTGTCCATGCCCCTCATAATTTGTATACCTCAATCAGGTCACCCCTCAGTCTTCTCTGTTCTAACAAAAATCTCTCTTCATAACTTAAATGTTTCATCCCAGGCAATATCCTGGTGAATCTCCACTGCACGCCCTCCAGTGCAATTACATCCTTCCTATACTGTGGCGACCAGAACTGCACATATGTTCCAGAGAGTACCATAGTAAAGGGCTGCTAGTTAAAAGTGATAAGTGGATAGTTCTAGAGAGTTCCAGGGAAGGACTGCTAGTTAAAGGTGAATATTTCCAAAGAGATACGAAGAGGAATTCATTCAGTTATACAAATGGAAATCCAGGGATGGGACATCCAAGATCTGATGCCACCTGAAAGGGACTGGAAGATGTAATATACTGGCCCCACCTTAGTGGAGAGGTGGAAAATTTATGTAAAAAAATTTCTTGATATTTGCTGCCAATAATCCCGGTCCACACAGGTAAAATACATCTTAGGACCATACCTGAAGACCTGAAAGGTCATAGAAATGTGTCTAGATTGATTTTATTAAAACCTTACCCCTTACTAAGAAGGGCAATAAATATTGTCTGGTGTTAGTGACCAATTTCACCAAGTAGGTGGAATCATGGTATTGTGAACAGCAAAGAGTACTAGTAAAGAGGTGTTTTCTCGATAGGGACTCCATCACAAGGGAGTCATCTCAAAGATGATGCAGCCCACTCTAAAAATGTTGGAGATTGAAGGAAAAGGCATGTAACCTTTTCCTTCAGCCGCCAGAAATTGTGGAAATAATGAATCATATCTTAAAACTGCTCTTATTTAGAGAACTGAATGAAAACCCTGCCAAGTTGTATGGTATACTACTTTTAATTTTGATGAACATACCCAGTACAGAGTCAAAGGAAACAAGATATCCTCCCCACGAGTTGGTTGCAGGGAGACCAATGAAAACCCCAACATTCTTGTTGATTCCTACACTGACAGAGAAACAGGTCAAAGAAGTGATCAGCATAAGTTCCTAGATAACTTGTGGAAAACCCTGAGAGAGTTCTGCCTGGGAGCATCCCACAATATCAGAAGGGCCCATCAAGGCAGCCTGAGTAAGCCACAGGAATAAACATGGTTAGGATACAACCAGGCTACTGGTATGATATGGAGTAAATGCCCAATGCCGTGGCTCCCCAGGTACTGCATGTTCCAGGTGAAGGTGAACAGGGCACTTGAGCTGTAGAAACCTCTCCAGCCCCAGATCCAGAGCCACCTTTCACCCAAAGGCAAGACCCACAGACTCTTACCTTAGCACTATGTAGTAAATGAGAGAAAATGACTCCCCTGAAATGTAGACTGTTGTCCTTGTGATGCCACCCCAAGGCAATATCCAAATATTACCTTCCAATACATCATGGTTAATTGTGGAACAGTGTGTTCATGTACAGTATCGGTTACTGTATGAGGTTCAAGAGCACAGAGGATTATGCATAAAGTGTAGAAACCACCCCACTATCTTTACTATTGAGCCATGGGTGTGGTTATTACAGGCTGAAATGGGTGACCATTCAAGCTATTATCAAACAGGGGATCCTTAGGAGACCCAACACAATCTTAAGACCCTGTTGTGCTGGCCATTTGGTGGAAAAGTCATGACAGAATTTATGAATGCCTAAATCCATGTGTGGTAACAGATGAGTTCAAGTTGTATAACTCAGACATCTTGCCTATAGCTGAAAAGATTGAAAGAATATGACCAACTGTATGATGTTTAGACACAATAGCGGTAAGAACTCTATTAATGGTATATCAGCAATAACAGTGTTGTCCCCTAACACATAAAGAGACATGTTGAATGAAATGGTCATGAATGTAGTAGAGTTAAAGATTCATCCGAAAATCCCTCTCCCAATGAATAGGACATGAGAAAAATAAGAAACTCCAGTTGTCTATTCCAAACACACTCCAGCACTAAAAAATGGACGAGGATTAGTTCTACCCAGATGATACCATACCATGATATACATCATGAGGTGATGCCACAGTGTTGCAAATCTAAGAGTATACAATTGTATGGACAACTAATGCATAAAGTAATTGAGAAATTTTGCGAAAGGACTAGTGACATACTGAGAGAGGAGGATTTAGAGGACTTCTTGTATCCCAGTAGAGTTCCAAATTATCTTAGGGTGAATGATACCTCAGAAATGACTGAGATCTGGGAGGGATAATACAGCACGTGGCATGCCAGAAGGTGCCAGAGCTTAATGAAATTGCGAACACCTTTTCCACCATTACCTCCTTTGTCAACTCCCTTGATCTAGCTAGAAGGCTGAGCAAAACTACTTAAAAACAGCTTGAGGGAAATCCTGAATGAAATGAAATGAACATATTATAACAGGGAGAACTGAAGGGTGACAAAATCATGAATATCCACTTGCAAGATATAGTCAAGTATCTCAAGTCCCGTGCTAAAACAGTCAATAAAATTTTACAAGAAAACAATGATGCCTTCAATGAAACAACGAGTAATGATATGTGTATAATGCATGTATCTTGGTTGGTTCAACAAACTAGGGAAAACCTTCAGCAGATTGCTGAGGGGAAGCTTCTCTAATGGATGACTGATCAGCATTTGAGTATGATGTCAAACTGCTAACGTAATCTAGCTAGTTGTCAGGCCAGAAAATTGGTGCAAGTATACCCAATGAAACATTGCTGTGACTGACTAGTGCAGAGTATTGTATTGTCCTGTTCTACAGGATCGTACACCCCAAGTCCTCTGTTCCATGTAGAAAACATAAGCATACACTGGGGAGGCCATTCTGTCGAGTTTAGTTAGTCCCCAATATGTGGATGGATGGGACCACATGGGTGACCCCAGACCTTACTGGATGCACCCGGGCCCAGGATGCATTCATTTGCCCCAATGACCCAGCAATGTATGCAACCCCTGCTTGTGGGTTTAAATAGAATCACATGACATTTAATTGCACCGTGAAGGTGACTCCAGGAAGCACTTCGCCATGGGCTGGATTTTACAGGGCGGCGTATTCCTCGTCTCCCACCCCCGATTAAAAAGACGGTCATGAGCTCATGCACCAAAAAGTTGGCTGCCCTACAGCTATATTATGTTAAATGCTTTAAGATGAGACTTCCACACCCACCCCACCTCGCACCAACACCCCCCCCCCTCCCTCTATCAGGGAGGGGATGTCCTGCCTCAGAGACCTGCCAGACAATCAGATTAGCTAACAGCTTTGTAGTCCCAGCAGTGCTAGGTTCAAATGGTGGCCACTTCTGGGACTACAGGCAGTCTGGTAGAAGAAGAGGTTATGGAGCCAGGCTGCCAGGTAACTCTGGGGTATTGGTGGGGCCTGACTGACAGGCCCCAGGGAGGGGAGTGAGGAGGGTGCGGGGCTGGGTTTGAGAAGCCAAACAGAGAGGGTTAAGAAGGGGCATGACCTTGTGTGTGTGTGCCTTCAATGGGCACAGAAGACCCCCCCAAAGAAGACAGGTCAGGGGTGGGCAGGAAGGCAGTGGGAAGACAATGCTCTGTATTTTACACCCCAGTTTCAAATACACTGGTAGAGGGACCATAAAATCCAGTCCCATGAGAGAAAATGGGGAATATTGTATCACCACCATTCACCAGGAATACCAGTACAGTATGACCTGGCCTTTTGGCCATTTTGGTTTTACTCTGTCTGATCTGTAAGGATTGGCATGAGGGTGATACTAAATATATACGCATGACCAATTATCTATTAGTGTGAAAGATGAGTTAGAAAAGCAGACAGAACAAAATGTTACTAGAATGGAATACAACATACTACCCCTGCCTAAGCAGTTGGTGGAGTCAATGACACATATTAATCAATAAAACCATTATTAATTTTGATCCAGATGGATCAGGAAATAACTAAAGTCAGGCGATGATTTGCCTTGGTGGGATTTCGGTATGAATATCAAGGTCCATCCATGGATAAGAATCATCTTCCATACTTTGGTCATAGTTCAGCTGGTTATTGAGTTATACCTATTAACATTAACTTGCCATATCAAGATTCAGTTTCACTAACAAGAAACATTGAAGCTGCAGTAGAAACAATACAATGCTCTCAAGTAAGTATCTGTAACCTAAAATCTGGGTGCACACACATTTGAAGGTGGACTGTAAGGATGTACAGACTTTTTTGGCACTTGTGGATATTAAAATGCTTCATCAGGTCAAAAGATTTTTTGAAGTAAAATTAAGCTGCTGAATGTAACAAACTGCCTTTCACCGATAAAAGGGGAACAAGAACATTCTTTAAGTCTTGCTCTGAGAATCTGATAGAGACAGATAGCAAACATTGATGAACAAAAACCACAAACTCAACAAAACTAATCAGCATGCTTTGAGAACTTTATTTGAGAAGTGAGAAGCAATGCTAATGGGCAAATTTATTTTGGAAAACTTACTGCATTGCTAAGCTGTGATACATTAACCATATTTTCTATATGGTTGATGAAGCCAGATAATGCAATCAGAATGGATGGCTAATAAAGCCAGGCAATGTAAATAATTTGGATCAAAAACAAAAACAGAATTACCTGGAAAAACTCAGCAGATCTGGCAGCATCGGCGGAGAAGAAAAGAGTTGACGTTTCGAAACGTCAACTCTTTTCTTCTCCGCCGATGCTGCCAGACCTGCTGAGTTTTTTCAGGTAATTCTGTTTTTGTTTTTGTTTTGGATTTCCAGCATCCGCAGTTTTTTTGTTTTTATTAAATAATTTGGATGGTTGATTATCCAGGCAATGTAAATAACTCAGATGGCACCGCAGGAATTATGAAACCAGACATCTGCAGTTGAGAAGAAATTTGCAAAACAGGACACAGTTTATGTATATTCTAACTGGGCAACTTGGGGGTAAGGCTAGCTAGCAAATCACAATGATCGGTACACAAAGGATGCATAGGTTTGAACGATTGACAATTCAGACAACAACCAAGCAAGCCAATTGGTGGGGGAGGGGGTTGGGGGCAAGGAGAATGCCCCTTGCAGCCTCTGCAAGATGGGAATGAGCATAATAATAATTGTATAAAAGATAGTGACAACAGAATATCAGGGTTGCAGTTGAAAGAGGTGGCCTGGCCTGTCATCCCACCTATGAGGACCTAGAAGCTATGCTGGACTGATCATCCAACGGTTGGATGTGTGTATAAATCTCTTGTAACATTATTGGTGTAAGGGGAACTTGCAGATGGGGGTATTCCCATATACCCACCCTCTTTGTTCTCTAGGTGGTAAATGGTTCAGGGTATAGATGGTGCAATCAAAGGAGCTTTGGCAATTTGCTGCTGTGCATCTTGTTGATGGAACACACTGCTACCAATATGCACTGGTGTTAGAGGTAGTGAATATAGAGATGGAGTGGGCGGTGAATTAGGTGCTGATCAAGCTTTATCTTGCATTGTGTCGAACTTCTTGAGTGTTGTTGAAGTGCACTCACCCAAGCAAGTGGAGAGTATTCCATCACAATCCTGAATTTTGCCTTGTAGATGATGGACAGGCTTTGGGGAGTCAAAAGGGTAGCTCCTCAACACAATTCCCAGAATCTGACCCATATTTGTAGCCACACTATTTGTGGCTGGTCTAGTTAAGTTTCTGTTCAATGGTAACCCCAAGGATGTTGCTGGTGGGGTATCTAGCAATGGAAAAGCTGTTGAGTGTCAAGAGATTCTTTCTTGTTGAGGATAGTCATTGCCTGGAAATTGCATGGCCGGATTGTTACATGCCACTTATCAGCCCAAGATTTGCTCTATGCAGGCACAGGCTGTTTCGTATCTGAGGAGTTAAGAATGGTACAGGACACTGAAAGCATCAGGGAATATTCACAATATCACCTTATGATGGAAGGAAGGCTATTGATAAAGCAGCTGAAAATGGTTGGGTTGAGGACACTGCCCTGAGGAAATCCTGCAATGATGTTCTGGAGCTGAGATGACTGACCTCCAACAACCACAACCATCTTTCTTTGCACTGGGTATGACTCCAAGTAGTGGAGAGTTTCCCTTTGATTCCCATTGACTTCAGTTTTGAGTGTCTCTTGATGTCACACTCAGTCAAATACTGCCTTTATGTCAAGGGCAGTCCCTTTCACCTCAAGTTGTCAATGCCGTTCTTGTAAAAACAAAGAAAGATTTACACACATAAGGAGACCATTTGGCCCATCGTGTGCATGCCTGCAGAAAAAGAACAATCCAGTCCAATCCCACCTTCCATCTCTTGGTCCATAGTACATTATAGCATCTCAAGTGCGTATTAAAGTGTTTTTTAAGTGCAAAAAGTGTTTCTGCCTCTTCCAATCTTTCAGAGAGAGACTTCCAGATCCCATCACCCTCTAGGTGAAACTCCCCCTTAATCTTTCCACCAATTATTATATATCTATTCCCCCTGTTTGTTCACCTAACGGCTAAGGGAAATAGATTCTTCCTAGCCACCCTATCTAAGCCCCTCAAATTTTTTAGACCTCAATTTAATCTCCCCTCAGCCTCCTCTGCTCTGAAGAAAACTAATCCTAGCCTACTCAAACCTTCCTCATAGCTGAAATTCTACATTCCTGTCAACATCCTGGTGAACATGTAAGCAATCTGAAAGCATGGATTATTTGGGCTTTAAAGCAAGAATGAGTTTGAACAGTGACTGAATATGTGTTGTTATAGAGAATGAATGTATTTCCCTACATTATAAGACTTCAAAAATATTTTGCTGGCTTTGAAGCACTTTGACACATACTAAGATTACAAAAGGTACTAAGGAAATGCAAGTTTTCTTCCAAATAGAGATACTGTTAATACTGAATTAAAACAGAATTTATCCTAAAAATGAGATTTACTCAACAACTATTGAGTGGCAGAAGCATCCTCCTCATGTCATTGCCTTCAATTTATGCTGCAGCTCAGCAGTGTAACACAATTTGTATCACTGATACTGCAGAATACTCAGGGGCAGACATAAGAGAAATGTAGCTATATTTACTGTGCAAGTTACCATCCAAGTCACACACAACCCTGGAATTCCCTCCCTAACAGCACATAGGTGTGGCTTTTTAAAAATGTATTCATTTATAAGATGTAGGCTTCACTGGCTAGGCCAGCATTTATTGCCCATCCCTAATTACCCTTGAGAAGATGGTGGTAAGTTGCCTTCTTGAACCGTTGCAGGATCCAGATTTTTGGCCCAGTGACAGTGAAGGAACGATGATATAGTTACAAGTCAGGATGCTGTATGGCTTGGTGGAGAATTTGCAGGCTGTGTTCCCATGCAGCTGCTGTCCTTGTGCTAGGTGGTAGAGTTTGTGAGTTTGGAAGATGCTATTGAAGGAGCCTTGGTAAGTTGCTGCAGTGCACCTTGTAGCTGGTACACACTGCTGCCACCGTGCATCCGTGGTGGAGGGAGTGAATGTTGAAGGCGGTCGATGGGTGCTAATCAAGCCGGCTGATTTGTCCTGGATAGTATCAAGCTTCTTGAATATTGTTGGAGCTGCACTCATCCAGGCAAGTGGAGAATATTTCATCACATTCCTGACTTGTCCTTGTAGATGGTGGACAGCTTTGGGGAGTCAGGAGGTGAGTTACTTGCCGAAGATTCCCAGCCTCTGAACTGCTCTTGTATTTATATGGCTAGTCCAGTTCAGTTTCTGATCAATGGTACTCCCCAGGATGTTCATAGTGGGGGAATCAGCGATGGGAAGGCTATTGAATGTCAAGGAGAGATGGTTAGATTCTCTATTGTTGGAGATGGTCATTGCTGTTACTCACAATAAGTGCTTGTTGTGAAAAAATGAGTCTAAAGCTTGTCTTTTGCTTCAAGCTTGCTTATTCTCAGGTGGGTGTTGCTCAGCCCTGTGGCTGTGACAGGGTCGCCTGTAGCCAGGCCTTCCTGGACGAATGTGGAGGGGGTATTGTCACCAGTGGCAGGGCCCCCAGGAAAACTTATGCGGGAGCAGCTGCTCCCACAGCCCTGTCACCCTTCCACCTCCTCATCAAGGTCCTGAGAGTGAAGAGCTACACCCACCCCGAAATGAAAATCAAGGCGTGCATAAAGGTTATGCCTGGGGTCGTCAGCCCCTCAGCCGTAGTTGCCACCTTGAAAATGTATGTTTCTTGAGGTCAGAGTGGGCAGTGCACCTGGCCCTAAAAAAGGGGCTCATTGTGGGCAGGATGTTTCTCACAAGGGGGCTGCCCACAGGGTCTTCTGGACTGCAGGTGGCATGTAGAGATGGGGTATGTCTGCACCACCTCCAAGACTGCCAGCACCATCCAAGCGGCCATAGCTGTCACTGCTACTCCTCCCCCCACAACCACTCCATCTTCCTCCCCGAAAAGGGAGGTGCCGCCAGCAGCCGCTGCCATCTCAGCTGCCGGCGAGGTGGGGGGAGAGACCCCGTGCCACAAGAAGGTGCGGAGGAAGACCCGCCACCTGGGGGCACCCCCCAAGTGCGCCCTGATCCCCAGACCCCCGAAAACACCGGCTCGGGTAAAAACATCTAGCCCCAGCGACATGCCTGCTCATGTTCCCAGGCCCACGTGTGCCTCAGAGTCATGTGCTGGGCCTGGTGTTGTCCCCACATGGGTTCCCAGGTCCAGCAGTGGTGGGGCATGCGACCCCAAACCGGCCATTCTGTTAAAGAGGGCAGACCTGCCTAAACCCCAGAGAGTGGAGCGTCTGCAGGGGCTGGACAATGTGGTGGGAGCCTCACAAATGGAGGTCTCCCCAGCCCCCAGCCTGGCCCAGATGTGTCCCCTCCCCCAGTGAAGTGATAGTGGCATTTCGCCCAATAATCCCTTGCTCTGCCCTCTGGGGGGAGCCCAAACCCACGTTCCTTTGCTGCAGGCCCCTGAGGGGGTTGATGAGGGTATCAACCTTGTGGTGGTGCCCCACCCCGACCCACCTTGTACTGCTGAGATACCATCTGGCCTGCCAGGGGACTGCGGCAGTTCCTTCATGGCCCTGACAACTGGAGCATTGCGTGGTGGTGTCGAGGAAGGCCTCCCCACTCCCTCCCAACCTTTGGCGGCAGGCGCTTCCATCCTCGGTCCAGAGATTTTTCCGGACTTGCCAGGTGACCCAGTGCCTGGGGAGGAGAGGGGCTCTGAGCCGCTGCCGCCCTTTGGTCCATATCCCCTAGAGGAGACCAGAGGCCAGACCTCTGGCCTTGATCCTGAGGGTGGGATTGAGGTGGAGGTGGAGCCGACTGGCAGCTCCGAACCAGCCTCCGTACTCAATTCGGGGGAGGGGTTGGAAGCTGGAAGCCACGACCTGGAGGAGGATGGGATTTTGGTGGTGAGAACCGGGGACAACTTAGAGTCGTTGTCAGGTGAGGTGGTGGATCCCCAGGTACCAACCACTGATTCCCCCCTCATCCATTTACGGGAACTCCAGGATTATTTAGCAAGCAATTGCGGTTGCCGAGACAGAGCCCAGTCAGCCCTGGACTGGAGGCATTCTTTTCCTCTTGTGTTCTGGTCCACTTGCGAGGCCCTCTAGGCCCCTGGACTAGACCGGACTGCTAAGAGGAGGGTCTACACATTTCTGACTGGGCTCCTGGAGGAGAGGAATGATTAAAATAGTCCTCTCCTTCTTGCACTTTGCGTTAGATGTTGGTAGTACATACTTCTGACAATGAAGACTACCATAGCTAGCCTCAACATGCACGGTACAAGGGACGCACAGTGCAGGTTCCAGAACTTCTCGGTCCTCCGGGACAGGAAGTATGCGCTGTGCTTCCTGCAGGAAACCCTTACCGTTCCAGGAGACAAAGCTATGTGGCTCCTGGAGTGGCGAGGGGGGATCCAAATGAGTCACCAGGCCTCCAATTCAGGCAGGGGTGGCTATCTTGTTGGCCCCACATTTTCTGTCGGAGGTCCTGGGGGTCAAGGAGCCGGTGCCAGGCCAGTTGCTCAACCTTATTGTGCACCTGGGGGGTGCGATGCTTCACTTTGTGAATGTGTACGCCCCCCCTGGGTGCGCAGCAGCAAGTAAGCTTCTTTGAGGAGGTGTCCACTCATCTTGGCTCCATCAATGTGTGCGAGTGCATTGTCCTCGAGGGGGATTTCAACTGCACCCTCGAGGCCCGGGACTGTCACGGTGCCCAGCAACGCACGCTGGGTGTGAGTAAGTTGCGGGACCTGGTGGGGTCCTTCGACTTGGTGGACATCTGGCGAAATCTCCATCCTGATTCCAGCGTTTTCACTTTCGTGTCACCTGGAGTTGGAGTGTCCAGACTTGACCGTCTTTATATTTCCAAGGCATTTGTGTCCTGCGTTCCTTCAACTTCTGAGCAGCAGGTGCTGTGCATGGACCACCGTCTGGTGTGGGCGGAGCTCGCTCCATTCTGTGCTCGGAAAGGGTCTGCATACTGGCAATTTAACAACCTGCTGCTGGAGATGAGCGGTTCCTGGACTTGTTTCATCATTTCTGGGCCGGCTGGAGAAAGAAGCGGGGAGGCTTCCCCTCCTTGAGGCTCTGGTGGGACGTGGGCAAGACTCACGTCCACGTTTTTTGTCAGGAGTACGCGAGGGGGTCGACAAAGAGGTGGAAATCCAGGGTCGAGGAGTTGGAGAAGGAGGTGTTTGACCTGGAGGCACGTCTCCATCATACCGACGCGGACCTGGCTGGTGTACGATGAGAAGAAGGACACGCTGCGGGACCTGCAACTCGTCGGGTCCTGGGGTGCGTACATGAGGTCACGGATCTGGTTCTTTTAGGACCTGGACCGCGGCTTCCCCTTCTTCCACTCGCTGGAAACAAGGCACAGGGTCCGTTAGCAGCTCCTTATGCTGCTGGCCGACGACGGATCCCTTGTCTTGGATCTGGAGGGCATTGGGGCCATTGCCAAAGCCTACTATACTGCCCTGTTCTCTCCGGATCCGTCCAGCGAGGATGCTCGCAGATCGGCCTGGAGTGCGCCGGAAACCTTGACTCCCCTATAAGTCTGGGGGAGCTGACAAGCGCCCTCGACAGTCTCTCCAGGGGCAAATCCCCGGCGCTGGACAGGCTGACCGTGGAGTTCTTCAGGGAGTTCTGGGACATCCTGGGGAGCGACTATGTGGGGGTCCTGGGGGAGAGTATTGCAACCGGGGAGATTCCCCCTTCATGGCTCAGTGTTGTCATTGCCCTGCTGCCTAAGAAGAGGGATCTCCGCCTCCTTAAAAACTGGTGCCCGGTCTCCCTCCTCAGCATGGATTATAAGATCTTTGCCAAGTCCATGGCTTCTTCCCTTGGCACCGTGCTGGACCACATGATCTACCCTGACCAGTCCCACACTGTCCCGGGCCATACCATCTTTGATAATATCCATCTGGTCTGGGACATTATTCATTTTTCCCAGAGGGCTGGTCTGTCAAGTGCCTTCCTGTCTCTTGATCAGGAGAAGGTGTTCGACATGGTGGATCACGAATAGTTATTCAGAGCTCTGCGAGCATTCGGGTTCAGGACGCATTTAGTCACCCAGATCTGATTTCTGTACACTGCTGCAGAGTGTCTAGTTAAGGTTAACGGGTCCCTGATGGTGCCCCTTCATTTTGGGAGGGGAATGCATCAGGCTGCCCCCTGTCTGGCCAGTTGTATTCTATCTGCACGGAGCCTTTCCTGCGCCTCTTGCAGAGGAGGTTATCAGGATTGGCTCTGCACTGGCCGGGCATCGGGGTGGTCCTTTCGAGTTATGCCAATGAAGTGGTCCTCATGTTCACCAACCCGGCTGACCTGCGGAGAATGTGCGAGTGCCAGGAGGACTATTCTGCCGCGTCCTCTGCCATGGTCAACTGGGGTAAATGTTCTGGACTCCTGGTCGGTCCATAGCAGATGGATCGCCTACCCGAGGAGCTCAGGCCTTTCACCTGGAGCAGGACCAGCCTCCTCTACCTGGGGGTCCATCTCTGCCCTGCTGAGGAATCCTGGCCGGCAAACTGGAAGGAACTGGAGACGAAAGACACCGCTCGCCTGCGGCGCTGGACAGGACTGCTCTGAGTGCTGTCTTACCTTGGTCGAGTTCTGGTCATTAACCAGCTGATTGCTGCTATGTCGTGGTACCGGCTGGTCACTTTGACCCCTCCCCCGGACTTTGTCACAAAAATCCAAAGAATGCTTGTCAACTTCTTCTGGGACTAGAGGCTGCACTGGGTCACTGCTGAGGCTCTGAGTCTCTCGCTTAGGGAGGGTGGTCAGGCACTGGTGTGCCTATGCACCCTTGTGGCAACCTTCCACCTTCTGGCCCTGCAGCGATACCTTTAAGTCGAGCTCCCTCCGAGATGGTGTGCCCTGGCAAAGTATTTCTTCCGTCAGGTGCACGGCCTGAATTATGACGTGCAGCTCCTGTTTATAGAACAGAGGGGCCTCGGTGGCTCCTTGCAGGCGTTGCCCGTCTTTTACCAGGACCTGAACAAAGTCTGGAACATGGTCGCCTCGCAATGCAGCTCTCCCCCGTCAGGAGTAGCAGCTATCGTCAGAGAGCCGCTGCTCAGGAATCAGCCGCTCCGCCCTTTTCGGTGGCTGGTGGAGAGGAGTGTTGTGGCTGCTGGGATGACCAGTATCGGGGACGTGCTGGGTGGCGGAGGAGTGGGCTGGATGCTTCCACAGGAGTTGGCGCTTCACATGTCCGTGGACATCCGGCTCGCGGCCAATGTCATCCAAGACCTTAGGACAGTCATGCTCGGCCCTGACGTCATACTGAGCCTTGAGGTGGCGCAGGTGCGCATGGTCCTCCGTCTGAGCATTCCCCTGTTCGGACAGAATTCCACATTGGCCCCAAGCTCCGAACCCTCCCTCGGGTAACAATGCCCTGCAAACTGAGTCGCCTCAGCCTTAAGCATGTCGTGGAGGGGTTTCCTGTATGGGCTGCTGCTGCACACCCTTCACTTCTTTGCCCTCGCCTGCCATCAAGCAGCGGAGGTCCTTAGCCAGGAGCTTCTACAGGGGTGTCCTCCCACTTTCCATCGGGGACCTGGGATGGAGGGCATTGCATGCAGCAAGCCCATAAGATCGTAGGTTGTGTCAGTTCAGGGACTTCCTAGATACCTGCGTATTTTGTGGCCTTGTGGAGTCCGTGGACCATGTCTATATAGAGTGTTGTAAGCTACACTTCCTTTTCAGTTATTTAAAAAATCCTTTACTGTTGTTTTGTTTGCACATCAGTCCCACGCTCCTGATCTATGGGCACCTGGTGTGGAGGGGGACCAGGAGGGAGGAGGACCTCCTCGTGAACCTGCTCCTGGGCCTGGCCAAGTTGGCCATTAACAGGTCCAGGCAGTGGGCATCCAACACGACTGTCTGTCCCTCTTCCGCGGCTATGTTTACGGCCGGATGTGTCTGGAGAGGGAGCGCACAGTGTCTGCTAGCACTGTTGAGGCTCAGTGGGCACCGCGGGGACTGGAGTGTTGTATTGACCCTGTTAATCAAATTTTGGTTTAATATTAGCAATTTTCCTTTAAATTTTGTGTGTTTTTGCAGTTTCCCTTTAAGGGGCTACCTTTTATTTTGACTCCAATTTTATTAATTTACTTTACTTGGTTGACTCAAAAAAATTACTTCTGAACCTTCCTAAACCTGTCGCTACATCTTGGTTCTCCCCCAATATCCACAGCGGAGGTGGAGGCTGCCTGCTGACTGCAACGCCCTGTCTGTGATGACATTGACAGGCATCCTCTGGAGAGCTGAGATCTGTAGGGCCCCAGCCTGCTTTTGGGGTCATGCTGTGTGGCAGTGGCTCCCACCTTGGCCTGCAGAACTGAAGCTGCTGGGGTCACAGGAAGAGGGGAGTCGGTTCGGTGGGACTCTCCCGGAGTCACCTGGGTGGATGGCCCGGGGTGTGCACCCGCTGATCCTCCTTCCTATGGGTGCCTGAGGGCCCCTGGCTGACTCCTTGAGAAGGGGAAGCAGGAGTGAGATCGAACAGTCCTGCACCCCTCTCGCATTGACACTGTTAGAAGCTAACTATGGCGTCAGGGATGGAGTTCAGCCATGCAGCATTGCAGGGCCGATATCCTGGACCAAGGTCTCCGTGGCAGCCGCCATCCTACCTGTATTGACCTCAGTATGTTGGCATGCTGGCGCTATCACCTCAAACTGAAGGCAGACAGTCTCCTCCAATCTGCCTTGCAATCTGAGGAGTGCAGTGGATATCCCTTCCCGATGTTCCCGAGCTTGCCTTTGCAGCTCCAGCAACTGTGATATGACCAAGTCCAGAGGCTTGTCACCTGACTCGGACTCAGAAAATTTCTGGCCTCCAGCAGTCCTCCGAGTGCCGGACACCCGGGAAGTCACTGCCACCGCCTGCTGTGGATCAGACAATGTGATGTGCTCAACATATTGTGACCCCGAAGCTAACTCTAAAGCTACTTCCCAGCGAAATGTGTATCTCGGCGCTAGTGGAGAGTGTGCGTGAGCGCTGTGACGGGTCTTCAATGAGGGTGCCTTCAGATTCTTCTTCCAAGGTGTCTTTGCAGCTTGATTGGAAGCCTTGGGTCATGGACTCCCTCAGCTGTTTCCCAGATGTGGCTGCGAAAGGAAGGAGATACAATTCGTATATGGCAGTGGCCTGTGAAACAGGACACGTCATTCACAGCATGGTTGTTTGATGGATGTTGCTCTGCTGGACCCTCACTTGATTGAACATTGTCAACCTCGCCATCAGCGCAGGAAGGGTTCAGATCCTCGCTGGCCAGCTGGATGACTATATTTTCAAAGCCTGTGAGGACTTAGATTTCAGGCATTCCTCCATCAGCCTGTGACCTCTCCCTCCTGTTCTGTGCCAGCTTGTCCGGCATGAATACAGATGGGGACAGTGTAAGCAGGGTGCCTGCCAGGCCAGCTGATGAGTATGCCTGGCATGTGTGGGGAGGTGAATGGTCCTACAGATGGGATGAGGACAATGAAGGCTTCTGTGAGAGTGAATGGTGATGTCCTTTGAACCGGCAGTGAGTGAGGGCCCTGTGGATGTGTAATAGGTTTGTAACTGTATGAGTCGAGGGTAATGAGAAGAGTAGCTTACCCTTGTGGAATGGAGGAGGTCATTCATCCTCTTGCAGCACTGGGTGGCTGTCCTGTTTTGCAGGGCGTTGGCACTGCCCACTGCTGCCACTGCCTCCTATGTCAGATTGATGTTGCTGCCCCTCCTGCAGCCCGAGTGGGGGTAGAAGACATCATGGCAGACATCCACGGCGTCCAAAAAGTTTTCGAGGGCCACATCACTAAACTGAGGGGCTGCAGTCTTCTTGCCTTTCAGGTCAATGTCTTCCATGCAGTGGTCCTGGGTTGCAAACACTGAGAGATGTGCATGTGGCTGTACTTTCAATATGTTGCCCGGTGTGATGAAGCAGTGAGGTGATGGTACGGTGGGAAAACAAGAGCCCACCTGTCATTGAAACAGCGTGTTTCTTGGGAATGCATGATTGAGGCAGGATTGGGGCGATACGGCGTGAAAAGCTGCCATTGCGACCAGCAGGAAAAACATTCTTTTTCCTACCCGCTACCACATTTAGTGCAAATCTAGAACAATTCCACTGCATGTGTTCTAGGAACATCCATAGAGCTGTTAGGAAGGGAGTTCTAGGATTTTAACCCAGTGACAGTGAAGGAACAGCGATATAGTTTCAAGTCAGGATGGTTTGCGACTTGAAAGGGAACTTGCGGGTGGTGGCAAGATCTTGTTCTTCTAGGTGGTAGAGGTTGTGAGTTTGGAAAGTCCTGTTGAAGGAGCTTTGGTGAAATGTTACAAGATGTCAGTGTTGTGCCTGTACTGGAACAGTTTGGTTAGGGGTGCAGCTGGTTCGGGAGCATAAGTGTTCAGTAGTATTGTCGGAATGTTGTGAGGGTCTTTACAGTATCCAGAGCCTTCAGCTGTTTCTTGATATCACAAGGGTGGAGTGTATCAAATTGGCATCTGTGATGCTAGGAGAACCTCAGGATGAAGCCAAGATGGATAATCCACTCGGCACCTCTGACTGAAGAAGATTACAAGTGCTTCATCCTTGTGTTTTGCACTGATGTGCTGGGCTCCCCCATCATTGAGGAGGGGAATATTTATGGAACCTCCTCCTTCAGTGAGTTGTTCAATTGTCCACCACTGTTAACGACTGGATGTAGCAGGACTGCAGACTTTAGGTCTTGTTGTGCGATTGCTTAGCTCTATCGCATGCTGCTTCTGCTGTTTGGCATGCAAGTAGTCCTGTGTTGGTGCTTCATAAGGTTGACACCTCATTTTTAGGTATGTTTAGTGTTGCTCCTGGCATGCCCTCCTGCACTCTTCATTGAACCAGGGTTAATCCCCTGGCTTGGTGGTAATGGTAGAGTGAGGAATATGCCAAGCCATGAGGTTACAGATTGTGATCGAGTACAATTCTGCTGCTGCTGATGGCCCACAGCACATCATAGATGTCCAGTCCTGAGTTGCAGGATCTGTTTGAAGTCAATCCCATCTAGCATGGTGGTAGTACCACACAACACAATGGAGGTTATACTCAATGTGAAGACAGGACTTTGGCTCCACAAGGACTGTGCAGTGATCACTCCTATCATGGACAGATACATCTGTGACAGGTAGATTGGTGAAAGTGGGCTCAAGTAGGTTTTTCCCTCTTGTTGGTTCACTCACCAGCTTTCATAGACCCAGTCAAGCAGCTATGTCCTTTAGGAATTGGCCAGCTCAGTCAGTAGCGGTGCTATCAAACAACTCTTGATGATGGACATTGAAGTCCCCCACCCAGAGTACACTCTGTTCCCTTGCCACAGTCGGTGCTTTTCTCAATTAGTGTTCAACATGGAGGAATACTGATTCATCAGCTGGGGATGGTAATCAACAGGAGGTTTCCTTGCTCATGTTTGACCTGATGCCATGTGTTATGATGTGGCAGATGACGCATGTCAGGCAGTCCAAATCTACAAGGGAAACTTGGTCATGCTATCACAATGGTTTTGCAAATTGTATTTATTAGGAGATATGTGCACTGACTTCAGAGGTAATGAGTCCACCAAGACCTTCAGAGATTTTAAATATTAAATTAAAATATTTATTCACAAAAGATTTCAAGCACATACATAAGATTACAATTACTTACTACTATAACTAATCTTAAAATTCCTAATTGATCTGACTCTCAGTTACACCTTTAAGGCAACAGTCCAAAATAGATTTTAGATTTAAAACAGAAGCAACAAGTTAGCACAATACCCACTTGAAGATGGAATTCCAAATGACTTTTCCCACCTTCAGTTTTGTTACATAGCAGACTTATGCACAAATGGCTGGAGGCTTCTTGAAGGCTGTTTCATAAACTCCTGTTAGATCTTACATGGCCTTCTCCATATAGCTTTTCATTTGTCTTTATATATGTTTCTCTCTTTTTAATATGTAAAGTCTATTGTTCCATCTGTCTTTGAAACTGTATCTTGCTCATAATATAAAAGATTTCATGTTGCCAATATTGTCAGTAACCATTAGGAAAAATAAACACACTCCTTAGCCTTGCTTAGCTGGCTAGTTGTAAACAGACTAAGATCCCTTTGAAATCCTACAATCTCTTAGTTTATCTAAAAATGCAAATTCCCTTCACACTTTACATGCTAAGCCAGCATCCATGTTTACTCATTAGCATGTCAAAAACTTAGCTTCTTTTGATGATTTCAAGCTTGCTGTCTACTTGACTCCAAATGTAATTAAATCACACAGACAGAACCAATTATACTTACCCCCATAAGCCTACTTCACATTAAACCAGAAAAATATTATGAAAATTATTATACTTTCGTCACACCTCCATCCTTATGAGAAAATGAATCATGATAATTTTAAAAGATGGCTTCATTTTCTCAACCCACCTTACAATACTTACTATACACCCAAACTATTACATTACCAAATGCATGTATTAAAATAATATATATATATAATAAATCCTTTGTATCAACAGAGGTCATTTCAGTTCAGTGTCCAGGATTTAAATCTTCAATTTCCCTTTGAGCTTTAAACGCTCAACAATGCATTTGCAATTAGATGTTTCATCCAGCCACATGTATAATCTGTAAATTAAATGGCTGCAGCAATAAACTCCATCTGAACAGCCTTGCACTTTGGTCTCGAAATTTGTCCAGAAATTTTAAAGGTATGTGGTTGTATGAACAATTGTTTCTGATGAAATGTTTGCAACACAAGACTCGAAATGCTGCAATGCTAACACCAGACCCCAGAGTATCCTTTTCGATTGTTTAATATCTTCTCTGTTGTACATTCAGCTTTCGTGACAAAAACCCGAACAGTTTCTCAATTCCAGTTTCATCATCTTGCAACAACAAAGCACCAATGCCAACATCATTTGCGTCAATGACCAACTTAAATTGCTTGGCTTAATTAGGTACTTCCAAAACTGGTGTCATAGTCAATACAATTTTTAAACTGTCAAATGCCTTTTGACACTTCTGTGCCCATTGAAACTTCTTGTTCTTTTTTAACTGTTCAGTCAATGGAGCAACAACATTGCTAAAATTTGGTACAAATTTTCAGTAAAACTCACTCATCCCCAGGAATCTCAAAGCTTATCTTTTTGTTGTAGACACCGGGAAATCCACAACGGCTTTGATTTTCACATCTCTTTGAGCCACCTTACCATGTCCCATGCCTAAATATGTAACTTGTGCTTTTTCAAACTCACTTTTAGCCAAGGTCATCACCAAATTAGTTTCTTGCAGTCGATTATACAGTTCTTCCAGATGTTGTAAACGCTCCTCCCATGTTTGATTGAAAACTATCAAGTCATTGATGAATAAACAATACAATTGCTTAGTCCTGCATTTACTTTGTCGGTCTTTGAAATGTTGCTGGTGCATTTTCATGCCAAATGGCATGACTTTAAAGTGATATAGTCCATCTGGCATCACAAAAGCCAATACTTTTGCTCTCTCCAATAATGGTACTTGCCAATATCCTCTCAGCAAGTCCATTTTTGTGATAAACTTTGATTGTCCCACTTTCTCAATGCAATCTTCCAACTGCAATATAGGATATGAATCTGCTTTTGTCACTGCATTCATAGAAACATAGACACTTAGAAAATAGGAGCAGGGGAGGACATTCAGCCCTTCGAGCCTGCTCCATCATTCATTATGATCATGACTGATCATCCAACTCAATAGCTTGCTCCCTCTTTCTCCTCATATTCTTTGATCCCTTTTGCCCCAAGAGCTCTATCTAACTCCTTCTCGAAAACAGTCAATGTTTTGGCCTCAACTACTTTCTGTGGTAATGAATTCTACAGGCTCTCCACTCTCTGGGTTAAGAAATTTCACCTCATCTCAGTCGTAAATGGTCAACCCATATCCTCAGACTGTGACCCCTGGCTCTGCACTCCCTTACCATCGGGAACATCCTTCCTGCATCTACCCTGTCTAGCCCTGTTAGAATTTTATAGGTTTCTATGAGATCCCCCCTCATTCTTCTGAACTCCAGCGAATATAACACTAACCGACTCAATCTCTCCTCATATGTCAGTCCCACCATCCCAGCAATCAGTCCGGTAAACCTTCGCTGCACTCCCTCTATAGCAAGAACATCCTTCCTCAGATAAGGAGACCAAAACTGCACACAATATTCCAAGTGTGGTCTCACCAAGGCCTTGTATAATTGCAGCAAGGCACCCCTGCTCCTGTACTTGAATCCTCTCACTATGAAGGCCATCATACCATTTGCCTTCTTTACCGCCTGCTGCACCTGCATGCTTACATTCAACGACAGGTGTACAAGGACACCCAGCTCTCGTTGCACATTCCTTTCTCTCAATTTTTAGCCATTCAGATAATAATCTGTCTTCCTGTTTTTGGTACCAAAGTGGTAACCTCACATTTATCCACATTATACTGTATCTGCCATGCATTTGCCCACTCACTCAGCTACCACAGTGATGCTTCTCTGCATCCTCCTCACAGCTCACCCTCTCTCCCAGCTTTGTGTCATCTGCAAATTTGGAGATATTACATTTAGTTCTCTCATCTAAATCATTAATATATATTGTGAATAGCTGGGGTCCCAGCACCAATCCCTGCAGTACCCCACTAGTCACTGCCTGCCATTCGGAAAAAGGCCCGTTTATTCCTACTCTTTGTTTCCTGTCTGCCAACCATCTCAATACATTACCCCCAATCCCATGCGTTTTAATTTTACATCCTAATCTCTTATCTGGGACTTTGTCAAAAGCCTTCTGAAAGTCCAAATAAATCATATCCACTGGATCCCCCTCATCAACTCTACTAGTTACATTCTCAAAAAATTCCAGCAGATTTGTCAAGCATGATTTCCCTTTCATAAATAGATGCTGACTCTGTCCGATTCTGCCACTGTTTTCCAAGTGCTCAGCTATTACACCTTTTATAATGGACTCTAGAATTTTTCCCATTACCGACATGAGGCTGACTGGTCTATAATTCCCTGTTTTCACTCTACCTCCATTTTTAAATAGTGGGGTTACATTAGCTACCCTCCAATCTGTAGGAACTGTTCCAGAGTCTATAGAATCTCAGAAGATGGCCATCAATGCATCCACTATTTCTTGGGCCACTTCCTTAAGTACTCTGAGATGTAGATTATCAGGCCCTGGGGATTTATCGGCCTTCAATCCCATCATTTTCTCCAATACCATTTCCCCACTAATACTGATTTCTTTCAGTTCCTCCCTCTCATTAAACCCTGTGCTCCCCAACATTTCTGGTATGTTATTTGTGTCCTCCTTTGTGAAGACAGAACCGAAGCATGTATTTAGTTGGTCAGCCATTTCTTTGCTCCCATTATAAATTCCCCTGTTTCTAACTGTAAGGGACCTATATTTGTCTTCACCAATCTTCTTCTCTTCACATAACTATAGAAACTTTTACAGTCAGTTTTTATGTTCCCTCCAAGCTTACTCTCATACTGTATTTTCCCCTTCATAATCAATCCCTTGGCCCACCTTTGCTGAATTCTAAAGTGCTCCCAATGCTCAGGTCTGTTGTTTTTTCTGGCCAATTTGTATGCCTCTTCCTTGGATCTAATAATATCTCTAATTTCCCTTGTAAGCCATGGTTTGGCCACCTTTCCTGTTTTACTTCTGTGCCAGACAGGAATAAACAATTGAAGTTCACCGTCATCGCTTTAAGCAACGTTTCCCAATCCATCATAGCCAACTCGCATCTCATACCATCTTAGTTTCCTGTATTAAGATTCAGGACCCTAGTCTCAGAATCAACAACGTCAATCTCCATCTTGATGAAGAATTCCATCATATTATGGTTGCTCATCCCCAAGGGGCCTCACACAAGTAGATTGCCAATTATTCCTTTCTCATTACACAATACCCAGTCTAGAATGGCCTGTTCTCTAGTTGGTTCCTGAATGTATTGGTCCAGAAAAATATCCCATATACACTTCAGGAATTCCTCCTCTACCGTATTGTTAATAATTTGATTTGCCCAATCTATATGCAGATTAAAGTCACCCATAATTACAGATGTTCCTTTATCGCATGCATCTCTAATTTCCTGTTTAATGCCATTCCCAACATCACCACTACTATTTGGGGGCCTATATACAACCCCAACTAATGTTTTTTGCCCCTTAGTGTTTCTCAGCTCTACCCATAGAGATTCCACATCGTCAGAGCTAATATCTTTCCTCACTATTGTGTTAATTTCCTCTTTAACCAGCAATGCAACTCCGCCATCTTTTCGTTTTTGTCTGTCCTTCCTAAATACTGAATACCCCTGGATGTTCAGTTCCCATCCCTGGTCACCCTGCAGCCATGTCTCCATAATCTCGACTATATCATACCTGTTTACATCTGCTTACGTGGTTAATTCATCCACTTTATTGTGAATGCTCCTCGTGTTAAGGCACAAAGCCTTAAGGCTTGTCTTTTTAACGTTACTTGTCCCCTTCCCACTATTTTTCATTGAGGCCCGGTTTGATTCTTGCCCTTGATTTCTCTGCCTATCACTTTTCTTATCCCCCTTTCTGTCTTTTGTTCTTGTCCTTGATTCCCCCTCCTCTAACTCCTTGCATAGGTTCCCATCCCCCTGCCATTTTAGTTTAAACTGTCCCCAAACACTCTAGCAAATATTCGCCTAGGACATCAGTCCCAGTCCTGCCCAGGTGTAACCCGTCCAGTTTGAACTGGTCCCACCTCCCCGAGAACCGGTCCCAATGTCCCAGGAATCTGAAATCCTCCCCTTCACACCATCGCTTCAGCCATGTATTCATCTGATATATCCTGCTATTTCTACTCTGACTTGCACGTGGCACTGGTAGCAATCCTGAGATCACTACTTTTGAGGTCCTACTTTTCAACTTACTTCCTAACTCCCTACATTCTGCTTTTAGGACTTCATCCCTTTTTTTAACCTATGTCGTTTGTATCAATGTGTACCACGACCACTGGCTATTCACACTCCCCCTTCAGAATATCCTGTAGCCGCTCTGAGACATCCTTGACCCGAGCACCAGGGAGAAAGAAACTGCTCCCCCTTCCTTTTGTGCCTGAGTGTCTCCAACCCACATTCTAGCACAATGGATATAGGATAGAAACAGGAAAATTACCCAAAAAACAGGAATTATTCTCAAATAATTTTCTTGGGTGAATTGGAATAAATCACTGGACCACAATTCAACATGGTAACAATGTACATTCTAGCAAAAGTCAGGAAAGTGTAGTTACAAATAATGAATTAATAGCTTTCTCTTGGAAATGTTTGTGTCCTTGTCTATACTGAACCATAAGAAAACTGTGCATGCTAGGGCAGTCAGTACACAAGACATCAGGATAATGCAGGGGATGATAAGCAAGAATGTCCAGACAACATATTCCCCACCCACCCCCTTCCTCCAACCTCCCACAACAATCTGTTGATAAAATTACCTGAAAGACTTGTATTGGATGTCATATGTGGCATGATATTGGGATGCTGAGGTGTGTCTGCAGATATGAGGCAACTAGCATGGGGAGATAAATGGTGAAAATGTACTGAAAAGCAGGTCTCAGACATAATCAGTTGCTTGACAATAATGTGGCATGAAATGGTTAATGTCACACAGGAGAGTGAGATAACATTTTTATTCAGGTCATTGACATATGCTCCATAGATATGCTTACTAATTAATTTTAAAAATCAGGATAGAGTTAAACAGAGAGGGATTGAAATTAAAGAGACATAGTCCCAGATTTGCACTAAGTGCGGTAGTGGGCAGATAAAACGCGCTTTGCCCATCGGCCGCAATGGCGGCTTCTCACAGTCTATCATCCCAAACCCGCTGCATTAATTATGCATTTCCAGGAAACACGCCGTTTCCATGGCGGGTGGGCTCTCATTTGCACACCACGCCATCACCTTGCAGCTTCACGTCAGGCACCATATTTAAAGTGCAACTGCGCGCACACCTCTCAGTACTCCCAGCCCACGATTGCTGCATGGAAGACATGGTCCCAAAAGATAGGAAGACTGTAGCCCCCAGGTTTAATAACACATCCCTCAAGTGCCTTTTGGATGCAGTAAGGGCCCACTGTGATGTCCTCTATCACCCCCCACCCCCCAACCTTCCCCCATTCTCCTGGAATTTCCTGGGTTTCCTGCAGGAAGCACACCGCAATAGTCTTTGAGGATTGAGAAGTTCTGGAACCTGCACTGTGCATCCCTGGTGCCGTGGACGTTGAGGCTGGCTATGGTAGTCTTCATTGTCAGAAGTCTGTGCTATCAACGCCTAATGCAAAGTGCAAGAAGGAGAGGATCATTTTAATCATTCCTCTCCTCCAGGAGCCCAGCGAGAAATGTGTGGACCCCCCTCTTAGAGTTCCGGTGCAGGGCCTTGCGGATGAACCAGAACACAAGAGGAAAAGAATGCCACTGGTCCAGGGCCGACTGGGGACCCTGTAAAGGGATTAGGGGAGAATTGGTGGGGGGGGGGGCACCAGGGGATCCACCACCTCACCCGACAATGATTCTAAGTCGACCCCGGTGCTTACCACTGAAACCCCATCCTCCTCCAGGTCGTCACCTCCAGATTCCAACCCCTCACCCGCATTGAGTACAGGGGCTGGTTTGGAGCTGCCAGTCGGCTCCACCTCCAGCTCAATCCCACCCCCAGGAGCAAGGGTAGAGGGGTTTTCCTTGGTCCCCTGTCGAGGATATTGACCAAAAGGCAGCAACAGCTCAGGGCCCCACAGCCGACCCCACCGCCACCCCCCCCACCTGCCACCGCGGCACCAGGTCACCTGGTGATTGCGGAGAAAGCGCCTGACCTAGCACGGAGGAACGAGGCTGAAGGTTGGGAGGGAGCGGGGAGACCTTCCTCACCACCGCCGGCCAATGACCCAGCGTTCGGGGCCATGTCGCAGTACCCTGGTGGGCCAGATGGCACTTCGGGGGTACGAGGTATGTCAGGGTGGGGCACCACCCCAAGGCCGATACCCTCACTGAGCCCCGAGGGGCCCTGCTCAGGGGACTGCAGCAAGGGGTCAGGGATTTAGGTTCCCCCCAGAGGACAAAGCGAGGACTTACAGGACGGAGCTAACACTACCACTTCACGGGGGGAGGGGACACATCCAACCTCGTGACTCACGAGGTCCTCCCCTTCCGAGGGGTAGTCTCTCTTCCAGGGTGGGCTGCAGGCTGAGGAGACCTCCATCAGCGAGGGCCCTGCCGCCTCGTCCAGCCCCTCCGGACGCTCTACCCTCTGTTTGGGTTTGGGCAGACCCACCTGCTTTAATAGGACCACCAGCACACCGCTGCCGGACCCAGGAACCCACGCGGGGACGATGCCAGGCCCTCATATTCCACATTAAAGCCCCCCTCCACACATTCTCCTCCGCCCCCCCCCCAGGCTAGGTGGATTAAAAAAACCTGGCGCCGGAAGGGGTACACATGTCGGAGGGCTGGATCCATGAAGCTGAGCGGGATCAATGCAACCCCTGACCTAACTTACCCCAGTTGATGGAGGTTGGGGAGGAGGAGTTCACTGGGGACAAGACATGACATTGAAAATGATTATTCTCTGGGCGGTGACCTCCAAGTGGTCCATCACCAGAAACGCCCCACCCATAGTGGCCCCTTTTCTAGGGCCAGGTGCACTGCCCGTACGGTTTTGCCATACATTTTTGAGGCGGCAAACCCAGCCATTGCCTTGACACATGCTTCAATCATCATTTCAGGGTGGGTGTAGCTATTCACCCCCAGGACCTTGGTGAGGAGGCAGAAGGGTGACCGGGCCGCTGGAGCAGCTGCACCCGCATGGGTTTTCTTAGGGGGCCCCGCCACTGGTGACAATACCCCCTTCACATTCGTCCGGGAAGGCCTGGCTACAGGAGACCCTGTCACAGCCACAGGGCTGAGCAACACCCACCCCGAGCTCTATATTCAACAATATCCCACCCCGGGGACAGGGAGAAAGGATGGTGTAAACTCCCCCTCCAGGATGACAAAAAACAGAGGGAGAGTGTTAAAAGATGGGAGGTAAAGGGTAAAGGGTATGTGGGGCCTCGATGTTCTTCCTGAAGGGGGAAGGCGATGTCTTCATCAGGCAACTGATACTGCCTGGCACACAGCATACCCATATATAAAAACAAAAATAAAAACAAAAAACTGCAGATGCTGGAAATCCAAAACAAAAACAGAATTACCTGGAAAAACTCAGCAGGTCTGCCAGCATCGGCGGAGAAGAACAAAGTTGACATTTCGAGTCCTCATGACCCTTCAACAGAACTAAGTAATAAGCCAGACCTGCTGAGTTTTTCCAGGTAATTCTGTTTTTGTTTCGGATTTCCAGCATCCGCAGTTTTTTGTTTTTATCTCTGTGTTTAATTGACTCCACTTCTCTTCAAGAAATGCCTATTTTGAAGAAGTATTGCTCTTCTCTCCGACAGGATTTCTGTCTCTCTCTTTTGCCTTGTTCAGCTTCATTGCTTTCCATTTCCCTCCTGGTGTTTGACAAGGTGTTTACTTAAACCCGCTTTCACAGCCATATTTCCTTCCTCAGTGACTGTCTCCGTCACCGACTTACCCCACGAAGATTTCAACTGAAATTCCACCCCTCATGTTTCGAACCCACCCAGGATTACAGGTATATCCGGGACATAAAACATTTCTCGAAATGCTGTTCCCGTCGCATTCTGAGATCCACACTCAGTGCCATGCGCCGCCATATGAACACACTCGACCTCTCCCTCCAGCAGCACCGCCGTACCCTTTTTCAAAACTGCGCGTGCCCCCAGTTTCATTTTATTCTTCGTCTCATCCGACGCCTCAACAAGAAAGCTTTTCTCTTTCTCACAAGTGCTAAGGAATGCAAGCTCCAACAACTCATCGACACCAACACCCATCTAGGAGCCTCCATCCCTGCCTGTCCCTCCGTCCCCACTCCATCTTCCAATCCCAGCCCCGGCCGTGTATTCAACTATACCCCCTGACCTTCCCCTCTCCGACACTGAATGTTCAGTGCTCAGCAAAAGACTTAGTTTCATACCCTTACGCCCTCATCTCAATAAATTTCGGGCTCAGCATGATCCTGAACATTTCTTCCGCCGCCTTTGTCTCTGGGCTCACTTCTTTGGGCAGGAGTTCTCTCCCCATTAAGCGGATCCTTTTACCCACCTCCAATATTCTCCCTCCACCTGGACCCTTCCCTCTGGATTCTTACCTTCTCTTGATCTTTTCATTGAGAACTGTCGGCGTGACATTAGTCATCTCAATTTCTCTGCTCCTCTCACCCATTCTAACCTGTCTCTCTCTGAACTTACTGCACTCAGTTCTTTCAGGTCCAACCCTAACATTGTCATCAAACCCGCTGACAAGGGTGGTGCTATTGTTGTCTGGCGCACTGACCTCTACCTCGTGGGGGCTGAGAGTCAACTCGCAGATACTTCCTCCTACCTTTCCCTGGACCATGACCCCACCGCTGAACATCAAGCCATTGTTTCCAGGACTGTCACTGACCTCATCTCCTCTGGAGATCTTCCTCCCACAGCTTCCAACCAGATAGTCACCCAACCTCGGACGGCCCACTTCTACCTCCTACCCAAAATCCACAAACAGGACTGTCCCGGCAGACTGATCATGTCAGCCTGTTCCTGCCCCACGGAACTCATTTCTCGTTATCTTGACTCCCTTCTCTCTCCCCTTGTCCAGTCCCTTCCCACCTACATCCGTGATTCCTCTGACACCTTACGTCACATCAACAATTTCCAGTTCTCTGGCCCCAACCACTTCCTCGAACCATGGACGTCCAATCCCTCTACACCTCCATCCCCCACCAGGATGGTCTGAGGGCCCTTAGCTTCTTCCTCGAACAGAGGCCCGAACAATCCCCATCCACCACTACTCTCCTCCGTCTGGCTGAACTTGTTCCACACTGAACAATTTCTCCTTCAACTCCTCTCACTTCCTCCAAATAAAAGGTGTAGCTATGGATACCCGCATGGGGCCCAGCTATGCCTCTCTTTATGGGGTATGTGGACCATTTCTTGTTCCAGTCCTACTCTGGCCCCCTTCCAAAACTCTTTTTCCGGTACATCGATGATTGCTTCAGTGCTGCTTCGTGGTCTCGTCGGGACCTGGAAAAATGTATTAATTTTGCTTCCAATTTCCACCCCTCCATCATTTTCACATGGTTCATCTCTGACACTTCCCTTCCCTTCCTTGACCTCTGTCTCAATTTCTGGTGATAGACTGTCCACCAATATCCATTATAAGCCTACCGACTCCCACAGCTACTTGGACTACAGCTCCTCACATCCCGCTTCCTGTAAGGACTCCATCCCATTCTCTCAGTTCCTTCGCCTCCGTCGCATCTGTTCTGATGATGTCACTTTCAAAAACAGTTCCTCTGACATGTCTTCCTTCTTCCTTAACCCACGGTCGTTGACAGGGCCCTCAGCCGTGTCCAGCCCATCTCCCGCGTATCCGCCCTCATGTCTTTTCCTCCCTCCCAGAACCATGATAGGGTCCCCCTTGTCCTCACTTATCACCCCACCAGCCTCTGCATTCAAAGGATCATCCACGGCCATTTCCGCCAACTCCAGCATGATGCCACCACCAAACACATCTTCCCTTCACCCCCCCGGCGGCATTCCGTAGGGATCGTTGCCTCCATGACACCCTGGTCCACTCCTCATTCACCCCCTTCTCCTCAACCCCCACCTACGGCACCTCCCCATGCCCACGCAAAATGTGCAACACCTGCCCCTTCACTTCCTCTCTCCTCACTGTCCAAGGGCCCAAACACTCCTTTCAAGTGAAGCAGCATTTCACTTGCGTTTCCCCCAACTTAGTCTACTGCATTCGTTGATCCCAATGCGGTCTCCTCTACACTGGAGAGACCAAACACAGACTGGGCGACCGCTTTGCAGAACACCTTCGGTCTGTCTGCAAGAATGACCCAGACTTGCCTGTCGCTTACCATTTTAACACTCCACCTTGCTCTCTTGCCCACATGTCTGTCCTTGGCTTGTTGCATTGTTCCAGTGAAGCTCAACGCAAACTGGAGGAACAGCACCTCATCTTCCAACTAGGCACTTTACAGCCATCCGGACTGAATACTGAGTTCAACAACTTTAGATCTTGAATTCCCTCCTCCATCCCCACCCCCTTTCCATTTCTTCCCCCTCCCTTTTGTTTTTTCCAATAATTTATAAAGATTTTTCTTTTCCCACCTATTTCCATTATTTTTAAATCTATACCTTTTATTCCCTTTTAATCTTATTTCACCCCACCCCCACTGGAGCTATACCTTGTGTGTCCTGCCATCCATTCTTAATTAGCACATTCTTTTAGATAATATCACCATCTTCAACACCTCTTTGTTCTTTTGTCTTTTGATTATCTGCTCCTATCACTGCTTGCTTGTCCCTACAACCACCCCCCCACCCCCACCAACTTCTCTCCCCCGACTCCCCCCCCCACCTTAAACCAGCTTATATTTCACCCCTCTTCTATTTTTACTTAGTTCTGTTGAAGGGTCATAAGGACTCAAAACGTCAACTTTGTTCTTCCCCACCAATGCTGTTAGACCTGCTGAGTTTTTCCAGGTGATTCTGTTTTTGTTTTACACAGGATACCCATCTCTCTCTCTCTCTCTCTAGGTCCCCAGCAACACAGAGGGTTGAAGAAGGTTTGAGGAAACGCAGCAGCACAATGATAGGAACAACCACAGGAAAATAGCAGCAGCAACAGCCACAGCTACATACATAGCTCAGCAGTAACAAGCTGCTGCTGAGACCAATCAAGAAGCACACCCTGGGCATGGGTGTTAATCACTTGTACATAATGTTCACTATTGTCAACAAACTCCCAAGAATGTCTCCACTGCCTTTGGCTCCTTGTTCTGATGAGCAGTGTTCGTGTCACTCAGATGTGAACCTTTCTGCATAAGATAAAGGCAGGTATCTCAGTCCAGGGCCTCTTCCCTGTGCTTTGTGCAGCCTTCAGACCAAAGTGATGGCCCAGCCTCTCGCTCCCTGGATATTTTACTGATGCCTGCACCTCGATAGTGCTTGTCATTGTTGCTAGAATGTCTTGGGCAGGTGTTTCATCATTCTCTAGTGTGCTCTCAGCACCTTTAAGGTGGGGCTGGCTCCCCATCTCTTCAGCATATGTGACCAGTGATGCTGTGCATCAGCTCCTGAAGGGCTCAGGTGCTGAAGGTGGCCAAAGGATCAGATGCTTTTAAAGTTTCATGGCTGTGTCACTATGATATGACCCTGATCACAGAATTCAAGGGAGCTGCGCTCAGACATACAGGGGTCAGACATTCTCAGATGCTATGTGAAGATCTATGGAGTGTCCTCACTGCATGTCGTCATCATCCTCCTGCGATCAAGCGACTTTAAGGCCTCCTCTGCATCTCCATGACAGCAGCATTATCATAAAGGGCATGTGCGCTGCCATGGGCCAGACTGGAGTTAAACATTCATAGATGCAATTTGAAGATTTACGGTGTCTCCTCACCGCATGTTGTCATTGTCCTCCACAAATCTAGCAGCTACGAGGGCTTCCCGAGCCTTGTCTTGCCAGTGTGAGGTCCTCATCACCGCCATTGTCCTTTTCACTGATCAGAGGAGACCTCCAGCTCCTGCATCTCCTCCTCAGCCAACTGCTCTCCCTGTTGCAGCGCCAGATTGAAAAGGGCACAGCAGGCGACGATGATGTGTGAAACCCTCTGTGGATTGTATTGCAGGACTCCACCAGACCGATCCAGGCACCAGAACCGCATCTTCAGCATCCCGATGGTTTGCTCTACCAAGTCTGAGGCCGTGCATGGGTGTCATCAGCCACATCCTCTGTGGGTAGCCCTTGTCCCCTCGAATCCAACCCTGCAGCCTCTGTGGACCCTGGAAGACATCAGGAATCTGTGACTGGTTGAGAATGTAGGAGTCGTGGACACTCCCTGGAAACCGTGCGCAGACCTGCAGGATGCGTTTGTGGTGGTTGCACATCAGCTGCACATTCAGCGAATGGAAGCTCTTGCAGTTGACATAGTTGACCCTTGTTGTGACAGAGATCTGAGCTCCACGTGAGTGCAGTCGATGGCACCCTGCACATGTGAGATCTGGGCAAGTCCCAGCGCTCTTGCATCCTGGCTCTCTTGGCCCCGGTGAAACGCACAAAGTTGTATGCCCACATGAAGATGGCATCAGTGACCTCATGGATGCATTCATGGGTGGGGGCTTTTGATATCTCACAGAGGTCACCTGTGGAGCCCTGAAAGGGGCCACAGGTGGAAAAATTGAGCGCCGCTGTCAATTTCATGGCCACTGCCAGTGGATGCCCTCCATGACCACATGGCACCAAATCCCACAGTAGCTGACAGATGTGACTAACCAGTTCCCTAGACATGTGCAGTCTTCGGCGACACCGGTTCTTGGCAGGAATGTAAGGCATAGATCTATAGGTCCTGGGTCTAGAAGGCACCGAAAAGTGACGGCTCACTCTGGCTCTTCAGCAGTATGTACAGGAGCCCCAGTCACCCCTTCTTCCTGAGGGTACTGCTCCTCTCTCTGCATTACCAGGTACCTCCATCGCTGTCTTCTCCATCGTCTCCACTCTCTATAAGCCACAAGCCATACAGCTACCCCTCCTGCAGGATGAAAGAGAGAGATGAGTGAGTAGCTTGGGTATACTAAGAATCTATCCTGGTTAAGTCCGAAGGCCCCTTAACACATCCCAGAGAGTGCTGGCCACCCTATGGATGGCCAGAGTTTAGTGCACTGCATGGCTGCCCAAAACTACAACAACCTCCACCCCACTTCACCTGACCGATTAGCAGCAGCTTTGCCCACTGGACTGCATGCTGTGTTCTCAGCTCAGGTGCAGATATGGCTGCACTGTTAGCTTGAACCATGGGGGAGACTTCGCAAGGGGCTGTGAGCGCCTCCACCAGCTCCACGGCCAGCTTTAGCAAGGAGATTGTACAATGTGCCCAGTCAACCAACTGTTCTGCAGTCCACTAAAATGATCATTAGTTTGCAGTCTGTGCCCAAGGGGTGAAAAGATCTGGAGCATTTGGTGGCACTTGCATGCCTCTGCATTGCTTGATTGGGCGGATAAGCTACAGGCCCAACTCCACGCATGTCAATGTGGCTGCGTCTGAACTGTCTCAGCCACAGAGGAATGGTCACTTTATAAAAGGTTTCCCTAAAGTGTGGCCGTTTCCCTCTCCCCCACTCCTTATGCACTATGTTTAACCTCAGGTAGCCCTTGCTCCACCCCCTGCAACACACCTCAATCGCAAGGTACACCTTGCCACCACCTCCAAGTCATCTCAACCGCAGGGCAGCCCTAGCTTCCACCTCTCCAATGCGCCTCAACCTTGAAGCCCAACAGGCGACCTGGGCAACGCTGCACGATGTTGCTGCGAGTTCCCCTCAAAGTGCAGCCCGCCAAGTGCACACCTTATATATGCTGTTGTGAAACATGTCGGAATGCAATCATGCCGACATGGGCAGACAATCCAGTTGGGGCTGGGGTGGGGGGGGTGGGGGAATGATTCCAGCAGGCTGGCCTTATAATGATATGCAGATGTATTACAATGAGGTTCCTGACATCTGATGACGGGAATCACGGCCCACCATCAACAAGCTGAGCAGACAATCACAAACTCATTTCATGACATCAAGAAACCAATTTTTGGCCTTCGTGCCATATTGTCCGCTCACGCCACCAAACACACCTGATGCCAACGGACACGGGCAATTCCACCCTTACAATTTGAATTCATAAAATTCAGAATTGTGTTCTCCTGAATTAACAATGAAACTGACAAGTTGAGGAAGAATTAACCACAAAATATATATGGGAAAGGGGAGAGCTGCAGACTCATCCTAAATCCATGATTTCTTGATAATATGGTACGCTTTAGATTTCTGTACAATGTATTATGATTTTCACTGTCTGTATCATGCTGTGCAGTGTTAGCCAAATAAACTAGAAACTAATATAAGTTTCAAGTGTGCTCATGTAAATGTAATACTAATTGACTTGCAATTTTGTGAAGTTTGTCTCCCTTTCTGGAGCAGAAACACATGGCAACAAAGTTCAGTTCATTACTTATGCATCCATGCGTAGCACAGCAAATCTCACAGCAGGATAGGCAGGAAGTCACTCTCCCCATCACTACCTCATGGGGTAGAAGGTTCAAGCGCCATACCTAAAGGTCACCCAGACAGCCATTCACTCACAGCAGGCCAGGAGCTTCAGATTTCTCATCTAGAATGTCACAGAAGCACAAACAGTGTGCGGCCCCATGGTTCAGCGAAAGTACCCTGGAGACTCTCCTCCAGCCTGTCCAGGATAGGCAGGAGGTGCTGTTTCCCTGGGCATTACCCTCATCAACCTTTTCTGTTACATCTTCAAAAAACTGCAGCAATTTAGTTAAACACAATTTCCCCTTTAGAAATCCATGCTGGCTCTTCCTTATCAACCCATATTTTTCCATATGATTACCAATTCTTTACCAAATAATTGTTTCTAGAATCTTGCCCACCACTGAAATTAAACTGACTGGTCTGTAATTGCTGAGCTTACCCTTAGAAGCAAAGCCAATTGGCTTATTTTTTTCCCTTTATTCTTTCATGGGATGTGGGCATCACTGGCAAGGCCAGCATTTGTTGCCCATCCCTAATTGCCCTTTGCTTTCTAGGTCACTTCAGCAGACAGTTAAGAGTCAACCATGTTGCTGTGGGTCTCAAATCACATGTAGGCCAGGTAAGGATAACAGATTTCCTTCCCTAAAGGGCATTAGGAATCAGAAGGGTTTTCATAGCTTCATGGTCACCATTACTGAGGCAATTTTTTTATTCACTGAATTCGAATTCCATAAGTTGCCATGGTGAGATTTGAACCCATGTCCACAGAGCATTAGCCCAAGTCTCTGCAGTGCTAGTCTAGCAACATTACCACTATGCCACCATCTCCACATGCTTATAAACATAATGGACCAAAGCTTCAAAAACAGGGATGAAGGCCAAAAGCTCAGAAGTGGGCTCAATACTGCATGACCTCAGCATGCATGCACCTATATATGTGTTGTCTATTGGCATAGTCCAAGCTAGCCAAATAGTACAAGAATGGGGCATGTTTCTCTTAAAGGATAACATAGCTCTGAGGTGTGTTTGGAAGTCCATCCATCAAAGATTTCAAGGCTGATCAAAATGAATGAGACCTTATGGAAAGATAAATAGGTTGTACTAATTGCTCAACATATAATATGGTCCTGTTGATGTTATATAAATCCAAGACTCTTATCAGTCAATGAAGAATAAAGTTTACATGGTTAAAAATTACTCAGGCCAGAATCTGAGGGGATGTTATTGTCACTTTGTTCCGATAGTTACCATGGGAAATCCCTAAACATTGACAAATGCTTTTCTATTGAGGGCAGAAGCTGCAAGGTCCTCCTCCATGACCCAAAAGGCCTTTTCAGATGAAAGTGGAGGTCAGATAATCTGTGCCCTACACTCAAGATCCAGTGAAGCTCTGCAGTCAAACATTTAGAAGTTTCGGTCAAGAACAGGCAGTAAGCCTCCCTCAGCAAGGGACATGAAGTTTCCATCACAAGCATCAAATTTCATATCATCCAATTCCATGGAGCTAAAGATTAATCTTTTTGTCTGAAGTACTGACCAAACAGAGCAATTTTGCCTCTTCAGTTGCTTGGAGCTCCCCCTGCTGTAAGATCCCAGTAACAATCACCTAAGATTACTGCTTTGTAGCGCCCTCCCAATATTCTGGAGCAGAAGAATTGTCCAAATTTATGTTATTGCCAGTAAGCTTTACTTTCCACCCACACTTATCAGGAAATTGTGAACATGTTAACATAAAAGTTAACTCAAAAATCTTCTACTTGCATGTAATTAGTAAACGGGCAGTAGGAGGTGGGCTAGGGCCTCAGGGTCAAAGAGGGTGATACAAAGTGAGGATCTAGCAAGGCAACATCCATCAGACAACCATGCTGTGAGTGTTGTGTCTTGTTTCATAGGCCAATGCCACATACTAATTATCTCTCCTTTCTTCCGCAGGCATATCTGCCAAACAGCAGACTGAGTCCATGACCCAGGGCCTCCAATCAAGCCCCAAAGAAACCTCTGAAGAGGAATCTGAAAGCACCCTCCCTGAAGTTCCATCAAAGCACTCACCCACACCCTCCACCAGCCCAGACACACCTCGGTGGGACCTAGCTTTAGAGCAGCCTCGGGATCACAATCTGGTGAGCACATCGCACTGTCTGATCCACAACAAGCAGTGGCAAAACTTTCCAGGCGTCTGGCACTCATGGGAGTGCTGGAGGCCAGAAATTTGCTGAGTCCCAGTCAGCTGATGAGCCTCTGGACTCGGTCATGCCTCAGTTGCTGGAGATGCAAAGGCAAGCTCGGGAACATCAGGAAGGGATGTCCACTGCATTCCTCAGATTGCAAGGCATGATGGAGGAGTCTGTCTGCCTTCAGTTTGAGGTGATAGCTGTGGCATATCAATGCATCAAGGTCAATACTGGTAGGATGGCGGCTGCCATGGAGACCTTGGTCCAGGACTTTGCTCCTGCACTGCCGCGCTGGCTCAACTCCATCGCTGATGCCATATCTGGCTTCCAACAGTGTGTACGCGAGAGGGGTGCCGGAAAACTCGATCTCACTCCAGCTATCCATGCTCCTCATGGAGTCAGTCTTGGGCCCCCAGGCACCCATAGGGAGGAGGAACTGCAAGTGCACACTCCAGGCCCATCCATCCAGGTGGCTCCGAGAGTTCCGGCCCATCCGACAAACCTCTTCCTGTGACATCAGCAGCTCTAGCTCCACAGGCCGAGGAGGGTGCCATTGCCACACAGCTGGACTCTGAAAGCAGGCTGGGGCACTCCAAGTCTCGGCCCTCCAGAAGATGCCCACCAAAGTCACCACAGACAGGGCGTCACAGTCAGCAGGCTGCCGCCACCTCCTCTGTGGATGTCCAGGGAGCACCAAGATATAGTGGCAGGGTTAGGACAGTTAACTCTTTTGGGAGTCAAACAATTAAACTAAATTAACAAAATAAACACAGCCCCTAAATTAGGGAGCTGCAAAACCAAAGACAAAATTTAGAGGAAACTTACAAACATCAAATCAAAATGTGATTAAGAGGGTCGATAAAGCACCCCAGTCCCCGTGGTGCCCACTGAGCATGGAAGGCCTTGACGGTGCTGGCAGACACCGCGTGCTCCCTCTTCAGGGACACCCGGCCATGAACGTAGCCACGGAAGAGGGGCAGACAGTCGGATCAGACGACCCCCTCAATCGCCCGGTGCCTGGACTTGTTAATGGCCAACTTGGCCAGGCGCAGGTGCAGGTTCCCAAGGAGGTCCTCCTCCCTCCCAACCTCCCTCTGCACCGGGTGCACATAGATCAGGAGCGTGGGACTGAAATGCAAACAAAACATCAATAAAAGATTTTTTAAATGACTGAAAAGGGAATGCACCCTATATAAGCATGATCCACAGATTCCACAAGGCCCCAAAAAGCACAGATCTCTTTGGAGTCCGTGAACCGACACATCCTGCAGTGCTTCGGGACTACTGTGTGCAACACCCTCCACCCCAGGTTCCCTCCATAGAGGGCCCCCCAATGGCTTCATCTCGGAAGGGGTCAACGTAAAGGTATCACTGCAGGGCCTGAAGGTGGAAAGTCGCCACCTGGGTGCGTAGCACACCAGCACCTGACCGCCCTCCTTAAGCGGGAGACTCAGAACTTCAGCAGCAACACAGTATAGTCTTTTGTCCCAGAAGAAGTCAACGAGCATTCTCTAGATGTTTGTGACAAAGTCTGGGGGAGGGGTCAAAGTGACCAGCCGGTACCCAAAGATGGCGGCAATCAGCTGGTTTATGACCAGAACTCGACCCCGGTAAGATAGCACTCGGAGCAGTCCTGTCCAGCGCCGCAGGTGAGTGGTGACTTTGGTCTCCAGCTCCTGCCAGTTCACCGGCCAGGATACCTCAGCAGGGCAGAGATGGACCCCCAGGTAGAGGAGGCTGGTCCTGCCCCAGGTGAAAGGCCTGAGCTCCTTGGGTAGGGGATCCATCTGCCACTGACCAACCAGGAGTCCAGAACATTTACCCCAGTTAATCCTGGCAGAGGACGCAGCAGAGTAGACCTCCTGGCACTCACGCATCTTCCGCAGGTCAGCCGGGTCACTAAACATAAGGAGCATGTCATTGGCATAAGCCGAAAGGACCACCCCGATGCCCGGCCCACGCAGAACCAATCCCGACAACCTCCTCCGCAAGAGGAGCAGGAAAGGCTCCATGCAAATAGAATACAACTGGCCAGACAGGGGGCAGCCCTGACGTACCCCTCTCCCAAAGTGAAGGGGCGCCGTCAGGGACCCGTTAACCTTAACTAGACATTCTGCAGCAGCGTACAGAAATCAGATCTGGGCGACGAATTGCGCCCGAACCCGAATGCTCGCAGAGTTCTGAATAAATATTCATGATCCACCCTGTCGAACACCTTCTCCTGATCAAGAGACAGGAAGGCGCTTGACAGACCAGCCCTCTGGGAATAATGGATGATGCCCCGGACCAGATGGATATTATCAAAGATGGTATGGCCCGGGACAGTGTAGGACTGGTCAGGGTAGATCATGTCCAACACGGTGCCAAGGCGAGAAAACATAGCTCCGGCAAAGATTTTGTAATCCATGCTGAGGATGGAGACTGGGCGCCAGTTTATAAAGAGGCGGAGATCCCCCTTCTTAGGCAGCAAGGTAATTACCGCCCTGCACCACGAAAGGAGCATTTCTCTGTTTGCAATACTCTCCCCCAGGACCCCCACATAGTCGCTCCCCAGGACGTCCCAGAACGCCCTGAAGAACTCCACGGTCAGCCTGTCCAGCCCCGGGGATTTGCCCCTGGAGAGACTGTCGAGGGCGCTGGTCAGCTCCCTCAGACTTATAGGGGAGTCAAGCTTTCCGGCACCCTCCGGGCCGATCTGCGAGCATCCTCGCTGGACGGATCCGGAGAGAACAGGGCAGTATAGTAGGCTTTGGCAATGGCCCTAATGCCCTCCGGATCCAAGACAAGGGATCCGTCGTTGGCCAGCAGCATAAGGAGCTGCTGACAGACCCTGTGCCTTGTTTCCAGCGAGTGGAAGAAGGGGAAGCCGCGGTCCAGGTCCTGAAAGAACCAGATCCGTGACCTCATGTACGCGCCCCAGGACCCGACGAGTTGCAGGTCCCGCAGCATGTCCTTCTTCTCATCGTACACCAGCCGCAGGGCCGGGTCCGCATCGGTATGACGGAGACGTGCCTCCAGGTCAAGCACCTCCTTCTCCAACTCCTTGACCCTGGATTTCCACCTCTTTGTCGACCCCCTCGCGTACTCCTGACAAAAAACGTGGACGTGAGTCTTGCCCACGTCCCACCAGAGCCTCAAGGAGGGGAAGCTTCCCCGCTTCTTTCTCCAGCCGGCCCAGAAATGACGGAACAAGTCCAGGAACCGCTCATCTCATCAGGTTGTTAAAGTGCCAGTACGCGGACCCTGTCCGAACACAGAATGGAGCGAGCTCCGCCCACACCAGACAGCGGTCCATGCACGGCACCTGCTGCACAGAAGCCTATGGAACACAGGACACGAACGCCTTGGAAATGTAAAGACGGTCAAGTCTGGACACTCCAACTCCAGGTGACACGAAAGTGAAAACGCTGGAATCAGGATGGAGATTTCGCAGATGTCCACCAAGTCGAAGGACCCCACCAGGTCCCGCAACTTACTCACACCCAGCGTGCGTTGCTGGGCACCGTGACAGTCCCGGGCCTCGAGGGTGCAGTTGAAATCCCCCTCGAGGACAATGCACTCGCTCACATTGATGGAGCGAGATGAGTGGACACTTCCTCAAAGAAGCTTACTTGCTGCTGCGCACCCAGGGGAGCGTACACATTCACAAAGTGAAGCGCCGCGCACCCCAGATGCACAGTAAGGTGCAGCAATCAGCCTGGCACCGGCTCCTTGACCCCCAAGACCTCCGACAGAAAATGTGGGGCCAATAAGATAGCCACCCCCACCTGAGTTGGAGGCCTGGTGACTCATGTAGACCCCCCTCGCCACTCCAGGAGCCACGTAGCTTTGTCTCCCGAAACGATAAGGGTTTCCTGCAGGAAGCACAGCGCATACTTCCTGTCCCGGAGGACCGAGAAGTTCTGGAACCTGCACTGTGCGTCCCTGCTGTCGTGGATGTTGAGGCTGGCTATGGTAGTCTTCATTGTCAAAAGTATGTGCAACCTTCACCTGAGTAAAAGAAGGAAAGTACTTCTAATCCTTCCTCTCTTTCAGGAGCCCAGCGAGACCCTCCACCGAGCATTCCTGTCCAACTCGGGGGCCTTGAGAGCCTCGTGTGTGGACCAGAGCACCAGCGGAAATGAATGCCACCGGTCCAGGGCTGACTGGACCCTGTCTCGGCGACCCTGATTACTTGCTAAATAATCCTGAAGTTCCCGTGGGGGGATGAGGGGAGAGTCAGCAGGGGGCACCAAGGAATCCACCACGTCACCCAACAACGACTCTAAGTCGTCCCCGGTTCTCACCACCAAAACCCCATCCCCCTTTAGGTCATTGCCTCCAGTTTCCAACCCCTCCTCCACATTGAGTATAGAGGTTGGTCCAGAGCTGCCAGTCTTCTCCACCTCCACCTCGATCGCACCTCCAGGATCAAGGCCAGAGGGGTCCTCTCTGGTGTCCATTAGTGCTTTCGGGTCAGAGGGCAGCGGCTTTCCTCCAGGCACCAGGTGGTCCGGGGAGTTCAAGAGTAGCTCCTTCCCTAACACTAGGACACCCAGTGCTAATGGTTAGGAGGGGGTGGGAAGGCATTGTTCACCACCGCCACCCAATGACCCAGTCGGTATTTTCAAACAGGGGGTGCCGCTGTCCCCCGACAAGCCAGATGGTACCTCGGGGGTATTTAGTGTGTCAGTGAGGGGCACCCCATCAAGGGAGGTACCCTCAATGACCTCTGAGGGGCCCTGCTCAGGGGACCACAGCACACTGATGGGGGGAACAGTGGGGATGGGGGTTTGGGTTTGGAGCTCCCCCAGAGGGCAGAGCAAGGTGTCACAGGGTGGAGACGCCACCACCTCTTCACCGGGGGAGGGGACACACCCAACCTCTTCAGCCTGGGTGTCATCCTCCTCCTCTTCCTCTTCCTCCTCTAAGGGGTGACATCTCTTCCGGGATAGGCTGGGGGTTAGGGAGACCTCCATCTGTGAGGCCTCCTCCAACTCATCCAGCCTTCCCGGATGCCCCACCCTGTGGGGTTTGGGTTTTTCCACCGGCTTGGGGTCACGAGTCTCACCCCTGCCAGCCCCGGGAACCCGCGTGGGGACGACACCGGGGCTGGATGTTTGTATTTCCTCCAAGCCGGTGTCTGCAGGGGATTGATGGTCCTGGTTGGTTTGGGGAGTCTGGGGAGTCTCAGGGGCCGCCCCCAGGTTGCGGGTCTTCCTCCGCGCCTTCTTACAGCGCAGGGCTCTCCCCCCGCCTCACCGGCAGCCGATTTGGTGGTGGCTGCCGGTGACGCCTCCCCTTGCGGGGAGGGAGATGGAGTAGTGGCAGAGGGAGGAGGGGCGGTGCCAGCCGCGGCCACTTGGGTGGAGTCAGCAGGCTTGGAGGCAGGGCAGTTCTTCCTTACATGCCCCACCTCCTTACAAGCGTGCCACCGCACGCCCTCCACAGTCAAAAATACCCGGTAGCTGATCCCCTCAAAATTTACAGAAAAGGCCTCCCCCGGGCACTCCTCCTGGGCCAAGTAGACAAATACCCGGCGCCGGAAGGAGTACACATGGTGAAGGGCCGCGTCCTTGAGGCCGAGCAGAATGGGCGCAATCCCGGACCTGACTTCCCGAGTTGACAGAGGTGGGGAGGGAGGGGCTCACTGGAAACAAAGGGCAGGGCGTTGGAAATTATAATTCTCTGGGCGGTGGCCTCAAGGGGGTCCACTGCCAGAAAGGTCCCACCCACAGTGAGCCCCTTTTCCAGGGCCAGGTGCATCACCCGCTCGGATCTCAGGTAAAATATGGCTTTGCCATACATCTTTGAGGCTGCAACTATGGCTGAGGGGCCGACGACCCCAGCCATGGCCTTGACGCACGCCTCAATCGTCATCTCAGGGTGAGTGTAGCTCTTTACCCCCAGGGCCCTCGTGAGGAGGCGGAAAGGTGACAGGGCCACTGGAGCAGCAGGAGCCGCAGAAGCAGCCGCCCCCACATAGGTCTTTTTGGGAGGCCTCGCCACCGGTGACAATACCACCTCCACATTTGCTCTCGAAGGCCCGGCCACAGGTGATGGTGAGCTGGCCATTGGGGCTGAGCCACACTCACCCCGAGAAGGATTGGTCTTAATAAGTCTTTTTCTTTTTTTTTAATAAAGCTTCTCTCTGGGGGGAGAGGGGGAGAAAGGTGGTAATAACCTCCCCCTCTGAGATGTTAATTGAGGAGAGGAGAGGAGGGAGAGGGATAGAGGACAGGGAGGCGCAGGAGGGAAAGGGGAAAGTTTAGGTGGGTGTCTTTCGGTGGAAGATAGACGGTGGGTGAGGGCCTCGATGATCTTCCGGTAGGGGGAAGGCGATGTCTTCACCAGGCAGCCAGTACTGCCTGGCACTCAGAAGTGAGGCTTGTCCCTCTTCACCAGGCAGCACCAGATACCTGGGCTTAGGCCTAGTGAATATCACTGGAAAAGACTGGGGGGGGTGGGGGGGGAAAGTGTGGTGGCAAGATTTTTTTGAAACAGTACACACCCCCTTTTCCTCCCCCAAGTCCTTAGGGCAGTCTTCTGCCCTCTCCCGACAAAACACAGTTCTTGTACAGCCCCCACCTGAACAAACAAAAGTCCAGACACCCACCTAGGATATTTCAAACACAGTCCTGGCCTCCTGGCTTTCCTGTCCTGTAGCACCAGTAACAGCAGCAGCAGTTCTGCCTCTCTCTCCTTCTCTCTCCCTCTTCTGCAGGCCTCACAGCAGGCCTTCCAGGTTCCAAGTCCCCAGCAATGGAGGATGGTGAAGAAGAAAAAAAGGCCTCTTGAGGCAGGCAAGGCAGTCAGCATAATAGGAGGAATTCAGCATTAGTAATCAGCAGAGCAGAAGCAGGAGCACACAGCAGCAACTTCCAACTCTCCTCTCTCCCAGACTGCAACTGCAGCAGCAATGAATTGCAGCTGAGAGCAATCTGCGAGAATTAGTTGCACAGCCTGGGCACGGGTGTTAGTCACTTGTATATACTGTTCACTATTGTCAATAAACTTCCAACTATGATTCCTGCCTATGGCTCCTTGTTCTGATGAACAGTGCTCTTGTCACTTAGATGTGAAACCTTTCTGTACAAGATAAAGGCAGATGTCTGAGTCGAGGGTCTCTTCCTGTGCTCTGTGCAGCCTTCAGGCCAAAGTAATGGTCCAGACTCACATTCCCTGGAGACAATAGTGATGCCTGCACCTTGGCAGTGCTTGTCATTGCCGCTACATTGTAGTGGGCAGGCGCCACAGAGTTTTCTCATTCTCTCAGTGTGCTCTCAGCACCTTTAAGGAGGGGCTGGCCCCCATTTCTTCAGCATCTGTGACCACTGATGCTGTGCTCCAGTTTTCAAAGGGCTCAGGTGCTGAAGGCGGGCAAAGTGTCAGATGCTTCTAACATTTCATGGCTGCATCTCTATGAGATGCCCCTGATCACAGAGCACAAGCAAGCTGCCCTTGACCAGACAGGAATCAGACATTCTCAGAGGCTACGTGAAGACTTATGGAATGTCCTCAATGTATGTCGTCATCATCCTTCTGCAATTAATGACTATTAGGGCCACCAGCAGTTCTCCATGACAGGAGCGTTATCACAGAGGGTATTCGCACTGCCATAAGCCAGACTCGAGTCATGAGCCTGATGCGCTCCTCCTGCAAGATGAAAGAGAAAGACACGTGGTTAGCATGGGTGTACTAAGAACCTGTCCTGGTTATGTGTGATGTCCTCTTAACACTTCCTGGGGAGTACTGGCCATCACTTGGATGGCCAGGGATTCCTGCGCTGCATGCCTGCCCTGTTAGCTTGAACCATGGGCAAGACTGGTGCAAACCAGGGTGCTGACATTGCAAGAGACTGTGATCGCCTCTAGCAATGACTGCTACATGGCCAGCTTTAGCAAGGAGATTGTGCTACATGTGCAGTCCAACTGCTCTGCAGTTCACTAAAGTGCTCATGAATTTGCAGTCTGTGCCTTGTGGGGTGGGGGGGTGTTGCAGTGTAGGGGAGCTCTGGAGAACTTGGTGGCACTTTGATGCCTCTGCATTGCTTGAGTGCTTGTGTGAGCAGATGATGGAGCTGTGTTTACCCTTTCCTTTGAAACTAAAAAAAAATCCTAGCTGTAAATGGTTGCTATGGAAACTGTAAAACTTATATCTGCCAAAAGAATTCTGTATGATATAAATGTTGTGTGGAATTGGTGAAGTCAGGTACAGACACGATGGGCTGAAGGATTTCCTTCTGTGCTGTAAGATATCCATGTTTCTATTTTCTATTTCGTCTTTTGGTAAACGTAGTTTACTGTCATTCCTTGGTAGCAATACAGACTGAAGCACAGTGTGTTTAACCTGTTAAACCCCCAACTGATTTTTACAGTGAAAAGTCTGGTCAGAACATACAAAAAGAAGCCTGATCAGTATAAATTGATAGAAACCCAATTAGATTATACAACTAGAAGCAGAATCAGGATATAGAGACAGAGGCAAAATGCTCTGGAGAAGCTGGAAATCTGAAATAAAAACAGAAAGAAAAAAGATAGACTTCCAATGACATAGAGATAAAAACAAAAAACTGCGGATGCTGCAAATCCAAAACAAAAACAGAATTACCTGGAAAAACTCAGCAGGTCTGGCAGCATCGGCAGAGAAGAAAAGAGTTGACGTTTCGAGTCCTCATGACCCTTCAAGTTCTGTTGAAGGGTCATGAGGACTCGAAATGTCAACTCTTTTCTTCTCCGCCGATGCTGCCAGACCTGCTGAGTTTTTCCAGGTAATTCTGTTTTTGTTTCCAATGATATAGTTCTGTTCACAAACACAGGGCCAGAATTTTCCCGTCGTCAATTTGGGAGCCGGGTCCCGTTCGCCAATGGAAAATGATGCGGGATGACATCGGGAGGAACCCCCGACGTCATCCCAGTCCCTTTAAATCTTTAGGAAGGTGGGGGCACAGCGAAATCAGCTGTCTACCTGCCAACCTGTCACTATCCAATTAGAGCCATTGACAGGATAATTAAGATCATTAAAGACCTGCCCGTCCAACCTTAAGGCTGGCGGGCAGGCCAGGAGCCCCAGTGGGCTTCTGATAAAGCATGAAACCTCATCCATGAGGTTTCATGTCCGTTTTTAAAAAGTGTAATGAAGTTTATGTCATTTTTATTAACATGTCCCATCTCGTGTGACATTGTCACATAAGGGGGGCATGTTAATAATATTTTTATTTCTCTATTTTTTAACTTTTGCACAATGTCACTAATCTCCCTGGGACAGGACTTTGCCTCAGGGAGCAGTGTGCTCTTTTACAGCTGGGGATTCCCTCCCCCCCACACAGAAAGCGTATAGTGCTTCCTGTCGGGCAGGCCGCTGGGTGGGCCTTAATTGGCCCGCCCACTCATAATGGCGGCGGGCCCCATTTCGGAGGCGGGGGTCGGTTGTCCACCGGCCACTAAGCCGGTGGGGCCTGCATGTCCACCAAGGGCAAAATTCTGCCCAGGATGTGCCAAAGCACTTTATAGCCAATTAAGTATGTTTAAAGTGTAGTCATTGTAATAATATAGGAAACCTGGCAGTCAATTTGCACACAACAAGAGCCCATAACCGGAACATCTGTTTTTGTGAATTCATTGAAGGATAATATTGGCCAGGATATCTGAGATAACTCCCCTGCTCTTCTCCAAAATTGTGTATTCTAATCTCTTACATCCACCAGAGAGGGCAGTCTCACCTGAAAGACAGCACATCCAAAGTGCAGTACTCTGTCAGCACTGGGCTGGATTTTCAGCTTTGACTTTGGTGCTCAAGACTTGGAATGGGACAACCTTCTGACTCAGAGGCCTCAGCCGCACAGAAAATGTTGGAAGTATTCAGCAGGTCAGGAGCATTTGTGGAGGGGGAAGAGAGCTAAAGTTTCAAATCCATTGTCAGAATATTGAGTTTTACAAATGAAAGCCCAGGCAGTTCATACAGATAGAAATCCAATTAGATTATATACATTCTAGATAGTAGCCTGGACAGTAAAAACATGTCAGGGAAAGTCAGCCCCCTAGAATGTACATGCTGTGTCATGTAAGAAATCCTAGATGCATTGTGGGGCCAGGATGCCACATGTGCAGGAAGTGTTGCCAGCTAGAGCCGCTCAAGCTCCAGGTTTTGAAGCTTAAGTGGTGGCTGGAGTTAGGACAGGGCATCCATGAGGCTGAGAATTCCGTATATAGCACATTTCAGGAGATGGTCACCCTGGAGCTTAAAAATGTTCAGGAAGAAAGTGAATGGGTGACTGATAGAAGAAAAAGAGGGCCAAATAGGCAGGACAGGGATCCCATGAGTGCATCTTGTTCTTTCACTGGTATTCAGTTCTGAATATGGTTGAGAGCTTTGGTTCCTCTGGTGAGTGCAGGCAGAATCATGTTCATAGCACTGTGTGTGGTTTAACTGCACAAGGGGGAGAAAGAAGAATATTAGAGCAATTGTGGTAGCAGATTTGAATATGAGCCACAGACATGACTGCGGGATAGCATGTTGCCTCCCTGGTGCTGTGTCAAGGATGTCACTGGGTGGCCTTTGTTTTATTCCTTCGTGTGATGTGACCTGAAAAGGGTAGCATTTGTTGCCCAGAATCACAGAATTTTAATGGCACAGAAGGAGGCCATTTGGCCCATCGTGTCTGCACCAGCTCTCCAAATGAGCATTATGACCTAGTGCCATTGCTCTGCCTTTTCCCCATACCCCTGCACATTGCTTCTATTCAAGTAATCATCTAATACCCTCTTGAATGCCTTGATTGAACCTGCCTCCACCGCACTTCCAGGCAGTGCATTCCAGACGCGAACCACTCATTGTGTGAAAAAAAAAATTCTCACGTCACATTTGCTTCTTTTGCCCATCCATAATTGCCTTTGAGAAGGTGCTGATGAGCTGCCTTCCTGAAACTATTACAGGTCATCTGATGCAGGTGCACCCACAGTCTTATTAAGGAAGGAATTCCAGAATTTTGGCCCAGAAAGAGTAAAGGAATAGCAACTATAGTTCCAAGTCAGGTTGGTGTTTGGCTTGGAGGGAAACTTGAAGATAGTGGTGTTCTCAAGGGTCTGCTGCCCTTTTCCTTCTAGGTGACAGAGGTTGCAAATTTGGAAGGTGTTGTCGAAGGAGCCTTGACAAGTTGCTGCCGTGCATCTAGTACATTTTAGAAACTGTTGCCACCACACGTCAGTGGTGGAGGGAGTAAATGTTTAAGGTAGTGGATGGGGTGCTGATTAAGTGGACTGCTTTCACATGGATGGTGTCGATCTTTTTGAGCATTGTTGAGCTGAACTCATCCAGGCTGGTGGATTGCATTCCATCACGTCCTGACTTGTGCCTTGTAGATGGTGAATAGGCTTTGGGGAGTCAGGAGTTGAGGTGCTCACCTCACAAATCCCAGCTTCTGACCTGCCCCTGTAGCTACAGTATTTAGATTAAAGCAACATACTGCGGAGCTGGAAATCTGAAACAAAAACAAAAATTGCTGGAAGAACTCAGCAGGTCTGACAGCATCTGTGGAGAGAAAGACAGAGTTAAAGTTACATTAATTCTGTCTTTCTCTCCACAGATGCTGTCAGACCTGCTGAGTTTTTCCAGCAATCTTTGTTTTTGCTACGGTATTTATATGGCTGGCCCAGTTCAGTTTCTGGTCAATGGTAACCCCCAGGATGTTGATAGTGAGGGTTCAGATATGGGGTGCAATTGAATCTTAAGGGGGGAAGGTTAAATTCTCTCTTGCTGGACATGGTCATTACCTGGCACTTGTGTGACATGAATGGTACTTTCCAAACCTTTGACAAACCTACCGGAGTTTTCTGAGGATGTAATTAGCAGAATAGAGAAGGGACAACAAATAGATGTGGTGTATTTGGATTTTCAAAAAGCTTTTGATAAAGTCCCATGTTTGAAGTTAGTGTGCAAAATGAAAGCACTTGGGATTAGGGATAATATATTGGCATGGATTGAGACTTGGTTAGCAGATAGGAAACAGAGTGTAGGAATAAATGGGTCTTTTTTGGAGTGGCATGCAGTGACTAGTGGGGTAACACAGGGATCAGTGCTTGGGCCCGAGCTATTCACAATATATATCAATGATTTGGATAAGGGAACCAAATATAATATTTCCAAGTTTTCTGACGATATGAAACTTGGTGGGAATGTGAGCGATGAGGTGGATGTTAAGAGGCTTCGAAGCAATTGAGTGAGTGGGGAAAATACATGGCAGATACAGTATAACATGGATATGTGTGGTGGAGATGATTGGCCTCCAACAACCATAACCATCCACTTCGGTAAAAAAAGAATGGCAGAGCATTATTTAAATGGTGATAGATTTGGAAATGTTGATGTACCAAGGGTCCTTATACACCAATCACTGAAAGCAAGCATGCAGGTGCAGTGAGCAGTTAAGAAGGCAACTGGTATGTTGGCCTTCATTGCAAGAGGACTTGAGTACAGGAGCAAGGATGTCTTACTTCAACAGTACATGGCCTTGGTGAGACCACACCTGGACTATTGTGTGGAATTTTGGTCTCCTTACCTAAGAAAGGATATACTTGCCATAGAGGGAGTACAGTGAAGGTTCACCAGACTGATTCCTGGGATGGCAGGATTGTCATATGAGGAGAGATTGGGCTGACTAGGCCTGTATTCACTGGAGTTCAGAAGAATGAGAGGGGATCTCATTGAAACATATAAAATTCTGACAGGGCTTGACATTCTGTATGCAGGTTTGATGTTTCCTCTGGCTGGGGGGATCTAGAACAAGGGGTCACAGCGCCAGGATACAGGGTAGACCTTTTAGGACTGAGATGAGGAGAAAATCCTCCACTCAGAGGTTGGTGAACCTATGGAATTCTCTACCACAGAAGGCTGTGGAGGCCAAGTCACTGAAAGTGTTTAAGAAGGAAATAGATAAATTTCTAGACTCTAAATGTGTCAAGGGATATGGGAAGAGTGTGGGAGTATGGCATTGAGATAGAGGATCCGCCATGAGCATATTGAATGGTGGAGCAGGCTCAACATGCTGATGACCTACTCCTGCACCTATTTTCTATGTTTCCATTTATCAGCCCAATTTTGTCAGATCTTGCTGCATATGGACATAGACTGCTTCAATATTGAGGAGTCCTGAATGGTAGCGAACACTGTCCATTCAGCAGCAAACATCCCTACTTCTGAACTCATGATGGAGGGAAGGTCATTGATTAAGCAGTTGAAGATGAGTGGGTCTACCCTGTGGAAATCCTGCAGTAATGCCTGTGGTGGAGATGATTGGCCTCCAACAACCATAACCATCTTCTTTTGTGCTAAGTAGGATTCCAAGTAGTGGAGAGTTTTCTCCTAATTCCCATTGACTGCAGTTATTCTAGGGGTCCTTGATGTCACACTCAGTTAAATGCTGCCTTGATGTCATGTTACAGAGATGGGAGAGATGGTAGAGAAGTTCCCCCATTTTGTTATGGACAGGGCAGAGATGGCAGGGATGGTTCCCCATTTTGTTTTAGACAGGGGAGAGATGGTAGGGATGGTTCCCCCATTTTGTTTTAGACAGGGGAGAGATGGTAGGAATGGTTCCCCCATTTTGTTTTAGACAGGGGCGAGATGATAGGGATGGTTCCTCATTTTGTTTTAGACAGGGGAGAGATGGTAGGGATGATTCCCCCATTTTGTTTTGGACAGGGGCGAGATGGTAGGGATGGTTCCCCCATTTTGTTTTAGACAGGGGCGAGATGATAGGGATGGTTCCCCCATTTTGTTTTAGACAGGGGAGAGATGGTAGGGATGGTTCCCCCATTTTGTTTTGGACAGGGGCGAGATGATAGGGATGGTTCCCCATTTTGTTTTAGACAGGGGAGAGATGGTAGGGCTGGTTCCCCCATTTTGTTTTAGACAGGGGAGAGATGGTAGGGATGGTTCCCCCATTTTGTTTTAGACAGGGGAGAGATGGTAGGGATGGTTCCCCCATTTTGTTTTAGACAGGGGAGAGATGGTAGGGATGGTTCCCCATTTTGTTTTAGACAGGGGAGAGATGGTAGGGTGGTTTCCCATTTTGCACCTCTCGGCTGACTGAAACCAGCATGTTTTTTAAAAAAGTGTTTCAACCCCTGAGTGCTGCAACTATAAGGAACAGGCAAATGACAGGTTTTCTCTAACTTTAAAAGAAAGATAAATATTTATTGTTCAACACCCCCACATGCACTCATACAGGTACACTCATACTCAAGAAAGGATTGTGATGACAAAAGTAACATGCGTTCATGCCTTAAGAGTTCAAGAGTTCTTTATCACATTTACTTCTCCTGAACTGAAGGATTGAAGTGATGCAAGCCTGTAATCCTTTTTGGTCCACTGGAGGAAAACTCTGGAGGTTTAGGAGGACACAGTCACAGTTGTTTTAAATTTAAAAGGGTAGCAGATTTCTCTTGTTCTTCTCTAGTCATGGTGCAAGGTCAAAGCACTGACACTGTTCTTCAGATAGAGAGTTCACAGAAAACCCAAGTCTCTGCCTACTGGTATTTCTTAGGCAGGGTCTTTTCCTTTACTGGTCTAGATGATTCTCTCCTCTGCTCCAAAATATACCTTAATAAATCTCCTTATCAGAAACCTAGGGCAGAATCTTCTGTTCTCGGCAGATGCCTCGCTCGCTGCCTGAAAAAGTGGCGAGGCACCGACTCAGAGGAGGAAAGCCCGCCATATCTTCTGCCTATCAGGCAGTTAAGTGAACAGCGGTGGACCTTCCTCCAGGCTGAGGACCCCAGGAGACGACTTCCCACCCACCAAGAGTTACCAGACAATTAGAGGCTGGAAGTTCTTGCACTCAACAGCATCATGGAGGAGGCCGTGACTGCTGCTGGAACACCCCCCGGAGTCCCTGGATCTCAGAGCAATCCAGGAAAAAGGTAAGTGCTGTTGTGGGGGTGTCTTGCGTTGTGGGGGTCACGGGGAGAGGGGGCCATGGCAATTGGCAGCAAGGGCTGGCGGTTGGCTGTCAGCGGATGGCTGTGCAACCTATACATTTTTACCAGGAGTGCAGGCTGCATGTCAGCAGGCCATTCTGGAGCTGGGAAGATTACAGCAGAGGCAGGAAGAGGCCCTTAAGTGGTCGTTAATTGGCCACTTATGGGACTCAAATGGAGGCAAGGCAGGAAGGTCTTTCCACACAGAAATTAATACCAGTGGAGGTGGGATGGCATCTGCTATCAGTCCCGACACCAACCCCCAAATTATCAGGACTGCCTGCTTCCTTCCTCGCCTCCTACAGGGGCAGACAATTCCGGTCATAGTTTCAGTCAAGTGACCAGGGCCTCTGTTTCCATTGTTCTCCTAAATAGGATGGCTAGGCCATTGTCAAACAATGTAGTCCGGGTATCACACATCCACACACTCCTTAATAAAATAGAGATTTTCACACCTATTTTCTTGATTTCCAATTTGGAGTCTAAGGCCGGAATTTTCCAGCCCTTCACCACCTCCCCCCACCCCGCCCCCCCCCCCAACAACGGGTTCCCCCACAGTGGGGCTAGCGAGCCCCCCCCCCCCCCCCCACCCCCCACAACGGGTTCCCCCACAGTGGGGCTAGCGAGCCATTGAGATCTCTGTTCACATCGGTGGGACTGAAAGATCCAGGCAATATGAGGGGCTGGAAAATTCTGGCCTAAGAGTCTGTGGAACTAACCTTTTTGACTAGTTGAAGAAATGCAGCCGTTAACCACAAGAAAGGTCATTTGCATTTTAATGATTTCAGCAGACTTGTCTAAAGATGAAGATTAACTCAGGGCTCTTGTAGTTTCACCTATAATGGTAGAAAAGGAAAAGTCACCTGACCTCATAGCTCTATTCTGTTTTATAGGAAATTGTCCATTTCGCATGTATACTTCTTAAGTCCATAGTTGTGGCTCATAAGTTTGTATTGCATAAGCGTGACAGTCAAGAGCAGTTTTTCTGACCTCAACTCTTTTGTACGTTTGGATCCAAGCTGTAATTAGGTCCAAAACCAGTGGCTCTGGCAGAACCCTAACAGGGCATCTGTGAACAGGTTATTGCTGTGTAAATGTTTCTTGATAGTATTGTCATAGATACCTTACATCACTTTACTGATGCTTGAGAGTAGACTGATGGGGCAGCAATTGGCCAGATGAGAGTTGTCCTGCTTTTTGTGGCAGGACATGCCCAGGCAATTTTACACAATCGGGTAGATGCCACTGTTGTAGCTGTACTGGAACAGCTTGTCTAGGGATGCAGCTAGATCTAGAACACAAGCCTTCAGTACTACTGCTGGGCTATTTGTCAGGACCCATAGTCTCTGCAGTACCCAGTGCCTTCAGACATTTCTTGGTATTATGTGGAGTGAATTGAATTGTCTGAAGAATGTCATCTGTGATGTTGGGGACCTCAGGAGGAGGCTGAAATGGATCATCCACTCGACATTTCTGGTTGTCATTGTCATTTGCACTGATGTGCGGGGCTCCCCCATCATTGGCCAGGATATTTGTGGAGCCTCCTCCTCTGGTTAGTTGTTTAATTGCCCACCACCATTCACGACTGATGTGGCAGGACTGCCAAGCTTAGACCTGATCTGTTGGTTATGGAATTGTTTATCTCTGTCGCATGCTATTTCTTCTGTTTGGCATGCATGTAGCCCTATGTTGTAGCATCAGCAGATTGGCACCTCATGTTTAGCTATGTTTGGTACTATTCCTGGCATGCCTTCCTGCACTCTTCATTGAACCAGCATTGATTGCCTAGCTTGATGGCGATGGTAGAGTGGGGGATATGCCAGGCTATGAGGTTAGAGATTGTGGCTGAATGCAGCTCTGATGCTGCTCATGGCCCACAGCGTCTCATGGATGCTCAGTTTCAAATGCAAGATCAGTTCTGAATCTATTCTATTTAGCACAGGGATAGTCCCACACAATACAGTATCCTCAGTGTGAAGAGAAAGACTCTGCAGTGATCACTCCTACATGGCACCCTGGTGTGGACAGATGCCTCTGCGACAAGTAGATTGGAGAAGGTGAGGTCAAGTTGATTTTTCCCTCTTGTTGGGTCCCTCACCACTTGCCGCAGGCCCAGTCTGTCAGTTATGTCCTTCAGGACTTGGCCAGCTCAGTCAGCAGTGGTACTACAAAACCACTCTTGGTGATGTGCATTGAAATCTCCCACCCAGAATATATTCTGTTCCCTTGCTACCCTCAGTGCTGTTCAATATGGAAGGGATGAAAGCAAAACATGCAGATGCTGGAAATCTGAAATAAAAACAGAAAATGCTGGAAAAACTTAGCAGGTCTGGCAGCATCTGTAGAGAGAGAAACAGAGTTAACGTTTCAAATCTGTATGACTCTTCTTCAGAGCTGAAGAAGACTCTCTTACCACTCCAGCAACAGGATATCTGAGGGGTAGGGTGAACAGCCAGAGATCACAATATATATTGGAACAAATGACATAGGCAGAAAAGGGGAGATGAAAATCTGAAGGCAAAGTTCAGGGACCCATCAGATATACTGAAAAATAGGACTTCAAAGGTAATAATCTCCAAGTTACTCCAAATGCCATGTGCTATTGAGTACCGAAATAGGAAAATGGAGCTGTTAAATGCTTGGCGGGAGAGATACCACAAGCTTTAGATTCCTTTGGCATTGGGATTGCTTCCAGGGAAGGTGGGACCTGAACAAGCTGGATGGGTTGCACCGCAAAGGGCCGGACCAATATCCTTGCAGGTGGTCTTGCTGGTGCTGTTACTTGGAGCTTAAACTTGCTAGAGTAGATCCAGAAGGGAAGGAAGTTGGAAGTGTAAGGCAGAAGTTAGTAAGCATCAGATGAATCTTACGCTTCTGGGCAGAGTGCGAAAATGTGCGGATCCTCCCCCCACCCCCACCCCCCACCGGGCCTTTCAAATACACCAGATAATGTGTCTTTTGGCCAATTAATGGTCACCTGGCAGGAAGACAGCCAACTGCTGAGTGGAAAGGTGGAATTGGAATTGGGGATGAAAGGCAGATGTCCAGAGATAGAGGGGGCAGGCCGTGAACTGGAAGTCGGTTATGGTCACTCATTTAAACCCTGGGCATGTGTTGATGGGAGCTGTAGCAGAATTGGTGCTCTGAAGGTTGAATGTTGCAACTGAAAAATTTGAAATCCTTTGACTTATTGGAGCAGCAGCAGTGACCATTTGTGACCATTGTCTTTTATTCAGGACCCTTGCCAGGGAGGAAAGAACATTTGAACAAACAAGTCCAATTCCCCTTGTGAATAACAAGTGTTTAAGAAAATATTCAAATTCTACCCTTTAACTCTTTTCGTCTCTCTGCAGATAGCCAAGAGAATGGAACCACCAGCTGTTGAAGAGCCCAGAACAAGGACAGCCCCATGATTTGATGGTGAATCCCTGTGAGTCCTCCTTCAGTCTGTGAGTAATTGGCAGGAGGTCCTTATGCTTGCAGATAGGAAGTGGAGACCTTCCAGCCAGATCAAAACAGCCTGGCTGGAGGTTGTGACAGAGATCAGCAGCCATGGGGTTGTCCAAAGAATTTGATTGCAGTGCTGTAAGAGGCTCAATGACCTATTACAATTGCCAGGGGGCGTGTGTAACCAATTCGGAGGTGGACCTATATGGAAAGGTGTGAGGGTGATGTATGCCAGGTGTGGGACTGCCTATTTGCAGGATGCACATAATGCCTGAGGGAGGGCCAGGGCTGGAGGTGGTCAAGCCAACATGGCCATTTTCACCCTTATAGAGAAGGAAGTGCTGGAACTCTTTGCAAATCAATGGAATCATTCCATTGGGTGAGGCAAGGTTGGAGGAAGGCCCCGGGGTGGTGAGATTCTTAGGGTGTATAGCTCTCTCCTGCAAACAGTGTTGAAGCAAGCAGGGTTTGGAGACGAGAAGGTGGTGGGAGGTAGCATTGATGGTTTCTAGCTTGAGGAGGAACGTATATCTTAATGTTAAAGGGCCTAAGGTCCAAACTCTGGTTACCATCTCCCAATGGTGCCAGTGTGTGTTTTTAGGATGCATTTCACTCTGAACACACCTGAAATGATGATATCCTTCGCCCTTCTTGTTTCTTTCCCCCACAGAGCTCTGATGCCCAGAGCTGTGGCAAGCAGGGAGGGCCAAATGGACCTCACAGTGGCAGATGAACAGTTGCTGCTGCAATTGGGCACTTCTGATGGCAACATCCTCTGCTTTGCCCTGCTGTCACTGACACAAATGCCTGAGAATGCTGCAGTGATTGGTTAGCCTCCTGCCACTGTGCAGGAGGCTCACACCACACAGCCTCAGGCAGCTGGGGGACACCCACCAAAGTCATTTCAGGGAAACGGGTTTAAGGGTCAGCAGCCTGTCTCCGGCACAGCTGGCAGCGACGGGGGAGTACCATGCTGTAGTACCAGTAAATAATACACATTAGTCACCTATGAGTTCACGGCTTAGTTTTGTTAGGTGATTTATTTTGTCAACAAATAACTGTTCTTTGCACTTGTTGCTCTGGCTACACTAATGTTTCATGCTTGTGATGTGCTGGTTTTGATTCGCATTGACAACATAGGACTCTTATAGGAGTTTGTTCTCATGTGGGTCCCTCTGATTGGCCTCATTTGGTACTTCCACATTGATACATGATGTTGATGAATGAGTGATACCAAGACAAGGTGAGGGTGGCCAAGATGGTCTTATAGATTAAGCTACAGATTGCGAGTTAAATCTTTGCATTAATAGCGAATCTCCTGTCTCGCTGGCATTCAAAGCATCCTGCGCACCGGCTTGCATTGCTGGCTAGCATGACTCAGTCTCTTCCTCACAGGCTCATCTTCAGAATCCTCAACCAAGGATGGGGTTCACTCTATTTGAACCTCATCTGTCAGGGCTCCCGCCTCTGGAGTGCCAGGTTGTACAAAGCACAGCACACCACAACCATAAGTAAAACTTGAGCAGGATAGTATTGAAGAGCAAGAGCTGACCTGTCCATACATCAAAATCACATTTTGAACAGACCAATGGTCTGCTCAATGACATAGTCCTAGTGGAAGTGTGGCACCAGTTGTACCTCCTCTCCAGCTCAGCGCACAAATTTTGGACAGGGGTCATGGGCCATCTCTTCAGGGGCATCCTTTGTCACCTAAAGGCTAGCCGTCCAAAGATTTCTCTCCACAGAACATCTCTGGTACCTGGGAGTGTCTAAATATGTAGCCATCATGACTGCTGCCAAGATAGCGTGTGCACACCTGCATTACCCTTTGCCTGTGGTCACATACAACCTGCACTTTCATGGAATGGTAGCTCTTTTCTGTTAACAAATGCCCCTGACTGCCAAGTAGTGCTTTAATTGCCACATGTGTGCAATCTATTACTCATTGCACCTTTGGAAATCCTGCAAAGCTACCAAAACCTCTTGTTCTGTCTGCCTGACTGGTGTTCTCCTCACTAAATGAAATGAACTCATGGGCACCTGATCATAGCACCTGTGAAAACTTTTATGCTGGCTGCGATATCCCATAAAAGTCTCCAGATGATGCCTGGAAGGACCCTGAGGTGACAAAATTCAGGGTCACTGTGACCTTCAACGCCACAGGCATTGGGTGTCTACAAACACAATTTGATGCAATCTCCCCAGCCAGCATGTTACAGGCTGATTTTTTTATTCATTCATGGGATGTGGGTGTCACTGGCTAGGCTAACATTTATTGCCCATCCCTAACTGCCCTTGAGAAGGTGGTGATGAGCTGCCTTCTTGAACCATTGCAGTCCATGTGGTGTAGGTACACCCACAGTGCTGTTCAGGAGGGTCTTCCAAGATTTAGACCCAGTGATAATGAAGGAGCAGTAATATACTTCCAAGTCAGGATGGTGAGTGGCTTGGAGGGGAACTTCCAGGCGGTGGTGTTCACATGTGTCTGTTACCCTTGTCCTTTCATATGATAATGGTCATGGGTTTGGAAAATGCTGTCTAAGGAGCCTTGGTGAGTTCCTGTAGTGCATCTTGTAGATGGTACAACCTGCTGCCACTGTGCACCGATGGTGGAGGGAGTGAATGTTTGTCAATGAGGTGCCAATCAAGCGGGCTGCTTTGTCCTGGATGGTGTCAAGCTTCTTGAGTTGTTGGAACTGCACTCATGCAGGCAAGTGGACAGTATTCCATCACACTTCTGACTTGTGCCTTGTAGATGGTGGACAGGCTTTGGGGAGTCAGGGGGTGAGTTACTCACCACAGGATTCCTAGCCTTTGACCTGCTCTTGAAGAAGTCCATGTCCAAATGCAGCAAGACCTGGACAATATCCTGGCTTGGGCTGACAAGTGTCAAATAACATTTGTGCCACACAAGTGCCAGGCAATGACCATCTCCCAACAAGAGAGAATCTAACCATCACCCATTGATAAATTCACCAAGGCTCATTAAACAGCACCTTCCAAACCCATCTAGAAGGACAAGGTTGGCAGAAAGATGAGAACGCCATCACATGGAAGTTCCCATTCCTTCAATGTCACTGGGTCAAAATCCTGAAGCTCCATTCCTAACAGGACTGTGGGTGTACCTATGCCACATGAACTGCAGCAGTTCAAGAAGGCAGCTGACCAGCACCTTCTCTAGGGCAACTAAGGATGGGCAATAAATGCTGACCCTGGCAAAACCATCCAGTGAATAAATAAAAAAAGAAGCCATAGTATTTATATGGCTGGCCCGGTGCAGTTTCTAGTCAATGCATGTTGATTGTGGGACAATCAGCAATAGTAATGCCATTGAGTGTCAAGGGGCGAAGGCTAGATTCTCTCTTGTTGGAGATGGTCTTTGCCTGGCACTTCTATGATTGTCTCCTTGGAGAGACAGAGTCTTCTCAGGCACTCGTGATCTGAAATTTGGAGGTATGTCATCCTTTGCTGGTATACTCTGTTAGCAGTATAGTGCCTTTGCCTCTCTTGGCTTTCCTGCTGCTGTTGTCTCCCTTCTGCAGGCCCTTCCTCAGAAGCAGGCTCCACAGCTTCCTGGACCACAGGGCACACCTATCCTTAGCCTGCTTCCCTCCTCTTTTCCCTTCTCCTCTTGACCAGAGGAGGACCCTCCTCCAGAGCATACAATATCCATTGGAACAACGGTCTCAGGGTCCAATACTGGGTGCAGGAAATTCACTTAACACCTATCTCTAGGCTTCCTTCCCTGACAAATATTGCCCAGTGAATGCTCAAAACAGTTATTAAACTATCTTGCAACACTAGCAAACTCTTCAAACTTCTCCACAGACTCTTCTGCTAAAGGCAGCCTTTTTATCCATCTTTGCATTGGCTTCTCATACCTGCTGTGACTCACTCTGAATGTTTCTCCTATGCACCCAACAAAAAATGGCATGGGCAATGTAAAATGCCAATCTATTAGCTTGTTAACAAGCTGAATTACCCATTAATTAGTTCTTTAAAAATGGCTGGCAGGCTGCCAATTTCAGCACCTGTCCAAGTTCCGTATTATCAGAGACTGGCATGATGACATTAGGTTACACTACTGGGTGTGTACTATAAACTATCAAAGAGTCAGAGGGACATAGAAGAGCAAATGTGTAGGCAAATCTCGGGGAAATGCAAAAACAATAGGGCAGAGGGTGAATTCAACTACCCTAACATTAACTGGGATAGAATTATTTTGAAAGGCACAGGGAGAAGGCTCGTCCTGTGGCATGCCACTTCTCATGACCCAGATGAGCCCATGTGCAGGAAGTATCCCCAACTGCACAAGCTTGAGCTCTGCATTTCAGCTTGAGCAGCCGCTGGAGTTACTGCAGTGCATCTGTGAGGCAGAGAACTACCTGGATAGCACATTCAGAGAAGTGGTCACGCTGCAAGTTAAGGGCAGGCAGGCAGATAGGGAATGGGTGACTGCCAGGCAGTACAAGAGAAACAGGCAGGTAGTGCAGGAGTCCCCACTAACCAGTTTTCTATTCTAAATATCAGTGAGGGCAATGGATCCTTGGAGGAGTGCAGCAAGAGCCAAGCCCATGGCACCATGGGTGACCCAGCTGTACAGGAGGGGAGGAAGAAGAGTGGAAGGGCAGTACTGATAGGGCATTCTTTAGTTAGAAGAGCAGACAGGTGTTTCTGTGGCCATCAACATGACTCCAGGATGGTTTGTTGCCTCACTGGTGCTATGATCAAGGATGTCACAGAACGGCTGCAGGACATTCTTGTGGGGAAGGGCAAACAGCCAGAGGTCGTGGTACACATTGTTACTAACGATATAGGTAGGAAGGGGGATGCGGTCCTGCAATTGGAATTTAGAGAGCTAGGTAGAAAATTAGCAATCAAAAGTGGTAATCTCCAGATTACTCCCAGTGCCACATGCAAGTGAGTACAGAAACAGGAAGCTAAGACAGATGATGTGTGGCTGAAAAGATGATGCAGGAGGGAGTGCTTTAGGTTCCTGGGACACTGGGACTGGCTCTGGGGGAGATGGACAAGCCAGACGGGTTGCATCTGAACACAGTTCCTTGTGGGTCGTTTTGCTAGTGCTGTTTAGGAGTGTTTACCCTAACTCAGCAGGTGTGTGGGAACCAGGAGAGAATATTCGAAAGTAATACCAGGGTGCATGAAGTGTTGGGAGGCAGATAACACTAAAATAGAGAATATTAAGTTAATAGATGGAGTCAGAGTAAGGGAGCAAATAATGAAGTCTAAATCAGGGCTTCACTGCATGAATGTGAATGCATGGACTATAGCTAATAAAATTGGGAAGCCACAGGCACACATTGCCTTGTGGGATTATGATGTTGTAGCTATAAGGAAGAGCAGATATGGGTGTTAAATATTCCTGGTTACAAAGTGTTCGGAAAAGATAGGAAAGGGAAAAAGGAGGAGGAGTGGCGTTTTTGGTTAAGGAGAGTATTGCAGTACTGGAGAAAGAGGATGTGTCAGAGGATTCAAGGACAGAATCAATTTGGCTAGAGCTAAGAAATAAGAAGGGTGCAATTACATTGCTCAGTGTAATGTATAGACCACCAGCTAGTGGGAAGGACGTGGAGGAACAAACCTGCAAGGAAATTACAGAGAGGTGTAAACATCGTAGAGTAGTTATAATGGGGGATCTTTAATTGCCCATATATAGACTGTGATAATGGTATTGTAAGGGGCAGTGAGAGACAAGTGTTCCTAAATTGTGTTCAAGAGAATTTCCTGCAGCAGTATGTCTCCAGTCCAAAAAGAAAGAAGGCACTGCTAGACCTGGTTCTTGGGAATGAGGTGGGCCAAGTAGATTAAGTGACAGTGGGAAACATTTACAGTTTCAGTGGGACAGTGATCATTGCATCAAGGTTTAGGATGACAGTGGAAAATGGCATTGGTCAATCCAGAGTAAGAATAATCAACTGGCAGAGAGCAGACTTCAATGGGGCAAGAATGGAGCTGGGCTGGATAAACTGGAACCAAAGGTTGTTGGGAAAAACAGTAGCTGAGCAGTAGCTTCAAAGAGGAGTTGGCTTGGGCACAACCAAGGTATGTTCCCAAAGGGAAAGGTAGGACAAATGAATCCAGAGCTCCCTGAATGACAAAGGAGATAGAAATTTAGTTAAAGAAGAAAAAGTGTAGCAAATACAATTGAGAACTAAGCAACACGGAGAGGCACATCCCACAGATACAAACACAAAAAAGAATGGAAAGACACTATCAGTTCACTCAGACGCAATGCAGTGACATATCTCACTTAGCTCCACCCTCTCCCTAATTATTTAATCCAGGAGGAACAAAAAATTCAGAAGAAAAGCCTGAGGCAAGGAAGAAAAACCTTGTTAAATTTCTCCTCTACCACCTAAGGCAATCAAGAATCCAAGAAGCTGTGGTAACTAAAAAAAATCCTTCTAATTCTAGCTAAGCCACAGTTTGTTTCTGTCTCCACAGCTGTTGCCTGACCTGCTGAATACCTCTAGCAATTATTCTTTTTATACCCAAAGTATATAGGCAGAATTTTGCCCTTGTTGGGCGGGCATGGCAGGTGGGCCCGGGAGCAGTTGGCAAGCCAACTTGAAACGCAAGCTGCAGTGGGCGTTGAGGTGTGGAGGTGGGGTGGGGGGGGTGGGGGGGGTGGTGGTGGGGGGGGACTCTGTCACATGAGCAAGGACGTGTTAAATAGGAGTGTCAAAAGTTTTTTTTTAAATCACTGGTCGAAACATCAACCCGTCCATGGATGAGGTTTTGCCAAAAATGCAAAGGCCACTTGGCCTTTTTTGCCGCCTGCCAACCGAACAGTTGGACAAGCAGCAAACAGTTCTACTCAGTTAATTGATTAAGGGCCTTAATAGGCCACATGAATTGTCGGTGGGCGCACTGCCAACTCCCGTGCATGCTTTCTGACCAAAATATTGCATGAGTCAGGATGCTCGCCCAATGTCATTGCGCTTCATTTTACGCTCGTTCAGGATGGGTGCGCGCCCACCCAATGAGAGAGGAATTCTGCCCCATAGTTTGGGCTTAACTTGAAATGAAGCTGCAGGTTTTAGTCTCTCAGGGAATCTAGCAATTGGAGAGCAGGTGTGAAAGTGGAGTTGAAGCCCAAGATCAGATGGCGGAGCAGTCTCGATGGGCTGTATGCTCTACTCCTGCTCCTATTTCTTGTGTTCTTGTAGTTTCTCAAGTATGAGGAGTTTAATTGAAACACAGAAACTCAATTGGTTGGTGATGTTGTGAAATGACACAAATCTGAGAAGGTAAATTTATTTATTATAGCATTTCAGTTACATAGCAGTACATAGTTTAAATGTATAAAGTTACATTGGGTAACAGCTTATATGAAGCAATGAAGGGCACATATACTTTCATATGCTTTCTTTTCTCATGTTTTACACTCTTAGGACTTGTGATAGTAACAAGTGCTACAGTGGCATTCTGTGTGATTTTCAATCTTCAGATTTCCCATTAATGTCACCTAAAAATATTAAGAAACAAAAAAATGTGTCACGATGGCATCAACATACATACACATCACCTTACTGTGGTTCATCCATGTTCATCAATCAATTTTTTCCAGCATCCGCAGTTTTTTGTTTTCATCAATCAGTGGTTGCCTCTTTCACTGAGGTATAGTGCCACAGCAATCCTCCTCTTTCAACACCTTACTCAACTGGTAATCATTCATATGTGAGCCTTGGCAATGGGTTCTAGCAAGCTATTCAATTGTAGAAAATATCACAGCCAAACCCTTTTCTATTCACACATAGCATCTACACATGGAGATTTTCAGCAGAGCTCACCAGACATCAGTCAGGAGTAGGAAACATGGAAAACCTTCTTCACCCCCATCTCCTTCATTGAACACTGAAAAAAATCTGCATCTTCCCTACCATAACCATGACTCAGCACAGACCTGGTATCTTCCTCATCTGTGAAACTAAATTATTTTTTGGGTAAACTCTCTAAGCCATCAGGAAAGCTTCACAAACATGGGGCCCTGTCATAGACAACTATTATCTTTATGCACCACAGGTGATCACTCATGTGAACATTGAAAATATCGACCACGAGTAGATTTTATTCTAATTTATTGGGACAATACTGGCATATATTACACGAAGAGTTGGTGATGTAAGTAGAAAGTGGATAAATCACCAAAAGCCACATGAGATGCTGTGTCATGGCTGAGACATTTCTGAACAGTTCTTAACAAACTGATGCAAATCCCATCAGAATGCTAACGTGCTAACAGCAGCCAATTTTTGTGGGTTAGTTTACATAGCTAGCTACAGTACATTTGAATGAGTGCAGGGCACACACCATTGGTTGAGGCATGAAAAAGTCTGTCAGTCAAGTTTAAAAACATGTAGACAATTAAAGGAAAGTGGCAAAACAAGGGGAATAAATAAATAATCATCCATTCAAACTCCACTTGAAGGTCACTACTCTTAGAAGCTCATAAAACTGCCAATAAAACACATCCATTCAAACTCCACGTAAAAAAATCGTTCCTCTTACATGCTCATCAATCTGTCAAGATAAAATAAAACAAAATAAAATAAAACAGCCAATCAAATATGTCTTCAAAACACTTTAAACCTATTTACAGCTCTTAAATTGTCAATCAAACAAAGTTCAGTCCCTTTGACAGCTGTGTAAACAAACTCTAATAACTAAATCCATTAGTGGGGTTTGGAACTCTGCCAAGCATTCACAATGAAATTCTACTATATAAACAAACCCTCCAGAGCTCAATACAATGGTGCCCTTTAAGTTGACTGAACAGATGGTTAGTCATCGTTGTGACGATCATTAGCCAGCATTTGTTATCTATCCCTGATTGTTCTTGAGAAGGTGGTGGTGAGCCATCTTCTTGAACTGCTGTAGTCTATCTGTTTTAGGTACACCCACAGTGCTGTTAAGAAGGGAGATCCAGGGTTTTGAGCCAACTCCAGTGAAGGAACAACGATATAATTCCAAGTGCACAAATTGACTGCTTCCCATATTACTTCAAAATTGGCTGTAAAGTGTTATGGGAAGTCCTGTGTTCATGATACAACTGATTATTATAGATTTAATTTAAGAGGTCATTTTTCTTTTCAGATGACTTTCTGGATGAACCAGCTTCCTGGGGAGGAGGATGATGAATTACAAACCTGGCTGATTTTTTGCCTCCCTACCTTATTTGTATTTTGTGGCATTCCTATCACTGGGATCAGCAAACTCATCACCGAATTAGCAATGGACTTCCAGTCTATATGGCTCAGTACCAAAGAAGGGCATTTCAGTTCAGCAGGGTGTTCAGACAGTTATAAGCTGTATGTAGGCCATATGCTCCCATTAATCAGGCATCAAAGGAACTAAAAAGTGCAAAGTGAGGCCCCTGACTTGGAATCTTGCTGAACTAGAGCATGCAAATGGAATCAACGCTGTAATGTTGTGCTCCTATCTAGAGGTAAGTATATACAGATTGTTAAATAGGATAAGCTAATTGGCATTATATAGAATACATTTTGAGTGCTTAAAATTATATAGGATTTCATTGGATATATGGCACAGAAACAGTCCATCCCAAACAGTCCATGCCAGAGTTTATGCTTCGCTTGAGCCTCCTCCCATCTTTCATCATCACTGTCTATTCCCTTCTCCTTCATATGCTATCTAGTTCCTCTTAAATACATCTATACTATTCACTTCATCCACTCCCTGTTCCACATTCACACCTCGCTTTGGACAAAGTTTCTTCTGAATTTCCTATTGGATTTCTGGGTGACTATCTTACATTGATCCCCACAAGTGGAAACATTGCTCTGCATCCACCCTATCAAAACTTTTCATAATTTTAAAGAGCTCTTCTTTTTTCCAGAAAAAAATTAATCCTTTCCTGATAAATATATCCACACATCTCTCATAACATTCTTGTAAATCTTCTCTGTACCTTCTCATGGCTCTATATCCCTTTTATAATATGATGAGCAGAACTGCACACAGTACTCTATGCATGGTCTAACCAAGGTTCAGTACAGGTTTAGCATAACTTTCCTACTTTCCAATTTCTCCCTCCAGAAATATATCCCCGGGCTTGGTTTGATTTTTAAGGCCTCATTAACCCATGGCACAACTTTTAGCAATTGATGTGCTTGTACTCTGAGATCCCTTTGTTTCTCTACCAAAGCTAGGGCTGAATTTTCCCAGAATTGCACTAATTGCGGTAGCAGGCAGGTAAAATGGAGTCCTACCCGTCGATGAAAAAGGCGGGTTTTCACACCATATCTTTCCAAGCCCTCCTCATTATATATCCACTCCTGCGAACACGCCGTTTCCATGGTGGGTGGCCTCTCATTCGCCTGCTCGCCATCACCTCAATGTTGCATCATGCCAGCCACCATCTTTAAAAGGCAGCTGACAGCAAAGCGCTCATCACCACCAGCTCACTGCAAAAATACTGCAGCCCCTCGCTTCAATGACTGGTCTCTCGAGCAACTGCTGGATGCCATGGAGACCTGCCGGGATGTGGTCTACCCCGGCTCTGGCCGCAGGATGGGTATCAATGTCACCAACGCGGCTTGGGAGCAGTGGTCAGTGTCAACATCCTTCAGAAGAGGACGGCCACCCAGTGCCGCAAAAGGATGAATGATCTCCTCCGTTCCGCCAGGGTAAGTCCCTCTTCATCACTCCCAACTCACACACTCACAAACCCATCACACACCCACAGGTTTGTCCCTACAACCACACCAACCCCCTCCACTTCTCTCTCTCTCCCCCCACCCAAACCACCACCCGCCCCACCCCCCCACCCCCCCCCACCCCCGGCCCCCGACACACACACCTTAAACCAGCTTATATTTCACCCCTTTTCTTGGACTCACTCAAGTTCTGTTGAAGGGTCATGAGGACTCGAAACGTCGACTCTTTTCTTCTCCGCCGATGCTTCCAGACCTGCTGAGTTTTTCCAGATAATTCTGTTTTTGTTTTGGATTTCCAGCATCCGCAGTTTTTTTGTTTTTATTTTTGTTTTTACACACCCACAGGGTCCTCACTCACTGCCAGTGCAAGGGACATCACCATTCATTCTTTCACATACACTATCATTGTCAATGGGACCACTTACCACCCAAACAGGTCAGGCATACTTAACATCTGGCCCAGCAGGAGTCCTGTCACACTCTATGCATGCAGGACAAACTGGCTCACAACAGGAGGGAAAGAACTCAGACAGGTGGAGGGATGCTGGAATTCAAAGTTCTCACAGAATTTAAAAACAGAGCCATCCAGCTGGCCGGCAAAGATTGGGACCGGTCCTTTGCTAACGGTGAGGTCAGTGCTGCTCTACCAAGTGAGGATCCAGCAGTGCAACATCCGTCAGATAGCCATGCCATAAGTGATGTGTCCTCTTTCACAGGCCACTACCATGCACTAATTATCTCCTCTTGCTTTTGCAGGCACATCTGGGAAGCAGCAGACGGAGGCCATGACCCAGAGCCTCCAAGCAAGCTCCGACGAAGAATCTGAAGGCACCCTCCCTGAAGTCCCATCATAGCGCTCACCCACACCGTCCACCAGCGCAGAGACACACACCTCAGTGGGACCTAGCTTTAGAGTAGCCTCGGTTCCACAAACTGATGTGCACATCGCACTTTCTGATCCACAGCAGGTGGAGGCTGGGACTTCCCAGGTCCCCAGCAATCGGAGGACTGCCGGAGTCCAGAACATTGCTCAGTCCGAGTCAGATGACGAGCCTCTGGACTCGGTCATGGCACAGTTGCTGGAGCTACAAAGGCACGCTCAGGTACATCAGGAAGGGATGGCCGCTGCACTCCTCAGATTGCAAAGCACGATGGAGGAGTCCATCCATCTTCAGGCTGAGGTGATAGCACCAGCATTGCAATGCACTGAGGTCAACACTGGCAAGATGGCAGCTGCCAAGGGGACCTTGGTCCAGGACGTCACTCCTGCACGACTGCACAGGCTTAACTCCATCGCTGATGCCATAGTTGGCCTCTAACAGTGTGAATGCGAGAGGGGTGCTGGGCAGCTCGATCCCACTCCAGCTACCCTTCCACTCACAAAGTCAGCCAGGGGCCCTCGGGCCCCCATAGGGAGGAGGATCAGCAGGTGTACGTTCCGGGGCTATCCACCCAGATGACTCTGGGAAAGATCGGCTCATGTGGGTGAGCGCTACGATGGGACTTCAGGGAGGGTGCCTTCAGATTCTTCTTCAGAGCTTGCTTGGAGGCTCTGGGTCATGGACTCCGCCTGCTGCTTCCCAGATTCACAGGCCGACGAGAGTGCCCCTGCCACACAGCAGGACCCCGAAAGCAGGCCGGGGCCCTCCAAGTCTTGACCTTCCAGAGGATGCCCACCAAAGTCGCCACAGACAGGACGTCACAGACAGCAGCCTGCCTCCACCTCCGCTGTAGATGTCCGGGGAGCATCAAGATGTAGCGGCAGGGTTAGGCCAGCTAAAGAGAATTCATTGCAAAGACTGGGCACGGGTGTTAATCACTTGTAAAATAATGTTCACTATTGTCAATAAACTTCCAAGAATGTCTCCCTGCCTATGGCTCTTTGTTCTGATGTCACTCAGATGTGAAACCTTTCTGCACAAGACAAAAGGCAGTTGTCTCAGTCCAGGGCCTCTCCCCTGTGCTCTGTGCGGCCTTCAGAGCACAGTGATGGTCCAAGTAGCGAGCTGCTGCATGAGACTCATTATAGCGTCACTCTGTTGCAATTTGAGGCCGCCGTATGTGTGTCATCAGCCACAGCCTCTGCCCTTGTCCCCAAGGAGCCAACCCTGCAGCCTCTGTGGACATTGGAAGACTGCGGGGATCTGCGAGTGACTCAGGATGTAGGCGTAGTGCACACTCCCTGGAAACTGTGCGCATACCTGCAGGATGCATTTCTGGTGGTTACATACCAGCTGCACATTCAGTGAGCGGAAGCCCTTGCGGTTGATAAAGTCCACTGAGTGTAGCGATGAAGACCTGAGCACTACATGAGTTCAGTCAATCGCTCACTGCACCTGTGGGAGTCCCAAGATCAGGGCGAATCCAATGGCCCTTTCATCCTGGCTATCCTGGTCCCAGGCAAAATGCACAAAGTTGTGTGGCATGGAGAAGTTGGTATCTGTGACCTCATGGATGCATTTGTCATTGACAGATTATGAAATCCCACAGAGGTCACCTGTGGAGCCCTGAGAAAAGCCACTGGCATAGAAATTGAGCACCATGGTCACTTTCACAGCCACTGGCAGTGGATGCCCTCCACATCCCCTTCATGCCAAATCCTGCAGTAAGTGGCAGAAATGAGCCACCAGGTCCCTAAACATGCACAGTCCTCAGTGACACTTGTTCCCAATCATTTGCAGAAATGGCAGGCAGTGTCTATAGACCCTGGGTGTCGCTAGGCACCTGTCGCTCCTGGGCAGCATGTGCGGGAGCCCCTGCTGCCCCTTTTCATGAGGTTGCTGCCAGGTGCCTCAGTCACTCTCTCCTCCATCTTCTGCTGTCTCTGTAAGCCATCTGGCATACAGCTAGGTTACTGGGATCCATGATCCTGATATGGTCCTCCTGCAGCATGGCTGTACTTAGCACCTGCAAGGCCAGGCATCAGTTTCCCCAGCACCCTTGTGGTCTGTAAACATTGGGCGAGCTATGATGAAAGCTGCTGCTCACTCACCTCGGTTCCCTCAAAGTGGAGGCTGCCAAGTGCACGTTGCCTGCCTGTTGTTGTGAAACACGTCGACGGGAAAGCACGCTGACATGGACAGATGATACAGCGGGATTCCAAGAGCTTGGTGGGATGGCCTTTTAAATACATGCTAATGTATTACAAATAGCTCCCCGCCGACCAGTGGCTGGAAACCCGACCCGCCGTTGGCGGGCTGAGCGGAAGATCACTACCTGCCTTCACACCGTCATGAAGTGGGACCCACCATATTTTCTGCGCATGCCACTTATCACGCCAGCCGCCAGCGGGCTCGGAAAATTCTGCCCCTAGACTTGCACCTTCCAAGTAATAGGTGACCCCGCTATTCTTCCCACCAAAATGCACTACCTTATATTTATCTGCATTAAAATTAATTTGTCGATTATTTTCCCATTCTACAAGTTTATTAATGTCTTCTCATAATTTGTTGCAGTCCTCTTCGGGATTATATATTCCCCGTGCCCCACCACCACCAATTTGGCGTGATCTGCAGTTAGAAATTGTGTTTTTGATTCCAAAGTCCAAATTGTGAATGTAATCTATGAACAGCAGTGATCCCAGTACAGCTACTTATGGGACACCATTTCCCACCTTCTGCCAGGCTGAATAACTACTATTTACTCCCACTCTCTGCTTAAGATCAGCTAGCTATCCATTTTGCCACTGGTCCCCTGACTCCATGTTCTCTAACCTTATTCATTAATCTATCATAAAGCACCTTAATGAAAGCCTTTTGAAAATGCAGATAAATAACATCTACTACGTTGTCATTGTCTATTCTCTCTGTTGCCTCCTCAAAAAATTTTATAAGGCTGGTCAAACAAGATTTTTCCTTTTGAAATCTATGCTATTACTATAGTTCTCATTTCTAGATATTCCTCTATTCTCTCCTTTAGTAAGGATTCCATTATTTTCGCTCCCATCGATTTGACTGACCTGTAATTCTCTGGACATGTTCCATCACCCCTCTTAAATATAGGAATTATATGGGCTATCCCACCAGCCCTCTGTCATTACATCTTTTTCTAAAGAATTACTGACTATTGGTAGTGATGCCTCTGTTATCTCTCCTCTGGATTATTTTAAAATACATGGATGAAATCCATTTGGACCAGAGGTTTTTATCCTCCTTGAGTTTGATTAGTTTATTCCATACATTCCTTTTTCTTTTAAATGCACTTATCTCATTACTCAGCTCATCATTCAATGTTATTTCTATATGTTCTACCCCCAATAAATTCTGAAGTGAAATAACTATAATTTAAATTTCCGCCATCTCACTTTCATTACTTGTGGTATTTTCCGATCTATCCCTTAATAGTCCTATTCCCATCCCAGCCTTCCTTGTATTATTTTCGTATCTGTAACATATCTTTCTATTTTGTTTTATGTTCCTTGATAATTTAATTTCATAGTTTCATAGTTTCTCTTTGCCTTCCTAATTTTTTTTACTTCTCTCGTAATCTCTTTGGGTGGAATTTTCCGTACCATTTGGCGTTGAGCGTCATGGCGGGCGTGAGCGGACAATATACCAGGAAGGCCAAAAATTGGTTTCACGATGTTGTGAAACCAATTTGCGATCGTCCATGCTGCCCGCCAATGGCAGGCCGCCTTTCCCACCGCCAGACATCAGGAACGTCATTTTAATACATCTGCATATCATTATAAGTCCTGCTCGCTGGAATCATCCCCTCACGTTGGATCATCCATGTATGTCAGCGTGATTACACATCGACATGTTTCACAACTGTACATAAGCGACACGCACCTGGCGAGCTGCACTTCGCTTGGGACTTCAAGGTTTGTTTGCCTGCCTTGTTTCGGGCACCACTCATGGTCATCAGCGCCAGGCTTTGCAGGCAGCACCACATCACTTTTAGGGGGGCTCACGGGCCAGTATCTATCGACCAGGCCAGCTGTAAGGTAGAGGCAGCTTTTCAACTGCTGCAGGACTAGGACTTGTTTGGGGAAGGGGGAGAAGAGGCCTCAGGTAAGGGAAGAGGCTGCAGGGTGAGGGCTGTACTGGGGAATGGGGTTATCCTAGGCTGTGTGTGGAGGTACATGTTGATCTGTGCAAGTGGCCTCAAGATGGTTAGGGCTGAGGAGGCTGTCTCCAGAGGAGATGATGCCAGGTGGACATGTGAGGGTGTGTGTGAGAGTGTGAGCTGGCAGTGAGTGAGATGTCTGTGAATGTGTCTTGGCCTTGTGAATGTGTGAGTTTAAAGTGATGAGGTGATTGCCTTACCCTGATGGCACAGATAAGATCATTTATGCTCTTTCTGCATTGGATGGCCAACCTCTTCTGTGCAGTGTTGACATTGACCATCACTGCCACAGCCTCTCAAACCGGAGTGGTGAGATTACTGGACCTCCTGTGGCCCGAGCAGAGGTGGGGAACAGCACGTCAGGCCTCTAAAAGGCGTTGTGGTGACAGGTCACTGAACTCTACCTGGCTTTCAGGGCCATGTCTTCACTGGAGCAGTCCTGGACTGCAAGTATTGAGAACTGTGTGCATGGCTGTAGTTTAGATATGGCACCTGGAGTGAGAAAGCAGTGTGCTAACAGCATAGCGGGCAATTCAGAGGCTGCCAGCCAGCGAAACAGCATTTTTTCTGTGGCTGCATAATTAATGAAGCGGAAAGCAGATGAAATGACTTGAAAAGTCAACATTGCGGCCAGCGGGTAAAACATCCTCTTTCCCACCCACGACTGCATTTAGTGCAAATCTGGGTTTATTCCGCCCTTCGCATTTTCACTTATGAGCTCCTCAGCTGTCCATGTATGCCTTTTTCCTAATGCTGAATTGTTTTCTTATGTCTCAATTCATCCATGGAGTCCCACTAGTGTACAGTTTGTTCCTTCCTTTAAGGTGAATATATTTTCCAGTACTCTGTCGAACACCGTTTTAAATATCTCCAACTGTTATCCTGCATTAAGATAAAAGCAAAAAAATGCAGATGCTGGAAATCCAAAACACAAAGAAAAATAAAAATACCTGGAAAATCTCAGCAGGTCTGACAGCATCTGCGCAGAGGAACACAGTTAACGTTTTGAGTCCGTATGACTCTTCAACAGAACTAAGGAAAAATAGAAGACAGGTGAAATATAAGCTGGTTTAAGGGGGGATAGGACAAGTAGAGCTGGATAGAGGGCCAGTGATAGGTGGAGATTGCCAAAAGATGTCATAGACAAAAGGACAAAGAGACGGTGGTGATATTCGCTAAGAAATGTGCTAATTGGTGACATTAAGGGTAGAAAGCAGGATGAGCAAGGTACAGATAGCTCTAGTGGAGGTGGGGTGGGGGGAAGGGATCGAAATAGGCTAAAAGGTAAAGATAAAAAAACGGATGGAAATACATTTAAAAATAATGGAAATAGGTGGGAGAAGAAAAATCTATATAAATTATTGGAAAAAAGGGAGATCGGAAAGGGGGTGGGGATGGAGGAGAGAGTTCATGATCTAAAGTTGTTGAACTAGGGAGGAGCTGGCCAAAATTGACTGGGAGATGAGCCTAGCAGGAAAGACAGCGGAACAGCAATGGCAGGAGTTTCTGGGAGTAATTTGGGAGACACAGCAAAAATTCATCCCTAGGAAGAAGCATACTAAAGGGAGGATGAAGCAACCATGGCTGACAAGGGAAGTCAGGGACAGCATAAAACCTAAAGAGAAAGCATACAATGCGGCGAAGAACAGTGGATTGGGAAGCCTACAAAGACCAACAGAGGACAACTAAAAAAGAAATAAGGAGGGAGAAGATTAAATATGAGGGTAAACTAGCTGGTAATATAAAAGAAGATTGCAAGAGTTTTTTTAGACATATAAAGGGTAAGAGACATGCAAAAGTGGACATTGGGCTGCTGAAAAATGACGCTGGAGAAGTAGTAGTGGGGAACAAAGAAATGGCGGAGGAACTGAATAGGTACTTTGCGTCAGTCTTCACGGTGGAAGACACGACTACCATCCCCAAAGTTCAAGAGAGTCGGGGGGCAGAGATGAGTATGGTGGCCATTACCAAGGAGATGGTGCTAGGAAAACTGAAAGGTCTGAAGGTGGATAAATCACCTGGACCAGATGGATTACACCCCAGAGTTCTGAAGGAGAAAGCTGAAGAGATAGTGGAGGCGTTAGTTGTGATCTTTCAGAGATTACTGGAGTCAGGGAGGATCCCAGAGGACTGGAAAATCGCTAATGTAACCCCCCTGTTTAAGAAGGGAGTGAGGCAAAAGACGGGAAATTACTGGCCGATTAGCTTGATCTCGGTCGTTGGTAGGATTTTAGAGTCCATTATTAAGGATGAGATTTCAGAATACTTGGAAGTGCATGGTAAAATAGGGCAAAGTCAGTATGGTTTCATCAAGGGGAGGTCATGCCTGACAAATCTGTTAGAATTCTTTGACGAGGTGACAAGTAGGTTAGACAAAGGAGAGCCAATGGATTTTATCTACTTGGACTTCCAGAAGGCCTTTGACAAGGTGCCGCATAGGAGGCTGCTCAGTAAGATAAGAGCCCATAGTGTTAGAGGCAAGGTACTAGCATGGATAGAAGATTGGCTGTCTGGCAGAAGGCAGAGAGTGGGGATAAGGGGGTCCTTCTCAGGATGGCAGCCGGTGACTAGTGGAGATCCGCAGGGGTCAGTGTTAGAACCATAACATTTCACTTTATACATTAATGATCTAGATCAAGAAACTGAGGGCATCCTGGCTAAGTTTGCAGATGATACAAAGATAGGTGGAGGGACAGGTAGTATTGAGGAGGCGGGGAGGCTGCAAAAGGATTTGAACAGGTTAGGAGAATGGGCAAAGAAGTGGCAGATGGAATACAACGTGGGGAAGTGTGAGGTCATGCACTTTGGTAGGAAGAATAGAGGCATAGACTATTTTCTAAATGGGGAGAGAATTCAGAAATCTGGAGTGCAAAGGGACTTGGGAGTCCTAGTCCAGGATTCTCTTAAGGTTAACTTGCAGGTTGAGTCGGTAGTTAGGAAGGCAAATGCAATGTTGGCATTTATTTCAAGAGGACTAGAATATAAAAGCAGGGATGTGCTGCTGAGGCTTTATAAGGCTCTGGTCAGACCACATTTAGAATATTGTGAGCAATTTTGGGCCCCGTATCTCAGGAAGGATTTGCTGGCCCTGGAGAGGGTCCAGAAGAGCTTCACGAGAACGATCCCAGGAATGAAAGGCTTAACATATGAGGAATGTTTGAGGACTCTGGGTCTATACTTGATGGAGTTTAGAAGGTTGACGGGGGATCTGATTGAAACTTACAGAATACTGAAAGGCCTGGATAGAGTGGATGTGGGGAAGATGTTTCCATTAGTAGGAGAGACTGGGACCTGAGGGCACAGCATCAGAGTAAAGGGAAGAACTTTTAGAACAGAGATGAGGAGAGATTTCTTTAGCCAGTGAGTGGTGAATCTATGGAATTCATTGCCACAGAAGGCTGTGGAGGCCAGGTCATTGAGTGTATTTAAAACCAAGATAGATAGGTTCTTGATTGGTAAGGGAATCAAAGGTTATGGGGAGAAGGCGGGAGAATGAGGTTGAGAAACTTATCAGCCAGGATTGAATGGGGAAGCAGACTCGATGGGCTGAATGGCCTAATTTCTGCTCCTACGTCTTATGGTCTTATGGTCTAACTCAATATTCAGTCCGGAAGGCTGTAAAGTGCCTAGTCGGAAAATTAGGTGCTGTTCCTCCAATTTGCGTTGAGCTTCACTGGAACATTGCAGCAGGCCAAGGACGGACATGTGGGAATGAGAGCAGGGTGGAGTGTTGAAATGGCAAGTGACAGGGAGGTCTGGGTCATGCTTGCGGACAGACCGAACGTGTTCCGCAAAGTGGTCATACAGTCTGCATTTGGTCTCTCCAATGTAGAGGAAACTACATTGGGAGCAGCGAATGCAGTAGACTAAATTGAGGGAAGTGCAAGTGAAATGCTGCTTCACTTGAAAGGAATGTTTGGGCCCTTGGACGGTGAGGAGAGGGGAAGTAAAGAGGCAGGTGTTGCACCTTCTGCGGTTGCATGGTAAGGTGCCATGGGAGGGGTTTGAGATGTACGGGGTGATGGACGAGTGGACCAGGGTGTCCCAGAGGGAACAATCCCTGTGGAACGCTGCCAGGGGGGTGAAGGGAAGATGTGTTTGGTGGTGGCATCATGCTGGAGTTGGCGGAAATGGCGGAAGATGATCCTTTGAATGCGGAGGCTAGTGGGGTGATAAGTGAGGACAAGGGGGACCCTATCATGGTTCTGGGAGGGAGAGGAAGGTGTGAGGGCGGATGCGCTGGAGATGGGCCGGACACGGTTGAGGGCCCTGTCAACCACCGTGGGAGGAAAACCTCGGTTAAGGAAGAAGGAAGACATGTCACAGGAACTGATTTTGAAAGTGGCATCATCAGAACAGATGCGATGGAGGCGAAGGAACTGAGAGAATGGGATGGAGTTCTTACAGGAAGCGGGGTGTGAGGAGCTGTAGTCAAGGTAGCTGTGGGAGTCAGTAGGCTTGTAATGAATATTGGTGGACAGTCTATCACCAGAAATTGAGACAGAGAGGTCAAGGAAGGGAAGAGAAGTGTCAGAGATGGACCATGTGAAAATGATGGAGGGGTGGAAATTGGAAGCCAAATGAATAAATTTTTCCAGGTCGAGACGAGAGCATGAAGCAGCACCGAAGCAGTCATCGATGTACCGGGAACTCATTTCTTGCTATCTCGACTCCATTCTCTCTCCCCTTGTCCAGTCCCTTCCCACCTACATCTGTGATTCCTCTCACACCCTACAAGATATCAACAATTTCCAGTTCCCTGGCCCCAACCACCTTCTCTTCACCATGGACGTCCAATCCCTCTGCACCTCCATCCCCCACAAGGATGGTCTGAGGGCTCTCTGCTTCTTCCTCGAACAGAGGCCTGAACAATCCCCATCCACCACTACTCTCCTCCTTCTGGCTGAACTTGTTCTCTCACTGAACAATTTCCCCTTAAACTCCTCTCACTTCCTCCAAATAAAAGGTGTGGCTATGGGTACCCGCATGGGCCCCATTATGTCTGTCTCTTTATGGGGTATGTGGAACATTCCTTTTTCCAGTCCTACTTTGACCCCCTCCCACAACTCTTTCTCCGGTACATCGATGACTGCTTCAGTCAAAGGATCATACTCTGCCATTTCCGCCAACTCCAGCATGATGCAACCACCAAATACATCTTCCCTTCGCCTCCCCTCCGGCAGCATTCTGCAGGGATTGTTCCTTCCGGAACATCCTGGTCCACTCCTCCATCACCCCCTACACCTCAACCCCCTCCCACGGCACCTTCCATGCAACCACAGAAGGTTGCCCCTTTACTTCCCCTCTCCTCACCGTCCAAGGGCCCAAACACTCCTTTCAAGTGAAGCAGTATTTCACTTGCACATCCCTCAGTTTAGTCTACTGCATTTGCTTCTCCCAATGCAGTTTCCTCTACATTGGAGAGACCAAACGCAGACTGGGTGACCACTTTCCGGAACACCTTCGGTCTGTTCGCAAGCATGACCCAGACCTCCCTGTCACTTGCCATTTCAACACTCCACCCTACTCTCATGCCCACATGTCTGTCCTTGGCCTACTGCAATGTTCCAGTGAAGCTCAACGCAAACTGGAGGAACAGCACTTCATCTTCCGACTAGGCACTTTACAGTCTTCTGGACTGAATATTGAGTTCAACAACTTTAGATTATGAACTCTCTCCTCCATCCCCACCCCCTTTCCGATCCCCCTTTTTGTCAATAATTTATATAGATTTTTCTTTTCCCACCTATTTCCATTATTTTTAAATGTATTTCCATCCATTGTTTTATCTCTACCTTTTAGCCTATTTCGATCCCTTCCCCCCTACCCACCCCCACTAGGGCTACCTGTAACTTGCTCGACCTGCTTTCTACCCTTAATGTCACCTATTAGCACATTTCTTAGTCAACACTTCCTTGTCCTTTTGTCTATGACATCTTTTGGCTATCTCCACCTATCACTGGCCCTCTATCCAGCCCTACCTGTCCCACCGCCCCTTAACCCAGCTTATATTTCACCTCCTCTTCTATTTTTCGTTAGGACTGTTGAAAAGTCATACGGAGTCGAAATGTTAACAGTCTTCCTCTCCGCAGATGCTGAGATTTTCCAGGTGTTTTTATTTTTGTTTTTGTTATCCTGCATTGTTGTTTGCCAGCATTGTTGCCCATTTTATTTTCCCCAAATTCTATTCTCAGCCCCTCAAAATTAGTTCTTTTTTCGAAATTTTAACCTAGTTTTCATCATACTTATATACTTCCCTATCATCATTTTAAAGTATTATATTATGCTCACTATTGTATAGATGTTCCCCTTCTCTTATCTGCTCTGGTTCAATTCCCATTGCTAGATCTAATAACAGATCTTATCTCGTTGGGTTTTTGACATATTGGGTTAGAAATGTACTCATTTTAGGAACTCCATTTCCTTATCCCCTATACCTACCTCTTCAGTTCAGTTAATATCAGGATAGTTGAAATCCTCCATGATTGTTTTATATTTTTTATTCAGTTCCTTAATATTATCACTACATGTCTCCTTCTACCTCCCTTCCACTATTGAGTAGTCTGTAGAATAGATTTATTAGTGTGAATGATCACAGAATCACACAGTGCAGAAGAGGCCCTTTGGTCCATCAAGTCTGCACCGACACATAAGAAACAACTGACCTACCTAGATAATCCCATTGACCAGCACTTGGCTCATAGCCTTGAATGTTATGACATGCCAAGTGCTCATCCAGGTACTTTTTAAAGGATGTGAGGCAACCGACCTCCACCACCCTCGCAGGCAGCACATTCCAGACCGTCACCACCCTCTGAGTAAAAAGGTTTTTCCTCACATCCCCCCTAAACCTCCTGCCCTCACCTTGAACTTGTGTCCCCTTGTGACTGACTCTTCAATTAAGGGGAACAGCTTGCTCCCTATCCACCCTGTCCATGTCCCTCATAATCTTGTACACCTCGATCAGGTCGTCCCTCAGTCTACTCTGCTCCAGCGAAAACAACCCAAGTCTATCCAATGTCTCTTCATAACTTAAATGTTTCATCCCAGGCAACATCCTGGTGAATCTCCTCTGCACCCCCTCCAGTGCAATCACATTCTTCCTATAATGTGGCAACCAGAACTACACACAATACTCCAGCTGTGGCTTCACCAATGTTCCATACAACTCCAACATGACCTCCATACATTTGTAATCTATGCCTCGATTGATAAAGGCAAGTGTCCCATATGCCTTTTTCACCACCCCACTAACATGCCCCTCCATCTTCAGAGACCTATGGACACACACGCCAAGGTCCCTTTATTCCTCAGAACTTCCTAGTGTCATGATGTTCATTGAATACTTCCTTGTCAAATTACTCCTTCCAAAGTGTATCACCTCACACTTTTCAGGGTTAAATTCCATCTGCCACTTATCTACCCATTTGAACATGCCGTCTATATCTTCCTGTAGCCCAAGGCACTCAACCTCACTGTTAACCACCCAGCCAATCTTTATGTTATCTGCAATCTTACTAATCCTACCCCCCACATGTCATCTATGTCATTTAAATAAATGACAAATAATAGGGGACCCAGCACAGATCCCTGTGGTATGCCACTGGACACTGGCTTCCAGTCACTAAAGCTTCCTTCTGTCTTTACCCTCTGTCTTCTACAACTAAGCCAATTTTGAATCCACCTTATCAAATTACCCTGTATCCCATGTGCATTTGCCTTCTTTATAAGTCTCCCATGTGGGACCTTGTCAAAGGCTTTGCTGAAATCCATAGAAACTACATCAACAGCACTACCCTCATCTACACACCTGGTCACCGCCTCAAAAAATTCAATCAAATTTGTTAGGCATGACCTCCCTCTGACAAAGCCATGCTGACTATCCCTGATCAAACCTTGCATCTCCAAGTGGAGATAGATTCTCTCCTTCAGAATTTTCTCCAATATTTTCCCTACCACTGACATGAAACTCACTGGCCTGTAGTTCCCTGGCTTATCTCTACAACCCTTCTTAAATAGCGGAACCACATTAGCTGTTCTCCAGTCTTCTGGCACCTCCCCTGTGGCCAGAGAGGAATTAAAAATTTGGATCAGAGCCCCTGCGATCTCCTCCCTTGCCTCCCTCAGCAGTCTGGGACACAAATCATTCGGACCTGGAGATTTGTCCACTTTTAAGCCTGCCAACACTTCATCACTCCCTATGTCAATTTGCTTAAGAATCTCGCAGTCTCTCTCCCCGAGTTCCATACCTTCATCCTCATTCTCTTGGGTGAAGATGTTTGTGAATATTCATTCAACACTCCAGTGATGTCACCTGGCTCCACCCATAGATTGCCCTCTTGGTCCCTTATGGCCCTACTCTTTCCCTGGTTATCCTTTTCCCATTGATATACTTGTAGAATATCTTGGGATTTTCTCTTTTTTTACCAGCCAGAGCTTTCTCATGTCCCCTCTTTGCTCTCCTAATTACTTTCTTAAGCTCCACCCTGCACTTTCTGTACTCCACTAATGCCTCTGCCAATTTGCTTCCCTTGTACCTGCTAAAAGCCTCTCTTTTACTTCTCATCGTAACCTGAATATCCCTGGTCATCCATAGTTCTTTGGACTTGTTACTCCTTCCTATCACCCTAGAGGGAACATGTTGAGCCTGTACCCTCCCCATTTCCGTTCTGAACACCCCCCACTGTTGCTCTGTAGATTTCTCCACAAGTAGCTGTTCCCAGTCTACCTTGGCCAGTTCCTGCCTTATTTTACTAAAATCCACTCTCCCCCAGTCCAAAACATTTTTTTGCAACTTGTCTATTTCTTTGTCCATAACAAACTTAAACTATACCACGTTGTGGTAATTTTTGTGTTATTCATATGGATTCTATTTTAGTCTCGCTGATATCTGTGCTATTGTGTTATCCCTATTTGCTTCTACATCTCCCTTTTTACCTTCTCTATCTTTTTTAAATATACCTTGCAATGTTTAATTCCTAGTTCTGATTTTTCTGTAGCCAAATCTCAGTAATCCCTCGTCTGTCTGGTTCCTCCCAAAACATGATTGCCTCCAACTCCCCTTTTTTTATTACAAATACTGTACGCTTTGCTGTATGGGCTTTTAAATTAATTTTAATTGAATTTCCCCTCCCTTTATTTAAACACCTTTTCAGGTTCCTGTTCTATAACTCTATTTATTCCCTTGCCTATCAATATCTTCCTTTACTTTATTCTATCCTGTTTTTCAGTTCTATTTCGTTCACATTTAGGCTGCTTATGTTTCTTGTAGATCCTCCTCCCACCTCTCTCTCCACTGGCCCCCCACTCCCCTCACCCCCTTACTAGCCTAAAGCCTTTGACATCTCCCTATTTAACCTTTATGCTAGGACACGGGTAGAGAGAACAGGCTACAGAGAGGGACACAGAGCCTGTCCAGACCGGCTTTACATCCCAGTGGCAGGGGAAGAGAGGTGGCAGTAAGTGTTTATACTCCTTCGCAGTAAAGATTAGAAGACATAAGGCACAACAGTCAGACACAAGAAAGGATAACAGCAGCTGCATTAACAGGAAACACAAAAGGTAATAATGATAGCATAATTTCAGCACATTTGTCCTACTTAATGAAAGGTGTTAGAATCGAACTCCTAAAAGCTCAAGAGAGGAACCCTTCAATTTACTCTGAGACTAGAATAAGCAGAAAAGATATCCCATGAAGTATGTGAATATTATTGATACCCATGTCTCATATGTACTACATGTAAGAGGTTATGTTTTGTTAGCTCATCACTTGATTTTATAAATATTCCTCATTTTCATACATTTTCAGTGCTTTCCTACACCTTGTCACAGGGATAAAAGATGATTGACAACAACATATAAACTTCCATAAGGGAAATTAGGATATATAACATTATCCTATATAAAAATATATTTTATGTATTTCACTTAGTGCACCACTTGTTTAGGTGAAAGAAAGGAGTACATTTTCAGTCTCATCATCAAACACAGCTCTTGTAATAAGATTTTCTACATCATCCAAAAGTCTTACCCTGGAAAATAATTTAGCTACACAGCATGTTGCCTCTGAAGTGATATTCTTGGGAACCAGCATTGTTTTCTTGGACCGCATTGGTGTGGGATAAGCACGGGAGAAACAACATCCTTTACACTGGAAGATGGGCACTCCTGTTTTTGAGAAACGTGTGTTCTCTTTCAGTCTACAGTCTGGACATCCTTCACAGAGAAACAGAGAAAGAACAGATTGGGTCATTCGTCCAAATAATGGATTTGGTACAAATTACAAAGGTGATATAGTGATATAAGTCACGTCAAAATGTGCCATCAAGCTTGTTATGTCATGTCAATGACATTTGACCTGTCTGATTATTCTTTTCTTACCATCTGTCTCAGAACAGAGCTTATTAAGCGTTCCTTAATAAATATACAGGCTCTTAACTTTGTTCGCATTTGGTCCCCTCAGAAGTGACTAAGAGTTATATTTGCACTGTATAGGGAACCAGAATGATCCTTATGGCTTATTTTAAATGGCAGATTGCGAGGACCAGTGAGAAATCTACAAATGTGCATTACTTTGATTTACTAGAGTTTATGGCAGAGAAGCAGGTCATTAGGCCCAACTGGTCTATGTCAGCATTTATACTCCAGTCGAACCTCTTCTTCTTCATATAATCCTATCAGAATATCCTTCTACTCCTTTCTCCCTTAAAAACTTATCTGGCTTTATCTTAAATTCAGTTATGCCATTTGCCTCAAATACTCAAGGTGATAACAAATTCCACACTCTGGATAAAGTAGTTTCTCTTGAATTCTTTAAGTCCATTATTAGTGACTATTTTACATTTATGACCCTAGTTTTAGACTTCCCCACGAGCTTAAGTAAGATAGTGATGAGGATGGAATTATAGGGGACATTTTCTGACTTCGTGGTCCCAGAGAGAAGCTTTGGCAACTGAGAAAACATGTTGGAAATTAGGGCAAGAGCTATGCATGATTTTCCAATATGATTGAAATTATTTTAGAATTTTTATTGTTGTATATTATTGTCACTGAAAGTGACGTACATATGCTTGACAAATTAGGGTTGGAGCAAGGCAGGCCCCAGGAAAATGGTAAGGGGAACATCAACCCCTTGAATCCTGCCAGCCAAAGGCACCAGTTGCACAGATTTGATAGGCACTGATGAATTATAGTTTTTTACTCTGTGAAGCTTTTTGGCAAAAAGAAAAGTAAGCAGAACACTGTACATACATTCTAGTTTTATGAAAAGAATTTAGTTTTATGAAAAGAGAAGCTGCAACCAAAAGTATACCTGAACAAATCGCACAACATACTTGTATTTGAATTGAATTTAAGTGTGAGGTTGAGCATATTGGTAGGAGTAAAGACGCCACATTCATTTTGAAAAATGTGCGACTAAGAGTGATTGGGGAGCAAAGACATCTAAGGGTACACTTTCACTAACATTATAAGTCAATAAGGCAATTAGAAAATGCCAAGGGGTTCATTGCCAGTGGAATAGCAAAGCAGTTGAAAAGCAAGTAAGTTCAGTTAAATTTGTATATAATAAGGGGGAGGAGGTTGAACAGTGGCATTATCACAAGATTAGTAATCCAGAGACCCAGGGTAATACAGAGGCCCAGGATAATGCTCTGGGGACCTGGGTTCGAATCCCACCATGGCAGATGGTGGAATTTGAATCCAATAAAAACTGAAATTAAAAGTCTAATGCTGACCATAAAACCATTGTCAACTGTGCCCTTAAGGGAAGGAAATCTGGCGTCTTTACCTGGTCTGGCCTACGTGTGCCTCCAGAATGTGGTTGACTCTTAAATGCCCTCTAAAATGACCTAGCATGTTGTATCAAACTGCTAAAAAAAAGTCTAAAAGGAGATCCTTCCCTAACAGCACTATGGGGGTTCCTACACCATAGGGACTGCAATGGTTCAAGAAGGCAGTTCACCACCACCTTCTCAAGGGTAATTAGGAATGGGCAATAAATGACACCCACATCCCATAAATGAATATAAATAACTAAATAAATAACCTTAGGTAGACTACTGTATAACGTTCCCCATATAAAAAGGAAATATATATATAATAAGCAAAAAGGTGAAAAGGGCATTTACAAGGATGATACTACAACTGAAGGTATCAGGAAAGCCTAAGTAGGCTGGGATTCTTTTCTCTAGAAAAGAGAAGGGCTGAGATGTAACAGAGATCTTTAAAATTATGAAATGGGTTTAGAATCATAAATCATAGAAAGATACATTGCTGAAGTTGGCCACTCAGCCCATTGTACCTGCACCGGCTCTTTGGCGGAGTTATTCAATTGATCTCTCCTGCTCCTTCTGTAAATCCCTGTATTTATCCAGCTCTCCCTTTGAATGTCATTGCTGAAATGCTTCCAGGACGTGCATTCCATATCACAACAACTTACTGTGTAAAATAAATGTTCCCTCATGTTGCCTCTGATCTTTAGCCAAACACCTTAAACCTGTGTTTTTTGATTACCAACCCTTATACCACTATAAATAGTTTCTCCTTGCTCTATCAAACCCCTTCATGATTTTGAACACCTTTATCAAATCTCTCAACTTTCTCTGTTCTAGGCAAAATTACCCGAACCTGCTGTGGACCTCCACAGCTGAGTTTTTCCAGCATTTTCTGTTTTTGTTTCACAACCATTCACTGCTACTCCCAGCTTTCAATACCTTAATCCATTTTGTATCCATGCTGTCAGAATCCCTTTATCCAAAGGGCTTTAATTTTGGCAACAAGTCTATTATGTGGTAATTTGTCAAATGCCTTTTGGAAGTCCATATACACAATGTCAACTACACTACCATTATCAACTCTCTGTTGCTTCATCAGAGAGCTCAATCAAGTTAGTCAAACATGTTTGCTGTTGAAAAACCTATGCTGACTTTCATTTTTTTAACCCATACTTTTCTAAATACCAGTCATTTTGTCCCAGATTATTGTCTGTAAAAGTTTCCTTTCAGTAACGTCAGGTTGATTATCTGTAATGCCTGGGTTTATTTTTTCTTCTCCTTTACAAACAGTGGTGTAAGCTTCATTACGTATTCTTGGCTGAGAGCCCATACATCAAGTAGAGTATTAAACATCTGAGCCGCAGGGAAAACAATTGCTTGATTGACAATTCTGGTGCTCTGATCCATGTTGTCAATTGCACAATGTTTATTTATACAAAATGAAGAGGTTTCAAGTGTTTGCCATTTCTGTTGCTGATACTTTAAACGGATTGGATGATTGACATTTTTATTAGCCTGCAGTAAAAGGGAGTGTTTCATTTTAAGAAAATGGCTATTATCAATAAATGATTCCCTTTTAAAGCTTTTTTTTTATACACAGTCTACTGTTGCTCTATGGTTCATTGGTTCTATACAGCGTATGGTCAGTGAATGTGCATGGAAATACCATAGTTTGGCTTGGGGAGCATGAAGAGTCTTGGGGGTAGGTGGAGGGCATACCTTGGCATGGGGGCATAAGGGGCCATAGGGGTGGGTGAAGGGGCCTATTATGGTATGGGGGCATGAGGTGGCATGGACAGGGGGGTGACGGAGTGTGAGGGGTGAGGATCTTTCTGTTTTTATTATAACTGGGACAAAGTCCAATAGCACCAAGACAGGCCTTTTAAACATTCCACCTCAGTGCCCAGCAGCCCCTATGGCTGCCTCTGAACATTTTCCCAGGTCAGCTGGCCCGACTGCAGTCTGCCCCCCCCCCCCTCCAACACACACAAAATGGTACCATCCTGGCACTGTTTCCTGAGGCAGGCGGGCTGAGCCTGGAATTTTCGCAACTCCTGCTACTCACCTCAAGGATGAATATCCAGACCTATATTAGAATAATTGAAGTTCCCCCTTATCACTATTCTGTCATTCTTGCATCTTTTTAGAAATTTGCCTGCAACATTCCTCTATTTCCTTTCTACTATTTGGTGGCCTATAATATACACACATTAGTGTAATGGCTCCTTTATTGTTCCTTAATTTGAACAAAACTTTAATCTGATCTTTGGCTCCTCAACTACATCATCCCTCTCCAGTGCTAAAATAGTTTCTTTGATTTTTTTTCCTTTCCTTATCTTTCCTGAATACCTTTTAGACAGGAATATTAAGCCCCCAATCCTCCCATTCTTTGAGTCAGATATCTGTTATTGCCACTATACCATATTCCCACGTGGCAAATTGTGCCTGCAACTCAACACATTTATTTACCATGAATGCACATGCATTCAAAACCCATTTTAGGCTGCTTTGCATTTGCGCCCTGCCTGAATCCTCCTATTTCTGAACTATTCTGATGGGATTAGCGTGGGGAAGATGTTTTCACTTGTTGGGAAGTCTGAAGTCCTGAATGATAGGGGCCATAAATATAAAACAGTATAAATAAACCCAATCAGGAATTCAAAAGAAACTTCTTTACCTAGGGAGTGGTTAGAATGTGGAACTTGTTACCATATGGAGTAGTTGAGACAAATAGCACAGGTGCCTTTAAAGGGCCAGTAGATAAGCACATGAGGGAAAAAGAAATAGAAGGATACTCAAATATAGTTAAATGAAGTACAGTGGGAGGAGGTTCATGTGGAGCATAAATGCTGGCATACACTGTTTATGCTGAATGGCCTTTTCCTGTGCTGTAAATTATGTGTAATTCAAGTTATAGCTTGGTCTTGCCCTCAAACAAATCATAATTCTGTAACAACTGTATCAAGTTAAGATGGGATATGAAGCTGTATTTTAGGCTCCTGTGCATGATACTAAGTGCATTCGTGAAGGAGGCAGGGAGAGGTAGGGTGGGAGGGGGAGGTGGTGGGGAGGGGGAGATGGTGGGCGTGTGCAGAGAGAAGGGTGGGAGACATCAAGGCCAAGTTCTGCAATAATTTCCAACTGATGGGAGAACCAAAGGCTTATGCCACAACAATGTGCAAGCCTTATCAGCAGTCAAAAATAACATAAATAGGTGTTCAAGCCTGAGACCTTCCATATTGCAGCACCTATTGAATGATATCACACCAACTTCATAGCCAGGAGTTTGCACTTCCATGCTTACATTGCTCAGTGATTAGGGGAATACTTATTGCACTTCATTTTTTTTCAGTTACTGCATTTGTCTAAGTGCATTATTTTGCATTTTGGTTTAATCTAGTCTCACTTTCCTTTTAAATCATTCCCCTTTTAGACCCTACTAGCGAGGGGAGTTTCACTTTGATTTTGCAACAGTGCCTAGTGGTCAGATATCCATATGTTTTGGGATTCTCTCTTGCTCCCTGAGAGTTAGAGGTTAGGAAGCTTTCCAGAGGATTCCTGCACTTGAGGCAAGCGGCACAGAGCCTCGATTGCCCAACTGGAAGGCTGATCCATAGATTCATCAGGTCTCCTTGTGTATGTCAACAAAGATGTGCCTTTTCCACCTCATCATGAGTAAGGAGACCTTTCTGTAGGTCTCATGGTACCATCTTGTTTTGTCAGAAAAGTAGTTTTGAGAGGTTGGAACATAAGGGGATATAGAATGATGTGTTGGGAGAAAACTACTGGCAAAAATACAATCTGAGACTGCCCAATAGGAGATGGGGTTTATGGAACCGTGTATATAGTATATCACAAAGGGTGCATATAGTGCACAGGTCTTTTAAGCAGGATTTATCGGTTAGTGTTTTTGATTTCTTTACTGATATTTTCTCTTTGAGTGGTTGCTTAAACTCAACCACTTGCTGGTCCTATTGACACTATGATATTTACCCAGCGCTGCAGCCTCCACTTCAGGGAAGGAACGCACACCCTGCTCTATCACGAGGAGAACAACCAAAGCCAGTCCACCACACTTCATGTAACGAGGCATCCTGTACACAGGCTGAAACATAAATAGCAACCATTAAAAATAATTATTATTGTCACATGGTCAAATCAATCTAAAGTATGCTGAGCCATTTATGTTTAGAAGACCATCTGTTCAGTTGCCTCCGCAAACCCCTCCTTAATTCCCCTAGACCACCATCAAGCTTTACCCAAGTTATGGATAAACCTGCTTTAGTTTCTCTTCTATCTCTCCTCGTGACCTCTCCAAGCTTGTTTTGTCCATCAGATCCACCTCATGTTCTCTTGACATGATTGTTCACTATCCAACTTCCTTTCCTGACCCTCATTCTAGCTGATATTGTAAATGGTTATATTTCCTCAGGTACTCTTAGCCCTTTCATCACCTCCTCCTCAAAAAATGATCCTTGATCTGTCTTCGCAAAGTATCGTTCTACCTCCAACCTTCCTTTCCACTTCAAATTTCTTGAATACATTGTTGCCTCCCAAATCTATGCCATATTTCCTCAATCGAACCTTTCTGGTCAGGTTCCTGCCGCAGCGCTGAAATATCCTCGTCAAAGTCAGAAGTGACATCCTCTGTGACTGTGAAAGTAGTAAATAGTCCGACCTCATCCTTCTCAATATATCAACCATGGTTCAATTGATAGCATTCTCACCTCAACTCCCACTCCAGGTCTCAAGCACAAAAATCAAGACCGACACCTCAGTGCAGTACTGCACTGTCAGGGGTGCCACCTTTGGGATGAAACAGTTGCCCGCTTATGTGGTTATACAAGATTCTATAGCATTGTTTCAAAAAAGAGCAAGGGGGTTATCTCCAGTGTACTGGCCATTATTTATCTCTTAATTAATATCACAAAAGAAGATTATCTGGTCATTATTACATTGCTGTTTGTGGCACCTTGACAATAAGAGATGGTTAGATTCTGGAGAGAATCCCTTGACATTCAATGACATTACCATCGCTGAAACCCCACTATCAACATCCTGGGGGTTACCACTGACCTGAACTGAACTGGACTAGCCTTATAAATACCGTGGCTACAAAAGGAGTCAGAGGCTTCCTAGTAGCAAGTAACTCACCTCCTGACTCCCCAAAAACTGTCCACCATCTAAAGGCACAGGTCAGGCGTGCGATGGAATACTATCCACTTGTCTGGATGACTGCAGCTCCAACAACACTCAAGAAGCTTGACACCATCCAGACAAAGCAGGCTGCTTGACTGGCACCCCATCCACAAACATTCACGCCCTTCACCACCAACGCACAGTAGCAGCAGTGTGTACCATCAACAGGAATTCACCAAGGCTCCTTAGACAGCAACTTCCAAACCCATGACCACTACCATATCGATGGACACAAGGCAGCAGGCACAAGGGAACACCACCACCTGGAAGTTCCCCTCCAAGCCACTCACCATCCTGACTTGGAATTGTATCGCCACTCCTTCACTGTTGCTGGGTCAAAATCCTGGAACCACCCCCTCCCTAATAGCACTGTGGGTGTACCTATACCACATGGTCTGCAGCAGTTCAAAAGGCGGCTCACCATCACCTTCTCAAGGGCAATTAGGGATGGGCAATAAATGCCAGCCTAGCCAGCAATGTCCACATCCCATGAATGAATATTAAAAAATAAGAATATGGGCATTTACAGGTATTTAGGGAGTTTAGGCATTGCAAGAGTTAAATGACCCTTAACATTTCTCTGAAAGGCTTCTTTGTGCAAAAACACACTGCCTTGGATTTTCAGCTGGCTCAAGGTTCTGAGTGTATCAGAGTTGGCATTGGTATTAAAAAAGTACATGTCTTATAATTAGGAAAGAATAAGGGAAACTCTCTTCGGAATGTAGGAATATACAAAGCTTTCGTAAACTGTTGAACTAAGCTTTGATACAGTTGGAAATCTTGTTATCATCAAGATCTTGGGTTGCATCATCACGATGAAAACAGAAAGCATATAAAAAGCTTCTGCTATGACAGATAAAGGAGCCCCAGAACCTTTGCTTGGAGACAGAACTTACCAGGCTCAGGATGGGGTAGAATGGGGCATATTCTTCCAATCTAGAAGTTTTGGGATATTGTCAATGTAAACCAATCTAAACATATGCAACTGTGCATGTGAGTAAGAGAAATGGTGAATGGGCTATGCTTACTATCCAAATTAATTTAATTCTCATTTTTACTTTGTAAAATGCTGCTGCTCAAATACTGAGTATAATAAGTCTCATCCTATGCTTAAATAAAATCATAACTTTCACCATAGCATCATGGACTGGTTACAGCACAGAAGGAGGCCAATTGTCTTGGTGTGTCCATGCTGTCTCTCTGCAAGAGCATCTCAATGAGTCCCATTACCCTTACACCTAGCCCTGCAAAGTTTTTTTCCCTGCGTGCCCAATTCCCAGTACCAATATGGAGTCAGCTTGAAAATATTGAACAGCTAGTACAAAGAGCCACAAAAATTTCTTACAATGGCAAGGCAGCCAGGAATTGATTAATAGTTATTGATATATTTTGACATAAACAGGCTTCTAGGATCATAGGATTCTAGAGCTGCCTCGCCAGTTACAAAAATAAAACCTTGGCTACCAGCAGCGTTCTGGCAATTCATTATGGGTGGCAGACTCAAAAAGAGTTGAGAGTTCCGGAGCGAGGAAACTTGTGAAGTTACACATGACAGATTTATTGTCATTTTTGAGCAATCCAGAAGGGGACTCTTATCAAAAGGTGACAGAATGAATCCAAAGCCAAGTAACTTTGGGCAAAATCAAATTAAATAAAGGCAGGCAGTTGCTACACTATGTAGACCATGTTTGCGTGCATTGTGGCAACATAGCAGTTAACAGATATCCAAGAGATGAAGTAGAGAGGTGAAAAAGTACACCAGCAGCTAGAAATCAGGAATGATGATCATCGTTGTATACTAATCCAACTCTAGGCTGGACTGCAGTAGTAACTCTTTCAAGTACAAACACATTTCCATCTGTTCCTATTCAGATGAAGTTACATTGTTTCATAGTTTGCCATTGTGAGATTTAAACTCTTGATACTCTTTTGAGTAAACCTGTTTCCATCTGTTTCAGATGAAGTTACATTGTTTCATAGTTTGCCATTGTGAGATTTGAACTCTTGATCTTGGGGTTACAAACCCAGTGCCATAACCACTTGGCTATTTAAGCCAAGCACACGTTTCCATCTGTTTCTGATGAAGTTACATTGTTTCCCATTATAAGATTTGAACTCTTGATGAAGTTACATTGTTTCATAGTTTGCCATTGTGAGATTTGAACTCTTGATCTTGGGGTTATAAACCCAGTACCATAACCACTTGGCTATTTAGGCCAAGCCAAACTCTTGATCTTGGGGTTACAAGCCCAGTACCATAACCACTTGGCTATTTAGGCCAAGCAAACACTGTAACTCTTTCGAGTACAAACATGTTTCCATCTGTTTCAGATTAAGTTACATAGTTTCATAGTTTGCCATTGTGAGATTTGAACTCTTGATCTTGGGGTTCCAAACCCAGTTCCATAACCACTTGGCTATTTAGGCCAAGCCCACACTTTTTAGAACCTCCCACGTAATAGCTTGCTTGTAAAGGAGAGGGGGTGGGGGTAGAGGTAGGGGTAACTCTTTCGAGTACAAACACGTTTCCATCTGTTTATACGGATGAAGTTACATTGTTGCATAGTTTGCCACTGAGAGATTTGAACTCTTGATCTTGGGGTTACAAGCCCAGTACCATAACCACTTGGCTATTTGGGCCAAGCACACGTTTCCATCTGTTTCTGATGAAGTTACATTGTTTCATTGTTTGCCATTATAAGATTTGAACTCTTGATCTTGGGGTTATAAGCCCAGTACCATAACCACTTGGCTATTTAGGCCAAGCACACGTTTCCATCTGTTTCTGATGAAGTTACATTGTTTCATTGTTTGCCATTATAAGATTTGAACTCTTGATCTTGGGGTTACAAACCCAGTACCATAACCACTTGGCTATTTAGGCAGCACAAGCTCTGAGAAGTCAGCAAAGGAATAAAAAGAACAAAGAGTTAGAGAACCAAAACAAACTGCTGAGACAACAGATCAAAAGGGGAAAAAAAAGAAACAAAGTTGAAACTGTCACTGAAACTGAAGGTAAATGCTGCCATCTTCTGTACCCAGAAAAACGAAACATGGGAGTCACTGAGTGAAAGGATCAAGGCTGCTTGAATTTCACTTTGTTTGAAAGCGTGTGATGGTTTCCCTATCGTGACTGTTTAGGAAGTTGCAACATTTCTTTTGTTTGAAAGTCTATCTTTAAAAGTCTATCTTTAAAAAGTGTCTGTAATTTTCTTTCTCTTGTAAGAACCACCGAATAGGGATCAATATTTCTAAGTTGGGCGGCAGTGTGAATGTAGTTGATTAAGTACATTTGTTTCAATTTAAGATTGTGCGTGCAAAATTGGGGAAAATATTGAATTACATTTTAAATTAAAGACACTCATGTGGATTTATTTTGACTAAAATTTACTTGTGCAACTACGGAATGGTACCAAACAAACAGTTTGTTTTATAAATGATAAGTTTCAGCCTTGAAGTTATGGTTGTTAGGTTTGTCTAGTAGAAATTTAATTTGAATTTTTCAAAACACTTTTGAGTTGAATTTTTGCCAGAGGTGGAAAAGAGGAGTCAGGTCTTTTATTGGGTCAGAAACCTGCTTCTATTGGTAAGGTAGCTTCCCTTAGACAAGGACAACCCACAGTGAAACTGATAAGCAGCCAAAAGAGCTGGGTGTCAGGGGAATTAGATACAAAAACCTTGGACAATTGTACTGATGTAGCTGCAATTACAGTTAATGAACCTATAGACCTAGGAACTTGCAGCAACAATATAAATGCTATGCTACTGTAATTGAATGGCACAAACAAGATAGGCCTCTCCCACAGCCGACTTCTTGGATTGCAGGCACTATCTTATCTCAAGTGCTAAATGCAATGCAAACCAGCTGCTAATGCACAAGACAAAAGTCAAAGCCCCCATTTTTTATGTCCCTCAAGGGGATATAGGAATTGCTATATCATTCTATAGTGCTGCCCGAAGCAAGATAGGCAAACAAACCTCGAAGTCCTGAGCAAAGTGCAGCTCACCAGGTGCATGATACTTATGTGCAGTTGTTAAGTACGTCAGTGGGCAATCACGTCGACATGGGCGGATAATCCAACTGGGGGCATGAGTTCGTCGGGCTAGCCTTATAAGGATATGCAGATGCATTACACTACTTAGCTGAAATCCCTTATCACAAAATTACTGACACAGCATGGTGGCTAGGCAAATTATTGCATTAAGGTCATAACCAGTCATGAAACAGATAATCATACAAGTAATGAGCCTTGATTGAGTTGTAATTAATGAATCAATAATCATATTTATTGTGGATATCTAGCTCATGGTTATGAGTTTTGGAATAAAGGGCGGAATCGTTCCAGATTTGCACTAAGTCTGTTAGTGGGTGGGTACGCCGTATTATCCCACACCTGCCGCATTAATTATGCATTCCTGGGAAATACGTCATTTCAATGGCGGGTGGGCTCTGATTTGTCCACCATGCTGTCACCTGACCGCTTCATCACGCTAGGCACCACATGTAAAGAATGGCCACACGCACACCTCTCAGTGCTTCCAGCCCAGGGCTGCTGCAAATAAGATATGACCCTGAAAGACAAGAAGACTGCAACCCCCAGGTTTAGTGATGCATCCCTCGAGTGCCTTTTGGACTTTGTGGAGGCCCGCCATGATGTCCTCTGTCCCACTCTGGCCACAGGAGGGGCAGCAACATTACCACTCCGGCTTCGTAGGTGATGGCAGTGGTGATCAGTGCCAATGCTGCACAGAAGAGGTTGGCCATCCAATGCAGATAGAAGATGAATGATCTCATCCATGTCACCAGGGTAAGGCAATCATCTGATATGAAAACAAAAAACTGCGGATGCTGGAAATCCAAAACAAAAACAATTACCTGGAAAAACTCAGCAGGTCTGGCAGCATCGGCGGAGAAGAAGAGTTGACGTTTCAAGTCCTCATGACCCTTCAACAAAACTGATCTTTCTTTACAAGGAGAGGGAAATATAAGCTGGTTTAAGGGGGATGATCTGCTCCTATCCTAACACCACCCCCATTTCTCCTCCTCCTCCACACACCGCCCCCCCCACCCCCTTAAACCAGCTTATATTTCCCTCTCCTTGTGAAGAAAGATCAGTTCTGTTGAAGGGTCATGAGGACTTGAAACGTCAACTCTTTTCTTCTCCGCCAATGCTGCCAGACCTGCTGAGTTTTTCCAGGTAATTCTGTTTTTGTTAAGGCAACCATCTCATCACTCTAAACTCACACACTCAAGCCCATCACACATTCATTGGCATCTCACTCACTGCCAGCTCAATGGACATCACCACTCACTCTTTCACACACACCCTCACATCTCCATCTGGCCTAATTCGTTTTCGAGACTGCATCCTCAGCCCTCACCATCTTGAGGCCACTTGTACAGATCAACTCATGCCCCCACACAAACCCTGGCCTACCCCACTTCCCCAGTACAGCCCTCGCTCTGCAACCTCTTCCCTTGCCCAAGGCCACTACTCCTGCTTCCCCAAGCGAGCTCTAGCCCTGCAGCCACGTAAAGCCACCCCTATCTTAAGGCTTGTCTGGTAGGTACCGACCTGCCCATGAACCCCCCTAAAAGTGATGTGGCACAGTCTGCGAAGCCCGGTACTGATGACTGTGAGTGCTGCCCAAAGCAAGATAGGCAAACAAACCTCAAAGTCCTGAGCGAAGTGCAGCTCACCAGGTGCATGATACTTATGTGCAGTTGTGAAATACGTCAGTGGCCAATCACGTCGACATGGGCAGACAATCCAACCGGGGGCATGAGTTCGTCGGGCTAGCCTTATAAGGATATGCAGATGTATTACAATGGGGTTCCCAATGTCCGATGGCAGGAAACATGGCCTGCCATCGACAGGCTGTGCGGACGATTTAGAACTGGTTTCACAACGTTTTTGGCCTTCTCGCTATGTTATCTGCGCACACCGCCGAGCACATCCAAGGCCAGCGGGCAAGGGAAATTCAGCCCATTATTTTTAGCTTTAGAAATTAAAGTTCTCACTAAAGTGGGTTAAATGCAATTAAAACAAGCTTGGAGTTTATTGTACGTAAAAGAATAGGGCCATGTTGACTTACGATATTAACAGCTAGAAAGATAGGATCATAAAACAGCAGATGGAGATACTTAAACAATGCATGACCATTCTGTGGACTTTTTGTTGGAGACATGGGGCTGTATTTTTCTGTCGGCGAGCAGGGGGCAGGGCCCGCTCGCCGACATGAAAATGAAGCAGGATGATGTCGGGAGAACATTTAAATTCCCATTTAAATCTTCAGGAAGGCGGGGGCACAGCAAGATCAGCTGTCTGCCTGCCGATCTGTCAATGGCCAATTGAAATTGGCCACTGACAGGATAATTAAAACAATTAAAAGGACCTGCCCATCCAACCTTAAGGCTGGCGGGCAGGCCAGGAGCCCCGGCGGGCTTCTGAAAAAACATGAAACCTCATCCACCGGCGGGATGAGGTTTCATGTAGGGTTTAAAAAACTTTATTAAAGTTTCAGTGAAATTTATTAACATGTCCCAACTCATGTGATATTGTCACATGAGGGGGACATGTTAAGGATTTTTTTATTTTTCTACTTTTAAAGTTTATAAAGCTGTCAGCGATCTCCCTGAGGCAGCACTTAGCCTCAGGGAGATGTGCGTTCTTTTGTGCGCATGTGTGAAATAGTGCCCTCTCGCATTTGGGGAATCCCTCCCTGCCCAGGAAGCGCATAGTGCTTCCTGCCGGACGTCACACTGGGTGGGCCTTAATTGGCCCGCCCACTTAAAATGACGGCAGGGCCCGCTTCTCCGATGGGGATTGGCTCCCTGCCCGCCGGAGATTGGGTCGGGCCCACCCGCCCTACAGGCAGAAAATTCTGCCCATGGTGTTTGCAATCATTTCAGTAAGGTCAGTCCAGAGAGATGTTTCTGTTTAGGAAGTTAGACTGAACTTAGTTTAAAAGCATACATTGAAGTGTTGTAAAATCCATTTAATTCATTAGATCAAGGAAGGAATTTTAAATTAAGGTCTGTTTCAGGAATTCCCAGGGCATGCTAAGTCATCATGGAGATGGGTGGAGCTTAGGGAGGTTCTTTGGTTTCAATTTATCTGGGTGTTTGCTGAGAGAGTGAATTGCAATCTGGACATGGTGTGTGCAGTCTGCAGCTCATAAAGAGAAGATAGCCAAAGTAAATGATAGTTAGTATGCACCCTAAGCAAAGTAAAAACTAACTTCATCACTCACCTTGTGATTGCAGATAAGGCTTAATCTCAGTTTCAATTTTGTGAGCCAACAGAAGCTTGAAGATTGTCTGGTTTTGAAACTAGTGGAAGAATTTACAATGGTCCTCACAGTGTCTTGTGGCAAAAAAAAACAACCCCCAGATTAAGCTTGGAGATTTTGAAAAACTATCCAGAACAAGGTGAGGGATCCACAATCAAGGGATGGTAAATGAAAGTTTTGCCTCTGAGAATAGCTGGAGATGAGAAGAATTAGTCTCCCGAGGACTGTGGCATACTTTTGGTTGCACCCTATAGAAGTGAATAGCTTCAAGATATCATAATATATAAGATGGTTCTGCTACACATTACTTCAATCTCCAGTTCAACCATGAAATGTAACCCCCAGAACACTTACACATAACACTAGTTCCTAGCTAATTGGTTCCTAGCTTTATAGAGATAAAACAATACATATTAAAGAGGGATGTTATATAATGTCCCTATCCACGTAGCTGTTCTAATCATTAACTTTTATAAAGTAAACAAGATTATCAATTGACTTTTGAAAATAAATTGAAACCCTTAGAGCCTTTTTCGCATGTAAAACATATTGTTAATGGTACTGATTGGACGATAAGATGTGCCTCCATCTTGCATATTTGACATTTGTTGCTCTTAGTGGTGAGTCGGCATGCTGCACAGGTGATATTGTGCATGTTGTCCCTGTTGTTGCAGGAGTCATGCTTGCTGTTGCTAATATTATGTCATTTTCTGGTGACGTTAATGTTGTCTCCCTGGATAATTGATGTTTCCAGTGTTGTTGAGTCTTCTGTTTTTCCAGCTCTGGCATAGATTGAATATGGATTCTGTTTCTTTTCATTTGTTTACTGGTTTCATGCTCAATTATGTATGATCTTGGAGTTTCTGCTTCAGCAGCAACTTTTGCTGGGCTCCAGGTTTTCGTGATTGGATCGAGCATATGTAAATTTTGTCCTTTCAACAGCCCAGGTAGGGATTTAGCATGTTTGTCAAAGGGCTGACCTCTTTCCTGTGCTTCAATAAGTTGTTCTCTAACTTTTTCCTGATCACCTAGAGGATGTATTATGCTTGGCACAATATTATTATATTTTCTTCCATTCAGCAACTCTACAGGTGATCTCATATCAGCCTTGAGAGGTGTGTGGACTGAGTGATAATACAACAAAGTTTGGGTCTTCCTTTGTCTCTTGGCATTTCACAAGGGTTCCTTTGACCATCAGGACATGTCTTTCTATAAACCCGTGCCCTCGAGAATAGTGTTGTGATGAGGTGTTATTGAACCCATACTGCTCAGTGAATTCCTTAGCTTCCCCGGATGTGAACTGGGTGCCACTATCACATATTAATCTTTCAGGAATCCTTTGCTCAGCAAACAGAATTCAAACTGCTGAAATGATTGTTGCGGCTCTCAAGTATTTTATTTTCTGGATAAAAGGAAATTTTGAGTAGTAGTATGTGATCATTCTTGATTGTATGTGAAGAAATCGACTCCCATGGGCAGAATGTTCCATTGATCAGACTAAGTGCGGTGGCAGGCAGTTTTGGCAGCGCCCACCCCGCTGTTCAGAATGGCGGGAACTCATGCCCAATTCCAATTAACTATGCACAGGCAAGTTTTTGGGCCGAATGACCTGGCAGGTCGTTCGGCTCACCATCAGCTGGCAGGGTCAAAGGTGCCATATTTAAACATGAGTCAAGCACACACATCTCACTCTCTGCAGCCCACCTGTCTCCAAGAGGCCATTACAGATGTCTTCCATGCACAACAAGAAGGCTGCACCCCACTTCAGACATGACACCCTCCAAGTCTTGATCAGAGGAGTGTGGGCACATGGAGGTGTGCTCTATCCCAGGGTTGGTTCCAGGAAGCACACAAGCCTCACCTCTTAGGCCTGGAAGGCCATCACTAAGGATGTCAGAGCAGCTGACAGCAGCGTCAGGAAGGAGATCCAGTGCAGGAAGAGGATGAATGATCTCATCCACTCTGCTAGGGTAAGTCATCCTTCAACTCCCTCTAATATCAAACTCTCATCATAGCATCATGTAGTCAAATAACTATTCTCTTCAGGGATCTCACACAACCATTACCAGGGGGCACCTATCAGCACTGATAGACTAAAGCAACCTTTTACCTCACCACCACCCCACCTATCATGATGCACAGTATCCATCCTCAAACCTGCTGAGGACGGCTCACCACACACAGTGGCATGGATCTGTGCTAACCTATGCTCCATCCCTTCTCATCACATGTCTTTCTTCATCCAAGCCAAGCTTGCCCACAGCAGGCGGAAAGATTCCCAAACAGGGGGTGCACAGCCGACATAATTGACCTCACAGAGCTAGAGAAGGCTGCAGCCCAGATTGCTGGGGAGGACAGGACTTGCACCTGTGGGGAAGGGGAGATTGGATTGTCTCAGCAACCCAGTATGGATCACTTCATGAGTTCATCACATTCTGATAACTGTAGTGAGTGACATGCAGTCTTATATTCCTCATGCTCATCTACTAAATCTCCATTCTCTATCTTATAGGCACCTGCAAACAGAGACCCAGGAGTGAAACCACCAGAACTCCCAGCCCTCAGACCACATCTGAGGAGGAAGATGAAGAAGAACTGTCACAGCGCTCACCTGCACCCTCCAGCAGCACACACCTTGGTGGGGCACCTCTCCAGGTGAGGCTCGGGCTCACTTTCTGGAGAACACTTCCCTGACATGTCCCTGCAGCAGTCGGGGGCAGGGACAGACCAGGTCTCTGGCACCCTAAGGGCTGCTAGAGAATAGCCACCCTCTCAGTCCAAGGCAGTTAATGAGCCTCTGAAAGATGCCTTCCAACACATGGTGGATAGTCAGCAAAGGGCAGGGGGGAACATCAAGCAGCAGTGTTTGAAGCCCTCAGAGAGGATGACTGCCGAAGTCATCGAAGGCAAACAATTCCGCAGGCTGCCTCAGCTCCTGCTGCGGATGTCAAGGCAGTGCCCAGAAGCGGAAGGCCTGGAAAAAAATCAAAAAAATTTTGATCACAGCTTGTTGCACAGGTGACGACAATAGTCGTTACTAACTGAACATCTGCAAATATATTCACTTCCAATGCATATTGTCTACTGTTTTCTTTCAGTGTCCTTCTAAAGGCTTTATGAGCAAAACCCCCTCTCACAACCCCCCCCCCCAAGTAGTTTTCCTGCACGCAGCCGATCCCACAACTGAATCTGCAGAAGGAAGGGTCTGCAGCAGTGCACTCTCCCCCGCATACGGAGTCTTCATCCATCAAACTCATCTCACTGGCCCCTAGCATATTCCATTATGCTTGCTGCAGTTCCCTTTCTGTTGTCCAGCTGAAACGACCTGCATCTCCACACTCACACTGACCCAACTCTCATGCAGTACTTGTGCCTGCAGCACAAGGCTCCGCTCACTTTAAATTTGACAACTATAGTTGTAGTAACTTTCCTTATGAGCTCCCCCACAATTTCCCCTACACCAGTCATCCAAGTCCTTCCCCCATCACCATTCATCCCCTTGCATCACCTTCCAGCCTGAACCCTTCTCCTTCCAGCATGTCCATGTGAATGTGCATTTTCCCTTCCTTCCAGAGCACCTCACCCTCGTTCACATTGACCTCCCTGACCTCTTCCTTCCCAACTCCCCTAGCGTCCATCTCCATATCCCAACTAACAACCCTCACCGCCTCTTCACCTGACATTGTTGAACCGTCACCCTCCCCCTCCTGCCCTACAGGCTCCCTCTACCCTCTGTTACCTTAACCATCACCTGGACACCCCCCACCCCTCGAGACCTAGACATTGCCCTCCCACCACCCCACCTTTTGCTGATCAGTGTCTTCCATCCTGCAGCTCGAGGCTCCAATTCCCCCATGCCAAAGCCCCTGGAAGAACGCAACAAGCTTATGCTGAAGTCCCTGTAAGTCTGAAGCCTCAGTGAAGCCAAAGCTGCAGTATGGAGATCTCCCACCTTCTGAAAGCTGCTTTGTGGAGGAACCATGTGGTTGAGGCTCCCCCTACCATGCAATGCAAATGTTCCTCCAGGGTCCTGTGGCTGTAGGCCTCCATCATCCTCTCTTCGGATGTCCACAAACTGAGCAAGGCCCTAAAAGGTAAGTCTAGACTTGTGCATGTCACTCATTTTCAAACGGGTTTGAGGCTGACGTAATTTCCTGCTGGTGTGACGCAAGATTGGAAGGAGTGAGTAGATTCTGGCGAGCTGTTTTAATGAGCATTCATGAAATGTTAATGACTACTAATGGCATTTACATCATTAGACAGTGGGATAACTGACCCACCAGTAACTTGCCATTGGGAGAATTGTAAACTGTTTTTATATCAGCAGGTTTCCAACTTTTTGGCTCCCACTAAATTCTCTGCTCCCACCTGCGTCAAAATCAGCTGTGGGAGGGATGGGAAAATTCCACCCTGTATTTTCAATGTCTTTGTACATGCCTATCTAATACATAGCTGATCTGGCTCTGAGGTTACACATCCCCACTCCATGTGGCCTTCATATGTCTTCTGGAGAAGTTCTTCCTGCATTGTTTTGGGTATGATTATTCTGGATCTACCTACCAGAACACCATCTTCAAGTGAGATGTCATCTCTGATAGTCCAGTACTGCCTGATTGCTGGCTGTGCTTGCTGTATCTTATCAGGCCAACACTGGATCACTTGCTGAAAGAGTGTCTGTAACTCATCTTTACTGGTCTCATCTCGAATTTGACTCAGTTTCAGTTGCATTACATTCACTAGGTGATGGATCTTTATACCTAGATCTTCTATCTTGTGTTTCTCCTGTTGCAACATTCGAGGTAGGGTTTCTGCCAGCTCCATTTCTCTTCCTGGCTTGTATTTCAGAGTGAAGTCATAACTCTGAAGTCTCAGCAGTAACCTCTGTGGTCTTGCTGGTGCTTTTCACAGATTCTCCTTGTAGATCTGCTGCAGTGGATGATGATCATTCTCCATTATGAACATTCTCTCAGAGATACATATGGAATTTCTCACATCAATACACGACTGCCAAAAGTTCTCTTTCTATGTTACATAACAACAATGTGAGGAGAGGTGAAATAACTCCTCTATTCTCCCAATCCAGATTTAACCGTAACAGGGCTTTTGTGTGAATTGAACGAGGATGTGCTTTGCCAATTCTGTTGGAGTCCGACTACTTCCTCTCCTCATTCTTCCTACCAAAATGAATCACTTCACACTCCTCTGCATTAATTCCACATGTCACTTGTCTGCCCATCCCACGAGCTTGGCTGTGCCATCTTGTAAGTTATCACTTTCTTCTTCACTTTTCACAATAAGTCCAAAAATAGAATAGTATATATGTATTAGGGATTCATTCAGTCATTGGCTGAGTTATTTGCTGATTCATGTCGCCGACTGATTTGTGCCAACTCAACTGATAGTTATTGCTAGATTGGCTTTGGAACTCTCTGCCTCAGAAGGCGGTGGAGGCAAGGTCATTTATAGATTCTTGTTAGGCAAGCGAATCAAAGATTATCAGGGTAGATGGGAATGTGGAATTCGAAACAGGAACAGATCAGCCATGGTGGAGCCATGAGGGATCAAACGGCCTACTCCTGCTCCTGTTTATGTCAGACAGGTTTTCTTAGGTTAAACAGAGAACAAGTTTATTGAATCTATTTCCCAAATAACAAAAACTAGGTAAAATGCATTCATAAGTCACACTCATTCATCTGGGTGCACACACACCCCAGTACAGATGGCAGAGTAAGAGGATAGGCTTATCTGAATGCATGTAGCATTCATAACAAAATAAATGAATTGACAGCACAATAAAAATAAATGCGTATGATATGAAAGCCATTACAGAAACATGGCTGCAGGATGGCAAAAACAGGGACCTGAATATTCAAGGGTACATAACATTTAGGAAAGACAGAAAGCTAGGACAAGGTGCAGGGGTAGTTTAGTTAATTAAGCATGACATTCATACAAAAGAGAGAGATGACATTAGTTCTGGAAATCAAGTTGTAGAATCAGTTTGGGTAGAGATAAGAAATGGTAAAGGTCACTTGTGGGACTAGTTGAAAGAATGGTTGACAATAACCATACTGTAGGACGGGGTACACTGGAAGATATAATGGGGGCTTGTGAGAAAGGTACGGTGATAATCATGGGTGATTTTCTTCTACATATAGATTGGCAAAGGTATCCTGGATGATGAGTTAGTGTGTTTTCAGGGCAGTTTCTTAGGGTAGCACATTTTAGCACCAACCAGAGAGCAGACTATACCATATCTGATTATGTGCAATGAGACAGGATTAATGAATGACTTCATAGTGAAGGTGCCTGTAGGCAGCAGTGATCATAATATGATTGAATTTCACATTCAGTTTGAGGGAGAGAGGAGTGGATCTAAGACTAGTGTCTTAAACTTAAATAAGGGCTATTTGAGGGCATGTAGACAGTACTGGTGAAAGTGAACTGGGAAATTAGGTTATGAAAAAAGAACATAAGAAATAGGAGCAGGAGTAAGCCATTCTGCCCCTCAAGCCTGCCCCGCCATTCAATATTATGGCTGATCTGCCCCAGGCCTCAACTCCTCTTTCATGCCAGCTCCTCATAGACCTCAACTGCCCGATATTTCAAAAATCTATCTACCTCCTCTTTAAATACTTTATGATCTAGTCTCCACAACTCTCTGGGTAGATATTTTAGACATTCATTACCCTCAGGAGAAGAAATTCCTTCAATTCTCAGTTTTAAATGAGTGTCCCCCTGTTCTATATCCCCTAGTTCAAGATTCCCCCACAAGTGGAAACATCTTCTCAACATCTATCCTGTCAAGCCCTCTCAGAATCTTGTACATTTCAATAAGATCACCCCTCATTCTTCTAAACTCTAATGTGTAAAGGCCTAACCTGTTTAGCCATTCTTGATAAGTCAACCCCTTCATCCCGGGAATCAGTCCAGTGAATCTCTTTTGAATTGCCTTCAATGCCAGTATATCCTCTCTTAAATATGGGAACCAAAACGATTCGCCAGGACACTGGTCCCAGCATGGTTCAAATGAAGCCCATCCCAATGGAACAGCTCTCTCCTTCCCCAGTACTGGTGCCAGTGCCCCATGAATCAGAACCCATTTCTCCCAAACCAATCTTAGAGCCACGCATTTACCTCTCTAATCTTTATTTATTTTTATTTATGCAAGGCCAATTTGCACATGGCTCAGCTAATAATCCGGAGATTATTACCTTTGTGGTTCTGCTTTTTTAATTTAGCCCTGAGCTGCTCGTAGTCCCTCAGCAAAACCTCTTTCCTACTCCTACCTATGTCATTGGTACCTACATGGGCCACATCAGTTGGATTCTTCCCTCCCACTCCAAATTCCTCTCCAGCTCAAAAGGGATGTCCTGAACCTTGGCACCAGGTAAGCAACACAGCCTTCGGGACTCTGTCTTTGCTGCAGAAAACAGTATCTATTCCCCTAACTATGCAATCCCCTATTACTACTACATTTCTCTTTCCTTCCCCCAATTGAATGGCGCTCTGCACCACGGTCAGTTCGCTCATCCTCCCTGCAGTCTGTGCCCTTGTCTATACTGGGAGCAAGAACCTCGTACCTATTGGACAAGAGCACTGGCTGAGGCTTCTCCTAAGCTAAGTCCTGGATTCCCATACCTGCCTCACTCACAAGTCACACTCTCCTGTACCTGACCACAGTCCAAATTTGAGGTAATTAATCTAAAAGGTGTGACTGTCTCCTGAAACAGTGTCCAGGTAATTCTCCTCCTCCCCGACGTGTTGCAATGTCTGCAGCTCGGACTCCAGCTCATCAACTCTGAGCCGAAGTTCCTCGAGCAGCCAACACTTGCTGCAGATGTAGTCACTGTGGATCACACCGGCGTCCACCACCTCCCACATACTACAACTGCAACCTATAGTCTGCCCGGCCAGCTCTTAATTAATTAATTTGGGTGTTAAATATTTTAAATGTGAATTTCTTAACTGCATTCTTTACCTGTAATAATGTCTCCTGACTTAGACCACTGGGCCAATCAAAAGAGACATGGAAGAGATACCCACCAATCACCTACCTGTTTTCCTGCGACATCACACTTTGGCTCTGACAGGTAAAAACAAGTTGAAGGGGCTCTCTGCTGCTGGTTTTTATCCCCTGCTGCCCTTCTCACGCAAGTCTCTTTGCATTCTTTTATCCTGTATCTCCGCTGCTCTCCTCATGCTCTTTTATCCCGTGTCTCCCCTTCTCTCCTTGTGCTCTTTTATCCTGTGTCTCCTCTCATTCTTTTATCCTGTGAGATGGGTCAGTAGAGATACAGTGGCAGACATTTAAGGAGCTATTTCAGACTACTCAGAAAAGATACATTTCAGTGGAGAAAGAAAGCTCTAAGGGAAGGACACATCATCCATGGCTAAAGAAGCTAAAGATAGTATCAAACTAAAAAAAAAGCATATAATTCTGCAAAGATGAGTGGCAGGGCAGAAGATTGAACAGAATATAAAGAACAGCAAAGAATAACTAAAAGATTAATAAGGAGAGAGAAATTAGAGTACAAGAGAAAGCTAGTTAGAAATGTAAAAACAGATCGTAAAAGTTTCTACAGGTATTTAAAAGGTATTTAAAAAAGAAATTAGCAAAGTGAGTGTTGGTCCACTAGAGAGTGAGAATGGGGAACTAATGATGGAAAATAAGGAAATGGCAGATGAATTGACAGGTATTTTGCATCCGTCTTCACTGTAGAGGATACAAATAGCATCACAGAAATAATTGTAAATAAGGAGGTGGAAGGGAGGGAGGGACTTAAAACAATTACCAGGGAAAGGGGACTGAGAAAATTATTAGAACTGAAAAGCTGACAAGTCCCCAGGTCCTGATGGACTTCATCATAGAGTCTTAAAAGAAGTGACTGCTGAGATAGTAGATGCATTTGTTTTAATTTTCCAAAATTCTGGAAAGGTCCCATCAGATTGGAAAAAATATGAATGTCTCTTTCCTTTCTTGAATAGAGGAGTCACAAAGCAGAAAACTACAGGACAGTTAACTTCTGTTACAAGGAAATTGCTGGAATCTATTATTAAGGTTATAGGGGGGCACTTGGAAAATCTCAATGCAATCAAACATTATCAACATAGTTTTGTGAAGGGGAAATCATGTTGTTTGACTAATTTAGTGGAGTTCTTTGAGGAAGTAGCAAGCAATGTGGATAAAGGGGAACGTTCAGTTTCCAGAAGGCATTTGACAAGTTTCCACAAAGGTTACTACGCAAAATAAGAGTTCATGGTGTAAGGGATAGAGGATTGGTTACCTAACAGGAAGCAAAGAGTAAGGATAAATGGATGAATAAAAACTTTTCATTCTAATTTTTTTAGGGTTGGCAAGATGTGGTGAGTGGAGTGTCATAGGGATCAGTGCTGGGCCCTAAACTATTACGATTTATATCAATGACTTGGATGAAGGGACCGAATGTATGTTGCTAAGTTTGCTGATGACAGAGATGGGTAGGAGTGTAAGTTGTGAAGAGGACATAAGGGCTGGGATTTTCCTATTGCGGTGGGCATCGTGGCAGCTACAGGAGCTAAATCTCGCGAGCAGGCCCAAACCTGGTTTTATGGTGACATAAAAAGAGGAAGAAATTGTGCTTTTCAGTCATCAATGGCAGGCTGCGTTTCCCACCAGCACACATTGCAAATACCATTAGCATAAATCAGCATCTCCACGGAATTATTCCTTAACACTGGGTGGGGGCCCACGTCTGCGTGCAAATTAGAACGATGTGTTTCACAACAGGATTTAAACAACGTGCAGCTGGCGACCTGCCCTTCACTCCTGGCCCTGAGGTGAGTTTGCATACCTTGCACGTACAGCACTTGCTGGGGTCAGCGCCAGGCTTCAGATTGCACCTCATTCGTTTTAGCGAGGTCTCAAAACAAGCCTCCACAGGTACTACAGCAGGGTTAAGGCAGGGGTGGCTTTAACTGTGCTGCAGGGCAAGGGCTCTACTGGAGGACAATGAGCAGGGCAGTTGCACTGAATCGCATGACTTGAGGGAGTAGGCCATGCAACTGAATCAATAGTTCCAAAATGAGGGCAGAGGCACAGCTGAGACAGTTTAGCAGCTGATCAATTGACATGCTGGGATTCAGTAACTCTTTCGAGTACAAACCCATTTCTATCTGTTTTAGATGAAGTTACATTGTTTCATAGTTTGCCACTGTGAGATTTGGACTCTTGATTTTGGGGTTACAAACCCAGTACCATAACCACTTGGCTATTTAAGCCAAGCCTGGGATTCAGTAAAGCGAAGCAATAATGCCATTCATGCAACACTGATCAATCAAGAGGCAGTGTTCCCCTAGTTTTAACCTCTCATTTGCATCCTTCAAATTCAGAGTATTATGGAACTGCAAAACTATTGGGTGCGTGGACCAGTGGACAGGGAGTTGGAGGGCATCCATTGCCAGTGGCTGTGAAAATAACTGCCGCAGTCAACTCCTACACCAGGGGCTCCTTCCAGCACTGGGGATCTCTGCAGCATCTCTTGAGCATCTGCACACAAATGCATCCAGGAGGTCAAAAGCACCCTTTTTAAACGATGGCCTATAATTTTGTCCACTTCGGCAGGGATCAAATAAGCCAAGACACAAGAACACTGGGCTTTGCAGAGCTTTCTGGTTTCCCACAAGTGCAGGGTGTCATCAGCTTCACTCATGTGGCTAGAAAAGCTCCCTGGCACCGGACAGTCCAGTAACCGGAAAGGCTACCACTCGCTCAATGTGAAGCTGGTGTGCGACATAACAAAACTTATGCAGGTGTGCGCGAGATTCCTAGGTAGTGTCCATGACTCATACATCCTAAGTAGGCCTCAGACATCTTTGGAGGAACCACACAGGATGCAGGGGTGGCTTTCCTCGGGGAAAAGGTAACCCGCAAAAGGATGTGGCTGATGACGCCTGTGCAATGGCCTCAGACTCCTGCAGAGAGAAGGTACAACGAGGCTCATGACGCAACCCAACATTGGTGGAACACGCCATAGGGATCCTGAAAATGTGGTTCTGATGCCTGGGCAGATCTGGTGGAGCGCTCCAATACACTCCCCAGAGGGTCTTGCGTATCATCGGGGCTTGCTGTGTGCTACAAAGCAGGGGCAACTTGGAGGAGCTGCACGTCTTCTTTGATGAGGAGGACTTTTATGGTGATGAGGTCATGGAAGCTGAGGATACAGGCGAAGAGGCCATTGAATGGGCCAGATGAAGCATGCTCATGAGGCTGTCATTGCCAGCACATTTCAGGAGGAGGATGACAAGATGCACCGAGGATCCTCCTGGACAACTATCCTGCATTGAGAGCCAGCATGACCACCAGCATAGGGACTCCTCTAATTTCACCCGTGAACTTCCAGATGACTGTGCAACATTGCACAGGATGCTCACATTGCCTTGATGCTGTGAAGGTTAAGAGAGCCTGGGGGGCTGAGATGAGTTGCCAGCTGCAGGATGGCATCAGAAAGTGCTGCCTCTTCACACATCCATCCAGCACCCCAGTCGCAACATCACCTTACCAGACGCAGGGGCACTAGCATGATCCTCAGTGGCCTAGCGCCTGCATGCCTTCAATCTGGCAAGGCTCCTCATGGAGATCTATCAGAAACAATGCAACCATGCATAATGTGTTATATCATTGGTGAAACAGAAACATAACACTTGGGACAAAGCAGCCAATGAAATACCGCTGCTGTGACTGCACTGAGAGAGTGACTCAGCCAACTGTGATACACTCCCTGAAATGACAGTAACATTCGACAGTTAAAGTCAAGATCCTGAGCTACATTTCTCCTAACTTCACATTGGAGGCAGAGCACCTGAGCATGACAAGATTAGACACTTGGCTGCCTGATACTGAGTTGCCCCCTCTTACAAACAACCAGCCCTAGCCTGAACCCTAGTAAAGTCCAACATGATCAGAGAACATGAAGCCCTCAAGGGTAAGTGCGATTGCTAATGAGTAGCATTGTTCTGCTTCATCACTTACTTGTTCCTTTTCCCTAATCCACCTTGTCTGAAGCAACAGTGTTCAATTCCAGATCATGCCTAAAAGCTGTCCTGGCCTCCAGAAACCACCATTTGGAAGTAGCATCAGTAACCTCTTGGCCTGTCAAGGTGATGGGACGCACACCTCTGTCTACCAACTTCATGACCAGACCTTTCTCCCTGCAATAGTCACAACTACAGGGTGAGAAACACTGTCTTTAGACATGGTTATAATGACATGAGCCTGAACTTAGAGCTTATGTACAGTGCCCTCCGCTAAACAGGTTTCCAACATTCCCGGTGTCAATCTGCTGAGCTCAGCAAAAACCTGCACATCTCAGCACCTGCACACAAATGTGCCATTGCTTCATCACCTTGAGGCGGCAAGGTTGTCCCAGTTTTTGCTGAGCTCAGCAGATTGATACCGGGAACGTTGGAAACCTGTTTGGCTGAGGGCACTGTACATAAGCTCTGAGTTCAGGCTCATGTCATTATAACCGTGCCTAGAGACAGTGGCCAGATGGAGTTGGACGATACATGAGCCTTCCCCCTGCATTAGCACATCTTTTCTTAAACAACTCACCTTCACCTGTCAAGAATGTTGACAAGATTTGGGAAGGGGTGTGCCCCAAAGGTTCAGAGCCAAGAATGCACATGAGGGGACCCTATGAGGAAGCACACTTAACATGAAGGTGTAGGCATTACTTACATGGAGCATTATGTTGAAACAGGACATTCACTGTGGTGAGATGCTAGCACAATGCACAGAAGAGGATAGAGACAATTGTCACAAGTGGGCGCAGGAACTAGGGTATCACATGATTGACAGTAACACAGCTTATCTTAATAAGAAGGAGGCATATACAAGTAAAGATTCAAAATGATTGCGAGTCTGTTTACATTTGTGAACATTATATACATGTGGTTAACATCTGTGCCAACATTGTGCAACTACATCTTCTTCACTTTCCTTGCCCTTCTGCTACGTCTCAGTGCTCCCCTAGCATCCACAGCAGTGGTGGAGGTAGTCTGCTGGCTGCCACTCCCTGTTGTCTGTGATGACCTTGGCAGGCATCACCTGGAGGGCTGGACCTGGTGTGGCCTGCTTTGGGTGTCCTATCAGACAGATGAACCCTCCTTGACCTGTGGAGCTGGAGCTGATGGGGTAACAGGAAGAAGAGATTTGGCTCAGCCGGACACTCGCGGAATCACCTTGGTGCATGGCCCCCAGGTGTTGAGCTGCTGGTCCTCCTTCCTATGGGTGGCCAAAGGCCCCTGGTGACTCCTTGAGAAGGGCCAGCTGGAGTGAGATCAAGGTGCCCCACAGTCCTCTCACGTTGACATCAATAGGTGCCGCCAATGGCCACTCCAATGGGGTGCAGCTCCTTTAGCAGTGCAGCACCAATGTTCTGGATCAAAGTCTCCACGATGGCCACCACCCTACCGGTGTTGACCTCGGTGCATTGACATGCTGGCACTATCACCTCAGACTGAAGGCAGACAGACTCCTCCATCATGGGTTGCAATCTGAGGAATGCAGCTTACATCCCTTCTGGATGTTCTTGTGCTTGACATTGCAGTGCCAGCAACTGATTTAGGAGAGTCCAGAGGTTCATCATTGGACTCAGACTTAGCAGAATTGTGGCCTCCAGTTCTAACATCCCTGCCTTAGCCTGCTAATAGGAGCAGATGGTTTGTTGTGCTCACAAGGTTGTGATACTGAGGCTACCCTAGAGCTAGGTCCCACCAAGGTGTGTCTCTGAGCTGGCAGAGAGTATGAGTGAGTGCTATGATAGGTCTTCAAAAAAGGTCCTGTTCTCCGGATTCTCATCCGAGGTCTCGTCGGAGCTGGAGTTGAGGGTCTGGTTCATGGATGGTTCAGCAGCTTCCCAGAGTGGCTTACAAAAGAAGAGAGACAATTAGTGCATGGCAGGTGACTCTGAAACAGGGGAAATCACTCACAGTTTGGTTGTCTGATGGATATTCTAATGCAGAATCCTCACTGGAGTGTGTGCCGCTGACCTCAGTCAGCCCAGGCATGATGTATGTCCTCTCCGGCCAGCTCTACAGCTGTGTCCTTGAAGTCCAAGAGATCCCTGTTCACGAGAACTCTGTCCCCGATATGGGGGGTCTCCATCTTATTGTGAACAAGCTTGTCCTATATGGACACAGATGGAAAGTGTGAGAGCAAGACGCATGAGGGGGCAGATGATAAGTATACCTTGCATGTGTGGGTGGTGAGTTGAGCTCTGGACAGGATTAGGGCGCAAACTCCAGGAGAGATTTTTTTTTCCATATATTCGTTCACAGGCTGTGGGTTTCACTGGCTGGGCCAACATTTATCGCCCATCCCTAGTTGCCCTTGAGAAGGTGGTGGTGGACCGCTGTAGTCTATGTGGTGTAGGTACACCCACAGTGCTGTTAGGAAGGAAGTTATGGGATTTTGACCCAGCAACAGTGAAGGAACGGTGATATATTTCTGAGTCAGAATGGAGAGTGACTTAGATGGGAGCACCACCACCTGGAAGTTCCCCTCCATCTGCTGCCCTTATCCTTCTAGATGGTAGTGGTCATGGGTTTGGAAGGTGCTGTCGAAGGAGACTTGGTGAATTCCTGTTGTGCATCTTGTATACACAGCTGCTGCTGTGTAAGTGGTGGAGGAAGTGAATGTTTGTGGATGAGGTGCTAATTAAGTGAGCTGCTGTGGCCTGGACGGTGTCAAGCTTCTTGAGTGTTGTGGGAGCTGCACTCATCCAGGTAAGTGGGGAGCATTCCATCACACTCCTAACCTGTGCCTTGTAGATGATGTTCAGGCTTTTGGGGGATGGGGGGCGGGGGGTGTAGTCAGGAGGTGAGTTGGTCATCACAATTCCTAGCCTCTGAGCTGCTCTTATAGCCATAGTATTTATATGGCTAGCCCAGTTCAGTTTTTGGTCAATAGTAACCCCCAGGATGTTGATAGTGGGGGATTCAGTGATGGTAATGCCATTGAACATCAAGGGGCAATGATTGGATTCTCTCTTGTTGGAGATGGTCATTGCCTGACATTTGTGTGGCGCAAATGTTATTTGCCACTTGTCAGCCCAAGCCTGGATATTAAACAGGTCCTGCTGCAGTTAGACATGGACTGCCTCAATATCTGAGGAGTCGTGAATGGTGCTGACCATTGTTCAGTAAACATCCCCACTTCTGACCTTATGATGGAAGGAAGGTCATTGATGAAGCAGCTGAAGCTGGATGAGCCGAGGACACTACCCTGGGGAACTCCTGCAGTGATGTCCTGGACCTGAGATGACTGACCAATAACCACAACCATCTTTGTGTTAGGTATGACTCCAACCAGCAGAAAGTTTTCCCCCGATTCCCATTTATTCCAGTTTTCATGGGCTCTTTGATTCCACATTCAGTTATACGCGGTCTTGATGTCACTCTCACCTCACCTTCGGAATTCAGCTCTTTTATCCACGTTTGAACCAAGGCTGTAATGAGGTCAGGAGCTGAGTGGCCCTGGCAGAACCTAAACTGGGCATCTGTGAGCAGGTTATTGCTAAGTGCTGCTTAATAGCACTGTTGATGACCCCTTCCATTACTTTACTGACGATCAAGAGTAAACTGATGGGGCAGTAATTGGTCGGGTTGGATTTCTCCTTTTTTGTATAGGACATACCTAGGCAATTTTCCACAATGCCGGGTAGATGCCAGTGTTGTAGCTGTACTGGAACAGCTTGGCTTAGGATGCAGCAAGTTCTGGAGCATATGTCTTCAGTACTATTTGCCAGAATGTCGTCAGGACCCATAGCCTTTGCAGTATCCAGTACCTTGGCCGTTTTTTGATATGACGTGGTTGACCTCTTCTGCAGAGCATTTGCACTGACCACTGCCGTGCCACCTCCCAACACAGGTTGGTCACTTTGGTGGAAGGTCAGAAGAGGATATCATGGCAGGCCTTGACTGCATTCAACAGGCACTTCAGTGTGGGGTTAATGAATTTGGGCACAGCATGTTTTCAGCCTTTAAGAGCCATGTCTTCACTGGAGCTGCTGCAGAGAGTGCGAATGCTGTGCAGGGGCGCCACTTAATTATGGTGCTTGGAGTTAAGGAGCGCTTAGGCCACGGTGGAGCGGGTGAATCAGCAGCTGCCCACCAGCAGAACAATTTGTTCCCCGTAGATTAATAATTAATCAGCTGCAGTGTGGACGATTTGCCGCAAAAAGCCGACATTATGGCCAGTGAGTGGAATGCCATTTATTCCACCTGCTAACAAACTTTGAGCATTTCAGTGAAAATCCTGACCAAGGAGTCTGCAAAAGGACATTGCCTACTCAATTAATCTAAGATCTGGCAGATGGAGTAATATTCTATTAGTTCATGTATGCTGCAGTTATTATTTCAGAACAGGTAATTATATTTTGATGTCTCATCTCAGAAACATTTGTAAAGTCTCAGGATGGTGTGAAGCCAACAGGGGGTGGGATCATTCATGCTCCCCAGGGGGTTGAGCATCTGTTTCTTTCATCCTACTTGGTGTAATGTAAAATTGTGTAGCCGTCACCTGGATAGTGTCATCATTGCCTCTTAAGATATAGTTGGCATATCTGGTCCCAGCTGAGATTAGACCTTTGGATGCGTATGCTATTGGCTTTCTTTGTCTTGAACTGGGGCTGCTCCTGGTCCTTTTGTAGAAGTATCCATTTGCAGAGTATCTTATTTCAACAGAAAGAAACCTGTTAGGTTTTTCAAGAAATGTGAGGAGACTAGTCTGTCATGTGACTCTGACCACTGGGACTCTACATCTTTTCATCAGGTCCTATATGTCTGTGGTGTTCTGACATATGCGGTATGAAGGAGCTCATGTATTGGATCAAGCCAAGGAAACTTCTCAACTCTTCTCTCAGGGCTTCCATCCCAAGATAGCCATAATTCTTTCGGGGCTTGGCTTGATTCCATCAGGTTTGTATAGCTTTAAGAACTGGCATTCTGTCACTCACAATGCATTTTTCAGTGTTTAACTTGATCACAGCTTTCCTGGTTATCTACATGAAGCGATGGAGAGGATAGTCATGGTCTTTTTCATCCACACCATATATCTGTATGTTGTCTGCTGTGCTAACTGCTCCTTTGCATCCTGTATGTTGAAGGTTAAAAAAATAGAGGCAGGATTTATCAACACAGCCTTTGGATGGTAATATTATCAACAGCAAAGATTGCAAGTCTAGTTTCACATTCCTGGCATTAATCTTGCCCAAAACTTTTGCCACTGCCATTGCTGATGTAATCGGTTTATGCTGCAATGGGGTAATGATCCCTCTTTAGGACTTCATTAAGATCTTTGGGATCCAGGCAAATTCTTAGCCATCCGTTTGGCTTCTCACTGATGAATTTCTGTAGGCTTGGACTATGGCAATCACCTTCTTTTCTTCCATCTCCTGGAGCTCTTTCAAGCTTTCATTTTAGTTCTATTGGTACTTTACATGGGAGATGAATCATCAGTTTCATTGCTGGGTCAATATTGATGTGATACACAATCTTCAAAGCATCCAACCACCTTATCAAAACACAGTCTGGGTACACTTGCATTTTCTTTGCATTTGTTCGGAGGGTGTTTTTCAAAGTGTTCTTCAACCCTCAGTGTCGCCTCCTTCACCTCGTGGTTTATTGAGATAATCTGCAGCTCTTCACAACTGCTCAATAGTAGGACCATCTGTTTCAGTGACATGGAACACAGTTAACATCTTTGCCTCTGTGTCCCCCTCCGATTTGGGTTGTTCCTAACTGTCAAATCTCAGTTCCCCTGAATGCTGTTGGCATGACATTGTTCAGTTTTAGAACACCTTTTTTTTGGGACAATCGTTTGCTTCCAAATTTTCATTAAAGATCTTCTGGTGTAGTCTAAGCCAGGATGGTGTTACACTGCTCCAGTATCAATCTTCAGCTTCAGATTAATCATCATGGGCTTTTCTCTCACCCTCTTCCTGATCTGAATGATTGAGAATTTATTTTCTCTGGGAATTATTGCATCCAGCCATTTCACATAGTATGGTTCCTAAGTCTATTGTGTTCCTAAATTCACCATCATCTTCCAGGGTATGGATGTTTTAGTTGCTTTTCCTGTCCTTTTGCCCAGTTGCTCTGGTGTCTCATCTATCACCTTCTCCTTTTGATCTACACAATTTTTGCAGAATGACTGGCCTTTCCACAAGCCCTGCAGATTGATCCAGATGCAGGACATTTCCTTCTGTGAATTCATGAGTTCACAGCTTCCGCACAACTTTGTTTGTCGTACATTCTTTTGTTTCTGCTGCACGGCATCAACCCTGCTCCCTTTCTCTTGGCTTAACTGAAGGCTAGCTGTTTAGGTAGTCAGTGTCTTCATCTGCCTGTTCATGGCGTCCTGTGCTCCGGCAGTGACTACAGCCTGCAATATTGTGAGCTCATCCTTCCCGATTAGCACTTTCTGTACTCCATGGTATACAGAACCCCAAATTAGTTGATTTATCAGACTTTTATCTGTGTCCTTAAGCTTACATTTTCAAGTTGCATTTTTAAATCTTGTTATAAAGTTATCAATAGGCCTCGCCTAATTCCTATCTGAAGCCTTGAAATTCATACTGGTAGATCCGATGATTTGATTTTGGCTGGAGATGGTTGCTGAATCTTTCAAAAATTTTGTCCAGCTCTTCAGTAAACTCCCAGCCGTTAAATGAATTTAATCCTATAATCCCCTGCCCACAGAAGGATATAGCTGGCCCTCTCTTCATTGCTAGTGTCTTTTAGGAAATTACTGAATCTGTACCCTTATTAAACTTTGAAAATGCCTGAATGACATCAGCTTCTCAATTCATAGTGGGCTGTAGCAATACATTCATTGCTATGCTGGTCGACATTTTGCTTTTTGTTTTTGTACGATTCATTACGTTGTTCTTCTGGCACTAACGTGGGTCAATTTTCCAAATCAGCACCAAATTAATTTGAAATTCTTTAGGTTTACTCACTTGCTGTCACCATGCTATGTGCTCTCATTGTCTTTTGGTTCTTAGATGTTGGTAATAATCACACTAAACTTGGAAAGATCAGAACTCTAAAAGGTGCTATGCTGCCTTGTACAATAGAAGGACTGATTTGAACTGATTCTGTTGCACATTACATCAGTCTCTACTGAAGCCATGAAACATGGTCTCCTTGAACACTTACGCATAATTCCTAGCTCTTTACAGATAATACAACTGAGGTACAACGAATGTACAACAGAGGTGTTTGGATTTCTTTCTAAATGTCAAAAATCCCTAACTGGATCATTACATATTAGACAGACTGATTTGCTAAAGTTTGTTAAGTTCGTTTCTTGTAATTCTGTGTTTGTGTGAGGAAGTGCAGTTTCAGACAAACTGTCCTAGCAATGAAACCTTTTGGGTCCCTGGTAAAGGTCCCTGGGAAAGGTTTATCATGACCTTGTAGAATCTGGCCCAGTGAATAGAAAAATTGTTTAAAAGCAGATTACAGGGGCCAGGATTTTCTAGACCTGTTGTGGCAGGACCCACCATGGGAGATTCAGCAGCCCAGCCAAAAAAGTTTGTTGGCTTTCCGTGGGAATCGGATGATCCCAGCGGTGGGCGGGGCCAGAAAATCCTGCCCGCGAGTCCTCAATTAAAGTTGTGCTTGCATTCCTGAAAATCAGAACTTTGTGAAGTGACTTTAAGTGAGTCATAAGTTTCCACAGGAATAACTTATATTTAACTATGCATTTTATTTTATAAAAGCAATACTACACAATACCGTACAATGTTAGAACATAAGAACTAGGAACAGGAGTAGGCAATATAGCCCCTCGAGCCTGCCCTGACATTCATTACGATCATGGCTGATCTCATTTCGGCCTCAACTCCAATTTCTCGTCCTCTACCCATAACCTTTCAACCCATTACTAATTAAAAATCTGTCTATCTCCTCCTTTAAATGTATTCAGCGTCCCGGCATCCACTGCACTCTTGAAGTAGTGAATTCCACAGATTCACGACCCTTCAAGAAAAGTAATTCCTCCTCATCTGATTTAAATCTACCACCCCTTAGCTTAAAACTATGGCCTCTCATTCTAGAATGCCCCAGAAGGGAAAATATCCATTCCACATCTACTTTGTCTATCCCCTTTAGCATCTTATATACCTCAATTAGATCTCCTCTCATCCTTCTAAACTCCAGCGAGTATAGGCCTAAACTGCTCAATCTCTCCTCATTAGACAAGCCCCGCATCTCTAGAATCAATCTAGTGAACCTCCTCTGAACCGCCTCCAATGCAACTACATCCTTCCTCAAGTAAGGGGGCCAAAACTCTGCACAGTACTCCAGGTGCGGTCTCACCAATGCCTTGTACAGTTGCAACAACACTTCCCTATTTTTATACTCTATTCCTTTCACAATAAATGCCAAAATTCCATTTGCCTTCCTTATTACCTTCTGTACCGGCATACTAGCTTTCAGTGATTCATGCATGAGGACACCCAGATCCCTCTGCACTGAAGCATTCTGAAGTTTCCCTCCATTTAAATAACAAGTTGCCTTTTTATTCTTCTGACCAAAATGCATAACCTCATGCTTATCCATGTTAAACTCCATCCGCCAAATTTTGGCCCATCCACCTAACCTGTCCATATCCATTTGTTAATTTCTTATTTCTTCATTGCAACTTACTTTCCCACCTATTTTGGTGTCCTCTGTAAATTTAGCTAGAGTGCTTTCTATCCCTGAATCCAAGTCATTAATATAAATCGTAAATAGTTGGGGCCCAAGGACCGAGCCCTGTGGCACCGCACTAGTTACAGCTTGCCATCCAGAAAAAGACCCATTTATCCTGACACTGCTTTCTGTTGGTTAGCCAATCCTCTATCCAAGCTAACATATTACCCCCTAACTCCCTGTGATCTTATCTTGTGTATTTTGTGCAGCACCTTATCAAAGGCCTTCTGGAAGTTCAGATATACTAGATCTACAGGATCCCCATTATCCATTTTGCTTGTCACATCTTCAAAGAACTCTAGCAAATTAGTCAAACATGATTTACTCTTCATTAAACCACGCTGACTCTGATGGATTGCATTGACTTTTCAAATGCCCCATTACTACTTCCTTAATAATGGATTCCAACAATTTCCCAATGACCGACATTAAACTAACTGGTCTATAGTTTCCCATTTTCTGCCTCCCCCCAGTTTTTGAATAAGGGCATTATATTAGCATTTTTCCAATCCACTGGAACCTTTCCAGAATATTATAGCCAATGCATCCACTATCTACACTGCCACTGCCTTTAAGACCCAGGGATGTAGGCCATCAGATCCTGGGGACTTGTCACCCTTTAATCCCAATAGTTTGCTCAGTACTTTTTCCTCTAGTGATGGCGATTGTTCTAAGTTCCTCCTTCTCTATATCCTCTGCACTACCTGTTACTATTGGGGTGGTACTAGTGTCCTCCACTGTGAAAACTGAGGCAAAATATTGATTAAGCATCTCTGCTATTTCCGCATTCCCGCTATTAACTCCCCAGTCTCATCCTCCATGGGACCAACATTCACTTTAGCTACTCTTTCCTTTTATATACTTGTAGCAAAAGCTTCTATCAGTTTTTACATTTTGCACTAGTTTTCTTTCATAATTTACCTTTGCTCTTTTTATTTTTTTTAGTAACCCTATGTTGACCTTTAAAAGGTTCCCAATCTTGCAGCCTAACACTGACCTTTGCAATTTGGTATTCCTTAGTTTTTGCCTTTAAGTTATCTTTAACTTCCTTGCTTAGACATGGGTGCTTTTTCCCCCTCTTACCATCTTTCTTCCTCATTGGGATATATTTTACTTGGGAGGAAATGAATATCTCCTTAAAATATCTGCCACTGTTCATCAACTACCTTGTAGTCTTCCTGCCCAGTCCACTGGGGCCAAATCTGCCCTCATACCTCTGTAGTTACCTTTGTTTAACTCCAGAACACTAGTGTGGGACTCAAGTTTCTCACTCTCAAACTGAACTTGAAATTCTATCATTGTTTTAAACATTTCACATCAATTACAGTACATTAACCTACATAACAGTACTTTAAGATTGACCAGGCTCCATTTAGTGGCCAAAATTTGTCAGTGCAAGTAGCAGCGGAAGCCCTGACTACCTGCACTGACCAACTTCTGCCCCTAGATGGAGCCCAGAACTTCTGTGCAAGTTCAGCAGTTGAGCCAGCAGGAGCCAGAAGAACAGATCCCAGGGACTTAGTTAAGAACAGAGGCTGGGAGGCAAGGGTGAGAGCCAAGGCCAGGGCAGAGCCAAATGAACCAACAAGAGGGGAAGTGCTGCAGGAAAAGTTATGTAATCAGGCAGGCCACAAAAGAGAGTCTGTGGCAAACTGACATTAAAGTGATAAAAACAAAAAAAAAAACTGCAGATGCTGGAAATCCAAAACAAAAACAGAATTACCTGGAAAAACTCAGCAGGTCTGGCAGCATCTGTGGAGAAGAAAAGAGTTGACGTTTCTAGTCCTCATGACCCTTCAGCAGAACTGGTTGAATCCAAGGAGAGGGGTGAAATATAAGCTGGTTTAAGGTGTGTGTGTGGGGGGGGGGGGGTAATGATTTGGGTGGGGGAGAGAGAAGTGGAGGGGGTTGATGTGGTTGTAGGGACAAACAAGCATTGATACAAGCAGATCATCAAAAGATGTCACAGACAACAGAACAAAAGAACACATAGGTGTTGAAGTTGGTGATATTATCTAAACGAATGTGCTAATTAAGAATGGATGGTAGGGCACTCAAGGTATAGCTCTAGTGGGGTTGGGGGAGCATAAAAGATTTAAAAATAATGGAAATAGGTGGGAAAAGAAAAATCGATATAATTTATTGGAAAAAAACAAAAGGAAGGGGGAAGAAACAGAAAGGGGGTGGGGATGGAGGAGAGAGTTCAAGATCTAAAGTTGTTGAACTCAATATTCAGTCCGGAAGGCTGTAAAGTGCCTAATCGGAAGATGAGGTGTTGTTCCTCCAGTTTGCGTTGGGCTTCACTGGAACAATGCAGCAAGCCAAGGACAGACATGTGGGCAAGAAAGCAGGGTGGAGTGTTAAAATGGCAAGCGACAGGGAGGTTTGGGTCAGTCTTGCAGACAGACCACAGGTGTTCTGCAAAGCGGTCGCCCAGTTTACGTTTGGTCTCTCCAAATGTAGAGGATACCACATTGGGAGCAACGAAAACAGTAGACTAAGTTGGGGGAAATGCAAGTGAAATGCTGCTTCACTTGAAAGGAGTGTTTGGGCCCTTGGAAGGGTGAGGAGAGAGGAAGTGAAGGGGCAGGTGTTACATCTTTTGCGTGGGCATGGGGTGGTGCCAGAGGAGGGGGTTGAGGAGTAGGGGGTGATGGAGGAGTGGACCAGGGTGTCCCGGTGGGAACGATCCCTACGGAATGCCGATGGGGGGGGTGAAGGGAAGATGTGTTTGGTGGTGGCATCATGCTGGAGTTGGCAGAAATGGCGGAGGATGATCCTTTGAATGCAGAGGCTGGTAGGGTGATAAGCGAGGACAAGGGGACCCTATCATGTCTCTGGGAGGAAGGAGAAGGTGTGAGGGCGGATGTGCGGGAGATGGGCCGGACACGGTTGAGGGCCCTGTCATCGACCGTGGGTGGTAAACCTTGGTTAAGGAAGAAGGAGGACATGTCAGAGGAACTGTTTTTGAAGGTAGCATCATCAGAACAGATGCGACAGAGGCAAAGGAACTGAGAGAATGGGATGGAGTCCTTACAGGAAGTGGGGTATGAGGAGCTGGAGTCGAGGTAGCTGTGGGAGTCGGTAGGCTTGTAATGGATATTGGTGGACAGTCTATCACCAGAAATTGAGACAGAGAGGTTAAGGAAGGGAAGGGAAGTGTCAGAGATGGACCACGTGAAAATGATGGAGGGGTGGAGATTGGAAGCAAAATTAATACATTTTTCCAAGTCCCAACGAGAGCATGAAGCAGCATCGAAGTAATCATCGATGTACCGAAGAAAGTTGTGGAAGGGGGCCAGAGTAGGACTGGAACAAGGAATGTTCCACATATCCCATAAAGAGATAGGCATAGCTGGGGCCCATGTGGGTACTCATAGCCACACCTTTTATTTGGAGGAAGTGAGAGGAGTTGAAGGAGAAATTGTTCAGTGTGAGAACAAGTTCAGCCAGACGGAGGAGAGTAGTGGTGGATGGGGATTGTTCGGGCCTCTGTTCGAGGAAGAAGCTAAGGGCCCTCAGACATCCTGGTGGGGAATGGAGGTGTAGAGGGATTGGACGTCCATGGTGAAGAGGAAGCGGTTGGGGCCAGGGAACAGGAAATTGTTGACATGACGTAAGGTGTCAGAGGAATCATGGATGTGGGTGGGAAGGGACTGGACAAGGGGAGAGAGAAGGGAGTCAAGATAACGAGAAATGAGTTCTGTGGGGCAGGAGCAAGCTGACATGATCGGTCTACCGGGACAGTTCTGTTTGTGGATCTTGGGTAGGAGGTGGAAGCGGGCCATCTGATGTTGGGCAACTATCAGGTTAGAAGCTGTGGGAGGAAGATCCCCAGAGGAGATGAGGTCAGTGACAGTCCTGGAAACAATGGCTTGATGTTCAGTGGTGGGGTCATGGTCCAGGGAGAGGTAGGAGGAAGTGTCTGCAAGTTGACGCTCAGCCTCCGTGAGGTAGCGGTCAGTGCGCCAACGCACTGGAGGAACAACACATCTTCTGACTAGGCACTTTACAGCTCTCCTCCATCCCCACCCACTTTGTTTCTTCCCCCTTCCTTTTGTTTTTTCCAAATAAATTATATAGATTTTTCTTTTCCCACCTATTTCCATAATTTTTAAATATTTTTAAACCTTTTATGCCCCCCCCCCCCCCACCAGAGCTATACCTTAATTCTCCATTCTTAATTAGCACATTCGTTTAGCACACAAGCGCACACACACACACGGTCATTTTTTTTTACATTAAAGTGAAACTGGCAACATTAAATGGATGTACTAAAACTTCTCTATTAAAAGTGAATCAACATTAAGTGAGTCAAACAATCCTTAGCAGTTAACTGTCACCATTAGTGGTGCATTTTCCATGGCAGTGCCACTTGCCGAATAATCAGCATTCTCTTCACATATGGTATAAGTAGAAGATGACAAATTTTATATTGGTATTCTTGCAAATGTCCTGATGAGTGAAAGACTAAAATCTTAGACATCTCTTTTTTCAAGCAATATTAAGCAAGGACTTATTGTAAAAAGACAGCTTGAAACAATTCTATTGTATTCTCATCTGAGATATGGAGGCCATGTGGCCACTGTGAGCAAGAACCAATCAAATTAACCTTGCAACAGCCAGAGCCAATTATTAAAGTAGAAAAAGGCTGACTGTGACATAGGGCGATGGTCATTCGGAGTTAAAAGCCAGGGTTCTGTAATGTTTGCTGCTAGCTGAGTTCTGAAGACTCCGAAGAAAGAACGATGTGTCCATCTCCGCAAGTGGGATCATGACCAAGAGGGAGTCTTGAAAAGGGTTACAATACAATGGACTGATCACCCAGATGAAGTAGTAAAGGTCAATGTCCTGAGTTAAGTATACCTTTTCATTTATTAGGAAATCCTGTCTTGCCTTAATTGGTTAAATCTTGTCAGGACCAAAATAAACTTAAGTCACTTACAAATTTCTGGCAAATTAGGTTGCCTGAAATCAATTGTGTTACCAATAACAAAATCAGAAGATCAGATTACATGAGGAAGGTTTGTAATGGAGTTCCCCATGGGTGGGCGTTCAGACCCTGGGTACTTCCTGATTGCTGCCATATCCAGTCATGAATGGTAGTGGACAATTAGACAACTCACTGGAGGAGGCTCCACAAATATCCCCATCCTCAATGATGGAGGAGCCCAGCACATCAGTACAAAAGATAAAGCTAAAGCATTCGCAACAATCTTCAGCCAGAAATGCCAAATGGATGATCCATCTTGGCCTCCTCCACAGGTCCCCAGCATCACAGATGCCAGCCTTCCACCAATTTAATTCACTTCACATGATATCAAGAAACTACTGAAGGCATTGGATATTGCAAAGTCTATGGACCCTGACAATATACTGGCAATAGTACTGAAAATGTGGGCTCCAGAATTTGCCACACCCCTAGCCAAGCTGTTCCAGTACAGCTACAACACTGGCATCTAGCCAGTTATGTGGAAAATTGCCCAGGTGTGTCCTGTACACAAAAGGCAGGGCAAATCCAACTCAGCCAATTACTGCCCCATCAGTCTACTCTCAATCAGTAAAGTAATAGCACCAACAGTGCTATCAAGTGGCACTTACTTAGCAATAACCTGCTCCCTGATGCCCAGTTTGAGTTCCACCAGGGCCACTCAGCTCCTGACCTCGTTACAGCCTTGGTTCAAACATGGACAAACAGCTGAACTCCAGAGGTGAGGTGAGGTGACGTGACTGCCCTTGACATAAAGGCAGCATTTGACCAAGTGTGGCATCAAGGAACCTTAGCAAAACTGGAATAAATGGGAATCGGGGGAAAACTCTCCACCAGTTGAAGTCATACCTAGTACAAAGTTGTTGGAGGTCAATCATCCTGGTTCCAGGACATCACTGCAAGAGTTCCTCAGGATAGTGTCCTAGGCCCAACCATCTTCAGCTGCTTCATCAGTGACCTTCTTTCCATCATAAGCTCAGAAGTGGGGATATTCTTAGAAGTTGCACAATGTTCAGCATTCAGATACTGAATGTGGTAATCTGATTTGCAATACACCTTTAAGAGAATGTGAGCAGATTGACCACGTGACTATTACCCAATTGCTGTGTAGGGTGGGCTACAATGTTAATCAATAGTTTATAATAGGGTCTGGTTTGAGAAGCACACATTGTGTTCGTACTCTGTTACTTGTGTAAGTAAACACATGCGCTTCATCTTATATTGGTCTCTGCGTCTGCAGTACATTGTTTGCCAACTCACCCACCAGTAGATAGACATACAACTGTTTGTGAGCAAAGCAACCCAACAGAAGGAAAACAACAACTGGCGATGAGGCAAAACACGACCAGTTGACGACACCAAGGAAAGCCACGAAAATTCCACTGAACTGAGTCAGCTATGAGTTGCAGGCCAATTGTAAGTACAACCCTCACCATATTTGAAGTTATTCCTCTCCAGTATGCCACAGTTTGGCCATATTGAACCATTTGATCAGACCACATTATATTGAACGCCTCACATTCTTCCTTTTGGCCAACGATGTATTGGGGAGGAGAAGAGACAGGCGATCCTCTTAATCGCCATGTGGAAGTAAAACATACCGCCTAATTCGTCATTTAATGACACACAACGTCCCAGATTCCAAGAGCTCTGATGAGTTGGTAAATCTTGTGAAAAGCCACTTTCAGCTGAAATCCTCGGTAACAACACAGCATTTTAAATTTAATTTGGTGTCGCACCCCAGGAGAGATAGTCGCTTGCTCTGTAGCAGCCTTGAAATAACAGAGCACTGTGAATCCAGGACATCAATTAACGACATGTTAAGGGACTGATTGGCATATGGGATTTTTGAAGACGCCATACAAAAAATGGCTGTTGTCGTCAGAAATGAATTTAGACTTCAGCAAGATGCTGGAATTGGCGCTCACAATGGAGAGCGCAATCAGGGATTCAGAAGCAATCAAGGGAGCACAAAATGGCACCATCCTTTGTGTCAGGAGGGAAGCACTGGTTAGAAATGGTGCGGAAATGCTGGGCTCCGCAGAAAGGCAGGAAACAACCACCATTAATAGACCAACAAAGAGTAATGGTTTAACAGAGAAAACCCACATTAGTAACAGCAGAAATGGAACCGGACAGCCGGCAAATGAATGACAATTTAAAAGAATTGTGTTTCTACTGCGATCGTAATGGGCATATTATGTGATATTGTAAAGACAGATTGAGACAAAAATTTTAAAACAAAAAAGGTACAAATCGTGAAATCCACATATTAGAGGAACCAGAAGAAACAGTCAGATATTTACTCACTACACAACTTAAAAATGGGTAAAACAGAGCCATCTATGTGACAGCAGAAGTCAACAGAAAACCAATCCAAATGGAGCTGGATACAGGGGCGACCACAATAGTTATAGGGGAACATACGTTCAAAAACTGGATGGAAGAGGCCACTCCTTAAATCTGGAAAATTCAGATACTAAATTAAAGACGCATACTGGTGAATACATATGAGTAAGAGGTATATGCAAGGTTCCAGTACAGTACGAAAATCAGTCTGTTAAACTGCCCCTAATAATGATAGCAGGCAAAGGACCCAGTGTCCTCAAAAGAAACTGTTTAAGAGAGAAATCTTGAGAGACTACTGAGATCTCAATCAGAAGCAGGAAATGTTACTGTTTGGAAAAAGGAGTATGCAAAGGCTTAACAAAAGGAACTCGTCAATACGATACTTCAGGACAGAGTTCAAGTTGAAGTCAGTAACCTCAAAAAAGAAAATCTGCTGAAGGACTTTGGCATATTGCAAGTTTCCCTCAGAACCTAATTTGTACCCCTAAAAAGATAGGAACAAGAACAAAGAATTCAGCATATCTCTGGCTGAGATGGAGAATAAATTAGCCGAGAAAATACAGCAAAAACTTAATTCTCCAGGAAACAACTAACAAATACAAAAAAAGAAATGGAAGAGCTGAAGAATCAGCTATGTGAAAGCCAAGAAGTTTTAAAAATAGAGACCCCAGAGTTTTCAAAGGAGCTGACAGTTGAGGAAATGTTGGAAGGCTTAACCACCGAGTTCATATCTGAGCCTAGTCTGGCCAATAGGGAAATTGAAAAGAAGGTTGAGATTAAAGTCAGCACTGCCAAGAATAAAACCTATCAAAAGAAGACATGTAGGAAGATAAAGCAGAATTACTAACAAGGCCCCGAAATTTTTATTTTTACACAACAAGAAGTTGATCATACCATGTTGAATTTAGCCTTACCCAGCATCCTGATTGAGAACCTTCCTGACAGTTGACCTTCATATTGTTGAACTAGGAGGCGAGGGGTAGCAGGAGTGCATACAATTAGGCCCAAAAAAGGGTGCAAGCATTCCCATTGGAGTCTATACTACATGTAGAAGGAACTCCCCTTGATTTGGAGGTACCTGTAGGATCTGTTGAGCCTGAGGGGGTCAAAGAGATAAACTTACAGATTCCTACTGGACAGATGACTCCTGAAGGGGAGGCCTCAGATAAACCATCCAAAGTTGTAGAACTATGACGTTCGACACATTTGAAGATGCCTCCAGGGAGACAGAATTTGTAAATAGTCTATTTATGTAAATAGTTGATATATTGTAAAGATTGTAAATTGTATGTTTGAGTAAAGGGGGAGGGATGTGGTAATCTGAGGTGCTTTACACCTTTAAGAGAATGTGAGCAGATTGACTACATGACTATTACCCACTGCTGTGTAGCACAGGCTACAATGTTAATAAGTAGTTTAGAATAGGGCCTGGTTGGAGAAGCATACATAGTGTTAGTGCTCTGTTACTTGTGTAAGTAAACAGAATGTGCTTCATCTTATATTGGTCTGTGTCTGCAGTATATTGTTTGCCAACTCAACCACCAGTAGATAGGCCTGCAACCGTGTTCATGAGCAAAGTGACCTGACAGAAGGAACATAACACTGAAGCAGTCCAATGTCCAAATACAGCAGGACTTGGACAATATCAAAGCTTGGGCTGACAAGTGGCAAGTAACATTCTTACCACACAAGTGCCAGGCAATGGCCATTTCCAGCAAGAGAGAATCTAACCATCGCCCCTTGACATTCAATGGCATACCATCACTGAATCCCCCACTATCAATATCCTGGGAGTTACCATTGAGCAGAAACTGAACTGGACTAGCCATATAAATACTGTGGCTACAAGAGCAGCTCAGAGGCTAGGAATCCTGTGGCAAAAAGCTTCCCTCCTGACTCCCCAAAGCTTGTCCACCATCTACAAGGTACAAGTCAGGAGTGTGATTGTTATGACACAGCCATTGGTAAAGGCTGTTATTTTAAATTCCAGAGGGAAACTTTAAACAATTGTCATAACCTCTATTTTCAAGTAGTATGTTTTGAGTTACAGCTCTAAATTCAGAAAAAAGAGCAGTTCAAGGTTTTTTTTTTTACTACAACAAACTACAGGAGACAGTTATTCATTTACACAAGTTAAACATATACACATTCCCAAACTAACCTCCAGTAAGGCAACAATAGCTCAGACTTTAAACGGATGCCAGGCAAAGCATTTTTACCTTACAAATTCAAAATGAGCTTCCTTTCACTTTGGTTCCTTTGCAGACTGTTGTAGGTTTACAGCTGCTTTGGTTTTACATACCTCCGCCCTGCACACACAAAACTGCCCTGTTATATCCAGCACTTCTCTTTGAATATAAATTTTCATTGTATCACCAGGCCCTTTGAGCTCTGCCTCTAACAATAAAACCCCTTTCATAGTACCAATTTTATTAGTAATATAAACATCTTGCTTGCTGTCTCCTAGCTAGGTGCAAGATTTCACCCCCAGTCTTTGAATGCTCAATTCAACAAAATATATAGTGTACCTCTACCTCTGTTTACATCTCAAAACTAGTATACATCAAAGCACCCAGACTAGCTGGCTTCAATCCAATAATCCAATACACTCAGACTAAACCTCTATTTTAAAAAAATTCCAATAATATTGTATACATTAGTAACTTCATGACATGATGGAATACTCTCCACTTGACGAGATGAGTGCAGCTCCAAGAAGCTTGAAACCAGCCAGGACAAAGCAGCCCACTTGATTGGCACCCCTTCCACAAACATTCACTCCGTCTACCACCAATGAATAGTGGCAACAGTGTGTACCATCTACAAGATGCACTGCAGAAACTCACCAAGGCTCCTAAGGCAGCAAACCCAAAACCACTACCATCTAGAAGGACAAGGGCAGAAGATATATGGGAACACCACTACCTGGAAATTCCCTTCCAAGCCACTCACCATCCTGAGTTCGAAATGTATCGCCATTCTTTCACTGTTGCTGGCTGAAAATCCTAGAACGCCTTCCCTAACAGCACTGTGGGTATACCTACACCACAGGCACTGCAGCAGTTCAAGAAGGCAGCTCACTACCACCTTCTCAAGGGCAATTAGGGATAGCCAATAAATGCTAGCCTAGCTAGCAAAGCCCACATCCCGTAAAATTAATTTTTAAACATATCAATGAACTATACCTTGGTGTACAGGGCACAATTTCAAAATTTGCAGATGATAAAAAACTTGGAAGCATTGTAAACTGGGAGGAGGATAGAGTAGAATTTCAAAAGGATATGAACATTTTGATAGACTGGACAGACATGTAGAGAAGTGATTCATTTTATTAGGAAGAATGCAACGAGACAATATAAACTATAGAGTACAGGAGCAGAGGTACCTCGATGTATATGTGCACAAGTCATTGAAGGTGACAGGACTGGTTCAGTGAGCAGTTAATAATGCATACAAAGCAATTAAGAAAGCATATCCTGGGCTTCAGTAATAGGGGCATAGAGTACAAAAGCAAAGTAATGTTAAATTTGTATAAAACATTAGTTCAGCATCAGCTGGAGTCCAGTTCTGGGCACCACAAATAATGTTAAATTTGTATAAAACATTAGTTCAGCATCAGCTGGAGTCCAGTTCTGGGCACCACACTTTAGGAAAGATGTTAAGGCATTAGAGAGAGTGCAGAAAAGTTTCACAAGAATGGTTTCAGGGACGTGGAACTTCAGTTATGTAGATGGATTGGAGAAAGGGACTGTTCTCCTTGGAGAAGAGGTTGAGAGGAGATTTGATAGAGGTATTCAAAATCATGACAGGCCTGGACAGAGTAAGTAGGAAAAAACTGATACCCATTGGTGGAAGGATTGAGAACAAGAGGGCACAGATTTAAGCTAACCGACAAAAGAAGCAATGGAATCATGAGGAGAAACTTTTTCACACAGCGAGTGGTTAAGATCTGGAATGCATTGCCTGACAGCGTGATGGAGACAGCTTCAATCAAGGTATTCAAGAGGGAATTGGATTATTATTTGAAATGAAAGAATGTGTAGGGTTACAAGGAGAAGGCAGGGGAACGGCATTAGGTGAATTGCTCTTTCAGAGAGTCAGCACAGACAAAGCCAAATGGCCTTCCTCTGCGCTATAGCAATTCTGTGAAGACAACAGGGGAACTCCTGCTCTTCTTTCAGAATTTCAATTTAACAGATAGACAAGGTTTTAGTTAAACCATTCACCTGAAAGATGTTACATCAAGCAATACAGCACCCCCTCATTGTGTACTTAAGAGTCACCCTCTGTTTTGAAATTTTGTGTTGTGGGGGCTTGAACCCTCAACACTGAGGCAAAAGCGGTACTAACTAAATTGATGTGTGACACTTTAATGTGAAAATGGAATTGGTACAAATACTGTCAAAATATCATGGACATCTGAACTGCCATTGTTTTAGAATTCCTACATTAATTTTCTCTGATAATGGAAAATTCATGCATGCATCTTGAAATGTACCCAGCAAACATGATATGACTAACATTATGCCATTATTTAAGTTCACTGAAAATATGGTATGAGGTTTGTTAAAAAAATGAAAAAATGAAGTTATGTGTGCTACTCACCATTGTCCTTTTCTACAATTTGTAGATAACCTGGTGCAGCTGATTGAGATGATGCTTTGTCAGTCTGTCTACCTTTACTGCTCTCCACCTTTGTAAGATGTTACATGGCTGGATCTTGCTGCCTTTATACCTACTGTGACTTGTCATATGCACCTGTACCTGATGCATTGGATTAGGCACTGCATAAGCATTAGCTCAACTGATGCAATTATCCTCTCAGCCAAATCCTGCTCAAGAACAGATTTGGTAGATAAGCCACTTAACAGCGGCTCAATTTCTCCTCATCCCCACATTCAAGAGATAAGAGAAAAGTACCATAGATTATCAGCAGCTCCAGACAATTTCAGTCACTGTGACATTGAAAACAACCGGAGGATAATGATAATAAGGCTATTCAGACATTAGTCATTTCAAAAGTTGTCTTCCAAATTTGATCAAGTATAAACCTGGAAATAAATTTAATGGGTTGTGCCAGTACCCACACTTCAAGATAAAAATCATTAGGTGCAGGCTTGCCGTTCATCATTCCTCCCAAAGTTGGTTCCATTGACAGCCAGGCTGGCAGAGGGAACAGTTAACAGAAGCAAGAAGTTTCCTCATGGGAACAAAAGTAGAAGGTTGGCTCACAGATTTAGTTTCATAAACAGTTGCACTGAGCTGCAGGTAACCTGCCTTTGTTCTTTGTTGGGAAATAAAGAATCAGATGCACGAACAGGTTATTTTGACCCATTATATATGCACGTGTTTTTTTTCTCCATGAGTCACTAGGCATAATCCCACTCATCTGCTCACATCTTATATTCTTTAATATCTCCTTTTTTCAAGAATCTATCTTCTAAAATAATTTACAAACTCTTTTTCAATAATGGCTGTAAAAGAGGATTTCACATTCTAACTCCCCTTCATGCAAATAATTTCTTTTCTAACTTCCACTTTCATTCTTTTTGACTTCAATTTACCATCTTGGCAATCTGTGAAAATAATTTATGACTACTTACCTTATCAAACTCTGATGCTTTTTAAAGTTTTTATTGGGATGCAATTCAAAATCACTAAAGACTAAAAGACTTGTGTGAGTTTTTGCTATTGATCTTCACTTCATTACATTCACATAGTTTGGTGGAATCAAACAGGAAGATTTGGAGAGGAGCACAGTAAGAAATAGAGTCAGTCAGTACTTATTCTTGAAACAGATAAAATAGAAATTAGGATCAGTAAGATGGGGCAGAATTTTACGATCCCCTGCTGGTGGTTTGTAGACAGGGAGACCCATAAAATTCCCCACGTGGCCTTCCCGCTACCCTCCTGCCTACCCCCAACCTGCCTGCAATTTTACATGGAGCGGGTGAAGCCTAGGGCCGCCCCAGGCCCTTGATTTGAGGCCCTCAAACAGCCAGTTATGGGCCATTTAAGGGCCGCTTCCCACCTGGCCTCAATTTTGAGGCTGGTAGGAGCAGTTCAGGGACAGCGGAAGCCTGGCAGATCATCCTGCTTGGGCCTCGGAGGTGAAGGGGTTGGGGGGGGGGGGAACCTCCTCAAGGGCCTCCTTTTTCACACTGGGTCTCCCCTACTAAGGTATATAATTATGTAACTGCAGAAATATAATTTATGACTGATTCACTTGCAGGTCCCTAACAGATCTTTTTTTAGTTCCAAAGCATAAGTATGAGAACACTAATAGCATCTAGTAAAAACAACTTGCACTTAATGCATTACTTTTAATGTAATAACAAATCTGGAGGCATGTCAAGAAGGTGTAAAAGGCAGAGGCATTCAGGGAATGCATGGCCAAAACAGAGATTTTGAGCAACCATTTGAAAGTGGGGTGAGAAATGGCATGGTTAAGGGTTTTAGGGAGGAGATCCGGTGCGTGGAAACCAAGAGTGCTGTAGGATCTGCCACCGAAGGTTTGGTGGAGGTAGGAATTGAAAAGACACAGAAGTGCAAGGCCAGATGCTGATGTGTAGAATTGGATGAGGTTCTGGAGAAAGGAAAGGGGGAGGATATAAAGCAATCTATAAAGGATTTTGAATTTGATATGTTGGGTGCAAACAGCCTGTGGAGCTTGACAAAGATGGGGATTAAACAGGGGAGCAGGTTATAAGGGATATGAGAGAGGTGGGCATGGAACTAACTGGCCAAAAGTTACTTGAGGGATCCAAAATAACACATCATGCCCAGAAGTAATATGCCATGCAACAGAAAACAGATTTGAGCCAATGATCATTCGCAGAGTTGTGAGTCTCTGCAAGACCACTTTGCCAAATAAAGGAACTCATGGCACTGTGACTGCACATGGTCTATTAAAAGAATAGATTGGGTGGCTCATTTTATACTTGTTCCCTTTATGATCTATATATTATGTGATTATTTTCCTTCCAACATCAATATTAAATATGTAAATACCAAAAGCAAAACCCATCAAACCAGATTTGTATTGCCAACAGATCAGTGTACAGCTAAATGAGAAGGACCATTCTTAAAGCTCATATTTAGTTGAATACACATACATCTGAGACCAAAAAGATGAAGTACAGTGGTAAAAGAAATATGATATTGCCCAGTTCAATCATTCTAATAAAGGTTTATGTTTTTCCCCCAGCACAAATGGATCAGAACAAGGATAGTAATGAGTGTTTGAGAAAGAATACGTCCTTGGAGTGAGATGAGGTTAAACAGACCGATCTTTGTTTCTAGGATCTTCATTTCAAAGCTAGACAAAAGCCAAGACAAAATAAACCGGAATGTAATCAAATAAATGGCTCATGCAATTTGGTAAAAAGTTTAGTATGATGGAAGCACAACAGGAATTCACTGTGCTGTCTACAAAATTAAAATTAGTGTCATAAGTTTTCAAATAAATGAAAATTTCTTACCAAAGTTTGGGCCTCATGAGATTACGGTGTCAATATTTACTTTTAAATTGGGAGTAGGGGCGTCTGATATTGTGTGGAAAATCCAGAAGTATGTCTGTCTGTGACTTTTTAATACAACACCTCATATTTTACTTCCTGCTTTGGAATTGATTGCATAACAGCAGCATGATGAGGACTCACATAGAGTCATAGTAAGATTGTAGCACAGAAGGAGACAAGAAGGTCATAGAAAAAGGAAAGGGCAAAGCTATAAAGCAATCTATAAATGAGGATCAGGATGACATCTGCCCCTGAAGTGCCACCCAGTGCAGCAAGAGGATGAATGATCTCATCCGCTCCACCAAGGTAAGTCATCCTTCAACACCCTCCAGTAGCAAACTCTCATCATGGCATCGTGCGTACAAACAAGTACTCTCTTCAGGGGTTTCACGCAACCATTAGCGGGAACACATATCTACTTTCGTTCTGTCACTGAGACATTCACATCACTGCCGTCCCATCTATCATGTTGCCCACACTCCATCCTCTGGCCCTTCTGAGGAGGGCTGAACACACACAGGAGACATGCATCTCATCCAACCTCTGCTCCATCCCTTCTCATCACATGCCTTTCTTTCTTCTTCATACAGGCCAACCTGGCACGCAATAGGCGTGAGAAAGCGCGCACCGGGAGAGGGATGTCCGACACCCTCGCTCTCAGTGAATTCAAGGAGTCTGCAGCCATGCTGGCTGGCGGCGACAGGGGTCACTCCTGTGGGGAAGGGGAGATTGGCCTCTCCAACCAACCTAGTATGGATCACAACTCCAACACCTCATCAAATCCATTCGTTCACAGTGAGTCATGTGCAGACTTATCTAGCTCATGCTCATTAGCTGGAACTCTCTTTTCTATTTTCTAGGCACAAGCACATCAAGGCCCCCAAGCTATTCCAGCACCACCAGTGCAAACCCCGAGACTTCATCTGAGGACAAAGCTCCAGAAGAACCATCATGGCACTCACACACACCCTCCACCAGCTCAGAGACATACACGTCGGTAGGGCAAAGATGTAGATTATGCTTGGGCTCAATTTCTGGGGAACAGCTCACTGACACATCCCCAGCAGTCAGGGGCAGGGACAGCCCAGGTCTCCAGTGCTCAAAGGGCTGCTGGAGGTCAGCTACCCGCTTGGTCTAAGTCCGATGATGAACCTCTGGCGGAAGCTGCCAAATCTATGCTGGAGATGCCATGACAGGCGGTGAAACATCAAGCAAAGATTCAGCAGTCACTCAGCAGACTAGTGTGAATGATGGAGTCATAGTCATAGAGTTATACAGCACAGAAACAGGCCCTTCAGCCCATCGTGTCTGTGCTGGCCATCAAGCACTTATCTATTCTAATCCCATTTTCCAGCACTTGGCCCGTAGCCCTGTATGCTATGGTGTTTCAAGTGTTTATCTAAATACTTCTTAAATGTTATTAGGATTCCCACCTCTAACAGCCCCTCAGGCAGTGCATTTCAGATTCCAACCACTCTCTGGGGCTTGTTGGATTGGGAGTGGCTCACGACGTAGGAGTCATGGCAACTCCCAGTGTACTGTGCATAAACATGCAGTATGTGCTTCCGGTGATAACACACCAGTTGCACGTTGATGGAATAATAGCCCTTGCAGTTTATAAACATTAGGCCCTGCTACCATGGAGCCTATATAATCACATGGGTACAGCCTATTACACCCTGCACTCTAGGGAAGCCTAACATGGCGGCAAAACAGGTGAATCTTGCAGCTTGGCTATCTTCGTCTAGAGAAAACCTTACATAATGATGGGCTTTCCTGTAAAGGGCATCTGTGACCTCCTTTATGCATCGATGGGTTGCGGACTGAGAGATGCTGCACAGGTCGTCTGTTGATCCTTGGAAAGAACCAGAGGCCAAGAAATTGAGTGCAGTGGTCACCTTCAAAGCCACTAGCAAGGAATATCCTCCAACTCCACATGACATCAGGTCCTCGGAAAGAATGTGACATATGTGATGTACCAGATCTCGGGATAAGTGCAGACATACATGACATTGCCTCTCACTCATCTGTAAATAGGAGACTCTTGGATGATAAACCCTAGGTCTGGCTGTTGCCCCACTGTCTGGGTCTCTCCTCCTGTTCATGGTGTGGCTCCACTTGACCGTGTCCCTCCTACTGAAGCTGTGTGCGAAGTTGCCTCTCCATCCTTCACCTTCTCTATTGCATTAGGACCCTGACAAAGACAGCATTAAACCCTGGATCCATATGTACTTTTGCCTTTTCTCTAAAAGGAAACATTGAACACATTAAAGATTCAAGGGGCAAGAAAGCGAAACTCAGAAGATGACACTTTTGGAGACTGTAAAGATCCATAGTTTTTCCTGCCCTACTTGCATGGCGGTTGATGCCACCTTGTCCCTGAAACACTAATGCACACATCGAGGTGACCAAGGTGGCATCACAGATATGTAACATCTTGAGCCCTGTGTTAGATACTAAAGTTTAAGTGAGATGATTGACCCAACCTAGCTCTGTGCTCCAATCTCTGATGTGGCATATTAATGACCAATCAGTTGCTCATGGTCAATGAGTGGATGCCCTTTGTCCCACTAGGAGTGTCACATGTGATAAACACGTGACAGGCCTTCATTGATGGAATGCCATATATGATACAGTTGTGTCTCCCTTGCTATTGCCTGCATTCCCAAATTCTACAGTCCTATGTGTTATACTTGAGATGCAGCGACTGTGATATGTAGCCACTGAGTTCTGAGTAGATCTTTAGCAGTGCTAATGAAGCCATTGCCTTTCAGTGGCTTTCATCGCAAAGTCTTCCTCCTTTCTTTTTAAGCAGACTCCTGCTCACTCCGGCAGCAAAAAGAGGTTAAAGGGCGACCCCAGAAAGGGCCCCCTCGTGTTTGTCCTTTCCCCTGACTGCCATTCCACAGCCTTACCTCCCCATTGACCCCCTTGTGTTTGCCCTTTCTGCTTACTGTCATTTCACAGCTTTCCCTCTCTATTGACCCCCTCATGTTCGCCCTTCTCCGACTGCCATTCCATAGTCTTCTCTCCCCGTTGACCCCCTCATATTTGCCCTTCCTCCTGACTGCCATTCCACAGCCTTCCCTCCCCATTGAACTCCTCATCTTTGTAAGCCCGACCACTTGCCTCACAGCCCACCCCTGGTTGAAGTGCTAGTCTCTGAAAGTGGAGGCCTGGATGAGTAGCACAGCACAGTAATGTTCCTCAGGACAATGACAGCAAAGATATGCAGCAGTCCAACCCTACGACCCCAGCAGATTGGCTTTCATTGCAACAAGACTGGCACAGCGCTATGGTAGGTATGTTCTACTTACCTTGAAGTTACCATCAAACTGAGGTCTGACTTGTGCATGGCACCACTTGTCAAATGGGTTTGATGCTGCTGTAATTTCCCACTGGCGTGACAGAAGATTGGAAGGAATGGCAAGGTCCCGGTGAGCAGCTGTTTTAATGAGCATTCATGACATGCTAATGGATGCAAATAGCGTTCGTGCCACTAATGTTTGGGGAAATACAGTAAGAATTTATTGAAAGGGATTGAATTACTTAAAATCTCCAGGCAGCCAGTGCTACCAAGCACATTAACAGTTAAAGGTTACCAGTTGAACCTTGCTCAGCCTTAGGGCCTGCAAACAACAGAAAGGGAGCCAGACTGGAGACAAAGGTTGAAAATAATATAGATTAAGTGTGCTCTTCAACAGATAAGAAAAGGTCAGATAGTTCCAGCTTAGATTGGCAGAGAAAGCTCTGCCTAGGTGTAGGGGATGTGTGTACCTATATGTTGATGAGATTGGAATCCGAACAATGTTCTTGTACGTGTCCAGTAATGTATAAATATGCTGAATACTTATAATTTAGCAGAGTGCTGCCTCAAGCTGCTTGTGACGGCTCTCTCCTTGCAATTGCTTAAATAAACGATCGTAACCTGTTCCTGAGCCTCCTGTGGTCCGTTTGTCAAAGCTACAACAGTTTGGTATAATTGGCAGATACTCAGAACGGATCCTCGGGATGGATCTGCAAAGTGAGTGAGTATACTTTATCCATAGTTAGTGCAGTAAGCCTACCTGAGAACAGTCTGGTCGAGTATCAAAAGAATCAGGAGGAGGACTCAGGACAGGAGGCCCCGGGGTAGGAAGCGGAGCTGCGCTTGTGGGCTAGCGGAGCTGAAGCCGTGCAGGGAGGCTGGACCACTACAGTGAGAGGAGGCGGAGCCACGGTTTAAAATAAAACCATAGTTGAAGTCGCACAGAGGCCAGACCCCTGGGGAAAACAAGTAGACCACAAGTAATTAAGCTATCAGAGCCGTGTGAACTAACTGCGCGGAGATGGATGGGAATATAAGAACAGAATGCCATCAGGAAAATAGGGAAGTGCTATGGAACTCGACTGGGGAGCCAAGGACTCCAACATGAGGTTCATAGCGGAACAACAGAAAATGGGAATATGTGGAAAGATGATTGGGACCTTAAAGATCCCCTACTGAATTTTTGTAACTTAAAAAAATGAATTGATCTAAGTTACAAGAGCTGTTTGTGCTGAAGAGCGAGAGCGAGAGAGAGTGAAGCAATTTGTCCAGGAGCTGTGCAGGCAGCTTCATGGGCTAAGGCAGGAGGCTCGGAATCAGTAGATCATACGGTACTTGGAAGTAGAAGCCAGAGCAAGCCGAAGTGCCTGGCATAGATGAGAAGGTAATGGTTAAAGTGGCTCCCGAAAAACCTGGGTTTGCACCCAAGTGGTTGGGACCGTATTAGGTAATCATGGCCAGTGATACATGCAAATGCGTGGACTTTGGGGGAAACAGGCACTGGAAGCACTGGTCACAACTGAAACGTTTTCTTAACTGGTTCCATTTACAGAACTAATCTCAACAAACCGGCCGGTGATGACTGAGATGGTTATCTGCTTAAGTTCACAGAGTATTAATTGCAATGTCGACATTCGTGGGCATGGCGATACTGGCAACAAGGTCGGGGATCATCACTGCTCATCCCGCACCGCAGGAGGGACTTTGGTACAACACGGACAGTGCTGAGTGCAATACACAATGGGAATGCTAAATGGAACTGTAGGATAACAAGTGATTTTGAATTGTAGCAAGGGTTTGCTTCATATCGGGCGCAGATGTGTCAGGGATATGACACGCACGGGCAGTTGGTGGGAATGTTCGGGAAAACTGGCTCTTATGTTAAGTTGCCAAATTTAACTACTGTGTGTTTTAAGCATAAGAAAAGGGCAGGGAAGTTTGATTTTGTTTGTGAAACAGAGAGTCACGTTTATGTAGCATGCTTGACAATGTATGCACCGATGATTGCTCATTCCCACCCTATGAATTCCAAATGGAACATTTGTGGCCCAAACAATAACAATGTACTAACTTGGGCAAATAGCGATGATAGATGGGCATGGGAGATACACCCTAGAGGGAAGATTAGTATCACTATCCAGCCACTTCCCACGACGGAATCAACAATCCGAGCAGAGACAATTGAAGCCTCTCAACCCACACCAACTAACCCACCTTGTCCGGTTACGAGTCCAGGTCCAACGAATGGTCTCGTATTGGTTAATCATAATAAAGTCTAGTATGATAACGTACATCATGAGTTGGTACCCGTAGTCTTGAACATATCTGGTATAATCCTGCCACAGTTGTGCTCGGTCCATGCCCATACACTTTATACAGCTCTGATGGGCCATTTGATGACTGAAGCGGTACAGTTCAATGGCAGGATGCGATCAATGTTTATACCTCCAGGTCTGGGAGAGAACCGAATTAAACACAGCCAGATAAATGACGCCACTACGATATTCAATACAGGGACATCAATGGTTAATTCGATTGACCTGGCAACTGTTGATCAGAAGGTACGGACCTTGAGCTCCAACCTTAAGGAAAATTTAGAACGGGAATAGGGAATTCACAACACCCAATTAAATGCAGACCAGGACATGACACGTTAGTTCAAAGCCTGTCTATCAAGCCCGAAGGTCATATGGGGACCATCAATAAATTGATCGGGATAGGGAAAAATATTTCCGATGAAGCAAGCAGAAATGATGTTTGCAGCACCTATGGATCCTGGGCATTGGAACAAACCCGAGAGAATTTAAGACAAATTAATGAAGGGGTGACTCCTTTATGGGTAACTAATGAACATTTATTTAATCTTTCATGACATAAGGATCATGACTTGACTGGTTGCCAACTCAGAGGTTTAACACGTGTATATAGAATGAATGGTGAATGTATAGTGAATAATAATATGCTAATAGGCATTGTCTTATTAATACCTGTTATACAAAGTCAACACCCGGCAGAACATTATATGGAGTAGAAAATATTGGGGTGATACAGGGGGATTATTATACTAGGTACCATGACATTCCGCCATATGCAGTAGACATAGAAGGGAATATAGTTAGCACCACATTAGAAGGGTACAGTATAGAGACCACCACAGTAGTATGCGCACATCCAATAAATCAGACGGTAGAGGATTTAAAGCAGCAGCAAATTGTACAATGGAAACTATATGGGCTGCAAAAGAACCGACTCATGTTGCATATATGGGGAATGGGAGATATTGTATTACCATGTGGCAGCAAAAGATCCAGTACAGGAGCAACCGGATGTGCCCCATCCACGATCATTCAGTGTGCCTACATTCGCAAGTGCCGGCGAGGGTAGGGAAGGTGGAGCTGGTCAAAATATGCCAGAAAAGAACGACTACTATTCAGGCCATGGAAAGCCTTAAGGATAACCTGGTATTGTCTGAACCAGTTCTCCTATGAAATTCCCTTATTACCAGAGCAGCTAACCACGATTCGGAGACAGGCTCAGCAGACATATAGAACTTACTATACACTGCAACAACAGGTTAGAGACTTAAAAGAGGATATCGAGCAAATAGGTTCCTCCACATGTGGTGGTGGAATTGGGGCTCAAATGTACAAATACACCCATGGATTCAGATTATCTCCTATGCCCTGGTTGTGATTCAGCTGATATTAGTTATATATTTAACATACTTGATTCATCGTACCCGAAGGTGGCAAAAGAGGTGGTGCTGGGGGAGTTTTAACAGGTGGAGAAGAGGTTTAGCAAGTCAGAGGCCTGAACTGAAAGGCCAGATGATACAGATGGTCTGACCTAGTACCTTTACAATCCAAAGCTGGATACCTGGCTAGTATCAATGGGTGGCGGTACCACTGTAGCTGGCTACCTTGGGCTAGGCCAAGGGCCAAAAGGGGGGCCGTTTAGGGGGAATACAGTAAGAAATTATTGAAACGGAATGAATTACTTAAAATCTCCAGGCAGCCAGTGCTACCAAGCACATTAACAGTTAAAGGTTACCCCAGTTGAACCTTGCTCAGCCTTAGGCCCTGCAAACAACAGAAGGGCCTCGGGAGCAGACGGGAGACAAAGATTGAAAATAATATAGATTAAGTGTGCTCTTCAACAGATAAGAAAAGGTCAGATAGTTCCAGCTTAGATTGGCAGAGAAAGCTCTGCCTAGGTGTAGGGGGATGTGTGTACCTATATGTTGACAAGATTGGAATCTGAACAATGTTCTTGTACATGACCAGTAATGTATAAATATGCTGAATACTTATAATTTAGCAGAGTGCTGCCTCAAGCTACTTGAGATGGCTCTCTGCTGCAATTGCTCGAATAAACAATCATAACCTGTTCCTGAGCCTCTTGTGGTCCATTTGTCAAAGCTACCACACTAGTCAGTGGGATAATTGACCCGCCATAAAAACACCGTCAAGAGAATTGCAACCTGTTTTTATGTCGGCGGGGTTCCGATTTTTTGCCTCCCGCTGGAATCTCCACTCCCACCCAACATGAAACCCGCCACGAATTGGGAGAATTCCAACCATTAGGTGCAGACAGCCTGAGGAATTTGGCAAAGATGTGGATTATAGCCATTCAGCCTATCAGGTCTATACCAGCTCTCGGTAGAACAATCCAATCAGTCCCATCCACCTGATCTATCCCTGTAGCCCCGCATGTTTATTTCCCTCAAGTGCCGTTCAACTTCGTATTGAAATCATTTATGTTTCCTTCCACCACCCTTGTAAGTAACAAGTTGCAGATGATTACTACTCACAATATAGAAAAGTTCTTCCTCACACCCTCCATGCATCTCTTGCCCAAAACCTTAAATTGTATCCACCTGTCTATGTACCATCAGTTAATGGGCACAGCTTTTCTTTGCCTACCTTATCTAAACCTGTCATAGTCTTGTAGACCTTTATCAGATCTCCCCCCATCTCCTTTGTTCCAAGGAAAACAACCCCAGGCTCTCCAATGTAACCTTGTCGCTAAAATCCCCATCCCTGGAACTGGTAAATCTCCACTGCACCCTCTCAAGGACCCTCACATCTTTCCTAAAGCATGGTAACCAGAACAGGATATAATATTCCAATTGTAGCCCAATCCAAGTACAATAAAGGTTCAGCATAGCTTTTATACTCAATACCTCTATTTATGAAGCCCAAGATCCCATATGCTTTGCTAACTACTTTCCCAATATGTCCTGCCACCTTCAAGATCTGTGCACATGAACCCCAAGGCACCTGGGTCCCTGCACACTCTCTAAAACTCTCCCATTAAGTATTTTCCTATTCCTTCTGCCAAAATATATGACCTCACATTAAATTGCATCTGCCACTTGTACGCCCATTCTGCCCTATCTATATGATACATATATTATATATATATATATATATATATATATATATATAGTACCTGATTACATTTGATTTGTATCATCCTCATTGTTTGCCAGACCTCCAAATTGGGGATTATCGGCAAATTTTAAAATTTTACTCTGTATTCCATTATCCAAGTAATTTATAGATGTCAAAAAAGCAGTGAAACTGGAACTTACCCTTGGGGGGAAAACTCACCATTTACCATGACTTGCTGTTTTCTGTTCTTAAGCAATATTTAAAGTATTAAAAAGGTATTTAAAGAGGCAATTTGAAGGTGGAATTTGGAGAAGTTTGGGGTTGGAAGTACCAGGGGAAGAACTTTAAGTATGGAATCATGATCCTGAAAAGCTCCAGTTCGCTTTGATGTGCTTCTGGGGTCAGTGGGAAGTTGAAGAATGGAATTATTCCCACAATGGTCATTGGAAACCTGTTGTTGGCACCAAGAAGACATGGCTGAAGGTGCCACAGGAGGTCAGTAGCAGAACTGTAGTGCCATTTCTGGTTTCAGTGTAGGAAACCCTTTAATGGCCTAAACATGTAAGCAAAATTAGTAAACTTGCAAATTCATTTATATCCTGTTGTGCGCATCACCTCAAACTTTCATTTTGCCTTCTCAAGCTAACGCCATCACTTCTCACTTCCACATATGCCACCTCCATTTTCTTCTACAATGCATTTCCTTACATCACCATCTATTGATCCATCACTTTCATTTGCCATCATCTTTATGCATCTCCCTCATTGTCATCTTCCCCAAATGCATTTTATACATCAAAGTGCGCACACGCCATTACACTCAAGGAAAGAGAACATTGAATACGAGGGAGATGGAGTGAACTGGATGTGGCCTGCTACTCATTTCTTTAATCTACAAGCACAGAGGAGGAGGCACTGGAGACCAATGGAGTTTCAACATCTCTGGCTATCAGAGATGGGGAGCTCCCAGCCATCTAATGGCTCAATTAAATATTAGTGAACCACACAGGCCTAGATCTTCGTCTCCCGATCAGGTGAGTAGAGTTGGGAGATCTCCCAGCTCTGCGAACCCAATCTTTGAAATGCCCGCCTGCGGGTCAGATTTTCGATTGCAGGGGAAGGACTGAAATAGAAGTCAGAGTGGGCAACCAGGTGTGGAGGTGTGCTGGGCAGAAGGCCTGTCTATGTGCATCAACACTGTGTTTAAATAAATAAAAGATTAAAACAAAAAGTATCCCTCCAGCCCTCACCAACTCTACATGCTTCCGATGCCCCATCCAAGCCAACCCAGGCATCCCCACCCATGCCCCATTGCCCTCCCATATCCCCTATGCTGACCAATGCCCCTCTACCCACTCTTCATGACCCCTAATATCCCTATGCCAACACATGCCCCTCTACCAATCACCATTTGCCCTTACCCTCTCCATGCCAACTCACATAGTATCTTTGGACACTTCCTTGATAGCTTTGACACTTCCTTGGCAGCTGGACAGTTGACAGCTAGGCAGTTCTTTGACAGCTTGACAATTCCAATGACTTTGTGCATAAAAAGTACATAATCATGTTTAATTTTAACAATCCCAACCTTACATTTGCAGAAGGCGTCCCAGGACCCTATCCAAAGAGGTAACTTACCTCTCGCTGGCAATCCAGACAAATCCACCATGTTCAGACCTCCTCTTACCTGTCCACTCTGCACACTGCGGGTTTCACACTCTGGCCTTTCAAAATTCCACTTCAGTGGAGGCAGCTGGTGATTTAAATGACCAGCTGCCTTCGCGAATCATGCAAGCGTGAACCACAGCCTGGCTCCCATCTCAACCTTGAAAAGATGGGAAATGTCGGGTTCAGGGGTGGGACTTAGAACTTTTGGTCATTTCCAGGATTTTCATCATGACAGATATAACCTCTCTAGTCGCGGTGGAAATCTGGGCCTCAGCATTATTACAGATATAACCTCTCTAGTTGCGGTGGAAATCTGGGCCTCAGTCATGTTGGCTTGATTTCAACAATGAATGAAATATGTTCATCTTCATAATGATAACTTACAACATATTCTTACATTGCCTGGACTAATTTGTGTCTGTTATCTCTGTTAGGGCCTTCATGTATGCAGCATGAGCTGGTGGAGGTCACTGCTGATGATTGCTCAAAGAAGCTGAGTCCTTCTGACAGTGCACCATCACAGAACTTATATTCACCATGCATCAACTCAGATACTCATACTTCAGTGGGACCACATAGGCAGATGTGTATTTATCTAGTGACAGGGTCAGCAATGGAAAGCCAGCACCAAGCTTTACTAAGCTAGAGACAGATGCTGTATCCCCAGGTTGGTCAATAAAACTGAGAATCACTAGCAGCAGCAAACAATATGCAATACACTGAAAGGCCTTCCAAGCACTCTGATCACAACAACAGTCAGAATGAAGATGAAATCCATGGAATTAAAAACTAGTGGCAGTATAGATACAAAATTTGCTCAGTAACAGGAAGGTGGTTTGCGATGATATTCCCCAAGGGTGAGTTTTGTATGCATTGCATTTGCAATCAGGTGTAGGAAACAGCATTATAAAGTTTCCAGATGAAAGAAAACTCGACAATGGAGTCAATTGTGTTGAGGATGGTTATAGCCTTCAGAATGTGATAGAAATGATGATGAAATGGGCAGAGGTATGACAGGTGGAGAAGTGTGAAGTGATGAACTTTGGAAGCACTAATACGAGAAGACAGTATGCTATAAATGGCATGATTTTGAAAGTCTAGTTGAGCAGAAAGACCTTGGTGTCCATAGACACAAATCCGTAAAGGTGGTAGGACAAGTTGACAAGGTGGTGAAAAAATTATATGGGTTATTTTGGTTTATAATTAGAGGAATAAGATGTAAAAACAAATAGACCATGCTAGAACATTAACGGTTAGAAACTCATCTGCCATGTTTTTCGGGCACGGAATTAGAGTTCCTGACATACACATTGAAATTAACATGAATAAAGAACAAAGAACAAAGAAAATTACAACACAGGAACAGGCCCTTCGGCCCTCCAAGCCTGCACCGATCATATTGCCCGTCAACATTTTGCACTTCCAGGGTCCGTATCCCTCTGTTCTCATCCTATTCATGTATTTGTCAAGCTGCCTCTTAAACACCACTATTGTACCTGCTTCCACCCCCTCCTCTGGTAGCAAATTCCAGACACTCACTACCCTCTGCGTAAAAAACATGCCTCGCACATCTCCTTTATAGTTTTCTCCTCTCATCTTGAATCTATAATGTTTTAGTTGACGGGCAACAAGAACGTGCTGTACTTTTCTTTGTTCTTTGTTCTATGTCCCCTAGTAATTGACTCTTCCACCCTGGGAAAAAGCTTCTGACTATCTACTCTGTCCATGCCACTCATAATTTTGTAAACTTCTATCAAGTTGCCCCTCAAACTCCGTCGCTCTAGTGAGAACAATCTGAGCTTCTCCAACCTCTCCTCATAGCTAATAACCTCCAGACCAGGCAGCATCCTGGTAAACCTCCTCTGCACCCTCTCCAACGCTTCCATATCCTTCTGGTAATGTGGTGACCAGAATTGCACGCAATATTCCAAGTGTGGCCTAACCAAGGTTCTATACAGCTGCAGCAAGTCTTCCCAGCTTTTATACTCAATACCCCTGCCAATGAAGGGAAGTATGCCATATGCCTTCCTGACTACCTTATCCACCTGCGTTTCTACTTTCAGTGATCTGTAGACCTGTACACCCAGATCCCTTTGCCCGTCAATGCACTTAAGGGTTCTGCCATTTACTGTATAATTCCTGCCTGTATTAGACCTTCCAAAATGCATTACCTCACATTTGTCCGGATTAAACTCCATCTGCCATTTCTCCGCCCAAGTCTCCAATCGATCTATATCCCGTTGTATCCTTTGACAATCCTCTTCACTATCTGCAACTCCTCCAATCTTAGTGTCATCTGCAAACTTACTAATTAGCCCAGTTACATTTTCCTCTAAATCATTTATATATACCACAAACAGCAAAGGTCCCAGCACTGATCCCTGTGGAACTCCACTAGTCATAGCTCTTCATTCAGAAAAATACCCTTTCACTGCTACCCTAGGTATCATTCAATTTTAATACATCAGTCCCAATTCCCCAATTGTAACACTGGACCAAGCAGTTGTTTTGTTGCTCCTGTTCTGTTCCTCTGATCTCCAAACTGCTGGTGGCCTCTTGGCACAGCAGGAGCCCCGGCAGCATTGTTTGCCAATCACCTGGTACAGGCAGCCTGCTTTTTCTTAACAGAAGCCAATCTCTTAAAGAGTAGCTGGAAAAATGATTTTTGCAATGGCAATTTTGGAAACTGAGCACCAGGGTAAATAGAGGATCCGCAGTAAAGAATGCAGCACTGGAGACATTAGTGGAGAAAGTGACTATGAGGAAAGACGCCATGGGGGTACCACAGGAAGTGGGCAGGAGATCGCCAAGAATCACTGTCAGAAGTGGGTGCAAGCTGGTGGTCAAGAAGGCCAACTTCCAAATTCTGGACCCAAGTGCTACAAGATGTCTAACAATCTCACGCGGATGGTCAACATCAGTGAAGATATCTTCACATGACGTTCCCCCACCAACTACACTATAATCTTTCACAATGCTCAATGCACCACACTATTGTCACTCACTCAACAGCACTCCCTGGTGCTCAGGATTCATGCCTAACATTGAGATACTCCATCTCACCTTACATACTCTGGTATGTTTTTGGAGGAGTTTCATTTAGTTCTTACATTTGTTGGAGAGTATTGCTGCATGAATGACAGAGTGCTCCTCTATCTGCGCACACAAAGGCTGCAACAGTTATTGAGGCAACAGTGTCAGTGCCTCTGAGTCTTGAGCACAACAGGGAGTTGGAGTAGAGACTGCAGAAGAGGCAAGCTCCATGCCATGTCCTCTGCCCACTTGGAGCCAGACTCTTCCATGTTCTTTGACAGTAACAAGGGACATGTGGCAGGCCTGCCAATGTACTCAGTGTCTTGGTGTAAGGTCTAACAGTCATTTGTCTATCATATCATCAGAGAATGATTCATTGCATAAAGGGCGTGAGAAAATAAAAGAGACAGGAAATAAAATGAATGAATTATACACTTGAATTGCAGCTATCAAAGAAGCATTTTGTTCATTCAAATTGAAACACATGGAAATGGACAGAAACAAAATCTCCCATCAATTAGAAGAATGTTGTGGATTGTCTCAGCTGCTGTGGTGCAATTTGTCACAGGTCTCAAAATATGAGCAGAGTTTTCATAGCAGATTGTTAAATGTGGATTAGCCTGAAGCCTCTTCAGTGAGATGTAAGCTCTAATAAAGAGTTTTCTTTTGTTAGTTGTGTAGCTACAAAGCATGAACCAGACAGGGAAAAGCCTCAAGGAAGAATTGTGTAATTGTAATAACGTTGAATTAACACAGCTTGATGGATGTGGGCGCTCTACTGAGTGCCCTCTTCAGTTGTGCTTATTTTTCTTTTTTACCATCATTGTTAGTAGGTTCTAAAGCTGCATATATAAAGAGGGAGGAGATATTCTTTGTTCATGCTACTGATGTTCATGATGTATATAAAGTCAACAGCACATGTATATGTCTTTTTTAAATACAGTGTTAACTTGAAAGGTTTTTTAATTGTGGACTTACAAGAATGTTGACTACATAACCCAATTACTTTTTTAATGGAAAATCATTTCGAATTAAGTGATGGATTTTTCTAAAATTAGTTCCTCAGAATTAGAAATAAGCATGTCAGGCTAAAAGCCTTTGTAAAACCTGTGCCTTATTTAAAGAAATTTAAAGGCCTCACCCAACACAAGGGTAATCTGTTCTGATGTAAAAGGGATTATACTACTATGATATTTTATTTGACAAAGATGGACTATTAGGTCTGAGTGCAAATCAAGAGGAAATCAAGTCACCTTGCAAAGTTTGCAGGTTTGTTTGTTTTGTAAATGTATCAGCAACATTTGCAGATCTATTGTTGTTTTTCAAAATTTCAGCATTAAAAAGCTAAAGGCACAGTTCAACAAGACTCATGAGACCTGGGTGTGCGTTGGACCTAGGACACATAACCCTGCTTCTCTGAACTATGCCCATCACTAGTGAGGCTCTGATTGCACCTTTGTGTTGCAAAATGACCGCTTCAAATGCTCTTGTTGAAAATAATCTTTAAAATGTACCAAGAACTGAAAATACTGGAAATACACAGCAGGTTACATGCCATCTGTGGAGAGAGAAAAATTTCAGGTTGATGACTTTTCATCAAAGCTGGAAAAAGTTAGATATATAAGAACTTTTAAACAAGTATAGAGGCACAAAAAGTGGGGAGGGCAGAAGGAAAGAACAAAAGGGAAGGTCTGTGATGGAGTGGATTGGGAAGGAAAGATTAAAAGACCAAAGGGATCTTGGTGCAAGGCCAAAGAGGCAGGTAATGAGACAAGTAATGTCTAGAGGAGGTGTAAATAACAAATACAGTATTATTACCAACAGCTGCTATCTGAAAAAAATGGGGGTGGTTGTTATGATCTGAAATTGTTGAACTCAATGTTGAATGTAGAACGCTATAAAGTGCCTCATCGATAGATGAAGTGCTGTTTTTTGAGTTTCTGTGAGTGTCATTAGAACAGTCTAGGAGGCCAAGGACAAAGGGGTCAGAGTGGAATTAGAGGGGAGAATTAAAATGATGGGCAAATGTTCTGGCTATTTCAGGTCAAATTTGGAAAAGACTAAGGGGATGATTTTTGCCAACTCTTTTACGTGCTGAAGAGCCTTTGCAGTGACTAGGATAGGGTCTTGGGCTGGAAGATCTGTTTAGCATGCATTTAGCACAGGATGCCATCTAGGTAAAAGATTTGAAGTGGATGCTAGGAACAGCTACCCAGAGGATCATTAAGGAATTGGTTGCCACTTAAATTGGCTATTGGGGCTCATTAATAAGGTTGTATGGCATTTTGGTGGATATTACTTGACATCATGCCGCTCCCAATAGCAATAAGCTTATTGGAAGCAAACAACTTATTGCTGCGTATTTTGAGCACTGCTTAAAGGCATTCTCAACTTTTACTGTTCACTTGCTGCCATAGGTTTGAACAGCACTTTTGAAACAGATTGGGAGGCTTTCTAGGACAGTTTGTCAATATTTTATTAACAACCTATCTACATTTATTCCAGAAAGTGGGTGCCATGTACTCTGCTGCAGTCTGAGGCTGCCACATGGGTGTCATCAGCCACGGCCTCTGCGAATAGCCCTTGTCCCCAAGGAGCCATCCCTGCAGCTTCTGTGGACCCTGGAGGACTCCAGGGATCTGTGACCGAATGTAGGCATCATGCACACTCCCTGGAAACCGTGCGCAGTCCTGCAGGATGCGTTTCTGGTGGTCGGATACCAACTGTACATTCAGTGAGTGGAATCCCTTGCGGTTGATGTAGTCCACCATGTGTAGCAACAGAGATGGGTGCAGTGAATCACACTCTGCACCTGTGGGAATCTTGAGATCCAGGAGATTCCAGTGGCCCTTGCATCCTGGCTGTCACGGTCCTGGGTGAAATGCACAAAGTTGTGTGCCCTCAAGAAGATGGCATCCATGACCTCATGGATGCATTTGTGGGTAGTGGCTTTTGATACCCCACAGAGGTCACCTGTGGAGGCCTGAAAGGGGCTACTGGCATAGAAATTGAGTGCCGCAATTACTTTCACAGTCACAGGCAGTGGATAACCTCCATGTCCCCTTGGCACCAACTCCTGCAGTAAGTGGCAGATGTGAGCGACCAGGTCCCTAGACATGTGCAGTCGTTTGCGCCACTGGACATCTGCAGGAATGACAGGCAGCTGGGTGTTGCCTTCGCCTACCCTGCTAGGCACTGACCAGCCACAGCTCGCTGTCACTCCTGGGCAGCATGTGCGGGAGCCCCAGCAGCCCTTTCTTCCTGAGGTTGTTGCTCCTGCCTTTCCACAGCCAAGAGTCTCAGTCACTCCCTCCTTTGTCTTCTCTGTTCTCTACAGGCCATCAGGCTTACAGCTAGGTCACCAGGATCCATGTTCTTGATGTGGTCCTCCTGTGGCATGAAAGAGAGAGAGAGAGATGTGGTTAGCATAGGTGTACTTAGTACCTTTCCTGGCACTGTGCGACAGACCGTAACGCTTCCTGGAGCATGCTGGCTATCTCTCAGGTGGCCACAGGAGATGGCTGCACTGTCAGCCTGCGACATGGAGGAGACTGTTCATAACCGAGATTGCAAGAGGCTTTGGGCACCTCCAGTAGTGACTGCTACATGGCCAGTGTTGGCGACGAGACTGTACAACGTATCCAGTTTAACTGCTCCACAGTCCAGTAAAGTGGTCACGGACTCGCAGTCTGTGCCATGGGGCAGGTGGGAGAGGGGGCAAGATCTGGAGCACTTGGTGCCTCCACATTGATTGCATGGGCAGGCAGTCTCAGAGCCTGACCCCAATAATATCACTGTGCCTGCGCCTGAACTGTGTCAGTTGCAGAGGGAATAGTCAGTTCACTTCCTTCGCCTACCTGTCTCCCATCTCGATTTCTTGCACGCAGGATCCAACGTCAGGACAGCGGCTACCAATGCTACCACCCCCCCAACAACAGTCGCCTCTCTAGCTGGGCAGCAGTTACCCATGGAAACTGCCACCCCTCACCCCGACAACAGTTGCCTACAAGGCTGGACAGCAGTTACCCCCAGAAACCCCCATCCAACAACAGTTGCCTTCATGGCAGGGTGGCATTTCACCCTGGTGCCCCGAACCCTGCAAAGCAACAGGCGACTCTGGTGAGCTCTGCAGGTTGATGCTGTTCACTCAACTCCAGTTCCCCCAAAGTGAAGGCCACCAAGTGCATGTTGCCTGTGTGCTGTTGTGAAACACGTCAATGTGCTTTCTCTCCCATGTGAACGAACAATCCAGCGGGGGTCCTAGAGACTGGCGGGATGGCCTTTTAATGATATGCTGATGTATTACAACAAGCTCTCTGATGACCATTGGCAGGGAATGCAGCCTGCTGTCAGCGGGCTCAGCAGATGATCGAGAACAGCCTTTCTGCCGTTGTGAAACCGATCGCACCATATTGTCCGCACATGCCACCTGTCATTCCCGCTGCCAGCCACCACGGAAAATTCTGCCCATGGTCTTATGGGACTGAATATTACGCTCGTTGGGCAGGCACATGCCCAATCCGAACGAGCATAAAATGACACGCGATGACGTTGGGTGAGCATCCCGATGTCATCGCGCGCTTGTGTGATATTTCGGTCGGTGGGCACATGCAGAAGTTGGCAGTGCGCCCTACAATTAACAGGTCTATTCAGGCCATTAAGTAACCAATTAAATGAAATTTTTCACTGCCTGACTAACCTTATGGTTGGCGAACAGGCAAAAGGCCAAGCGGCCTTTGCATATTTTAGGAAACCTCATCCACAGGCAGGATGAAGTTTCCAACAGCAATTAAAATTAAATTAAAATTTTAACATTTCATTAATAACATATCCCTGCTCGTGTCACATGAGGGGTCATGTTTTTTATCATTTTACAATTCTTATTTTTTAATTTTCAAAACTCTTCATCTTCCTGAGGCAGCTCTGTGCCTCGGGCAGCTTTTCCTGTGTGCAGCTGCGCGAACTTCTGCACTCACCCTCCTCCACCCCCACACAGGCACACACACATTTAGGGGGATGGAAAAGAGGAGATAGTAAAAGTAAACAGTAAAACAGTAAACAGTAAAAGAACCACAGAAATGAACATGATTTCCAGAGTCCAGAAAGTCAAGTGCAGAGGGTGCTTCCTTCATGGTGGAGTTCATTCCAGGTCAGTTGCTGTTTGGAGACAGCATGAAAATTCTTGAAAGCGAACAAGAATGCAGCATGATGAGGTTCTTGAAGCTAGACGGCTTGGCCGGTGACGGTCGGAAGCTTTTAAAGTAAAACAGGCTTTGAGGAATTGAGAGATCTTGGCCAGCCACTTGGTTAGCCAGGAGCCTTGCTGTTGTTCTTTCCAGGTTGGAAGTAATTAGCAGACAGAAATGGGAGCCTAGGTGTGTAATATTAAAACTGCTCAAGAGCCTAGAAGCCAGGGGTCACGTGATGTGGCCCATTAATGAGTTAATTGCAGACCACAAGCAGTTTCTGTGCCTCTGGCCAAATCCATTGTTTCCCTTAGAAGTGAAATGGTGGCTGTTAACAACTCTTCAAGTATACCGAGTTTTGATGTCTCTGTATTTGTTATGGCCTCAGCTTGAGAGAGCCAATTTGTCTGTTAGCCTTCTAACTTTGTGATCGTATTGTGGCCTACAATGGGGTGTGAGATTCCACAAGGTTGAGAGTAGAACTCTTTTGTTCTTGCAATCTCTGTTGGAAACTTCCAACTGTGATCTGTAGAAGCCATCTTTTGGTTCAGACAAAAGTTCATTTTAAAAGAGCAAAAAAAAAGTCTTGAGGTGCAGAGTTTTGATTACTTTTCTTGTCTTATTGACATTATAGTGGAATTTTGGAAAACCTTAGCTAGCGTATCCACTATCTGCAGCTATCTCTTTTAGCACCCTAAAGTGTAAGCCATTAGGTCCCAGGGATTTGCTGAATTTTAGTCCCTTAAGTTTCTCAAATACTTTTTCTCTACTGATATTAATTCCCTTATTTTCCTCATTCTTTTTTAGCCAATAGGTTACTGTCAATTTCTGGTATGAACTTTGTCTAATTGTGTTTACTGTGAAAGCAGACACAAACTATTTGTGTAATACCTCCACCATTTCCTCATTCCCCATGATCAATTTCTCTTGCGTCTGCTTCTAAGGGACCAACATTTACTTTAGCTACTCTTTTTTCCATGTTTCTATGAAAGCTCTCACAATCTGTTTTTATATTTCTGGCTATTTTACGCTCATTTATTTACTGCTGTCCTGGGATTCAGATCAACAACGACAACTATTTTCCTTTGTGCTGGGTATGATTCCAACCAGTAGAGAGTTTAAAAACAAAAAAACTGCGGATGCTGGAAATCCAAAACAAAAACAGAATTACCTGGAAAAACTCAGCAGGTCTGGCAGCATCGGCGGAGAAGAAAAGAGTTGACGTTTCGAGTCCTCATGACCCTTCGACAGAACTTGCGTTCGAGTTTTCCTTGATTTCCATTGACTTCAGTATTGCTAGGGCTCCATGAAGCCACACTCAGTCAAATGCTGCCTTGATGGGGAGTCAAGGGCAGTCATTCTCACCTCACCTTTTGAGTTCAGCTCTTTTGTCAAAGTTTGGACCAAGGCTGTAATGAGGTCAGGAGCCTAGTGGTCCTGGTGGAACTCAAACGGAGCATCAGTGAGCAGGTATTGCTCAGTAGCACTGTCGATGACCCCTTCCAGCACTTTGCTGGTGATTGAGAGTAGATTAATGGGGCAATAATTGGCTGGGTTGGATTTGTCCTGCTTTTTGTAGACAGGACGTACCTGGACAACATTCCATATTGCCAGAATGATGCCAGTGTTGTAGCTATGCTGAAACAGCTTAGTTCGGAGTGCAGCTAGAGTCTTCAGTACTATGGCAGGAAAGTGGTCAGGGGTCATAAGCCTTTGCAGTATCAGGTGCCTTCAACCATTTCTTGATATCATGTGGAGTGATTCATATTGGCTGAAGACACATCTGTGATGCTGGGAACCTCAGGAAATAGATCATTCATTTAACTCCTGGTTTTGATGTGGCAGGGAATATTCACCCACTGCCTAAATTCATTGAGAGAGGAGTTGAAAAACATTTTAGATTATTTGAGAAAATTGCTACAAGCTTACAGTGGCCACAAAAAAAAGGGCAATCCTATTACAAAGTGTTTTGGTAGGAAAAGAATTGGAGGTTCATTCAACCCTTTCGCTGAACAGTCTGCAAATTATGGATAGAATTTTACAGAGCCCCACTGGCGGGTTTGAAGGCTGGGGAGAGCGAGGGGATGCTCGTAAAATGTGAAATGCAGTGTGTGGCCTGCCCACTGCCTACCTGTCCACCCAACCTGTCTCTCATTTTACAGGGTAGTGCCTGCCCACCCTTGGACCTATTGAGGCCATTAAATGGCCAATTAATGATTTTCATAGGAAGAGGGCAGAGGAGGCTATTTCTGAGATCAGGTTAGAGTCTTCCCTACAAAGCAATGAATATCACAGATAGACAGCAGAAGTTCTGTGTGGTCAGCAGAAAGAAAAAGCTGCTTGGGTTTGCAAGCTACCACAGCCAGATGTGGAGGGAGAGGGTCCCTGGTCAAAGAGATGCATCCTGCAACTTTTTATGGATTCCAGGAGATCTGTTCTGGCATGACCAATGGGAAGAAGAATCATTGCAATGGCTTTACTGCTGGTGGTGGATTTAAGAAAACTGAGGAAAGCACCTGGAGATGGTCACTCGAAGCTACTACTCAATGGAGCGGGGATATGGTAACCCATTGGGTGCTGAGAGCCACAGTGAACTGTTTGCTATAAGAACTGTAATTCTGTGGAGAGTGCGGTGTGTGATAAGTATAAAAAGGGAATGTTCCTCCCTGTAGTTTAAAGTATAAGTTGCCTACAAAAATAAAATGATGTTTAGTCAAAAGTGCATTTCGTCATTCGTTGCAGTAAAACGCTTAAAAATGTGAAATCTTGTCATGAAACTCTTTCAGCTATTAACTGAAAGTTTGAATTTCTTTTTAAAAGTTATCGATCTCTACAAGGATTGTAACAAAATGCACATCAGCATAATACCACTGTAACCAACTTGGTGATCTGCCCAATGAAGTGCTCTCCGATCTCGAACACTTCTATTCATTTTTTCCCTTGTTGCCTTGGTGGAGGCAACCTGCTCACTTCTCTCAGAGAGCTCCAACTGGTTGGAATACATCAGTTGTTGCTGCTCCAATAACCACTCTCCCATATTGTGATGAACGAGGCCCTGCATCACTGTGACTATCCTCCCTCCTCCAAGGAGAACTGTCCACTTAATGTTCTGCCTCTGACACCTCCTCCTGCAGACAACTGCTATCCTTATGCCACTATAAACATGTGGAAGGACGCACCAAGGTGAAAGTGTCTGCACTGGTTGATGGTGCACTAGTCAGATGTGATACCAGTTTCCTCTTGCTCCCGTCCATCCTATAAGGCACAAGTATAATAGAATACTGTTCTCTTACCTGGATGGGTGCAACTCCAACAGAATGCAAGAAGCTTAACATTATCCAGGACAAAGACTCTGGATATTGGGTTACATAATACCTAAAAGATATATTACAGCAACTCACCAAAGCTTAGTCATAGGGTGGAATTTTTCCATCCCGCCCGCGACGGGTTTCATGGCGGGCGGGAGCAAAGAATCGAGCAGCAGGCAAAAAGTCAGAAATCCGCTGGTGTAAAAATAGCTTGCAAACCTTCCGATGGTGTGATTATGGCAGTTCGGTTATCCTGCCAACTGGTGGCATGAACATCATTTGCATTCATTAACTCATGAATGCTCCTTAAAACAGCTGCTCATCGGAATCTTGTCATGCCTTCTAATCTTGTGTCACGCCAACGGGAAATTATGTTGGCCTCCAACCCATTTAAAAAGGGATGGCATGCACAAGTCGAACTTCAGTTCACTGGTAACTTCGAGGTGAGTGCAACATACATAGCCTACCTGCCATAGCGCTTTGCCAGTCGTTACGATAAGCACCACACTGCTGGGACGGTAGGGCTGGCCTGGTCCTGCTCTTTGCCTACAATGTCCCGAAGAACACCACTGCTGTGGAACTCATGCAGGCCTACACTTTCAGAAGCTAGCACTTCAACCAGGGATGGGTTGTGAGGTGAGGGTGGGATGGATGAACAAAAGGTAGGCAATGGGGAAGGAAGGCTATGGAATGGCAGTCAGGGGGAAGGCTGAACACGAGGGGAGCAATGGGGGGCAAGGCTGTGGAAATGTAGTGAGAGAGAAGGGTGAACATGAGGCAACCTTTGTGGGGTTGCTCTTGAACTTCTCGTTGCCACAGGAGTGAACAGGCTCTTGACTAGAATGAAAGGAGGAAGGCCTTCTTGCGATGAAAGCCAATGGCACTGATAAACAGCTACTCAAAACTCGGTGGCTTCACATCACAGTCGCTGCATCTCAACAGTAACACATAGGACTGTAGAATTTGGAATGCAGCCAATAGCAAGGGAAACACAGCTGCATCGTATATGGCATTCCATCAATGAAGGCCTGTCACCTGTTCACCAGGTTTGACACTCCTAACGAGCCAAAGGGCATCCACGCACAGCAGACACATGGGAACACCACTACCTGGAAGTTCTCCTCCAAGCTGAGTGGCCTGACTTGGAAATATATCGCCATTCCTTCACAGACGCTGGGTCTAAATCCTGGAACTCCCTCCCTAACAGCACTGTGGGTGTACCTACATCACAGGGACTCCAGCGATTCAAGAAAGCAGCTCACCACCACCTTCTCAAGGGTAATTAGGGATGGGCAATAAATACTGGCCCAGCCAGTGACAATCCTGTAAATTAATTTTTAAAAACTGATAGGTCATTAATATGCCACATCAGAGATCGGAGCACAGAGCTAGGTTGGGTCACTCATCTCAATTAAACTTTAGCATCCTTAGCAGGGCTCAAGATGTTACATATCTACGATGCCATCTTGGTCACCTCAATGTGTGTTCTAGTGTCTCAGGAACAAGGCAGCATGAGCCACCATGCAAATCGGGCAAGAAAAACTATGGACCCTCATAGTTTCCATTTGTTTCATCTTCTGAGCTTCACTTTCTTGCCCCTTGAATCATTAATGTCTTCAATGTTTCCTATCAGAGAGAAGGCATAAGTACATATGGATCCACGGCTCAATTCTGCCTTTGTCGGGGTCCTAATGCAATGGAGGAGGCAAAGAAGGGAGAGGCGACTCCAGGTGCAGCTCCAGCAGGAGGGACATGGTCAATCAGAGCCAGAGCATGAACAGGAAGGTCAGGAGGAGAGAAGGTCGGGGGCGACTCGCCAGACCTAGGGTTTATCTTAGAAGAGTCTCCTATTTACAAATGAGTGAATGGCAATGCCATGCATGTTTGCACTTGACCTGAGCTCTGGTACATTACATATGCCACATTCTTCGTGGAGTTGGAGGGTATCCACTGCCAGTGGCTTCAAAGGTCATCGCAGCGCTAAATTTCTTTGCCTCTGGTTCTTTCCAAGGATCAACAGGGGACTTGTGCAGCATTTCTCAGTCCACAACACATCAATGCATAAAGGAGGTCACAGATGCCCTTTACAGGAACGCCCATCGTTATGTCAGGTTTGCTCCGGATGAAGATAGCCAGGCTGCAAGATTCACCCACTTCACTGCCATCTCAGGCTTCCCAAGAGTGCAGGGTGCAATTGACTGCACCCTGTAGCTATATGGGCTCCACGGCAGTGGCTCTTAAAGTTTATAAACCGCAAGGGCTATCAATGTACGACTGGTGTGTTCACTGGATACACATACTGCATGTTTGTGTATGGTACCCTGGGAGTTTCCAAGACTCCTGCATCCTGAGTCACTCTCAGGTGCCTGAAATCTACAAGGGGCTATTACGTCTGCAAGGATGACTGCTTGGGAATATGGGGTACTCACTTAAATGCTGGTTTATGAAACTGGTCACCTTCAGAGTTATTCCAAGGAGAGGTACAATGCTGCTCACGGCTCCACACGCTCCCTTATAGAGCAGACCATAGCACTTCCGAAGATGTGCTTCAGGTGCTTGGACTGCTCATGTGACTCACTCCAATACACACCCAATAGGGTTTCCTGCATCATTGCAGTGTGTTATGCCTTTCACAATCTGGCAATGCAAAGAGGTGAACCCATTCTAGAGAATGAACTGGAGGAGGATGAGAACTCATCGGAGGATGAAGATCCAGAGGCTCAGAAACCACAGGAGGCTGCAGTGGGTCAGTATGAGCATATGAGTGAGCTCACTCTGGGAAATGAGAGTCCACTAAGGAACAAGAGCGATACAAGAGCCTTTTCCACCACCTAATGATGCAAACTCGGCTGCAACTGAGATATGTACATGCCTAAGGATCTCCTCCTCCTGTGCATGTCTTATCTTCTGCCACTAACACTGAGGAGACACAAATGCTGCTAGAATATCAGTGTTGATGAGCTGCTCTCATTCCATGGTGTTCCTTGAAAAGAGTTAGAAATGCCTACATCACATTGTTGTGGTATCTTTGATGCACGGACCACAGGAGACTCAGGTACAGGTTACGATGGTTTATTCAAGCAATTGCAAGGAGGGCACCATCTCAATGCAGCTTGAGACATTACTCTAATGTTAAACTATAAGCGTTCACCATATTTATACATTATTGGTCATGTACAAGAACATCCTCCAAATTCCGACCTTGTCAACATTTAGGTTTACATTTAACAGACAAGTCTCTGGTACAAAGGTACATGCATCATCTGATCCTAATTTCACTCAGGCAGAGACCTGCCTTTCTATCTAAGCTGGGACCATCTGTCCTTCCCCTATCTGTTGAAGAGCACACTTAATCTATGTTATTGCCATCCTCTGACTCCAGTCTAACTCCCAGGATCTTGCTGGTGATTGCAAACCCTGAGGGTGTACAAAGTTTGAGAGTGTATAAGGATCATCTGGTTTAACTGTTTAATTGTTGATTTACTGATTTGTGCTGGCCTGTCTATAGATTCTAATTTAAGTAATTCATTCCCTTATAATGAATTCTTCCTTACCATAAATTCTCATTTACTTTCTTCCCCCTAACAGTCCCCCCTTTTGGCCCTTGGCCTAGCCCAAGGTAGCCAACCATAGTGGTACTGTCCGTCCCTTTACGCACCGCTGCCCATTGATGCTGGCTAGTCATCAAGCTTTGGGTTGTAAAGGATACCGTCAGACCATCTGCATCATCTGGCTATTCAATTCAGGCCTCAGGTTTTATTAAATTCCTTCTCCGCCTGTTAAAACTCCCCCAGCACCACCTTTTTTGTGATTTCCGGGTGAGGTGAATCAAGTATGTTAGATATATAATCAATATCAATTGAAGTATAACTAGGGAATGGGAGATAATCCGAATCCAGGGGTTTTTCTGTACATTTGAGCCCAGTTCCACAGGTCCTCCCATCATGTGGAAGAATCTATTTGTTCAATATCCGTCTTTAAGGCTCTAACCTGTTGCTGCAGTGTATAGTAAGTTCTGTATGTCTGCTGAGCCTGTCTCCGATTCGCGGTGAGATGCTCTGGTAATAGGGGAATTTCATAGGAGAACTGGTTCAAATACTGTGTCAGATTATCCTTAAGGCTTTCCTTGACCTGAATAGTAGTCGTTCCTCTCTTGTATATTTCGGCCAGTTCCACTTTCCCTACTGTTGCTGGCGCCTGTGGGTGTAGTCACACTGAATGATTATGGATGGGGCATATCTGGTTACCTCCATACTGGATTCTTTCCTGCCACATAGTGATACAATATCCATTTCCTGTATATGCAACATGGGTCGGTTCTTTAGCAGCCCATATAGTTTCCATTGTACAGTTTGCTGCTGCTTTAAATCCACTTAGCTTCATCTGTCTCAAATATTGGGTGTGCATACTACTGCGATGGCCTTTATCATACACTCTTCTAATGTGGTACTAACTATATTCCCTTCTATGTCTACTGCATATGGTGGAATGACATGATACCTAATTTAATAATCCTCCCATATAACCCCAATATTTTCTACTCTAAATAGTGTCCTGCCGGGTGTTGACATAGGTATGGCAGATATTACTAATATAATATAATATAATATAGTTCTGTCGAAGGGTCATGAGGACTCGAAACGTCAACTCTTTTCTTCTCCGCCGATGCTGCCAGACCTGCTGAGTTTTTCCAGGTAATTCTGTTTTTGTTTTTATTACTAATATAATGCCTATTAGCATTTTACTATTCACTATACATTCAACATTCATTCTATATATGCGTGTCAAACCTCTGAGCTGGCAACTGGTCAAGTCATGATCCTTGTGTCGTGAAAGATTAAATAAATGTTCATTAGTTACCCATAAAGGAACTACCCCTTCGTTAATCTGTCTTAAATTCTATCGGGCTTGTTCTAACGCCCAAGATCCATAGGTGCTGCAAACATCATTTCTGCTTGTTTTGTCTGAAATATTTTTTCCCTATTTCAATTAGTTTATTGATAGTCCCCACATGGCTTTGAGCATGGTAGCTAGGCTTTGGATTAACCGTGTCACGTCCTGGTCCGTATCTAATTGTGTATCCTGGATCCCTTGTCCCCGCCCTAAAATCTCCTTAAGCTTAAAGCTCAGGGTACGGATCTTCTAATCTACAGTTGCTAGGTCGATGGAATTAACTATTGATGTCCCTGTATTGAATAACGTGGTAGTGTCATTTATCAGGCTGCGCTTAGCTCGGTCCCCCTCTGGGCCTGATCGCATCCTGCCGTTAAACTGGACCGCTTCAGCCATCAGCTGACCCATTTGAGACGTATATAGTGCTCGAATATGGGTTGAGCACCGCTGGGGCGGGGCAATTCTGGATATGTTCAAGACTACGGGTACCATTTCGTGGTGTACATTATCAAACAAAACTTCTGATTAACCAGTACTTAAACCATTTGTCGGTCCTGGATACATAGTTGGACAAGGTGGGTCAGTCGGTGTGGTTTGAAGGGCTTCAATTATCACTACTCAGACTGTGGAAGGTGGCTGGATAGTGGTGGACCTCCCACGCCCGATCTGAAGCAAACCCTTACAACAATTCGAAAGCACTTGTTCTCCTATTGTGTCACATTCGTGCGGTATCAAAGTTCTTCCTGCAGTGTGGAATGAGCAGTGATGATCCCCGACCTTGTTGACAGTACTGATACGCCCACGACCAGGATCGTAGATCTGTGGAGACATTAACATCGACTCCCGTTCTCCGGGTTACCGCTTGGTCAATTGTTATGTATCTTTAACTGTGTTTAATGCCTCCATTTACTTCCCGTTCTCATATCTACAAGTGTGCATGTATCACCTGTCATAATTACCTCGTATGGTCCATGCCTGTTTGCTCCAGGCTCACCTTGACCATCACCTTATTCCCCACTTGGTCCATTGTTGCTCTTTGGATTTGCCTGTTTCCATATCCTTAATCACCTGTCGGTCTCTGACTTCCTTCCTTAACTCATGCAATTGCTTACTTATTTCCCCCATATGGTCTCGCATCCTTCCTTTTAGTGGTCCTACATCTCCCACTCCTACTATGATTCCCTTGGGTAACTTCATTGCTCTCCTTGTCATTATTTCAAATGGGGTGAACCTGGTGGTCCTGCTTGGGGTAGTCCTAAGGTGCATTAGAATATTGGGCTATTCCCTGTCTCTTGAATTGCTTTTGTTATTGATGGTTTTTTAAAGCTCAGTTCATCCTTTCCACCATTCCCGAGCTCTGTGGCTGGCAAAGAATATGGAATTTCTGTTTAAATTTAAATTTATACATTTCTTTAATGACTCTTCTTGTGAAATGAGTTCCCTGATCTGAAACTATCTGGATAGACACCCTCCACTCCTTCTAGTCTACTGTCTTCTGCTGCTGTCCCATGTCGGACCTCAATTCCTTAAACTTAAAATTTTTGTACCTCGCAGGCACGTTAATACAATCAGTAATACATCTATTTAGCCTTTTTCCAGCTTTCCCTTTACATATATCCATCTTGTGGTATATTGTCGTTAAGTATTATTTCGCTTTACTTTTCAATTCCTGAACTACAGATTCCACATAGTTTTACCTCTAAGTTTTCTTTCCCTGACCATGATCATCCTAAGATTCTCTTGATTTCAGTTTCTCTATTGTTTTGATCGTTCATAATGTTTCCTTGCTCTAACTATTCCGTGTCAACGAGGATCTCTGTCTCTAGATCTCCTGTGCATTTCCAATGTCTCAGTTGATGGCCAGATTATCAAATTCACTTCCCTTAAAAAAGTTTGTATATTGTGTCCTCTTTCCCTAACTCTTTCTCCTACTTGCCTCATACCATTTTACACATGCAACAGCTACCATCTTATCTTGTTCAGGTTGCCTGGAGAGACTTTAAAATAAATAAAATATTCTCATAACAGTTTTAAAAACAGAAATCAGGCATTGACATGTTCCTTATCTTCTTCTCAAACAACATTTTATTGTCTAAATTGTGTCTGACCTGTTTCTTTTAGAATTATCCCAGATTCATTAACTCGGCCAAAAATTGGATTTCTACCAAACTTTGTCAAGGTCTTGAGCTTAGCTTCATATTTTGGGAACAGACTTACAAATACAAAAGCTTGCAGCATTTGAATTAGTGCCAATTGTTGTCAAACCTTTTAAAATGAAAATTCCCTTTTGAGAACTTTATCACGAACCGAACCTCAAATTTTAAACTTTGTAAGAAATGTAATTTACGCTATCAAAATTAAAACTACCTCTTTCTTATGTGTATTGATTTGTATCCAAGTTATAATTCCCGTATGTTTATTGATACATTCTTTATCTTAGGTAGCATGCTAGTGATTCAAAAGTAATCTTCAAAACTACACTGCACTTTACACCTCAAGCCTTGTCCCAACTTCAAATAACAGTGCTGTTGGGATGCAGATTTCCTCTTCATAAGAAACCCCTTTTTATCCATTAGAACCAATTGGACCTTGTGTTTATGTCTTTTGGTTTTCCAAGAATCCCTTGAACTTCAGGTAATTTTTCCCCTTAGAATTTTAGAATACTCACTCGTATGAGTTAATGTAACTCAAATGTATCAATCCCAATCAGTTTGGAAGCTGGTGATGCTAGTCTGCAAAGGGGGTGGTACAAAGGTTGGTTCATCTAACCCTGCCTAGCTTCATGATATCTTCAAATTGCGACCCTTTTTGCCAGAAATCTCAACTCAAACCTTATACTCAAAATTTTGGAATGTTTTAGTGTACTTTTCCTTTAATTTAACATGGGGCTTTCAAACCTAAAGTGCTGAACTATATGTAAGAATGACAATTTACAGAAGAAAACACATTAAAGCTCACATACAAATGCTTCCTTACACACAAAATAACATACATTTAGAAGTATGTATTTATATTCCTGTATTCTTAACTTAATGACTTAAAACTCTTATATTCTAAATGAAACTTCAAATAGCAGTGGGGGGCCTCGGGGCACAGAGTAACTAAAGCCAAAACTGAAAAAGTGACATCACAGGAAAGCTGTGACCTGATTGGTTGATAGGAAATCTGCACCAAATTTGACAAAAAACACTGCAAGGCTAATTAATAAATTAATTATCTAAGTCAAGATGGCTGGGCAGGTGATGTGCTGTAGCTGTAAGATGTGGGAGCTGGCAGTGACTACATCTGCAGCAAGTGTTGGTTGCTGGAGGAACTGCGGCACAGCATTGATGAGCTGGAGTCCGAGCTGTGGCACATCCGAGAAGGGGAGAGTTACCTGGACGCTTTGTTTCAGGAGGCAGTCACACCCAGTAGATTAAGTACCTCAAGTTCGGTCAGTGGTCAAGGTCAGCAAGGTGTGACTGCAAGTGAGGCAGGTAGAGGGATCCTGTGTTCAGGAACAGAGGAGCCTCAGCTTTTGACCTTGTCCAACAGGTACGAGGTACTTGCTCTCTGTGTGGATGAGGAACAGGGCCGTATGGAGGATGAGCCAGCTGACCACGGCACCGTGGCACAGGAGGCCATTCAAGAGGGGGGGGGCGCAAAAAGACAAGTGATAGTTGTAGGGGAGTCTATAATTAGGGGAATTGATAGCATCCTTTGTAAGCAGGATCGAGAGTCCCGCCTGCCCGGTGCCAGGTTGAGGGACATCTCTGACCAACTTGAAAGGATATTGGAGAGGGAGGGGGAGGATCCAGTTGTTGTGGTCCACGTCGGGACAAATAACATAGGTAAGACTAGGAAAGAGGACTTGTTTGGGGATTATCAGGAACTAGGAACTAAGTTAAAGAACAGGTTATAATCTCCAGATTACTACCCGAGCAATGTGCAAATTGGCATAGGAACGCGAGAATAAGGGAAGTAAACACGTGGCTAAAGGAGTGGTGCGGGAAAGAGGGGTTCCATTTTGTGGGGCACTGGCATCAGTATTGGAACAGGAGGTATCTGTACCGTTGGGATGGTCTCCACCTGAACCAATCTGGGACCAATGTTCTAACAGGGTAAATAGGGTGGTCAACAGGACTTTAAACAAGAAAGTGGGGGCGGGGGAGGGAAGGGTAAAACTCGAAGACATGACTAATGGGAAACAAAGCAGCAGGTTAGCGTGTGGGGGGGTGGATTCAACTTCATGGAAAATTATGAAAAAACTAAAAAGAAAGGAGAGCACGGAGGAAGCTATTAAAGTCCCCAGAACACAAAATAGGACAGAGTGTTTGGAAAGGGCTAGGAAACTAACTTCAAGCACATCAGAAAAAGGGACAACTTTGAGAAAGAGGACGGGAAATACAGGACTGAATGCATGTAGTATATGAAATAAGGTAAATGAACTTGTGGCATAGATTGAAATTGGCAGGTATGAAGTGGTGGGCATCACGGAGACATGGCTGCAAGGGGATCAGGAATGGGAACTAAATATCCAAGGATATACATCCTATCGAAAAGATAGACAGGTTGGCAGAAGGGGTGGGGTTGCTTTGTTAGTAAGAAATGAAATTAAGTCGATAACAAGAAATGATGTAGGGTCAGATGATGTAGAATCTGTGTGGATAGAGTTGAGGAACCGCAAAGATGAAAAAACCAAAATGGGAGTTATGTACAGGCCTCTGAACAGTAGTCAGGATGTGGAGCACAAGATACACCAGGAGATAGAAAAGGCATGTAAGAGAGGCAAGGTTACAGTGATCATGGGGGATTTCAATATGCAGGTAGACTGGGAAAATCAGGTTGGTAGTGGATCCCAAGAAAACGAATTTGTAGAATGTCTACTAGATGGCTTTTTGGAGCAGCTTGTGGTGGAGCCCACTAGGGAACAGGCAATTCTAGATTTAGTGATGTATAATGAAGCAGATGTGATAAGGGAGCTTAAGGTGAAGGAACCCTTAGGAGGAAGTGACTATAATATGATAGAATTTACCCTGCAATTTGAGAGGAAAAAGCTGGAATCAGATGTAATGGTATTACAGTTGAATAAAGGCAACTACAGAAGCATGAGGGAGGAGCTGGCCAGAATTGATT